>NC_141686.1:41588500-42188500 GCF_964263255.1 Lissotriton vulgaris | reverse complement strand
CATTAAGTGGGGTCGGAGAGAGATGCAGTCAGTGCACCAAGGGAGGGTGGGAGGGATACACAGGTATGGAGAAAAGGCAAATCAGAAAAGGGAAGAAACATTTGAGGATCGTCAATGGGGAAACAAGGGAAAAGGGTTAAAGTACGAGGGAATGGGCAAGATGGCGGGTCAGGTAGACATGTCTGGTAGACATCTGGTTGACTTTATACTTGAGTCTTCATACCACTCTCAGCTTATTTCTTAACAAGCTGAACAGAATGTTTAACCTGATGTATTCTGTACAGATCGAAATTCAGTTGTCTTAGTACCCTGTTTAACTGCAAAAGAATGATGGGGGATATTATCAAGAATGGGCGTTACGTTATCGCCGCTTTTATCGGCAGGAAACTGCTGATAAAGCGGCGATAATGGGCTTGATAATATGCTCTATGAATTCCAATCGAAGCTCATGTTAGATGTGAAGACATCTAACATGGGCCTCGATTGGAATTCATAGAGCATATTATCAAGCCCATTATCGCCGCTTTATCAGCAGTTTCCTGCCGATAAAAGCGGCGATAATGTAACGCCCATTCTTGATAATATGCCCGGATGTTCTTTCCCAATCTTATCCACTCTATTTCACTGTTCTGTTAATTGTTTCTACGCCTTGATCCTTTGTAGTCATATGCTTGTTTTGCTGCTTTCCCGCATGCTTGGAACTTACCTTCTGCTTCTTTTCCTTCAGAAGCTGTAATGGATGAAGAATCCACATGATTACTGGAACTTGTTAAGGATCCATTGTCCTGTTCGAGCATCATAGATCTGGTGCACTTTTCTCTGGTTTCATATACAATGAAGTAAACTGAGGCTCAGGACATGGCATAAATACGGCTTCTGCGCCCTGCCACATGGTTTGCTGAGGGTTGATGCTGCCATGGTCTGAAAGTATGGTCTACAGGTGAACTCTTAAGATATGGCTAAATACTTCCATGAGTCTCGCAGGGGGCAGGGTGAAGCATCACTCTGCGGGTGTGGCTTTTGAATGTAGCTGAGCACTGCAGGTGTAGCTCATGACTCTGCAACCACCACAAACACATGTCCATGTCCTAGTCCAGTCACTCTATCACCTTGCAGGGCTTATTTTTTCTCTGCTTCGTCTTCTTTTTTTCATGTGATGATGCAGACACTAAGTCCAGGTTGTTGGCAATATTATGTGTGTGGACCGGTGATGTAAGCATGTGTAGGTGGACTGGTGAATGGTGGGGTACGTTTGGACCCTGTGTGCTTGTAGCACTCACATTTGTATAAGATGTTTATGGCCACCTTGGATATATCAGCATGCATCTATCCCTTTTCTTGTCCACCAATCTTGCAACTCGTACTTAAAGGACAAGTGTAGCCAATTCCCTTTACCCAGAGTAGAGTTCCCCTGCACTGCGTGAAAGTCACCCGTCTCCCACACCACTGCCAACTCTCGTTGCAATGGAAAAATATGCAGGCCTGCGTCTGAACCCACCCTTCCTCAGCCACAGAATAACAAGTAGGCTCAAGCATAAAAGCCCATGTCCAACTTGGATCAGTGGCTTCTGTAGGTGTTCCTTGTCCTTTGGGACCACTGGAGAATCTTGACTATGACCAGTGGATTTCGAGATACAGGCCTCTAAGAAAAGACTTCCTCAGATCCACGCAGAGGAGACTAGCCCCATAGGACATCTGGGGGCATATTATCAAGGGGATTTATCTCCGCTTTTTTGGCTTTAAAAGCCAAGAAAGCGGAGATAAAATTATCTCCCTATTACCTAGCTGTCGCTAACACCAGTTAGGGACAGCTAGTAGGAGATAGCGACCATCTTGGGCCCCGCTTTGCATGTCAGTGAAATTTATCACTAATGACATGCAAAGTGGGTGTGCCGGGACACGAGGAGGAGTCAAGATGGCGGGTTGAACGCCGCCGAGTGGAGACGCTGCATGTGGGGTCTGCTCCTGACAATCGCGTTTACGCTGCCTTAATGCTTGATATCTACATACTGCCACTCTAAAAGGAGAAAGGAGAAAGAAAGTTTAACGTACTCTTTACAAATTGGCACCTATCGAGAGGGACGAGAGGAACGGTTGGAGACCGGAGCTTGGCGGGATCGATGCTTTGGAAATTGCTGCAGCACGGCAGGAGCTTGCTTCGCTCCTGGAGCCGAGCAGCGAGCTTCGCTCGCGCTACGCCGCCCTCTATCTTTTCGGCCGGCTGGGCGTTCCCAGCCTTGACTCAGCAGGGCGTACACCTGAGGGCTTTCCCAGTAACACGGCAAAGGCTGCAAAGGCTGCAGAGGCTGACAGAAGCGGCGGAAACGGCAGAAACGGCGGCGGTGTACGAGTCGATGTCCTCACGCCAGACCAGATCCAGGAAGACCGCTTTGACACTAAAAAAAGCACCCACAGGTACTATGACTGCGGTGGCTGTAGGGGTAACGGTGGTAGGCTCTTTGGGGGATAAGAATGAGACACAACAAGCATCTTCAAATGGGACTAGTAACTCTGTTAAACTCAAGCACAACTCTGACTGCTCAAAAACTTTGAATGTCCATGGTGCTAATAACGCAGATGGTGATGTCGGTAAGAGTTTGTGCCCGGGGATGCTATTTGATTCTACCACAGCCGCAAAGGGAAACACCAGTGGCGAGCTAAATGCGGATTTAAGATTAACAGAGATGCTGCCTGCCGGCAAACAAAAGAGGAATGAGAATGGCAAAAGTGATAAAAATAGGGATAAAAATGATGAGATACATGTCAGAAATAAAGAACTTGCTGTACCTATAGGGCTCTCAGAATCATGTAACAAATCTGTGGAGGCTCAGGCAGAGAAGATTACTCAGGAAGTTATTAAGGATAATGGGCTTGCTACTGAGATACGCGGTGGTAAGAAAAGATCGGATAAACTACCCATGGATAAGGGGCCAACAAGCTCAGTAATTAAAGAATCCAGTGAGATGGAACTGGTCAAGATAAGTGAAACTGCAAACAATACAGAGACTGACTTAACTAATAGACCACTACATACGGTACAAGATCAACCGGGAGGCTCTGAGCACCTTAACGTCAACACTAAGACATTTGTAAAGACTGACAAGCTTAAAGAGAAAGAGAAAGAGAAGGAGAAAGAGGGTGTGATTGATTTAGTTCAGAAATCTGGGACTAAATCAGATGAAGACTCAAATGTTGACTATGAGGAAATTTCGGAACCAGAAGAAGAAGGGCTCAATGAGGTTCCCAAAGCAATAACTAATAAAAAACTGGTGCCAAGGAAGGCCAAGAGAAAGGTCAAGACGAAACAAAAAATCCTCCTACTAAAAGCAACAGGTAAAGAAATGGTAGAAAATAAAAGAAGTCGATTAATAGATGACAGCCCTTTGAGAAGGTGGATAGAAGCTAAAGGCGGAGTTAAGAATATGGCCTTAAGACTTTCGGGGGCCAGTCCTGACGAGCTGAATGGGCAGTTGAGTAAAATTCAAGAGGACAATTTAAGTAATGATATAAGCTTAAATTTGGACAAACCTATGGATCCACTAACCGATTCTAGCTTAAACGCACTTCCTTTGAATCAAGAGGCATCTAGTAACACGATCATAGTCTCTGAAGAAGAGAATGGTGACTTAAATGTCGTGACACACTCAGGGACTCCTAGAGTTTCTCCTACTCCTACTGGTACTTCAGATATCTTTCTGTCTCATACCATACAAAATGAGGCTGTGAAATCAAGTGAGGAACAAAATCTTGAACTTTCAAGTCTTAATATTGATGCGACAAACGAAGCCAATGAAACTATATTATCCAGCTTGAGGAAAACTCAGACACAATTAGATCAACTAGATCATAACTCTGATGATAATCCAGGAGAAGCAGTGGAACCCGATTCTTTGGTTGACGTGTCGGCAGATACAAATCCAAATCTGCAAGAAACAGTACCTGTTTTGTCTATAGTACAAGCTAGTAATTCCTCTCCGCCAAGTACTTCTGACACTTCAAATCTTACGCCACCGAAAGTTATATCAATGGAGGCAATTATGCAGACCCTGTTAGAACAAAGGGTGGAGATTCAACAACAATACCTCCAATTAAGAGAGGATAATACTAAAATACAAGGGACCATGAGGGATATCTGCCAAAATGTAGGAGGAATAACTAAAGAAATAGAAGATATTAAAACACGAATAGTGGAGGTGGAGGTAGATGTTAACCAAGCCACATCAACTATCAAACAAAATACTTCTAGAGTGTCCCTTTTGGAAGCTAAAGTGGAAGACTTGGAAAACAGGGCCCGAAGACAAAACCTTAGATTATTCGGTATACCGGAAGGTATTGAGGGGTCAGACCCGAGAGCTTTTATGGTTAAACTTTTCCAAAGGGCCTTCTTGGATCTCACGGATTGGGATTGGGACTCCCAACTACAGAGAGTACATAGACTTCCGTTAGTTCAAAGGAACACTAATAGCAAATTTCCAAGACCTTTTTTGATTTATTTTGGCAATTTTCTTTTGCGACAAGCAGTAGCACTAAAAGCAAAACCAAAAAATCCGGTAACCGTGGATAATTTCACTTTTTTTGTGAAGTCAGACTTAACTAAGGCAACTATGGATAAACGGTGGGAACTTCGGAAGCTAATCGATGCCTTTAAAAATCTAGGTTGTTTGGCCTATCTTCAAGAGCCTGCTCGCCTAAAGGTCATTCGGGATGGGCAAGTGGCCTTTTTCACTGATCCCCTATCTGCGGAACAATGTTTGGAAAAATTCTCATGTGATATTGAAAAAAGAAACCAAAAAGAAAAAGAATAAGAAAATTAGTGTTACACTTTTTTTGTTAAAGTATAAAAGGGCAGGTTAGATACAGCCATATGCTTATATCCTATATCTTCTTTCTTTTTCTCTATCCTTTGCTTTGTGTGTTATTTTGAGTTTGCGCTAAATATAGATACAATAAGGCATGAATCAATTATGGTTTGAGCAGCCACTCATGCATGCTTCTTCACAGAGCTGCCACTCCAGCGGCAGCAACGCTAGAGGGGAGCTCCCCCCCAAGAAACGGGTTGCTGCAAGGGAGGGGGTGGGGTTGCCACAAGGGCAAGGGTGGCAACGGGAGTCGTGGGTGGGGGGTGGTGATAAAAGTGAAAAATGTGTTTGCAAGATTTGACGCTTTATTTTTTTTCAAGAAAAGTAGGAATGAAAATTTAATGAAGGTAAAATATATGGAGGAACAGGAGAACAATATGTATAAGACCTATATAAAATAAATGCTTAAGTTAAGAATTTTATGTTGGAATGTAGATGGCCTAAACAATAAAAGTAAAAGAAACCTAGTACAAGAAGAGATTAAAATGTATAACCCTAACTTAGTGCTGCTGACAGAAACTCATATAAAATATCAAGATAGAAAGTTGCTAACTCAACTAGGCTACGAATTGGTTACTTGTACCTCTTTTAATGAGACTATAAGGGGGTTGCTATTTTAAAACAAAGAACACTTCAATTAGAGATAATGAAAACTGCCACGGATAATAGAGGTAGATGGGCAATAGCACAGATTCAAGGTGCTAAGGCTAAACTAGTATTCTGTGTGGTATACGGCCCAAATATTGATAAGCCTAAAATCTATGAAGATCTAAGTTTAGAACTACTAGAATGGGAAGGGGAAATTTATTGCTGGAGACTTTAATTGTGTTATGAATTATAAAATAGATTCTACGGGGCCAATGAACTCTAAAAGAATGTACAAAGTAAGAGCTGCAATTTTAGAACTTGCAAGACTAAACAATATTAGAGATTTATGGCGGTCCAAACATCCAAAGGTGCCAGGCTTTACTTATTACTCTGCCCCGCATAGATCATGTTCTAGGATTGATATGGTATGGGCCTCTGAACGAATCCTAGAAAACTGCGTGATTGAAATTTGTCCCAAAGTTACATCGGATCATAATCCTCTTCTTTTGGAAATTAATATTGAAAATCAAAATGTAAAATTACGAAAGTTTACTTTTCCTAGACACCTATTAGTTGACCCAACATTTATTTCATTAATTAAAAAACATATACAGGAATTTATTGTACTAAATGTTAACTCAGCTAGCATCAATACGGTATGGGACACTTGCAAGTGTAGCATTAGAGGGTGTGTCCAACAGTATGTATATAGGCTTAATGCAGAAAACCGCAATAAGAACAAGGATATGACATCTAAATTATCAGATCTGGAAACACAACTGGCTGAAGCAACATTACAATCAAAAAATAATATTGATTTGCTTAGAACACAATTGGCGGAACTACAAGCTGGACTTAGGAAAACGCTAAGAGAAAGATATGCAGTTAAATTACATAAATACAAATTAGATCAATACGAAGGTGGCGACTGCATCGGAAAAATATTGGCCTTTAAAACTGCAGATAGAAAAGCGAAAACTAGAATAAAGGAAATAATTGGATCAGATTCAGTGATATATGGGCAAGAGGATCAAATTTTAAATCAATTCGTTAAATTTTACCAACATTTATATACTCCAGAGGAGTTGCCGAGTAAAACAGAGATTGAAAAATATCTTGATCAATATCTAGGCCCATCGCGAGCACTAAACCATGAAGTAATTCAACAACTAAATTCTAATATTACCACTGAGGAGATTAAACTGGCTATCGACCATCTACCATTAGGTAAGGCGGTCGGTGAAGATTGTATACCAGGAGAATTTTATAAACTTTGCTATCAAGAGTTGGCTCCATTACTACAAAAAGTTATTAATTCAATTATTGTTTCTAAACAAGCACCTTCCTCATGGAAACTCGCTAAAATCATATTTTTTCTGAAAAAGGGAAAACCAGAAAAAGAGTGTGGTTCGTATCGGCCCATATCTCTACTAAACACCGATGTGAAAATTTTTGCTAAAATCTTAGCTAATCGGCTAGCGCCCCATATGCCGGACATCGTTAATCCCCAACAGCATGGCTTTGTGATGGGTAGAGATACCACTCTGCATGTTAATACCTCAATAACCGCTTTGGATGTAGCAGAAACTACTAACACCCCACTCGGTATGATAATGTTAGATGCTGAAAAAGCATTTGACCGAGTGGGTGGGATTATCTGTGGACAGTATTAAGTAAAATGGGTATAAATGGCTCTTACCTAGATTGGGTTAAGTCAATTTATGATGAACCACGGGCCGTGATCAGCTATGGAGGTACAGATTCTAATAATTTTAAGATTGCAAGAGGTACAAGACAGGGATGCCCCCTTTCCCCATTATTATTTGCTTTATCTTTAGAACCCTTTTTAAATGCCTTAAACGACCAAACCAATATAATACCAGCTCAACATGGGGACATAACCCTTAAATTAACTGCCTTCGCGGATGATATTGCAATATATACATCGGATGTTTGTAAAGCTATGCCTGCAATTATAGAGGAAGCACATAAGTATGGGAAAATCTCTGGGTATAAATTAAATGTTAATAAAACCCAAATTATACTCAACTATACTCCGGCTACATGTACTTATAAAACCTGCAAAGAAGCCGTATATTTAGGTATAAAGCTCACGGCTAAAGTGGAGAAAATTGTTGAAATAAATTATGGGTCATTTCTCAAAGAAACCACGGCGAGCTTTAAAAAATGGCATAAGATACCTCTGAGTTTGCTAGGGAGATTAAATCTGATTAAGATGAAAATCTTACCTAAGCTACTTTATTTGTGTAGAGCTATACCACTACAACCCAATAAGCTTTTTTTTAAGAAACTGGATGGCATCTGTAGCAGCTTTATCTGGGGGTATAAAAAGGCACGAAGGGCGGTAAAATTTCTGACATTACCTATCTCTAAAGGGGGACTTACCTTTCCGGATTTTAATCTTTACTTTTTAGCTACTTTTTTTTTGCGCATTAGGAGCTTATTAAAAAACACTCCATCTTTATTTTTTCATCAATACATGCTGGGGGCTGATGCTAACCAATTTCTATCACGCGTCCATGATCCTAATTACTTTAAAAGAGTAAAATTTAAGACTGCTAAGCATGCTATAAGAATTTGGGACAAAATTCTGCACATTAGTAATAGCTCATTTTTCAACGCTGAGCTTAGATTATGGAACAACCCTGGCCTTCCTGGTATTTTTTCGGATGGTTTGGGTAATCGGTGGATAAGACAGGATATAAACACACTAGGAGACCTGTATGGTACTAATGGTTTGATGGATTTTGAGAATTTAAAAATCACAAACGGGCTCACGGATGATATGCACTTTAAATATAGACAACTTAGAGATTTTTTTTGTAATAAATTGAAAATAATGGAAGTCAAACAATCTGATATTCTTGAGGGTATTTACTCAGAAAAAACTAAATCATTAATTAAATGGGGATATCAATGGCTCATTAAGGAGAAGGGAGAAAACACAACTCAAATCGCAGCCAAATGGTCTCGTAGATTAAATCAAAATATTAATTCAGTCCACATTGGTAATGCCCTAACCCATTTAAATGATATAGTTCACTCTTCCAATCTGAAAATGCAACTATATAGGACAATCACGGAACTGTATTATACGCCACAAAGAATATCCAGCTGGGCACAAGGTAATTCTTTGACAGATAAATCTAGGTGTGCTAAATGTAATACTGCCGCGGCTGGAATTGAACATATGTTATTCTCCTGTCCCGCACTTTCCAACTTTTGGAATCGCATATCTTACCATCTTCAATTTAATCAAATAAGTTCAACGGATCTTACGGCACAAATGGTTTTGTTAGATATTCAAGATAGGAACTGTCCCAACAAAGATCTATTAACGATTTTGCTAGCATGTGCTAGATTAATTGTAGCTAGGGTCTGGATATCTAAAGAACCCCCTAAGGTTGCAGATTGGCTATCATTGGTGTATGAAATTATAACTATGGAGTTTTCTTTAGCTAAGCTTAGAGGTCCTAAAGCTTTTCGGAGAAAAGAAAAGATATGGAAAAACTTTTTGGATGGCCAAGAGATGTGATTAGGCCTAGTCTGGTTTTTCTGTTTTAGTAGTTTATTACGTTAATAGTAGAGTCAATGTGAGGTTTGATTTACGGATTGCTTTATATTGTTTCCATTCCTCAATTTTATTTGTTGTTCGTATCAATTGTATTTGTATGTTAAGTATGGAATTGAATTGTCATGAACCTTGTCACTTCTTGCAAACAATAAAAATGTTTTAAAAAAAAAAAAAAGCAAAGTGGGTGTGCCAAGATATTAGCGACTGGGAACAGTCGCTGACATCGCTATCTCCTATTACCAACTTTTGGAAATATTCGAGCTAAGCGCGAATATCTCCAAAAGCTAACACCTGCCCCTGAGCAGTTCTTAGCCATGTTATCCAATGGTAGGTGGATAACATGGCTAAGAGCATTAGTTCGGTAATGCATGAATATCGCTGACTTTTCAGCGATATTCATGCATTTCGGCCGATTTTTATTGCTTAGGAGATAAACCTTGATAATAGCAAGGTTCCTAAGGGATAAAAATCGCCGCAGCTCGGCGATAAAAATATTGCCGCAAAGCCAACATAGCGATAATTATCGCTAGTTGTTGGTAATATGCCCTCTGGTTCTTTTACAAACTATTACAACTAGTTGGATCATAGACTGGTTCTAGGACCCTGGGGTCACCAATGACTTCACCTCTAAGATACGTATATACAAGGGAGCACCCTCTGCTGTAATGGGTGGGGTTCTTATTATTTAAGTGGTAACGTTTTGGGGATGACACTTTTTATTTTTTAGTCTTGGGCGAGCTCCCTTTTATCTAATGATCTGGAATATAATTTAACAGATCTGGGTCTAGCATTCTTACCCGAGGTAAAATTCCCAATTGTGTTTAATATTTCCTTAACCATCAGAGGTTCCTTCAGTTTTTTTTATTTGTTAAGCCTCAGTACATTTCTCCTACCAATATAGTTCTGCAATTTCCCTATCTGCCTCGTATCAGTCTCAGTGTACATTATTATTTCAAACTGAATGAATGTTGCGCCTGTAACATTTTTATCATAAGTCAAAGCATGATTTTTCGCCTGTAGCACTTCACAATTACCCGAAGTCTCTGTCTTTGAACATCCATGCTAGTGCCCAGACTGGTCTTTTCGCTTTCCTCTCAGAAATGTATTCCCATGGTCAGTCATCTAGTCAAATGTTTACTCTAGAAATTTCACACTGTTGTTTTTTCACCAATTTCCCTTCCAAAGGAGGTTGATTCAGTTTTGCTAATTTTTCTGTCTCTGCCCACTACTGCCAGTACTTCCCCCTTACACACCATTGCAAATAATCCCTGTAGAACAATCAATAACCTTATTAACACACATCTAACAGACACTAGAAGCACAAAGGGGCACAGATTTAGCCCTAATTTCAGTCAACAGGATTTAAAGTCTATTTTAAAGTCTATAAAACAATGATAATATTTTAGCTTAAACAAACAGATAGGTGGCTGGAACATAGTACCACCATAATTACTGAGTACATCAAGCCACGCATTATGAAGCTGTACTTCAAGGAACACAGCAGCAGATCCTGATACATTTCAAGTCGCATATAAAACAGATGACTACTATACTAGGTCACTAGTGTTAAATGTGGTGGACTTACTTTCTTACAGCATTGCCATTGAAAACTCAAAGTCTACCTCAGGTTTAGAAAACAAGCTGCCTTTCCTTCTATTTAAGATCACCAACCCACCATAGTACACAACTATATTGGATTTTACTCATCCATGAACGTACAGCCCTTCTTTTCTTACATCTCATGGACCCATTCTCATGTGGTGCCTGGCACAGACCTGCTTCCCCACAGGAATGGACTCAGGTCCCCAGTCATGGTCCTTGGTGGAATGTGGGTTTGGATCCCTCGTGCTCCCCTTAACTTTTGATTCCATGCTCCAATATACACCAAACCATGTTCTTTGGGTGCCACCTGTTTTCCTCTTAGACCAGTGTCCCTCCAAACCACTCTTTTGGACCCAGTAACACACCTTTGACTGCCATATAAAATGTGTATCACAGGTGGGGTCACTGGCACCGGGGGGAGAGGGGTGAGGTTATGAAAATTGATACTTGTAAATTGATACTTGTATAGCGCACTACTCACCCGCAAGGGTCTCAAGGCGCTTGTACGAATACCGCTGTGGAACCCGTCCTGGCTTTCCCTGTGGGGCGTCCACTCCTGGGCACCCCCAGGGTGGAGGCCAGGCATCCTTAGCGTTGTCGGGGCCATTGTGGAGATTAAGCAAGCTATTGCCCAGAGTTGCAGAGTGGGACTCCATGATTGAAATAGGCACCGAGGTTAGAATTATCAGGTCCGTGGAATTTTTGAGCCCAAGACCCTCTGAGGCGGGGAATTGAACCCTGGTCCCGGGCTAGACCTCTGCATCAGGGTCTACCGCTCTAACCATTGAGCCACACTTCTCCACTGCTGCAATCTCAAAACCAAGGGGAAAGTCCTATCAATGCCATCCAAAAGACTGTGGTCAGTATCTACAATATATAGATATAATGCAAATTCATGCCCTCATATAGGCGCTAATGGTCTTTATCACACCATATGAGATACTTACAAAGTTGACTACCGTTCTCCCCACTCAATAATATGGTTGCCTCCCCTCACTTCCACCCGCTATTCACATGTGGAGCAGGGGCCCATGTGACCCCCCCCATCTTCTCAGATGCCAAAACTTGCCTGAACTTCAGCCTCTGAAAGGGACACGTGACATGTTGCTGTGAGAAAGTGCAGTCTTTCTTGCATTGGTATGCCCCCACCTTTTGCTGAACTGCTGATGTGCTTTGACTGGTTGTGTCCTGGGCTCCTGCCAACCAGGTGCCCAGGGCCTGTGTTTCTTACCTAAAACTGTGTTGAAACTAAAACCCAATTGGCATCTCTGGCCACCTGTCAGCCCCTAGTAAATGGTACCCTAGGTACCCACAGCATGGTGACCAGAGAAGACTCCTAAGGGCTGCAGTACTTATTGTGCCACCCTTAGGGGCCCTGTACCCTGACACCCACACACTGCCTTTGCAGGCTGAGTGTCTAAGTACAGAACTAAACAAAGAGTCGACATGGCACACATCACTGTGTGCTATGGCCACAAGACCCACTGCCCTGGCATACCTCAGTCACCCCTCTCACTGGGTGCCCTATGCCAGTGGTGTGGGCACAGGTGCATGAGCCCTGTTCCCCTACAGTACCGAAGGCCATTCCTGGGCACTGTAAGTGCAGTGATGCCATTAAGAGTATATGGTACTGGGAGGCTGTCATTACGAACTCCACAGCACCATAATGGCTACTCTGGAAACTGACAAGTTTGATATCAAACTTCTCAGCACATTAAACCCACACTGATTTCAGTGTGGGATTTAATGTAAAATGCACCAGAGGGCATCTTAGAGATGCCCCCTGAAAACCTAACCTACAATCCATGTCTGGTCTGAGAGCCTGCCTGGGCAGACATTTTGCTGGACCCCTAGGTGGAGAGCCCCCGCTCTCCTGGGCCTGCAACAATGCACATCCAAGGCGAGGTGCTAGGTCTCCTCCCCCAGGATGGGCAGGGGGAAGCTTCAACGGCCTGCCGCCTTTGTGAGCTTCTCCAGGCCACTTGATGTACTCAGCAACTGGCCCCCACCAGTTCTGACCCCCACTCTGGCGGGAAGACTGGTGGGAAACCCTACGTCAGGAAGGGGGGTGTGACAGCCTGTGCCAACCCCACCCCTCAGGTGGGAGAGGCGAGGTGAAGCACGACCCGGGCTCCGGCCTGCTTGAGGATGGGGAGCCCAGCTCAATCACAGCTAGGCTCCTGCCCCCCTCCCACAGGAGAGGAGCAGACTAGGGGGTGTACCCACCCCAGGACAGGGACCTATTGGTCCCTGCCCTTGCCCTACCGGTAACGCCCCTAAATTCAGTATTTAGGGGCACCCTGAACCTGCCTTCCTCAGATTCCGATAAGAAAACAAGAAAGAAGATCAAAAAGAAGAAGACCAGCCGTTCAGCTGCTAACAACAGGACGGCACCAACTGACTTGGCCCCAGCCCTACAAGCCTGTCAATTCTGGAACCTGCTCCTGCTAAATCCCGGTGACTCCTGCAGACAGCAACCTTGGACAATCCGGAGGACCTGCCTGCCTTGACCCTCTAACAGACTTGGACTCCCATGAGCAGAGGCTCTGCCCCAGCAGCAATACCCCTGGCGCCAGCCAGGAACCGCAAATCCAGCCCACTCTCCACCCGCCGAGCCCGGCCCGTGCCCGGGTGATCCAAGACCACGAGGACGTCCCTCCGGCGACTGGGACCCGAAGTCCAGTGCCCAAAGACCCTCCTCGACGAACCAGGCGACGCCTGCAACCTCAGAACCAGGGACCCCTCTAACCGCAACCAGCTGAGGGTAAGATTTCCCAACACCAAAAGACACCCCTGCACCTGGCACCCTGCGGCTCCCTGTGCCCTCCTCTTGGGTACCTACCTCTTTCCCAAGATCCCAACTTACCTCTCGAAGTAGTGGTCGCACCTGAAGAATCTCTGTCCCAGAGTCTGCAGCCTTTGTTCACTTTTTAACTTTCCCATTGGATAACATTGAGCGCCTGATGGCTCACAAGCACCCTGCACCCAGCCGCCCGAGTGCCGCTAGAAGTGCAACTCCTACCCTACTCTACTTCCCTACTTGCCCTGTTTAACAGACCAGGAGCTCAGCTCCCCCAGCCACGTGGCCTGCTTGCTTGCAGCCACCAACCGCAGGCCCCCATACCCTGATTTGGATTGCTTTGGGCCGACTCTCGCTGCAACCGGCTGCCCCTGTGCCGCTGAGGGTGTAACTACTGTACCTTTCTGACCCTGGGAGACCCCTGAGTCTACACCTTAATATCGTGCATAAATATTCAGAATCCTCGATGCTATGTAAAACATTGGAGCATTCAATTACACTCGAGGTCAACTAGGACCGCGTCTTCTCACCCTCAAATAATCTCAAAATGTAATTTAAGATATCCGCCTTTACCATCTTAATATTTAAATAGAAGCGGAAATTCAACACAGATACACCATCATAAGATGGCGGACCCGCTTACCCTCAAACCAAGTATTCGTAGCCATCCAACCGAAATCTCGCGAGATTTCGCGAGTCACATCCACACAGTACGGTATTGGCGCCAAATTAGTGGGCTTTTTAAACAGATCAGTGGTGAAAACGCTGTAAACATCCACCCCATCGCATCGAAAGGAGGGGTTAGACAGAATGCCATATTCAAGAAACTGAAGGTATGCACTAAGGGAAAAAAAAGGAAAAAAACGAGGGATTCTAACTATTGATAAGCGCTAGTTTAACTAGATAAAACAGCTCATGTACCTTCCAATTTGTTATTTTAGCAAGAAGATTGCTAAGAGGCAAAACCAAGTCGACATCCCTGTGTACTGGCGCTCACATAGTGGTTGTTGAAAGAGGGCACAGGCATAAACGCTGAAAATAGTCATCGCATCTATAGAAGGGACGTGACCTAAGGCTCAATATAAAAAGCTGAAGGTATGTACCAAAAATAGATAAAAATCAAGGAGATTAATTATTTAAAACGTGCCATTTGATCGTTAATAAATAGCTTATATGTCATCCCATTGATTATTATAGCCAGAAGAACCATAAAAGGTATAACGCAAGTTGACACCCGGCTCAATTTACAAAGGCGATGATACCATTCACGTGTTAAAGAAGATTCATACTTGGAGCAGCCCAACATATACAGGTAGATCAATTCCCTGCCCAGTATAGAGCATAGAAAAAGAGAAAGTCATAATAGTCACAGCATCACAGTTATATATATTTCTTATAGAAGCACTACCCAGAATATCTCAAAAGAGTACCACCCCTGATGCAACAGAACATGAACCACATCTGAATATATACTAATTAACTACGCCAATATTCAGGTACAGACTTTCTGTTATATCCTTTCTACAATAGTGAGCATACAGTTATAGTGACTTAAAACATCTATATAAACTGAATGTATCTCTTACTTATAGGAATTAATTTGGCTTTGTACCACGCGTGCAAGATATACTACAAGTGAAGCTTACACGCTATTAAGTTTGAACAGCTAAGGTATGAAAGGAGATGCACTACAA
Organism: Lissotriton vulgaris; assembly: GCF_964263255.1. Taxonomy (NCBI): domain Eukaryota; kingdom Metazoa; phylum Chordata; class Amphibia; order Caudata; family Salamandridae; genus Lissotriton; species Lissotriton vulgaris. Next base: position 42,173,362 of record NC_141686.1, on the reverse strand, counting down.
AATATATACTGTATGAGTTGAATAAATGGAATCCACCATGGATCAATTTACATAGATCCCAGAGCAAGTAAGAAAGGTTTTTTTAGACAAATAACAATTATCGACAAGTACTATTTCATCTATCCCTCCCATTCCTGACCCCTGCCCCATGTACAGCAACCCTCAAAAATGAGCTACAATCTGCAAGCAAATCGGATTTCTGATGTTTATATGTAAATAGTGTATAGACAAACTTAATGTAAGCTATGTAAAAAGACACAAGAAATGCTTTACATTATGTAGATAGATGTACAGATCTTGTAAATGAAAATATAGAAAAGTACAGAGACAGTAACGCCGAACCGTGTAGAGCCGACCAATGGTAGTAGGGGAAACCGAGAAATAAATGAGATGGACAAATTCCATGATATGATTAAGTGATAAGGAAGTAAATGTCTAGACGTTGTAAATAATCTATCTGTTCTAACAAGAGTAATATACTAAAATATTGTCTTTTTATTATCATAGCCACAACTGATTTAGAAAAGAAATATGCAGAATTCCTGAGGAAGGCGAACGGCCGAAACGCGTTGAAAGGAATAATCTCTGCGTATTGTTGAATGTTTTAAATAATTTCCATTGTACAGTAATCAAAATGTATTATATGTAAAAAATATGTGTTTAAAAAAAACTAAAAAGTAATAATATATGTATAAACAATAGAAATGAAATAAGAGCCAAAAAAAAGGAAGAGCAGAAAAAAACTAAAAGATGAAAAACAAATAAACATTCTTGAATAATGATGATCTGGTAGAATCTTTGATCTAAACAGCGTCTAGTTTACTCATAAGACATAAATGTTAATAACCTGACTTTTTGCTTCCAAAAAAAGACCCCTGAGTCTATGCCCAGAACCTTAACTTCACCAGTCGAGTACTCACCTGCAAACCGATAACTCACTTCCTTCTATAGGATAACATTGACTAGTGTGACTCGAAAAATCTTCTAAGTGTGAAGATTTGAAACTTTAAAATATTCATCTAAAATCAGCCGAATAACTAATTACGAATTGCTCACCTGTGATCAGGAGGAAAGCCATTGCTGAACCTTTCAGCCCAGTACTGAACCGCAAAAGTGATTATAACTGTACTTACCATTAACCTGAATTTTCTTCCATAGGAAACCAACTTTATAAATAAATTGACTGCTTTTCTGTGAAATTTCTTCTAAGTGTCTATTTTTGAAAACTTCAAATATTCCTTAAAAACTGTATCACCTACTAAAACGTAAATACTTACCTGTCCTACGTAGAGATCCCAGTGCTGGACCTAGGAGCCCAGTACTGCATTACAAAAGTAACGAGAACGTACTTTACATGTGACCTGAATTTCCTCCCATAGGATAATATTGCTGGATTTTCACTGAAAGTTTCTACGTGTGAACTTTTGAAAAACAGTTATATTCTTTAAAAAGCACTGCAATAACCAAAACGCTTTTACTAGACTGTTTTCAGCCTAAGTCCCGGGACTGAACCTAGGATCCAGTTCTGGAGTTCCAAAAGTAATCTATAAAGTAATCAACTGCATTTATGTAGAAAAAACCATTGAGCTCAATGTTAAATTGTGTTTAGAATTGTGTTGCCAATTGCAACCACTGTATCTATTGTACTTACCAAGTCTTTTGCCTTTCTGCAAAGTAATTACCTAAAGTCACTCATATTGAGAAAAGTATATTTTGATACCTGTTGGTTCTAAAATAAAACAACTATATCTTTTGATATAAAAACAATTGGCCTAGAGTTCAGTTGAGTGTGTGAAACCTTTTGCTGACTGAGTGTGTACAACAAATGCTTTACACTGTCCTCTGATACTGCCTCACTGCTCGACCAAGCTACCACTTTAGAGAGTAAGGTCATATCTGACTTTGACCTCTGTCATACCTCTGGAGATTGAGTACCTTACTTTGGTCCAGTATATATAGAGCCACTTTCTTACAGTTGCTGACTGGCATTCCATTAGAAATTGTGCACTCCATCCTTGTTGAGAGCGCCACTCATGGGGAGAGACAGTTAACAGACCTGTAGCGGGGTCTCTGAAAAGGCAGCCAAAACTGGCCAGCAGAACGTGTGCACACTTTTGTGTACTGGTGTGTAGTAATACTCTTGGAGATCTACCACTGGAAGGAGTAGTGCCACTGGGGCAGCTGCGGTTAATGGAGTGAATGTTTAGAAATGGTCTCTCAACCTCAAGCAGCAGACTGACTTGTACTGGAATCATCAGGCGGTGCTCCTCAGCTAAACCAGATGGCCAGGGTGACACAATGCCATTTACTGAGGGATATTTGTTTGTTTTATTATTGGACAGCACCGGGCTTCATAGGGCAGGGGAAAAGAAAGTGAGTCCAGAGGATGAACAGCAGAGGCATGCAAAAATGAACAAAACAGGAACATTTTAACGGATTTTTTTAAAGGAAAGATGGTTGCCGATCCTTCTAAAGTCCAAGAGCAACCGCATTACAGCGTTGGTGCCTGGAATCAAAAAGAAAACCTGCCTATTCAAGTCAAGTGAAAAGGAGGCACGTAAGGTGAATTTGTTGTTTCACGGCCAGCCAATGCTGCATTCCCTGGGCCTCCAATGCATGATCAAATTTCCAGAAGCCATGCATCATTCGGAGTGAAATGGTCTGAACATGGTGGGGGATAGACATCTAGGCCCACATGTTCTGATGTTTGCGCGTGTGCGATTTAATGTTATGCAAGCAGGCCATTAAAATGATGGGCATATAGTTAGCGTTTGATTCACATTGTGTTACACTTTAGTAAATGCAGGCTAAAGTACACTAGCATGCCTAGTTAGAGACTATTGCAGTACAATCCTGACGATCAAACAGGTCGACACCACTGACCATGTTTCTGGGGAGAAAACAAATAACGTTTCCCCCTATACCCAACAGGCAAAAGCACATGCTGGTCACTGACAAAATGTGTGGGTTTTAGTTACACTTCTAAACTAAGAATATCTGCAATATTTAACATTTGTCGTCAGTGTAGCAGGAAGACCGAAGGCAATCTGGCCAGACAGCCTTGTCCTGCTGGGCACTGGAATTGTCAAGGTAAGCAATTCTGTTATCCCACCTTCAGGTTTTAGAAGTTGTGGGTCATCCAAAACTAGACGACGTCCAGATAATCCGTCAGTCCCATCGCTGAGAGTAGAGGCTGCTTATCCAATCTAAAAATGAGTGGAGTATGGTAAGGACCTACAGCTAAAGAACCTACGGTTATGGGGCTATTAGGCACACAGATGGTAAACATGACAGGTCACAGCTGTGAGGCATGCGGCACACCACAAACCACGTCAATTTCTGATGCCCTAAAAGGAAAGGAGAAAGGTTTGGGGCGTAACACAGGCCCCCGCAGCCCACGCGGTGCAGGGAGGCTCGAAGCTCCAGGGGGCCCCCTCGGCACTGCACTCTGTCGGGAGAGCTCCTAATCGAGCCCGCAGGGGGGGCCCTCTACATACCTTGCAGGGAGGCCCCCTCAATTGTTTCGTTACGCCAGTGTTTGCAGACATCCACATAAGAAAATGATTACACATTTCTGAGTCCTGGCCCCATTGCCTATTTCCCCAAGGTTATGGACTAAACCTCAAGGTCACCATGTCAAAGGGGGCAGAAATATCCAATATGATCCCTTTAGCCCTATCAATGCAGTCCAGAAAGCACCTTGATGTCATCAAAGGCTGTGACCACTGTCACTTCTGTGCTGTTGCCTATGTGACATCCCATATACCAGCTGCCTAGTAATTAACTTCTCCAGCACCTTGGCTAGATCAGTGTTTAATGATACGAGGCAGAAATTGTTGCTCTAAATGGGATCTTATTTGTCTTCCCTTAAGAACTAAAACGACACCCCTGTCTGCAACACAAAGGTCCAGCTGCAGATAGTTCAATTATATATATATATATATATATATATATATATATATATATATATATATATATATATATATATATATATATATATATATATATATTTGAACGTTAATTTCTCAAAATCCACTGGAGCACATATATTGAGACCTAGCAAAGGCACATCGGGCTAACAGTCCCTACAATTTTGCCAAGTTTCGTGCAAATCCATTCAGCCGTTCGAGCTAAAAGTGAGGCCAACCGCCCTATGGGAATTAACATGGGAAAAACGCGTTTTGGGACCCCCCTTTTTTCTCGGCCCCCCCTTGACGAACCCCACCCCTCCAATTTTCAGGGGCTGCTCGGAAACAAAATGTGCCATTTTCCTGAAAATTTCAGACAATTCCGTCCACAAACGCCAAAGTTATTAGACATAGAATTTTCAAAAATCCCATAGAGAAAAAATCCTAACTATATATACCTACTGGCGACTGCCAGTAGGTAATATATATATATATATATATATATATATATATATATATATATATATATATATATATATATATATATATATATATATATATATATATATATATATATATCAAAGCTGGGCTAATCTTCAATTAGCGGTTATAGATGCACTCAAACGAGACATTGTTGAATTTAAAGCGTCTTTATTGCAACCAAAAACGCCCGACACGTTTCACCTCCACCTGAGGCTTGCTCACAGGTAGTTGTAATCAGTCCATTGTCTCTTTTTATTCTCTTAAAGACACCATGTTAGTTGTTTTGTACAACACAATGTGGACAGTGGACCACTCTTACACACTCAAAGCACCAACCCACATATCACCAATATCTATATATAGTTTTCATTAGAATTGCGTGCAATTTTCAAATACTCCCTGCCCTAAGAGTATATACCAAACCTTTGGGAAAAAAGTCAATATTTTATCAAACTTGAAAAGCACCGCTTAAGAGTTTAAATCTCCACCAAATGTGGGTGATAGAATTCGTAGTCAAGAAATGTCCCAAATGAAAAACGCTGAATTCGTGATTGCAAAAAAGTTCAAGGTTCTTTTAATAGTCCATTTAAGAAACCAGCCAGCGCGTTTCGTTCCGTCAGGCGGAACTTCTTCAGGGCTGTAAATCATAAAGTGAGAAGAAAAACATACAAAAACCCGTGTAAGTTACTTCAAAGCAAATTGTGTACATACATGAATAAATATATAAAAATCATTACATACACCAAAAAGGACCCATATTAAAAACACCCTACTGTTTAAAAATGCAGCTTTAGCGTCCCATAAATACATTATTGGTCCATTTCTCTAAATTATTGTGCTGCATAGTCAATCTATTTGAAGTCTCATTGTATACCTTGGATCAAACCAAGAGATGAGGTAATATTATCGAACAGAGAGACATTCAGCTATTCACATATTTTCTAAAGGCAAGTCTTCCTACATTTTTAAATTAAAAAATGCAGTTGCCAGAAACAGCGTCATCATTATTATTAACATCTGAGCATTAGACTGTAGTAATCATTCCGCACCAAACATTTACTATACCTAACGATTCATGTCACATAATGTAGGGTCGCAGGCACTTGTTTAGCCATAAGACAAATTTGTTACAGACAATGTTGCAAAAGATCTATTCTCAAAAGAGGAGATTATGTTTAAACAAGTTGTTAATATAGGACATACTGTGTGACCCCAGGATATAGAAACCAAGCTTTTGGTTGTCCTCATACCACAGTATTTGAAAAGACACTTTAAAGGATAAGCTTGTTAATTATAGACACTTATATTGAAAACATTCTTTACCCTAGTCATCAAGAAAGCCAGCTCAACCTACATGAAAACAACAAACTTCTCCATATTGAATTCTGTGGCTACAAGGTAGAAAAATGTTAATAAAATAGAATTCATTCAAAAACATATGTGGTTCCTACCGCAGTAGATGTCATCACACGTATGTGTGTTCCGAGGCAAAGCGTCGGGTTAGGATATATCTATTCCCTCTATGCAGGTGATCAAAAATGAAGTAGATCCAAAATAGATGTTTTTCTCAAAACATGTCTCTTACAGATTATTTCAAATAGTATAAGGATGTAATATACGCCTGGGAATACAGAAAGCAAAATATAAGGGAAATATTAGTCCCCAAATCTTGCATATGTACGTTTTTGAATGCCTATGTCTGAAAAAGCCACACGTGATGTAAAAGCATAACAATTGCATACCTTACTATTTCGAAGAGCGTACTTCTCGCAAACCAACCGATCCTACTTCTTCTGCCTAGCTTCGTGTGTGCTGCATAATTCACTATGAGGTAGTAACCTAAAACAATATTTAAGGTGTAACTATTATGTTGCAAAATGTATATATAACCTTCATTAGTAACGTTTCTATCACATTATATTTAGGCTATAAAATAACGTGCAATCCAAAAGAGTCCCAAAACCCGGGACTCATGTTAGAAATTATCTAGCAGGCATGCGACTTTGATCCACCTAAATTCTCAGGAAGTAGAATTTGGGAAAAACACCCGGTATTATTTCTACATTAAGGTGTTTGTTGTCTCTAATGCCTTACCGTCCTGAAACAGACATTCTAGTCTGTCGTTACCGCTAATTGTGGAGGGTTCATAAATTTTCAACTCGGCGCAACCCAAAAAATGTCAGCCCTGTTTAGGACCATACACAGAACCACACATTTACCAAAATAATAAGTGAAAAAATGTGTGGCGGAGAGGAAGGCACCTCACGGGCGAACACCCTCAGGGCAATCTGGTCAGATATTTACCAGAGACTTGGCCCCTTTCTCATCATAGGCGGCCTTCCTATTCCAGAATTTTGGAGAGAAAGGAAAAGAGAGAAGGTGCATATCAAGGAGATTTAGAGCGTGACTCCTTGGACAAACAAAACAGAGTGAAGAATAAAATCAACAACCACACCACTCGTACTACTTTTATTTATGAATCGGGTGTGCGAAGTTGAAATAAAAAGGAGGGTAGCTTAAAGTTGCATACCACTACCTGTGACCAACATGTTTCACTGCCCAGAAACCTTTATGGCAGATTCATCAGGGTCAATACTCTGTTACTGCACCCCCTTCCAACATCTTTTAGACAGGAAGCTGCCGAGTTGAAAAAATAAACAGAAGAAAAAACTAAAATCACGACCAGTTCATAGTCTAGACCAACCTAATGTTTGTGCTTTTCATAGCAAAGAATACTCAATGTTAATTTACATTTTCAAAATCATTTACCCTTATTCAGCTATGCTCCCTCGTACCAGCTGAAAAAAGCGGGCACTCCGCCGAACAGTCGGTTGTCACATCAACCTGTGAGGTATTTGTATGTAATCAGTATCATGAGTATATAATGGCCAGCTCTTAAAATTGCCATTCTATGCATGGGCTGCCACCCCATTAGAGCAAACACGTCACCCCAATGCATACATATATATACACACCCCAACAAGAGCATCCACAGAGAATGATGGAAAACCTCTCTATTCTGCCATGTCAATGCTGTCTGGCTAAATGATGGCATTCATTGGTGTATGTGCAAGAGATGACCGACTGCCTGTGCTTTATTAAAAATTGTTATTGTGTTAGCATAGGGTAAACACGTTGAGCGTTTGCACATCATACGTATTTCTTATTTTTTATGTGTTATGGCCCAGTATCAATACATGCATGGCAACCACATTGCTATTACTAGGGCGGTCATACAGATCAAAGTGTATATAACCTGTGGGGGGGATGTGATAAACTAACAACCCGCCTAAAAGACTCGCTCACAGCGTGTCAATGGTGTCCTTGCCAAACGGAAAACAGTTGTGTGAGATAAGCCAAGATCTTCCAGCCAGTCTTAAGTTACCTCCTTGATGCATGAAAATGATACACATGCCTCGGGCTGGCAGCGGCGCCAGTGACCCAGAGCCCTCTTCTTACCGTACAGACGAGGAACGTGGGCGTTGTATCATCCCAGGAACACCTAGCGGGAACCGGAGTACACTATTTAAACGTCCCAGCCAGGTAATGCCGCGTCGCGCACCACGGTCACGTGATCGGCGGATCCCCCCGTCACGTGATGCGGGCTACAGAGTGTGCAGGACTTCACTAACCAAAACGGGCACATAGAAAGGCAAAATAAAACGGAATGGGTGAATTCGAGTCAGTGGAAGTTATCGAGAGACCTTCACGGAATGCTCGAGTGAGGACTGTGGTGAAATTAAAGGATAAATAAAGTCATCCTCCTCATTTATAACGGTGTTCTCGCCCTCATACATCAATTCCCCTAAGCTGTATACATACTCATAAGGCTAAAGGGGAAGTCCATAACTACAATGGGCGCCATTGCAGAGTGGTAAAAAACATCATGAGATTGTGTCTAAATAACCTAAGGACACCAGAAGATTTGTTAATGCACTAGACATAAGATTGGGGTAAAACACCAGTAATGTAGCATTGTATGTATATAAAGTGTAGCGCAGGATTAGCTAATATCCAATAATGGTGGCAGTTAGTATAGCCACAGAGCAGTTGTGTTATAATACTGCTAACTACACTGGCTGTGGGGAGCCAAATCAGGACGGCAGAGCATTATAAGTGGTTGGCCAGTTATTTAACCTTGTTCCACTCTATAATCTCGTTAAGGCCCTGTTTATCACTGCTCTCTCTGAAAATCCATTTCGCTTCTTTTGTAATCAGGATTGACTCAACATTAGTAGGATTACCCTTTACAGTTTCTAACACTGTCCATGTGAAGCTGTGTTTCTCTTTATAACAGTGTTGTACTAATTTAGTGGTCAACTTCCCAGCCCTGATGGTACTTAGATGTTCTTGTATGCGTACTTTTACTTTCCTTGTGGTAAGTCCAATGTATTGTAAACCACAACTGCATGTCAGCCTATAAACCACATTAGTGGTGTTACAGTTGCTGAATTGGTTTAGGAACCATTCTCTTCCAGTGGATAACGTAACACTACTGCATTTGCTGGTAAGTGGACATACTGAACATGTACCACTTGGGTAATGTCCCTTAGGTATCGTCGTAGTATCACTTCTGTGGCTACAAGGTAGAAAAATGTTAATAAAATAGAATTCATTCAAAAACATATGTGGTTCCTACCACAGTAGATGTCATCACACGTATGTGTGTTCCGAGGCAAAGCGTCGGGTTAGGATATATCTGTTCCCTCTATGCAGGTGATCAAAAATGAAGTAGATCCAAAATAGATGTTTTTCTCAAAACATGTCTCTTACAGATTATTTCAAATAGTATAAGGATGTAATATACGCCTGGGAATACAGAAAGCAAAATCTAAGGGAAATATTAGTCCCCAAATCTTGCATATGTACGTTTTTGAATGCCTATGTCTGAAAAAGCCACACGTGATGTAAAAGCATAACAATTGCATACCTTACTATTTCGAAGAGCGTACTTCTCGCAAACCAACCGATCCTACTTCTTCTGCCTAGCTTCGTGTGTGCTGCATAATTCACTATGAGGTAGTAACCTAAAACAATATTTAAGGTACAACTATTATGTTGCAAAATGTATATATAACCTTCATTAGTAACGTTTCTATCACATTATATTTGGGCTATAAAATAACGTACCTTTAATAATATAACGTGCACGTTTTGCACCGTTAAGTGGTCAGACTCCTAAATCTTCGGTTGACACACAATTTCACAGTCACTTTGAGGTAGTCACCTGAAAAACGGTATATAGGCGTTCATGAACTATATTGTACACATCATTTACAAAACAAATCAAAACGCAGTTTTCTCAAGGCCCGCCGTTAAAATAAACGTAGGGCCGGCTTCCAGGAAAGCCACCCGTGTTGTCCCCTGAAAGCAATGTAAAAACGTCCAGGAACTATATTATCCATATCGTTAACAACACAAGTCAAGACGCGGTTATATCGGGAACCGTCGAAAAAGTCTAAATGACCATGGGACCAGATAGCGGGAAATCCACCCATATTTCAAAAATTATTTTATGTGGCATATATGTCAATATGAGGGGCATGGTCGAATGAATCTGCTCGATAATAATATTTCACGCTACTCTATTTCCAAATGGGATAATTCCCAATGAGTCGTACCTGTCAGGGTTGGTCCCGATACCCCCAGTTGGCGTCTCGAAAATCCACGCGCGAAGTTCTTTTCGGCAAGTATTAGGAGGGACCCGCCCTTAGGTGGGTTTAAATGTAGCCACTCCTGGTCCACGTGAAGCGGATAATAGATCACACATCTTTTACCACTACTTCCCAATCCAAAACGGCCGCCATTTTAGACTAGTCAATCGGAACTAGTCATAGCTCTATTTTCTGTATAAGCCGGAATAGATATCGAGAATATCTTTGAAAGTTGTGTGATTAATCACATAGAAACTAATTCTTTGTATAGACAAATTATGAAACAATGTGTACAGTTGTATTCGTGGACAATTTCAATTCCTGATTGGGTTGGACCAAAGTGATAATTACCACGAACATACCAGAAATGTATCCAGAGTTACATTTCCAATTTTTGGTTATAGTAAACCTTACCGTAGACCTATTCCAGCGATAATGAATGCAATATGTTCATGCACTGTGAGTCAAGAAGAGAAATATATCGATATTAGCGGGAAGGGATACATATCATATATAGAGAAAGGTCATTGTTACTGTTTCATGTGAACTCGGACTGGCAGTCTGACGGCAAAGGGTGCCGAACCACGATAGAATCACACAGAGGTGCCTTTAACCCCTTTTAGCAGTCAAACGGACGGTGATCAAATAATCATAAACATTATAAACATTACATCTTCCTAAAGCATCTCAAGATGTACACAATCCTTAGACATTTGTCAATTTTGATACTTTACAAGGCCATTGGCCATAATGGCAAGGTACAGAGGTCAGAAAGAGAGCAAGATAAGTCTGGCAGAAATGGACCAATTGTATTGGCTACAAGTTAACAGGTGCTGTGTCCGTGGCACACCACTTCTCCCACGGATACTAGCACTAACATTCTAGTTTATTGTAAATAATAATGCATTTCGTCCTCTGTATTGTGTCCCCTTTCCACACATCTTAAACGACATCTCCAAGCTGCTTCCCTTTTCCTTAGGGTAAGTTCACGATTTCCCCCCCTCGGATGTGGTGGTACGTGGTCGATACCCTGAAACCATATTGTCTTGTTGTCTTTGTGGTGTTCTTGCATGTGGTAAGTCATAGGGTACCTTAAATCATAATTTTTCATAGCACGTGTATGTTCTTGAATCCTTAATTTTAGCGGTCGCACTGTACTTCCAACGTATATCTTTTCACATCCACAACCGATAACATAGATCACATGGCTTGTGTTGCAGTTTATATAGTGCCTTATCTCGTATTCTCGATCAGTGTTATATTTGAACCTCTTTGTTTTATTCTTGCCAAGAGGGCAGATGTTACACCCTCCACATGTATAAAAACCTTTAGGTTTTGTCGGCATCCATGTCCCTGTCTTCTTGGTAATGGGATAACTGGGGCACAAAGTGTTACATAAAGTTTTGCCTCTGCTAAAAGTGATTCTAGGTGTATCACTAATATCTTCTTTTAGGTTAGGGACTTCACTCAATAGTTTCCAATGTCTTCTCAGAACTTTGAAGACCTCAGTGCTATTTTGTGTGTATTGGGTAATGAAGGCCATATTCGATTTGTTTGTCTTTTTATTATTCTTTGCTTTCTTGATTAGGGTGTTACTGCGAGTGACAGTCAGAATTCTCTTTTCAGCCTTGTCCAAGGTTCTTCTATTGTACCCTCTATTGGCAAATCTAGTTTTACTGTCCCGTATGGCGTCCTTGAAGTTTTTTTCATTACTGCAATTACGTCTAATGTGCACCATCTCTCCGTAAGGTATATTGCAGATAGTTGAACTGGGGTGTGCACTCGACGCATGCAGTAAACTATTGCACGATGTGCTTTTACGGTACAGATTACTCTGTATTGTGTTGTTTTCTACATAGAAGAGTATATCCAAAAATTCTATCTGGCTGTAGTTTGATTTAACTGTCAGCTGTACATTGTAAGGATTATCATTCAAGTAGTTGAAGTAATCCAATAGTTGTGCTTCACTCCCTTTCCATAACATGATGATATCATCGATATACCTCCCCCAAAAGATAATCATGTCTATCCAGGGGGAGGCATATTTACCCCAAGCATGTTCACGTTCCCACCACCCCATAAACAGCCCCGCGTATGAGGGAGCAAATTTGCTCCCCATCGCGGTACCCCTTATTTGGTGGTACCAGGTGTCTTTGTGTAGGAAGAAATTTCTTGAAAGTATCAATTCCGTCATTTCAATGAGCATTTCATTGTGGTCTATATGGTCTGCTGTTCTCAGTGATAGAAATGAAGAGAGTGCTCTGATACCAAAATGTTGTGGTATACAGGTGTATAATCCGGTCACATCTAGTGTGACGAACATAAGATCCGTGGACCATTCAAGACCGTCAAGTTTTTTCAGAATATCCCCAGAGTCTTGTATGTAAGACGGTAGATTGACCACCAAGGGTTGTAGAAACCCGTCCACATATTGTTAGATACGTTCTGTCGGGGAATTGATCCCCGATATAATGGGGCGTCCAGGTGAAAAGTGGCCTCCCTTGTGTATTTTAGGCAATACGTAAATACATGGTGCCATAGGATGTGCTACCTTGAGGCACCGACATTCTTCTTCGGACAGAAGACCTACTTCTCCCCAGTCTTGTATCCGATTGTTGATATGGGTGACAAGGGAGGGAATGGGATTGTCCAATAATCTTTTGTAACAAGTAGTGTCACTTAGTTGTCTAATGATCTCACTGTCATAGTCGACAGTGTTCATGACAACTACATTTCCTCCCTTGTCTGCTTCCTTTATTGTAATGCTATTGTCCTTAGCCAGTCCATCGAGTGCCAATCTTTCTTTTTTCGTTAGATTCTGTTGTTTACGTGTGTATTTGTTAGGAAAGTCAATCATTTTGCAAAAGTCCTGTGAGACTCTTTCATTGAACAAGTCGATATTTTTGTGTGTATTTGTAGGGATATATTTGGAACGGACCTTTAAACCACTGCTGATAGTTATATCTTCCTCGATATTTAGGTCAGAGCAAATTTCTGGCAGTGAGGGGTTGTCACCAGTCTCAATAGACAATAGTAATTGTGCATTCTGAAGGTCAGAGATAGTAGTGGTACAGGAAGATGCAGTAACCAAATCACAACTAGGAGGTCTAGGATTGTTTCGAAAGTGATCTTTTAATTTTAAGAGTCGTGTAAATTTAAACAAATCCACCATCAATAAGGTTGGATCCCCAACTTGTGATGGGCAAAAACTTAAACCCTTTTTTAAGATGTTCATCTCCACATCTGTGAGTTTGCGGTCTGATAGGTTCACAATAGACAGGGCGTTATCAGTAGGAGTTACGGGGTCAGTATTGAGGCCAGTGATTACAGAGGGAGTCAAAATATCTAAGTTCTCTTGGATCTGGTGTCCATTTGGTGTACTGTTCCCCCTCTTGGTTGTGCTGTTTTTGCACCCTTTCCCTCCCCTCCTGGTTTTGGGTCTGGGTTGGTATTTGGTATCTTTTTCCCTTGGCGAATGCGTTCCATCTCCAATAAAAAATTACGTTTTGGAGAGACGGCCTGGCATGCCTCACCATCCTTAGAGGATGAACTATCTATGGAGGAAATTGAGCTACTACTGGCACTCATTGATTCTTCTCTGGCTCGTTTGCCATCACCTCCTGGTTTTAGATTGTCGAATTTGTGAGCAAAGGTATAAATACGCCCTGTCTTGTAATCGTTATCGTCGCGCTTTATTTTGCGTAGTTTTTTATCACGTAAGTGGACCTGATATCGACTTATAACATCATCAAAGATTTCATAATTCTTTTTTATGCTATCCTTCAAACTAGATTCATCTATTTCACGTTCCAAATCCAAAATTTCTTGTTTCAAAGTTGCAACTTTCTTCTCAGAATGGCGGATCAGTATTTTCATCATGGTATGAGAAGCCTGTTTCAAATTTTCCTCCCAATCCTTGAGGGCATCATCATCCAAGTCCTCAAAGGTTGGGAAGATCAAGATCCGTAAACCCCTGGGGATTTTTTGGTTGTCTAAATACTTCTGTAACGTAATTCCGTCCCACCATCTGGACATCTCTAGCTTTTTGAGTCTTTCTAACTTTAAGAACTTAGCTCGAAGGCCTTCCGTGCTAGGCTCTTTTGATGTTTTGGCACCCACAGGTTGACTATTACCAAATAAGCTCGATGCCATCTCCTCTCTAGTGTCTTTGAATTTAGACATAATGTTATGAAATTGAATCCAAGTTGAACTAAGTGGTGCGTACTCGATATCTCACAGTGAAATACTTCTAGGTACAAAAAGAGCATATCAACAAAACAATTTGCTTGGTTTGGATTGTGCAACAAATGGGTCCAAGAAATGAAATTTTGTACAACACAATGTGGGCAGTGGACCACTCTTACACACTCAAAGCACCAACCCACATATCACCAATATCTATACATAGTTTTCATTAAATTGCGTGCAATTTTCAAATACTCCCTGCCCTAAGAGTATATCCCAAACCTTTGTGAAAAAAGTCAATATTTTATCAAACTTGAAAAGCACCGCTTAAGAGTTTAAATCTCCACCAAATGTGGGTGATAGAATTCGTAGTCAAGAAATGTCCCAAATGGGGGCGGAGCCGGGCCGGCGGCCAAGATGGCCGCACCGAGTCCCGGCTCCGCCGACCTTCTCTCCTCACCGCCTGTTCTGTTTGATTGCCCCGTGAGAGCGCGGAGCTTCCGTGCGTCGGAGCGGACGCCGAGGTGAGGCGTCCGACTCCGGCGAAATTCCTGGCTCCGGGGACGGAGATACGCTCTCCAGCGCAGGGCGGCCTGCCCGATGCCGGCGACCGGGACCTCGCGTCTTGCTGCACCTGTCCACCAGTACAACAACAGCGGACACATCAACGCGTGAAGCGCCGGTCTCCCGCCAGGGAGCCTGAGAAGACCCTTGATACCGCCAACGCCTTTTCCAGGTGAAATGCACACTTCTCCTGGGCTGCTTGCTTCTCTCCCCCCACCCTCCTTTCCCCCTAGCAATTTTTGTCGGCTGCCGGACACCGAGAATTGCTCTTTGTCCATCTGGAGCATTTCGCATGCCTGCAATTGGAATTGCCGTTTTATCTCCGGCTCATGGGCGCTGGTGAGAGCACGATATTAATGTGTCTTTCTGGGCTTGGGGGGCCCGCAAACAATATTTAGTGGTGGGGAGAAGGGCGCCCTGCTTTGCCCACTGATGGTACATAGGCAATTCACCATTTTGACGAGGAGGAGACTGAAGACCTCTAATCCTGCCTGTACCGCGCCGTGGCGCTGCTTGATGGCACAGTGGCGATCCGATGGACTAAACCATGTGGCGGCGGCTGGCTGTACTGGAGGCCGGGAGATGGTGACCGTATTTCCCTAAGGTGTTGTGGACCCACAGTCTGGTGCTGGAGGGAAATGGTCCTGATTGTTATTGAACCAATGCTTCATTGTGACCGTCACCAGCTTTGCTCGTCACTGCCATTGTGGTAATGGCTATTTCTACCACGGCGGAGCTGCGACTCAATGTGGAGATGACTTACTGACGGCGACACAGCGTACTTGCTCCCTGGGGTGACTTGCTGGTGGCTTATGGCGGATCGGATACGGGACAGAGTACTCCGTGGATCAAGATCGGTGGTGGCTGAGTGCTCGTTTCATGTGACTTTGGGAAGGTTTTGGTTATTCCTGGACTGCCATGACTCTTTCACTTTGTGATTTTTGCCCTGGTCCGGCATTTTGGGGCGGGTGGGACCTGCATCATTGATCCTGATTACCTGTCTGAGTCGAGTGTGCTTAGAGCGCCATTTCTGCGGCTACGGGGTGCACTATGCCATTCCGTGGGACTTGGACTGCGTAGCGATTGATATATCCTGTTTAAGTAGGTGCTCCTAATACTGTATATTTGTTCTCTGACTGATTTTCAGGGTGGGTGAAGGGGGGGGAGGTTGGGGTTCCCGCACTGGGATTCTCCCCCACGTTTCCTTCCCTATCGTGGGCTGTTGGTTACTGCCTTTCCTTTCTCTTCTTCTCTCCTTATTTCTCTTATTCTCTTGTCCATATTTCGGGTTCATAATGGGCGACAGGCACGCTGCTGGGGGGTAGGCCATGGCCACATGCAGGGGTGCAGGGTGGGGGGATGGGGGAGGGGTTTTGCTGTCTTTCTTTTTGGGTTTTATTTTTCCTTTGTTTCTATGGCCTTCTTATTTTTTTTTGTTCCTGGCTAATTCTATTCTTCCTTCTTCGGGTCCTTGTGGTGATACTTCTTCGTACACTTGCCTTACTTTGATTATTAAGGGGGATTTCGACTGCTTTGCTACGGCGATCGAGAGCTTGTTGGTGGGCGGGCTGCGGGCTTTTTTCTTTTGACTATCCTGATACCGTGTGTAATCATTGCCTCCCACTGACAGTTCTCCTGAATTGCGATCATCCTGCCTCTTGAGTTTCCCCTGCTTTGTTTTGATCTACTTATACTGCCACAGATACTGCTCCTTTTACTTTATTTTAAAATTAAACCTTCATTAATCCTGTTGTTTCTTCACAACACTGCTCTCCTGGGTTGCAACCGAGCATATGTGGGACGGAGCTTTGCACTGCCATGGTATAATTGCTTCGCTCTGTTTGACTCTGTTCCGATAGCTGATTATGATGTTCTGCTTTGTTTCGATTGTAACTGTTCTCACTTCTAATAAAGGTTTTCCAAAAACTTAAAAAAAAAAAAAGAAATGTCCCAAATGAAAAACGCTGAATTCGTGATTGCAAAAAAGTTCAAGGTTCTTTTAATAGTCCATGTAAGAAACCAGCCAACGCGTTTCGTTCCGTCAGGCGGAACTTCTTCAGGGCTGTAAATCATAAAGTGAGAAGAAAAACATACAAAAACCAGTGTAAGTTACTTCAAAGCAAATTGTGTACATACATGAATAAATATATAAAAATCATTACATACACCAAAAAGGACCCATATTAAAAACACCCTACTGTTTAAAAATGCAGCTTTAGCGTCACATAAATACATTATTGGACCATTTCTCTAAATTATTGTGCTGCATAGTCATATGGCCGGGATGCCCGCCACCCCCTCCCAACACAATCCCCAAGGATGGGAGAAGTCGGACACAGGTTTGAACTTTTGGAAGGCGGGAGGGAGTCACCCTCCCGGCGGTATTTATTAAAATATGAAACAAAATTTAAACATAAATAAAAGTTTCATTTTTCATAATTATGTACAATTTTACATTTCTACATTTCGATGAAGACATGTTCTTTGGCTAACCTTAACAGATCTCTAATACAAAGGTTTCCTAGCCGAGTCTAACATCCTGCAAATGCATACATTCTAAATTAAAATTGTACATCCTAGCATTACGGGCCAACGGCAAGGTCTTAACCGGTGTCAGATCCCTACTACCAAAACTCTCGCCCTCACGGTGTGAGTGGCGCATGCGCAGAGGACTCTACCCTCGTTGCCAACTGTAACTTCCCTTGTCGTGGTGGGGGCCCCCTTTCCACTCTACGCCATCTTAAAGGTCGTCCGAGTTCCCGTGTGAGGTATCTGTAGGAAGGACAGCGTGGACTCCCTCCCATCCCCACACTCTCTATCCGCCGTCGCGGATATCCGGCCCACGGGAAATTAGTAGGAGGGGCATCTAGCCGCCTCCCCCCCTATGGTCATCTCCCCCTAGGCGACCCATCCTTAGTGGGTGCCGCCTCCCCGTGGGAGGGGCCAATGGCCGCCTCCCCCCGGGCGCTCCCATCCATTCTGGGTGGCGCCCCCCTCTAGGGACCTTGAAAT
The DNA here is from genome assembly GCF_964263255.1 of Lissotriton vulgaris. Taxonomy (NCBI): domain Eukaryota; kingdom Metazoa; phylum Chordata; class Amphibia; order Caudata; family Salamandridae; genus Lissotriton; species Lissotriton vulgaris. The sequence continues at coordinate 42,155,556 of NC_141686.1, read as the reverse complement.
TACTGCTCACCTATCATGACCTTACCGCCACAGGCCGGATAGTTGACCGACTATCCGGCCCCCCCTACTCCTCCTAAAGGTCATGCTTCCTCAAACCCCTTAGCCATGCTATGAAGTCTCCTATGAGTAAATCATTCCCCTCCCTGGACAGGTGAACCCCATCATTCAGATACATGAGATCACCCCGAATACACCCGTGAGGAATGCTATGCAACTGCGAAGAGCGAAGCAATTTACCAATTTTATTGTTAACCCTTTTCACCGAATGGTTCAGTGCTGACACCGAAAGGCCCCCCGCCATACCTTCCTGGGAATCATGTGGGACCAGGCAATCGTGCACCCCGGGATTCTTTTAGCCTACCAGCTAACAGCAGACAACATTTGTTCAAACAACACTCGTCTACCCAGTGTCACCAAGTCATTGCCCCCCAGGTGTACTATGACTACAGATGGCGGTGACCTTTGCCGCCCTAAGAGACCCTCAAAAAATGATTCGAATTGGTCAAAACAGAGCCCGCCCTTCCCATGGAAGGCCACTTTGTACCCGTATTCCCCAGCTGCGTGAGTCGCGTCACCTGCTTTGAATACGTCCCCGGCGCGCCTCACATATTAGTGGCCCACGACCCATACCACTCTCTCTCCAGTCAGTGATCCTTGACCGCTGGTCTCCTGGTGCTGGGTCGACTGCAAATTCCGCCCCGCGTGACAGGCTCGCGAAACTGTAATTCAAACAAAAGACAAGAAGCGTGAGTGCATGTCAATTGATCTTTACAACATGTGCATTCGCACATACCTTTTGAAGCAATTCGAGGACCATCGTCCCAACTTTTTCACTTCCTCCGCACTCTGACCCCTGGCTGTAGCCTCAGTAGCAGCCCCTATCCTAAAGGAGTGGGTCCCAAAATCGCACAGGTCCATGCCCGCAGCAGCGATTGTCAGTGCTAGCACCCTCTGGAACTGAAACCTCGTCAGTGGGGTGCCATCCTTGTGCCTTAGCAAACTCCCCCCCCATGTAACCGCCCTTAGTGCCAAGTATTCCTCTATACACTTTATCGGGCACGTGGGGGACCCTCGCGCACGCTGCACGACAACGCTATTTCCCATAGCCCCGTGGTCGGTCTTGGACCTGGCTATCGAGACCACCATCGAATCACCCCTAATTTGGACGTGATCCCTGCACAAGCCTCCCTCAACGTCTGTCTTATTCCTTGCGACCAGTTCACTCACCCGCATAGCCCCATGGAATGCTAATGCGAAAGCTGCCCGGAACAGAACTGCTTCGAAATGGGAGGAGCACGTCTCGTCTAGTTTCGCTACGAGTAGAGACAACCAGTGTAAGCCAATCGGGCGCCATGCATCCTGCTTGCGACCCTCGAGGCGCTGCCAGCCACGAAGGGCCTTTTTAACTAAAAAGGAATCCGTTGGGTCTTTTATGCCATGCACTTGCGCCATGAATGAAATGGCCGCCCTATGCCTACTGGCCGTTGCCGCTGATCGGCCTTCTCTGTGCAGCGCTACCAGGAACCCCAGGAAGGATTCCTCCTGCCCCCAGCTCTGACTCCCTGTGGGACCCAAAAATGTGCAATATGAATGAAACGCTCCTTCGTATGCCTTCCTTGTCCTGGGGGCTAAGCTTGCTGCCACGAGGTCTCGTAATCCGGGGCACCGATTAGCCATAGTGCTTCAGGGAATGGTGCCGCCACTAGGTCCGCTGTAGGTAGATAACCCCTGAACGCCTGCATATGTGAACGAGAGAGTGCATCAGCTGCATGATTCAGTACGCCTGGCACATGTTTCACCCTGAACTGTACATTCAATTTCATGCAACGCAGCACAACTTCTTTTAACAATCTCAAGATCCATTTGCAGCCTGCTGCCTGTTGGTTAATGCATTCGACAACAGTGATATTATCAGACCAAAACACCACTGAGCGGTCCCTGAAGTCGTCAGGCCATGCCATCAGAGCAACCCAAATGGGGAACAACTCCAAGAACCCAATGTTACCTGTGAGACCGCTGGAATGCCACCACGTCGGCCATGTTTGCACCAACCATCGATTACCTAAGATGGCGCCGAATCCCACGCTCCCAGCTGAGTCAGTCCACAGAAGTTCAGAAGCTCTCCCTAGTGAGGGGAACTGGGGCTGCGAGCGGCTGATGTTAAAACGAGCGTGTTATCTAGAATCCCAATTGTAGCACTGTGATTATTGCATTCTTAGCGTTATTTTAACTATTTTTAAAACTGTCTGATGTTCATCTTTGGGGGCTCTTAAAATAAGGGGAATCAATTACCTTAGGCACTCTGACACCTTAACACCTTTTGTTCTCTTTTAATTCCGCCCTACCGCTTCTCAGCCGACACTCGGCGGCGGTGGGTGCCATCTTGCGTGAGGCAGGCGGGGAGAGCGCTCTAGTCGCGCCCTACTCCCACCCTCTTATCTCCTTACATAATGTGCAAAGCAGCCAGACGGCGCAGCGGGCTGGCGCAGCGGGCGCGCCGGACGCGCGCCGAAGCCGCGCCTAAGCCAAGCCCGCCTGCGCCCGTCCGCGCCAGGATCGCGCCGGGCGCGGGCCATGCTGCTCCCACACTCCCAGTCCTCAGGTACGATTCTTCTGCCCTGCTTTCCATGCGCCCTACCTTACCTAGTCCTTCTTGTCATATTCACTCCTTTTCTGACCACCTCAGGGGCCCTTCTATCTGTCGTTCATGTGGTTGGTCATCCTCTTGTCCCGTTAGCCCTATTCCTCCCCTTCCCTCTCCCACTCGCCTCAAGACAACTTCCTTTAATAGTGGCCTCATTAACGCCACATCCTTAGCACGTCACGGACAAGACATCCATGACCTTATTGTATCAGCCGATCTTGATGCCCTATTCATCACCGAATCCTGGTTGCATGATGCTTCCAACCCTGACCTTGCAACCGCCCTCCCTCCTGATTTCACCATCTTCAGGCAGGACAGACCCATTGGTCGGGGAGGCGTGCTTGCCATCATTGTAAAGAAATCCTTCAAGTGCCATACATTCGATCTGGCCGCCTTTAAGGATTGTGAGTTCCTGGGGTTTGTTATCCAAATTAGCTCTTCCTCCGCTTTCTCAGGAGGTCTTGTCTATCGCCCCCCTGGAAATGCCACTTCATTCTTGGACTCCCTTGATGAATCTCTGGCAGCCCTCCTTACCCACTACCCCACCTTCACCCTCCAGGGGATTTCAATCTTCATTTGGAATCGTGTACTGACCCACACACTCTCAATTTCCGCCATTCCCTTGAGATTTTTGGTCTCTCCCAATCAGTCTCCCTTCCTACCCATTGTGCCGGACACACCCTGGACGGCATTTGCACAAACCTGGCCTCTTTAAATGTTTCTCCCCCCCTACCACAAATATGGACAGATCACTGTTTCATTCCTTTTTCCATCAAAACCAAAACCCTGCTCTCTCCCCCCATTAAACACTCTCACACCCCCTTTCCCGTCAATTGGAAAAAGGTAGCTGAGTGCATCAAACTCAACCCCCAACCGGCTGTCCCCCCTCCTCCCATTATGGGAGATGCATCACTAGACTCCATAAATTTTCATCTGTGGATTGACAGAATGGTCTCTGCCAATTCAACATCTGTTATTCAAAAACCAGTTCGAGGTAAAAAGAAGCCCAATGCCCCCTGGTATACTCCAGCCCTCACTGACTGCCACCTTAAGTGTAGGCTTATGGAGAGAAAATGGAGAAAAACCTACGACCCTACTGCCAGATCCTTATACATCCTCCAGAGAAAACAATATCTTTCCAATATAAAAAAAGCAAAAACGGCATTCTTCACTCTAGCAATAGACTCAGCTAAACAGAAACAACAAACGATTTTCAACATCGTAAAATCCTTCACTCATCAGAAGGCACTGGCACTTGAAATTCCCCCCTCACAAACTCTCTGCGATCAAATCGCTGATTTCTTTGAGGAGAAAATTAATAATATCCATAAGGACTTCCCCTCCTTACCCATTCCAACCCATGAACCCGATACAACCACTCCCCTACTAAACCAATTCACAACAGTTTCCCTACAGCAAACGCAAAAAGCTATCCTGGCTTGTAAATCAGGTGCCCCTACGGACTCTTGCCCCCCAGTCATCCTACACCACCTCATCGAGGCCGTCAACCCTCTGATTAATGCTATTGTGAACCAATCTCTCAACTCCGGTATTGTTCCTACTGATTGGAAGAAGGCCATAGTCAAACCCCTCATGAAGAAGCAAAATAAACCCCCTACTGATTTGTCCAATATGCGCCCAATTTCCCTTCTCCCGGCGCTAGGCAAAATCACCAAGCAATTAGTTCATGAGGAATTAAAACATTTTGTGGAAAATAAACGCATCCTGCACCCACAGCAATCCGGCTTTCGCCCTGGCCATTCCACAGAAACCACCCTGATTGAGTTATCAGACACCATCAAGTTCTTGAAGGATGAGGGCAGGAAGGCTGTCCTCATCCTGCTCGACTTAACCGCGGCCTTCGACACCATCTCACATGCTATTCTTATTAATAGAATGTGTGAGATTGGTGTCTCGGGCTCCGCGCTTGCTTGGATTACTTCATTTCTGTCCAACCGCTCTCAAACGGTTTCCTTAGGCCCTTATCTTTCTGGCGAACGTTCCACCATCTCAGGTGTGCCCCAGGGTTCCATCCTGAGCCCTCTCTTTTTTAATGTATACATGGCCCCCCTTCTTACGTTGATTGAGTCACATGGGATTCTTGTGACATCCTATGCCGACGACACTCAGCTCGTCGTCACTATTGACAAAAGACTCCCTGATGCTGCCATCAGATTTCAAAACTGCCTGTCAGAAGTCTTTTCCTGGCTTAACCTGAATCATCCAAAATGCAACAGCGCCAAAACCGAAATAATACCCCTCGGTAAAGGTACACTCTTTTCCCCTAAAGAGTGGTGGCCTCATAACTCCGAAGCACCACCAAGCGCGGTTGTCTCAGCCCGCAATCTGGGAGTTCAATTCGACGCATCCCTCAGTTTCGATGAGCATGTGCGTATTACCGCAGGGCGCTGTTTCAGCTTAATCAAGCAATTAAAGAAATTCTTTGATTTTTTGCCCATTTCAGCCAGGAAATCAGTTGCGGTTGCGCTCATCCTTTCCCGACTGGATTATTGTAACGGCCTCCTAGCAGGCATTAAGAATTCGTCCGTAAAAAAATTACAAAGTGTTCAACACGCAGCGGCTAGGCTTGTCCTGAAACTCCCCCGCAGGTCTTCAGCCTCTGCAGCCCTTAACGCACTCCATTGGCTGCCCCTCCATAAGAGAATCTTATTCAAGCTCCTAGTCACTGTCTTTAAAGCCAACAAGTGTACGGGCCCATCCTACCTGATCAAGCGCTTTCAGCGTTATATTCCAACCCGCTGTTTGAGGTCATCAGACGCCAATTTCATCTCTGAACCTCGAATAAAATTAAAAACCAAGGGCGGAAAGACCTTTTCATTTCTCGCTGCCAAGGCATGGAATCGCCTCCCCCCCAATCTTAGGCATGCCCCTTCAGAAAGCCTTTTCAGGAAATCCCTGAAGACTTGGATTTACTCCCAATCTGACTCTTCAGTTCTCGCAGCCATTTGATCCATACTACCCATAGTAGAGCTTCTGTGTGCGCAGCGCCAAGATGCTCCCTCCGGAGCGAAAGTAGCGCTTTACAAAAGTTAATAAATATCAAATATCAAAATATCAAACCTAGTTCTTCTGAAGACGCTGGCGGCTTGTTCCACACGACTCGACCGTTGAAGTCCGCCAGAAATGCCAACCAAATGCGCATATCCTGGCGAACCTCTGCCGACAGTCTCGTACGGTGGTCCCCCTCTTTGAGACCAACCATAGCTTGCGCAATAGAACGTGAGAAGGGGCGGGCCATTGGTATCACCCTCAAAGCAAAGTTAATCTGACCCACCATTTGTTGTAACTGGTTCAGGGTCACCTTCTCCCTGCCCAGGCATTGCGTTAAGGCAGCCCTAAACTTGGCCACTTTTTCCATCGGTAAACGGAAACATCCCTCCACCGAATCGAGCTCAATTCCCAGAAACTCCAGTGAAGTAGATGGTCCAACCGTCTTACCTGGTGCCAATGGGACTCCAAACTCCCTTATGAGGATGCAGAAGTCATGCAGCGCCTGCGCACATTTCGTATCGCCGGCTGCTCCTAAGAACAGGAAGTCATCAAGATAGTGCATAACATGCCTATGCCCTGTGGCCTCGGTAAATGCCCACTCCAAAAAACAGCTGAACATTTCAAAACAGGCACAAGAAATGGAGCAACCCATAGGCATGCATTTATCCATGAAATAACTCCCTTGAAAGGCAAAACCTAGCAAGCGCTGATCCTGTGGGTGTACCGGGAGCAACCGGAACGCCGATTCGATATCTGATTTCGCCATCAGCGCCCCGGGGCCCAGGCGATTTAACATGGCCACGGCATCATCGAACGATGCGTACCGCACTGAACAAACTTCTGGGTCAATGGCCTCGTTCACCGAGGAACCCCTTGGAGCAGACAGGTTATGAATAAGTCTAAACTCCCCTGTGTCTTTCTTCGGGACAACCCCTAACGGGGAACAGATGAACTCCGCCACCGGCGGGCGATGAAAAGGCCCTGCCACTCGCCCTAAGCTGACTTCTTTTGCAATTTTTCTCTCTGCCACGCTTGGGTTGTGCTGTACCGATAACTGGTTTTTACAAAAGGAATCCCCCCGAAAATCCCCCGCCGGGATGTGGAAGCCGTGTAAGAATCCCTTCCTCAACATCCCAGCGGATACATGATCAGGGTATTTGTTCAACCAAGGAGTCATAGCCATGAGATCAACGGGTGTAGGCAATCGGTGACAACGTTCTACCTCACTCCTGCTTGGACCTTCCTTTTCCTCCCTTCCCGCTATTTTTAGATCTACATGAACTCTCCGGGTGTGAGGAATTTCCACAGCCCGCACACACATGCTTGAACCTACATGTTCCCTGCGGTCTGTTACAGTTGCCTCGATTGAAGCCCCAACAGACGCCCCGCTTGCCGCCATTCCCGCCGGTTTTTGGCTGGTAATCCCCACCGGCGCCCGCTCAAAAGGGCACCGTGGACGACGACCCCTGACCCACTCCCGCCTGGCGAGGATGTACCCGCCGCCCCTGGCAGGAGCTGCTTGTGCCATGACACCGAGTCGAGGCAATCCCATGTTAGAGAAGCATCATATTCTTTCGCTTTCCGGAATTTCATGTCATAACCTTTCCATTCCTCCCCCTCATACATTGCATTAAAATCCATAATAAGATTTTGATAGCAAGACAATTCAGTCAACACCTCGGGTTTACGTTCCCCCATAACTGCAGTAAATATAGAAAAGGCCTTAACCCAGTTTGTTACTGTCTCATCCACCCTGAATTCCGCCATCTTGGCGCGCCAGACGCTCGGGTGCCACAAATCTTTCTGGGTTTTAGCATATTCCATCTCGGGATGGTCAGTTAATAATAAAAACATGTTGACATATTTGTCTCCCCATATTAACTCTTTCGTGGCCATAGGGATGTGCTGTGCCACCTTCTCCCGCCTTGAGGGTAATGAACCCTCCCCAGCCATTGGCAAAGCGAGCTTACCCGGTTAAGCCGTTGTTCCTGCCGTTTTCTCGTGACCAACTGCAGGTCCCACCGGTGCCACCTGTGGGGAAACAAGAGGAAGATTCGCCTTTGCAGCATCTCTCGACTGCCGCAATTGCTCGATTAGTAGCTTGGCCTCTTCGGCCGTGTCTCCAGGTGCCACTGCACCCCCTGCCTTCTTATTGAGCCATGCTGCCAACTGGGTGGCCAATTCGGGAGGCATATCCTCCTCATTAGCGGGAGTAATCACAACCGGGATCGGCTGACCTATATCTGGGTTTGGTGCCGGGTTGTCTGCCGGCCCGAGGGGGGCGACTGGGGGTACCTCTGGAACCGGGACCTCCCCCGAAACCGCCCTCTTCTTGACCCGTTTCCCTCTACCCCAGGGGACGACTCCCGGCAAGGCCGGGCCTATTACCTTCTTAGGATGACCCGGGTTGCTCAGCGCAGCCAGCTGTATTTTGACCTCCGCCATACCTCTACCGATCGATTGGACTTGTCCGAGTTTTCGGTCCATGCAAGCCATCCGGTTCGACAATAGGCGCAACACCTTATCCTGCTCGGAACCCTTTCCTGCTTTCTTGCCAGCCATGGTTTCGAGTATTCCGCTCTTAGTCGACGACGAGGTCCTGGACTCTCCGAACTCCAAGTAACTGAAAGAGAAACAACAAGATTACAAGTTCTCAAAATTGCTGCTTGTTCCGTCGAGGGCTCACGAGCAACGAGTGGGTGCAGCCTTCAGAGCACAGGAACAAGAGGACGCTTCTTCGGATTCCCGCTCTATTTATTCTTCTGCGGGAGGGCGTGTACCCTCCTCCGGTACGCTTACTGGGCGTGGTCTTCGGTGTAGGTGTCTAGGACAACCCCTCTTGGGCGGGAAAGGGCGCGCCCCAGCTACGCCGCTTCGGGCATACCAGCTGAGCCACGCCCCCCACCCAAAATGGCTTCCCGGGGGGATCGGGGCACCCAACCATACGTTCGGGGGGACCGAGTGGTAGCCCCTTTCCAATCTATTTGAAGTCTCATTGTATACCTTGGATCAAACCAAGAGATGAGGTAGTATTATCGAGCAGAGAGACATTCAGCTATTCACATATTTTCTAAAGGCAAGTCTTCCTACATTTTTAAATTCAAAAATGCAGTTGCCAGAAACAGCGTCATCATTATTATTAACATCTGAGCATTAGACTGTAGTAATTCCGCACCAAACATTTACTATACCTAACAAATCATGTCACATAATGTAGGGTCGCAGGCACTTGTTTAGCCATAAGACAAATTTGTTACAGACAATGTTGCAAAAGATGTATTCTCAAAAGAGAAGATTATGTTTAAACAAGTTGTTAATATAGGACATACTGTGTGACCCCAGGATATAGAAACCAAGCTTTTGGTTGTCCTCATACCACGGTATTTGAAAAGACACTTTAAAGGATAAGCTTGTTAATTATAGACACTTATATTGAAAACATTCTTTACCCTAGTCATCAAGAAAGCCAGCTCAACCTACATGAAAACAACAAATCTCTCCATATTGAATTCTGTGGCTACAAGGTAGAAAAATGTTAATAAAATAGAATTCATTCAAAAACATATGTGGTTCCTACCGCAGTAGATGTCATCACACGTATGTGTGTTCCGAGGCAAAGCGTCGGGTTAGAATATATCTGTTCCCTCTATGCAGGTGATCAAAAATGAAGTAGATCCAAAATAGATGTTTTTCTCAAAACATGTCTCTTACAGATTATTTCAAATAGTATAAGGATGTAATATACGCCTGGGAATACAGAAAGCAAAATATAAGGGAAATATTAGTCCCCAAATCTTGCATATGTACGTTTTTGAATGCCTATGTCTGAAAAAGCCACACGTGATGTGAAAGCATAACAATTGCATACCTTACTATTTCGAAGAGCGTACTTCTCGCAAACCAATCGGTCCTACTTCTTCTGCCTAGCTTCGTGTGTGCTGCATAATTCACTATGAGGTAGTAACCTAAAACAATATTTAAGGTGTAACTATTATGTTGCAAAATGTATATATAACCTTCATTAGTAACGTTTCTATCTAAGTGAGAATATGATTCTCACATTATATTTGGGCTATAAAATAACGTACCTTTAATAATATAACGTGCACGTTTTGCACCGTTAAGTGGTCAGACTCCTAAATCTTCGGTTGACACACAATTTCACAGTCACTTTGAGGTAGTCACCTGAAAAACGGTATATAGGCGTTCATGAACTATATTGTACACATCATTTACAAAACAAATCAAAACGCAGTTTTCTCAAAGCCCGCCGTTAAAATAAACGTAGGGCCGGCTTCCGGGAAACCCACCCGTGTTGTCCCCTGAAAGCGATGTAAAAACGCCCAAGAACTATATTATCCATATCGTTAACAACACAAGTCAAGACGCGGTTATATCGGGAACCGTCGAAAAAGTCTAAATGACCATGGGACCAGATAGCGGGAAATCCACCCATATGGCAAAAATTATTTTATGTGGCATATATGTCAATATGAGGGGCATGGTCGAATGAATCTGCTCGATAATAATATTTCACGCTACTCTATTTCCAAATGGGATAATTCCCTATGAGTCGTACCTGTCAGGGTTGGTCCCGATACCCCCAGTTGGCATCTCGAAAATCCACGCGCCAAGTTCTTTTCGGCAAGTATTAGGAGGGACCCGCCCTTAGGTGGGTTTAAATGTAGCCACTCCTGGTCCACGTGAAGCGGATAATAGATCACACATCTTTTACCACTACTTCCCAATCCAAAACGGCCGCCATTTTAGACTAGTCAATCGGAACTAGTCATAGCTCTATTTTCTGTATAAGCCGGAATAGATATCGAGAATATCTTTGAAAGTTGTGTGATTAATCACATAGAAACTAATTCTTTGTATAGACAAATTATGAAACAATGTGTACAGTTGTATTCGTGGACAATTTCAATTCCTGATTGGGTTGGACCAAAGTGATAATTACCACGAACATACCAGAAATGTATCCAGAGTTACATTTCCAATTTTTGGTTATAGTAAACCTTACCGTAGACCTATTCCAGCGATAATGAATGCAATATGTTCATGCACTGTGAGTCAAGAAGAGAAATATATCAATATTAGCGGGAAGGGATACATATCATATATAGAGAAAGGTCATTGTTACTGTTTTATGTAAACTCGGACTGGCAGTCTGACGGCAAAGGGTGCCGAACCACGATAGAATCACACAGAGGTGCCTTTAACCCCTTTTAGCAGTCAAACGGACGGTGATCAAATAATCATAAACATTATAAACATTACATCTTCCTAAAGCATCTCAAGATGCATCTCAAGATGTACACAATCCTTAGTCTGGCAGAAATGGACCAATTGTATTGGCTACAAGTTAACAGGTGCTGTGTCCGTGGCACACCACTTCTCCCACGGATACTAGCACTAACATTCTAGTTTATTGTAAATAATAATGCATTTCGTCCTCTGTATTGTGTCCCCTTTCCACACATCTTAAACAACATATCCAAGCTGCTTCCCTTTTCCTTAGGGTAAGTTCACGATTTCCCCCCCTCGGATGTGGTGGTACGTGGTCGATACCCTGAAACCATATTGTCTTGCTGTCTTTGTGGTGTTCTTGCATGTGGTAAGTCATAGGGTACCTTAAATCATAATTTTACATAGCACGTGTATGTTCTTGAATCCTTAATTTTAGCGGTCGCACAGTACTTCCAACGTATATCTTTTCACATCCACAACCGATAACATAGATCACATGGCTTGTGTTGCAGTTTATATAGTGCCTTATCTCGTATTCTCGATCAGTGTTATATTTGAACCTATTTGTTTTATTCTTGCCAAGAGGGCAGATGTTACACCCTCCACATGTATAAAAACCTTTAGGTTTTGTCGGCATCCATGTCCCTGTCTTCTTGGTAATGGGATAACTGGGCACAAAGTGTTACGTAAAGTTTTGCCTCTCCTAAAAGTGAATACAGGTGTATCACTAATATCTTCTTTTAGGTTAGGGACTTCACTCAATAGTTTCCAATGTCTTCTCAGAACTTTGAAGACCTCAGTGCTATTTTGTGTGTATTGGGTAATGAAGGCCATATTGGATTTGTTTGTCTTTTTATTATTCTTTGCTTTCTTGATTAGGGTGTTACTGCGAGTGACAGTCAGAATTCTCTTTTCAGCCTTGTCCAAGGTTCTTCTATTGTACCCTCTATTGGCAAATCTAGTTTTACTGTCCCGTATGGCGTCCTTGAAGTTTTTTTCATTACTGCAATTACGTCTAATGTGCACCATCTCTCCGTAAGGTATATTGCAGATAGTTGAACTGGGGTGTGCACTCGACGCATGCAGTAAACTATTGCACGATGCAGATTACTCTGTATTGTGTTGTTTTCTACATAGAAGAGTATATCCAAAAAATCTATCTGGGTGTAGTTTGATTTAACTGTCAGCTGTACATTGTAAGGATTATCATTCAAGTAGTTGAAGTAATCCAATAGTTGTGCTTCACTCCCTTTCCATAACATGATGATATCATCGATATACCTCCCCCAAAAGATAATCATGTCTATCCAGGGGGAGGAATATTTACCCCAAGCATGTTCACGTTCCCACCACCCCATAAACAGCCCCGCGTATGAGGGAGCAAATTTGCTCCCCATCGCGGTACCCCTTATTTGGTGGTACCAGGTGTCTTTGTGTAGGAAGAAATTTCTTGAAAGTATCAATTCCGTCATTTCAATGAGCATTTCATTGTGGTCTATATGGTCTGCTGTTCTCAGTGATAGAAATGAAGAGAGTGCTCTGATACCAAAATGTTGTGGTATACAGGTGTATAATCCGGTCGCATCTAGTGTGACGAACATAAGATCCGTGGACCATTCAAGACCATCAAGTTTTTTCAGAATATCCCCAGAGTCTTGTATGTAAGACGGTAGATTGACCACCAAGGGTTTTAGAAACCCGTCCACATATTGTGAGATATGTTCTGTCGGGGAATTGATCCCCGATATAATGGGGCGTCCTGATGGAAAGTGGCCTCCCTTGTGTATTTTAGGCAATACGTAAATACATGGTGCCATAGGATGTGCTACCTTGAGGTACCGACATTCTTCTTCGGACAGAAGACCTACTTCTCCCCAGTCTTGTATCCGATTGTTGATATGGGTGACAAGGGAGGGAATGGGATTGTCCAATAATCTTTTGTAACAAGTAGTGTCACTTAGTTGTCTAATGATCTCACTGTCATAGTCGACAGTGTTCATGACAACTACATTTCCTCCCTTGTCTGCTTCCTTTATTGTAATGCTATTGTCCTTAGCCAGTCCATCGAGTGCCAATCTTTCTTTTTTCGTTAGATTCTGTTGTTTACGTGTGTATTTGTTAGGAAAGTCAATCATTTTGCAAAAGTCCTGTGAGACTCTTTCATTGAACAAGTCGATATTTTTGTGTGTATTTGTAGGGATATATTTGGAACGGACCTTCAAACCACTGCTGATGGTTATATCTTCCTCGATATTTAGGTCAGAGCGAATTTCTTGCAGTGAGGGGTTGTCACCAGTCTCAATAGACAATAGTAATTGTGCATTCTGAAGGTCAGAGATAGTAGTGGTACAGGAAGATGCAGTAACCAAATCACAACTAGGAGGTCTAGGATTGTTTCGAAAGTGATCTTTTAATTTTAAGAGACGTGTAAATTTAAACAAATCCACCATCAATAAGGTTGGATCCCCAACTTGTGATGGGCAAAAACGTAAACCCTTTTTTAAGATGTTCATCTCCACATCTGTGAGTTTGCGGTCTGATAGGTTTACAATAGACAGGGCGTTATCAGTAGGAGTTACGGGGTCAGTATTGAGGCCAGTGATTACAGAGGGAGTCAAAATATCTAAGTTCTCTTGGATCTGGTGTCCATTTGGTGTACTGTTCCCCCTCTTGGTTGTGCTGTTTTTCCACCCTTTCCCTCCCCTCCTGGTTTTGGGTCTGGGTTGGTATTTGGTATCTTTTTCCCTTGGCGAATGCGTTCCATCTCCAATAAAAAATTACGTTTTGGAGAGACGGCCTGGCATGCCCCACCATCCTTAGAGGATGAACTATCCATGGAGGAAATTGAGCTACTACTGGCACTCATTGATTCTTCTCTGGCTCGTTTGCCATCACCTCCTGGTTTTAGATTGTCAAATTTGTGAGCAAAGGTATAAATACGCCCTGTCTTGTATTCGTTATCGTCGCGCTTTATTTTGCGTAGTTTTTTATCACGTAAGTGGACCTGATATTGACTTATAACATCATCAATGATTTCATAATTCTTTTATATGCTATCCTTCAAACTAGATTCATCTATTTCACGTTCCAAATCCAAAATTTCTTGTTTCAAAGTTGCAACATTCTTCTCAGAATGGCGGATCAGTATTTTCATCATGGTATGAGAAGCCTGTTTCAAATTTTCCTCCCAATCCTTGAGGGCATCATCATCCAAGTCCTCAAAGGTTGGGAAGATCAAGATCCGTAAACCCCTGGGGATTTTTTGGTTGTCTAAATACTTCTGTAACGTAATTCCGTCCCACCATCTGGACATCTCTAGCTTTTTGAGTCTTTCTAACTTTAAGAACTTAGCTCGAAGGCCTTCCGTGCTAGGCTCTTTTGTTGTTTTGGCACCCACAGGTTGACTATTACCAAATAAGCTCGATGCCATCTCCTCTCTAGTGTCTTTGAATTTAGACATAATGTTATGAAATTGAATCCAAGTTGAACTAAGTGGTGCGTACTCGATATCTCACAGTCAAATACTTCTAGTTACAAAAAGAGCATATCAACAAAACAATTTGCTTGGTTTGGATTGTGCAACAAATGGGTCCAAGAAATGAAATTTTGTACAACACAATGTGGACAGTGGACCACTCTTACACAATGAAAGCACCAACCCACATATCACCAATATCTATATATAGTTTTCATTAGAATTGCGTGCAATTTTCAAATACTCCCTGCCCTAAGAGTATATATCCCAAACCTTTGTGAAAAAAGTCAATATTTTATTAAACTTGAAAAGCACCGCTAAAGAGTTTAAATCTCCACCAAATGTGGGTGATAGAATTCGTAGTCAAGAAATGTCCCAAATGAAAAACGCTGAATTCGTGATTGCAAAAAAGTTCAAGGTTCTTTTAATAGTCCATTTAAGAAACCAGCCAACGCGTTTCGTTCCGTCAGGCGGAACTTCTTCAGGGCTCTAAATCATGAAGTGAGAAGAAAAACATACAAAACCCCGTGTGAACTTAGCCTAAGGCACTTAACCTTAGTGAACTAGAGGTGCAATGAGAGGGCGGGGCTAGGGTCGGGGCTAAGGGCAATACATGATGAAACTTAACAACTGCTATATTAGTTGCAGCACACAACAAAACACATGAAAAATGTGTTTATATAAAGAAAGCAGGTTAACTCATTACAAAAAATGGAAAAGAAATGAGATAATATGTTAACATGTCTTTTTTTTGCAATAGTTGCACCTTCTTAATGTCATACTGTTAATTGCTGTTGTTTGGCACAATACTTTATATTTTTGAGCACACGAGTAAAAGAAACTGAAAATACTACCACGTCGCACCAAAGCTCTTATGACACCAAGCAAATGAAGCAACTCATCATGACCCTCCCCAGAAGATATGTCTTGTCTCTTCCATCAATCTATCCATTCATCCTTTCACCCTCCCCTTCACACCTCTCTCGCTCGCATGCCCCTCTCTCTATCTCTATCTCACACCCAAATGTGCTCTCTCTTCAATCCTCTCTTTTTAGGTCTCGTCTATTATATTCCGCAAGGAATAAATAGACGAGAGTATTGGGGGCAAACCAAGGTCTAAACCATCGCGGATTTCGTCGAGTGCATGTGCTCATGCACGGGCTTACCATTTGCTCCCGCCTGCCTCCGAGAGCTTCACTTCAAAGGGATCCGCTCCCCCGCCTTCATACTTTTCACGGCCGTGTCACGCATTTCTCCTCCCCCCCTAATTATTCACCCCTGCTGTTGCTGCCCACGGCCTCCCCACAGCAATGCCAAGAGCTTGTTTTTAAACCCTCCCCAAACCATGCAGCTCTACCATTGGCCACCAAACTAGTACTCTGCTACCTGGTCCTGCCCTCCTTGTTACAGCTCACCACTCCTGTATCTGTCCCCATTCTATAGCAAAACTCCCCACAAAAACAACTTTTCTCTGCCTCTTCCAAGACCGCTGATCGAGCCTCGCAGGCATTCCCCTCACCAAACCCTAGTTCCTTTTAGTAATGACCTCTTACCCCCGCACTTACGCCCCCACCCTCGCTCACATGTGCACTCCTATTTTAGTGAACTGTTTTTTCACCCTCTCTGTCGTTCCTACCCAGACCTCATACCACCTGTAACGTCTCACACCACCTAATGAACTTTGACTCACCCAGGCCTCTTGCTTCTAAGCCCCGGCCCCCCTCCCAATGCGGAGTGTCATTGTGCTCCAGCTGTTTAATGGCTAACAATGCTCCCACCCCCCTGCTACCATCTAGTGTGTGCTTTCAGGCCTTTAATTATTTTACGGCCCCATTGTGCGCTGTTTGGATTAGCCCTGATGGGCTCAGCCCACTGTTTGCAAAGAGGAGCCCTTGAGATGCCATGGGCCAGTGAATCCTAATCTGCTCTCACTGGAGATAGCTCGGGCCATGCTGGCCTGCTGCAAATACTCCACCCCCCAGTGTTTCTAATCGAAACCCCCCGAACCGTCAGTGTTTGCCAGCGATTACTCGTATATCTTCATGGCCCCGAAATCCCACTTGCTGCCTAGCACCAAGACTTCCAGACCCCGACCCGCTCTTTTCAGAGGCGGACCCATTTTCCTGTCTGTCCCACATTACCACTGTACAATTTTCCCATTGCAACATTTCTATGCTTGGACGGGGCCAGGTTTATGGCAGCGCGGCCTCCGTAGCTGTGCGAGCTATTTCCTCACCTTGATTTCATTGTGTTTCTGATTCACACATCTACTACAGTTGTGTACCGGCTGTTCTGATAGCTCAGTGTTTATGTCCTCTGAAATGGTTTGCAAGGAAGCTGCAAGTACACATTCACAGCCTTTCTCTTGCCTCCATGCAGAGTTTGTGAATGGAACACAGGGCGCCATTCATTGCCCCCCGACACATGCTTGTGCTCTGAAATTCGCGCCAGACTCACTTGCTTCTTTTACAAAAAAAATGTACAATTGGAATTAGCATGTGCAGGAAAGGCAATGGGCAATGTGCTGGCTATTGAGCACGTTGCTGATAGAAAGCACTACCCAGTAAGCGGTGGGCGGGTTGATTCCAATCCGCAGCACTGGTAACAAGAGCCCCATTTTCTGTTTGCGGGAGTACCAGACCCTCCATCTCCATCAGCCGGCTGTTTGCCTGCATGTTTGCAGCAACGTTTTCACTGTGTGTCTTTGTCTGTCTTGCCAAGGGGGCAGCAGAGAGAGAATCCGAAAGGCACCTCCATGGCGGCGTAAATCTGCCCCCCTCCCCAGTGGCATATTGTACTGCAGTCCCATGCCCAAGCCAACAACTAGACGATACACATGGTAACTCAGAGCGCAGTCACAAAGAGAGAGACTCTCAGCAGCTAGAGGTTTAAGCAGCCTTCCCGAATATCTTTCCAACCCGGAAGTGACCGTGCTGATGGAACTGGGGATGACCCAGTCCAGATCCATGTCGTTCCAAGCTTTCTCTGCACGCTAAAGTAGGGTGGAGAGAGGTGGGGGTAGGTGCTGTCATGAGAAAATAACACAAAAGACTATAATTGCGAGAGGGTCAGTACCACTCAGCACCAACACAGCACCACTCAGCACCACCACAGCACCACTCAGCACCACCACATTATCACTCAGCACCACCACAGCGCCACTCAGCACTACCACAGCACCACTCAGCACTACCACAGCATCACTCAGTGCCACCCCAGCATCACTCGGCACCACCACAACATCACTCACCACCACCACAGCATCGCTCAGCACCACCACAGCAGCACTCAGCACCACCACAGCATAACTCAGCGCCACCCCATCATCACTCAGCACCACCACAGCGCCACTCAGCACTACAACAGCACCACTCAGCACTACCACAGCATCACTCAGTGCCACCCCAGCATCACTCGGCACCACCACAGCACCACTCAGCGCTACCCCAGCATCACTCAGCACCACCACATTATCACTCAGCACCACCACATTATCACTCAGCACCACAACAGCACCACTCAGCACCACCACAGCACCACCACATTATCACTCAGTGCCACCACATTATCACTCAGCACCACTCAGCCCACCACAGCACCACTCAGCACCACCATGGCACCACTCAGCACCACCACAGCACCACTCAGCACCACCACATTATCACTCATCACCACCACAGCATCACTCATCACCACCACAGCATCACTCAGCACCACCACAGCAGCACTCAGCACCACCACAGCGCCACTCAGCACTATCACAGCACCACTCAGCACTACCACAGCATCACTCAGTGCCACCCCATCATCACTCGGCACCACCACAGCACCACTCAGCGCTACCCCAGCATCACTCAGCACCACCACATTATCACTCAGCACCACCCCAGCAACACTCAGCGCCACCCCAGCATCACTCAGCGCTACCCTAGCATCACTTAGCATCACCACAGCACCACTCAGCACCACCACATTATCACTCAGCACCACCACAGCCCCACTCAGCACCACCACAGCACCACTCAGCGCCACCCCAGCACCACTCAGCACCACAACAGCACCACTCAGCACCACCACAGCATCACTCAACACTACCACAGCATCACTCAGCACCACCACAGCACCACTCAGCACCACCACAGCATCACTCAGCACCTCCCCAGCATCACTCGGCACCACCACAGCACCACTCAGCACCACTATGCACCACCACAGCATCACTCAGCACCACCCCAGCATCACTCGGCACCACCACAGCACCACTCCGCGCTACCCCAGCATCACACAGCACCACCACATTATCACTCAGCACCACCACATTATCACTCAGCACCAAACAGCACCACCACAGCACCACTCAGCACCACCACATTATCACTCAGCACCACCACATTATCACTCAGCACCACTCAGCACCACCACAGCACCACTCAGCACCACAGCACCACTCAGCACCACCGCAGCACCACCACAGCACCTCTCAGCACCACCACAGCACCACCACAGCATCACTCAGCACCATCACAGCATCACTCAGCCCAACCCCAGGTAATAGGTGTCACATTTGCAAAAGTTATAACTATTGGCATTGCATTGTACATGACAAAGATATTAATTTAGCTATTTTCAAAACCAATACATAAATAAAAAAATTGTCATTTACAAGACCAATAGCTCAAACTTTCCTAATGCGAGACCTATTGCATTGCAAATGTTTGTTCATGTTCACTCTGTATCTCTCGGTAGCCTCTGTAGCTGACGTTGTCACCCTTGCGTCCCTCCCAGCTGCTTCTCTTTCTGTCTTTCACTGGCACTCCTCCCCTCCTGTTTTACGCACGCCAGGAGCCCTTCTCTGTTTCTTCCACATCTCTTTCGTTTTTATTTACACATCGGATTCTTTACCTGGTTCGCACTCTTTCGCTGTCCACCCAGACAATATTCAAAGGAAGCCCTGCTGAATAGCTCAGCTGGGGCTCAGGTCGGCGAGACAGAAGCGGCGCCTTGGCTGCCAGAGGCACATTCCACTCCTGCTCCCCAGCACAGCCAGTGAGCCTACCTTTTTCATGAGTACCGGTACTCTCAAGGGCAGTAGAGAAGTGCTGGTACTCAGAGAGATAATTCTAAGAAGTGCCGGTACTCAGTACTGGCCCATTTAAAGCACTGTATATATATATAAATATATATGTTTATATAAATAGATATATATCCTGGATGCTCAGAGCTTTCTCCACGACGGTCCTGGACGGGCTCCGCCTGCCCTGTCAATCACAACCCCAGCTCTTCGTTTTATAAGGAAAGGAATCCAGGACTCCCAGAGGTGCATCTTTAAAGTTTATTAAGGCAAGGTGACGCCTGACCTTGCTTCTTTAAAGTTTATTAAAGCAAGGTGACGCCTCACCTTGCCTTAATAAACTTTAAAGAAGCACTCATGGGAGTCCTGGATTTCTTTCCTTATAAAACGGAGAGTTGGCGTTGTGATTGACAGGGCAGCCAGAGCCCGTCCAGGACCGCCGTGGAGAAAGCTCCGAGCTTCTGGGGGTTTGGATGTGCAATATATATATATATATATATATATATATATATATATATATATTACCTACTGGCTATCGCCAGTAGGTATATATAGTTAGGATTTTTTCCCTATGGGATTTTTGAAAATTCTATGTCTAATAACTTTGGCGTTTGTGGACGGAATCGGCTGAAATTTTCAGGAAAATGGCACATTTTGTTTCTGAGCAGCCCCTGAAAATTCGGTGGGGTTTCGTCAAGGGGGGGCCGAGAAAAAAGGGGGGTCCCAAAACGCGTTTTTCCCATTCATTTTTCCATAGGGCGGTTGGACTCACTTTTAGCTCGAACGGCTGAATAGATTTGCACGAAACTTGGCAAAATTGTAGGGACTGTTAGCCCGATGTGCCTTTGCTAGGTCTCAATATATGTGCTCCAGTAGTTTTTGAGAAATTAACGTTCAAAACAAGATATATATCTGTAACAGCGCTCCGGGCAGCGATCCGGTCCGCTTACTTTTCGCGAAACGGAACTTTGCGCGCAGAAAGCTGATTGGCTCTCCGGTGTCTGTCAACATTCTAAACAGTCCGGAGCGGCCGCCATCTTATCTCTCGGTAGGATCGAGAGAGAAGAAGAGGTGAAAAAAGAAGGGGGAATTTAATGAAAGGGGGCAAGGTATACCCCTCTTGACCCCCTAGGATTGTTGTTGGGGTTATTAAAGGGTCCCGTGGGGAAAATAAAAAAAAAATGATTTTTCACGGTAGAAGCGCTTCACGGGCCGCGAACTGGGCCGCAAACTGGTAGCGAAACGGGAATTCGCCATTTTGTGCTTCGTTTTAATTGTTTAGAGACAAAAATTATCGCCGCACATCGGCCACAATGCATGAATATCGCTGAAAAGTCAGCGATATTCATGCATTATCCAGCAAATGCTCTTAGCCATGTTATCCACCTTCCATTGGATAACAGAAAGCTGATTGGCTCTCCGGTGTCTGTCAACATTCTAAACAGTCCGGAGCGGCCGCCATCTTATCTCTCGGTAGGATCGAGAGAGAAGAAGAGGTGAAAAACGAAGGGGGAATTTATTGAAAGGGGGCAAGGTATACCCCTCTTGACCCCCTAGGATTGTTGTTGGGGTTATTAAAGGGTCCCGTGGGGAAAATAAAAAAAAAATGATTTTTCACGGTAGAAGCGCTTCACGGGCCGCGAACTGGGCCGCAAACTGGTAGCGAAACGGGAATTCGCCATTTTGTGCTTCGTTTTAATTGTTTAGAGACAAAAATTATCGCCGCACATCGGCCACAATGCATGAATATCGCTGAAAAGTCAGCGATATTCATGCATTATCCAGCAAATGCTCTTAGCCATGTTATCCACCTTCCATTGGATAACATGGCTAAAAACTGCTCTGTGCGTGAGCTTTTTTTTTTTTTTTTGCTGCGTGACGTTTGTTAACGTTCGATTCGATGGAAATCAGGAAGTGTTGACCACCATTTTGTCACTGCGAGTAAATATTTTGTTATAAATGAATCCTTATTGATAAACATTGTCTGCGCCATCTTGCGTTTTTGTCCAATGCCACAATTTTGTCGTGCACGGCAGCCATTTTAGATGCCTTGACCAGGGCCACTCTCTGCACGCCACCGATCCTCAGCATGGCTCCCCACCCTCGCAAGCATCTCCCCCACGCACTGGTCACCCCCGCTGTTTCTCTCATGCATGGGCCATATACTTCCCCCCATCTGCGCTGCTCTTCTCTGAGAATCACACCCTGTGCCCGCCCGACACCTCCCTTTCACCCTATTCACTACCGCACCCTCTGACACTCCTCTTCCTCTGTGTCCGATTGTCCAGGCCGGACCTAGGCTATCACCTAGCCCTGCGGATGTAGTTTATGGCCATAGCTGTAGAGTATCCAGACATGCCAACCCTCCCGATTCAGGCGTGAGACTACTGATTTCAGTGCTAGTCTCCCGCCTCCCGATTCCTGCAAGCAAAAACCCGGGGGCATATTACCAACAACTAGCGATAATTTTTGTCTCTAACTTGTTTAGAGACAAAAATTATCGCCGCACATCGGCGAATTTTATCGCACATAAACCTTGCTATTAGCAAGGTTTATCGCAAATGCGATAAAAAACGGCCGCAATGCATGAATATCGTTGAAAAGTCAGCGATATTCATGCATTATCCAGCAAATGCTCTTAGCCATGTTATCCACTTCCCATTGGATAACATGGCTAAAACTGCTCAGGGCAGGTGTTAGGTTTTGGAGATATTCGCGCTTAGCGCGAATATCTCCAAAAGTTGGTAATAGGAGATAGCGATGGTTAGGGACTGTTTCCAGTCGCTAAAATCTTGGCACGCCCACTTTGCATGTCATTAGTGATAAATATCACTGATATGCAAAGCGGGGCCCAAGATGGTCGCTATCACCTTTTAGCTGTCACTAACTGGTGTTAGCGACAGCTTGGTAATAGGGAGATAATTTTATCTCTTTTTTTTGGGGCTTTTAAAGCCCAAAAAGCGGAAATAAACCCCCTTGATAATATGCCCCATGATTTCTCGGGGGTTTCAGCTGACAGGGCTTGGTATTGTGTTACGTGCTAATTCTTCCAGGAAACGTCAGAGGGTCGATGCAGGGGTTCTAGAAGGGGTGATAAACCATTTAAGCCTCATGAACAAGCGCATGGTCTTTTAAAGATTTGTGAAGTACTCGGGGCGGCGGTGTGTGTGTGCCCTCTTTCAGGAGCGGGCGGGGGGGGCACTGCCAGCAACTTGCCAGGCCAGGCAGTGTTCAACACGTGCATCACCCTTTCTCTGCCTGCTATTGCGCTCCATGCTTCGGAAAGGTAAGAAAAAGAACGTGCATTTGAGTTTGAAATGTCCGATCTTGTAGCAGTACACTGGCAAAGCCCACACATGACAATAACCCGATTCAAGGCCCCATTCACCCGATTTTTTAAACATATATAGCACTCCAACAAAGTTAGATTTTAAAACTTTATTAACATTTAACTATAATGAACGGAACAAAAACTGTAAAAACATTTAAACATTTTTCACCCAAAAAAGCAACAATGGTCAGAAGCTGTCTTTTGTGCGAATAGTCCCAAGGCAGCACAACGTGCAGAGTTCTGGACGGCACCCAGGTGATGTCGCCTGGGTGCCGCACTGGTTTTGGGATCCTACAATGCTGCTCCGAAAATTGGCGTGGGGCGTCCCGGGTGGGGCGGGGGGAGGCCTCGTCAGTAGCGGTCTGTTGTGCGAATAGTCCCAAGGCAGCAGAACGCGCTGAGATGTTGATGGCACCCAGGTGATGTCCAGTAAACTGCCGCACTGGTTTTGGTATCCTACAATGCTGCTCCGAAAATTTGCGTGCGGCGGCCCGGGGGGGGGGAGGCGGCGTGAACGGGCCTCCCCAGGTGGCGGCCATCCAGCTGAGTTGCGCCCGCTCTTGCGGCTACAGCGTCTCGCTCACCATGTTGTTGAGTTGCTCCCACTCTTGCAGTGCAGCGATAGGCGCCTGCCACATGACTCTTAAAATGGCGGACGGCTCTTCGGTTTGGGGCCTGGTGCACTGAAATGGCCCTGGGACACCTTGGAACTCGGACGCTTGCCTGCTAGGGCTTGGGCTCCATTCTCGAAAAGCGTCCCCTCAGCCGTGAAGATTCTACAAAAGTCTTGGGGGCCCCCGACTCCCGCAGGCTTCCGGTGGGGAGCGGCTGCCATGATTGCTCGCGGAATGACCACGACGGAGCCACGAGATGGTGGTGCTCTCATGCTGACGCCAGCTTCAGTCTGAATGATCCAGAAACAAGGTGGGGCTTTCATCGTTTGGGAAAAAAAAAAATTCTAAACCAATGAAAAGTGTTATTTTTAGGTCATATGACCAAGCCTTCCATCTTTAGGAAACCAAAAGTAAAATGATCCAATGAAAAGTTTTATAAACAAGTCACATGACCTGTTATGCGGCATAGGGCTACAAAAAGCGTAGAAAATCCGTTGGCACGTGAGGCGGCGTCAGTAGCGGACCGATGTGCGAATAGGCCGAAGGCAGCACAACGCGTCGAGATCCGGATGGCACCGAGGTGGTGTCCAGCAAATTGCCGCACTGGTGTGGCCATCCTACAATGCTGCGCCGAAAGACGGCGTGTCCAGCTGAGTTGCGGTCACTCTTGCGGTACAGTGACTCGAACGCGCCGAGATCCGGATGGCACCGAGGTGGTGTCCAGCAAATTGCCGCACTGGTGTGGCCATCCTACAATGCTGCGCCGAAAGACGGCGTGTCCAGCTGAGTTCCGGTCACTCTTGCGGTACAGTGAGTCGAACGCGCCGAGATCCGGATGGCACCGAGGTTGTGTCCAGCAAGTTGCCGCACTGGTGTGGCCATCCTACAATGCTGTGCCGAAAGTCGGCGTGGGGTGCCCCGTTGGCTTATGAGGTGATGTCAGTAGTGGACCGATGTGTGAATAGGTCGGAACCAGCACAAGGCGCCAAGATCCGATTGGCAAGTCCTGGATGTTGAGTGCCATAGTTGAGAGTTCTGAGCAGTGCTTGTAAGACTATCTGAAGCTTATTTGCACCTGCTGCAGCTTCACTGTTGCCCAAGGTGGTGTCCAGCAAATTGCTGCACTGGTGTGGCCATCCTACAATGCTGCGCCGAAAGACGGCGTGTCCAGCTGAGTTCCGGTCACTCTTGCGGTACAGTGACTCGAACGCTCCGAGATCCGGATGGCACCGAGGTGGTGTCCAGCAAGTTGCCGCACTGGTGTGGCCATCCTACAATGCTGCGCCGAAAGTCAGTGTGGGGTGCCCCGTTGGCTTATGAGGTGATGTCAGTAGTGGACCGATGTGTGAATAGGTCGGAACCAGCACAAGGCGCCCTGCACTGTTGAGCTTTTTTCAATGCCTGTTTTTTGTTGTTTCCCCTCCATCAAAAACAAAAAAAAAATATAAAACTGTGCAAAAATACAAAAAAATGTTTAGATAAGCAGTGCTTGTAAGACTGTCTGAAGCTCTTTTGCACCTGCTGCAGCTTCACTATTGCCCTGGTGTGGACAAAGATCGCCCATGACTTAGGCTGATTGAGAGTTTGTAGAAAAATGGCTTCAGATTTTCCACATATTACTCTTCAACATTCTTCCTAAATGTAACAATGTGAGACTCACTAGGAGAACGGCTGTTTATCTTTCCTTTCAAAATGCTGCCAACAATATTTTCTGAATGGAAGACACCATCTTGTAGCATAAAGGGCCGAAAGGGGTTCTGGTCTGGCCGATTGTTGGTGGAGACATTTTGACTATATCTTGGACCTGCCCGGCCTCGCCCAAAATGGCGCCGGTATAAATGGGACTCGTAACTCCTTGCCCGCAAATGTATATCTAGAAAATTTTATTGTAAGTGGCCCTGTCTTATTTTAATTACAAAATGTACGTCCACCGATTCCGCAACTGTTAGACACCTTAGTTCTTGCAACCTAGGCCCGCTCGTTACGTTCCTCTACAGTGTAAATGTCTCCTCATCATATACGATTTCAGTTTGCTCCGTGGCCGGCCCAGGTGGTTATAGGCCCGTATTTGTATACTGACATTTTCACAATAAAGGTTTTTAAAACAAAACACGGTAGTAGTATTTACATTGGTAAAGTTTTTACTGTTAGTCACTGTTTTCGAATCAGTAAAAGGCAAGTGAAATAAAGCAGTCCAATTACATGACGGATAAAAGGTATAATATGTAGGAACGTAGTAAAGATAAATGGTCAAGGGCAGTTGT
Organism: Lissotriton vulgaris; assembly: GCF_964263255.1. NCBI lineage: Eukaryota > Metazoa > Chordata > Amphibia > Caudata > Salamandridae > Lissotriton > Lissotriton vulgaris. The sequence continues at coordinate 42,129,892 of NC_141686.1, read as the reverse complement.
GTTTTCCACTCCTGCAACATAAAGTGATCGATAAGAATCTGATAATCAGGCGTATCGGCGACTAAGACAGCAGGCCGAGTCTCTTTTACTCAACGGCTCCGTCATGGAACGAAGAAACGCCCTTTTTCTCGAAAAAGGAATATATTTTACTTGCAGGACAGTTGTAAATTTTCCGGGAAAGTACATTAGCCTGGAATATTATAACATATATGTTTTTAAAAAAATAATGTTCGAAAACAATAAAAAGCGTAATTTTTAGGTCATATGACCAAGCTTTTCATCATTAAAATAACAAAAGTAAAATGAACCAATGAAAAGTTTTATTAACAAGTCACATGACCTGTTATGCTTACGTTACGCGCTGCGCGCCGCGCCCCGGATCACTTCCGGGTGCGCTAACGCGGCGTGTCATATAACGCATTACGCGACAACGTAGGTCAAGAATATAGTCAAAATGTCTCCACCAACCAGCGTTCGGAACACAACCCCTTTCAGCAGTCCAAAAAGTTCTGTTAAATGACAACAGAGGGGACAGGCAACAAGAACCATCAGTCAAAGAGGGGAGGGCAAGTTCTTCTCTTCCGGGTCATGTTGGGGCGCTACCGGAACTGATCGAATTGGTAGTCTACAGTGTTTCTGGATGTTTCAGACTAAAGCTGGCGTCAGCATGAGAGCACTACCATCTCGTAGCTCCGTCGTGGCCATTCCACGAGCAGACATGGCAGCCGCTCCCCACCAGAAGCCTGCGGGAGTCGGGGGCCCCCAAGACTTTTGTAGAATCTTCACGGCTGAGGGGACGCTTTCGAGAATGGGACCCAAGCCCTATCAGGGAAGCGTCCGAGTTCCAAGGTGTCCCAGGGCCATTTTAGTGGACCAGGCCCAAAACCGAAGAGCCGGCCGCCATTTTGAGAGTCCTGTGGCAGCCGCCTATCGCTGCACCGCAAGAGCGGGAACAACTTAACTACATGGTGAGCGAGACGCTGTAGTCGCAAGAGCGGGCGGTAAACAGCTGAATGGCGGAAGAGGCACAGTGTAGCAAAAGCGGGCGGAATGGCAACTAAAACGGTAAAGGGGCGCCCCACTACAGCGTGTCTTCAGGTCAAACGGATTGTGGGACAAAGTCCAGAATAGAAGAGTCATCAAAAGGCAAAAAGTTCCGCCGGACCCCGGGAGCCGGCCGCCTATGTCGGGGGCGATCTCAGGCTACACCAGTGCTATAAGACTTGGGGAGGGGGTCGGAGCCAAGCGTCTTCTCCGAGTCCGTGCCATCACACCGCCCCTCGGGGGCCTCCGTCAAGCGGTTTAGGGAGGTACCATATAACATTGTTTTCAAATGCAGTCAGGTCCACAAACGACCCTCACTTACTTTGAGAATAGTGAAGCTGCAGTAGGTGGAAATAAGCTTCAGACAGTCTTACAAGCACTGCTTTTGTAAACATTTTTTGATTTTTTTGTATTTTTGCACAGTTTTATATATTTTTTTTTTTTTGATGGAGGGGAAACAACAAAGCACAGGCATTGAAAAAGGCTCAAACTCAGAACTCTGAACTATGGCACCCAACATCCAGGACTTTCCATCCGGATCTTGGCGCCTTGTGCTGCTTCCGACCTATTCACACATCGGTCCACTACTGACATCATCTTATAAACCAACGTTATGTAAATAGTTATTTAATAAAATGTTTTACCCTGTTTCTTTGCTGGTGTGTTGTCTATATTTTTAATATTTGCATAGGGTTTGTCGTTATTTTGGGCGGGGTGGGTGACGGAGCCGAGCTGTCTTGCAGCCCTCATGGTGTGGAGCTCAGTTCATCTCACTATTTTCGTATTTCTCATGAAGGGTTGTTTATAATATTTCTATTTTAGCGAGGTCAAAAAGAGATCCAATTAGTGGCCTACTGATTTTGCTCGATTACTTTTATTTTTTTACACGATTTTTCACGATCTGCAAAGACTAAACAGAGTATTGCGACTTTGTGCTTGTTTGTAAATAGAGAATGAACCAAAGAGAATCAATTGTAAAACAGTAAATGCTTGGATAATAATCAATCAAATGGAGAGACAAGCAGGCAGGACGGATTACAACGGGGGTAAAGGCCTGCGTTAACTACTCTTCACTATCTGCAAAGAGAGAGTACTACTAAGAGAAAAGAGGGGAGGGGGGCAGCGTTCAAAGCACATCAGCGTGCATAAATACGAAAATGTTTTTATCTATCACGTACTTGACATTTTAAAGCTTTTCATATTTGCTATTAAAAAACCAATGAAATTCACAGAAAAAACCATAGGTTATAGTGGATATATAGTTAGGAATTTGCATTTACAAAACCTTGAAAATTCAATGAAAAAACCATTGGTTTTAGGCCATATATAGTTAGGGATTTGCATTTACAAAACCTTATTTTACTCGCATAAAACCATTGAAATTCCATATATAGTTATAAGCGCTAACTATATATCGCGCACCCGCAATCCACTGCTGATGATGTCACATATTACATCATTCATGACATGGTTAGTGACATCACTGATGACATCACTGATGACATCTCAAATGACATCACTGATGACATCACTGAAAACATCTCATTTGACATGACTGATAACATCACTGATGATATCATTCATGTGATAATACCATGAACCTCTTCAGACTCTAATATAACCTTAGATACAATCAGTGTAAACAGACAGTCACAGACTGTCACTCATCCATGGAGTTACTCACACACCTAGTCAGTTATGCCAAAAATCAATCACACCTCCATTTTCTCAACTATACAGTCATACACACCTTACTTATTCAAACATATACTAACACATATTTACTTTACTCTCTTATACAATCTCTGATACATGTTCACAATGATCCATACAGCCACTCACACATTCACTGGCTCTTATGCACAGTTATTTATAGATGTCAACTCTCACATGTACTGTGTTTTACACATGTACTTAATTTGACATGTAGCACTGAGATATCCATTCACTCACTAATACACTCATGCACAGTCAACCGCCCATACAGCTGTTTGCACATGCACTTTTGAATCTATACATATAGTGAATCAACTACTCACACATCTATGTACAGAGTCACACACCTTCCAGCCACCCATACACACACACTCAGTTTCCCATACAAATACTTGGACAACCAATCAACCCATACAGTTACTCATATAGCTACTGATCAACATATGCAGCAGTTTGTAGAACAACAGATATAATGATGCACAAATTAAAACAGTTTAGTCACTAACCCATGCACTCAGTGAGACACATTTAATCACTCACTCAATCAGTCAGTCATGCACCTAGTAAATCCTTCATCCAGACACTTATATATCAACTCATTCTTCAATATGTAAAACATATTTTAACTTTACAGAAACATACAGTCACTGGATGTTGTAATCAGTGATGTCATCAGTGATGTCATTTGAGATGTCATCAGTGATGTCATCAGTGATGTCACTAACCATGTCATGAATGATGTAATATGTGACATCATCAGCAGTGGATTGCGGGTGCGCGATATATAGTTAGCGCTTATAACTATATATGGAATTTCAATGGTTTTATGCGAGTAAAATAAGGTTTTGTAAATGCAAATCCCTAACTATATATGGCCTAAAACCAATGGTTTTTTCATTGAATATATATATATATATATATATATATATATATATATATATATATATATATATATATATATATATATATATATATATATATATATATATATATATATATTCAAAAGAACAAAGGATTCTTCGCACTTATTCACAGCCGTGTGGCGAACAGACAAACACAAATATATATATATATTTATTTATTTGTGTGCAAGGCCAAACAAAATGAAATTAGGATTGATGGCACATGACAATCTAATGAGATATTTTCAACATAGTATAGATTTTTTTTAATATTACAAGGAAACCATCTTGGAAAATGCCTACTTTTTAGGGGGCGTGCATAATATTAGGGGTGTGAGATGAAAGTGTCCTACATTAACCTTTTTGGGCACTTCTGAAGTGAGGAAAATGGAGGTGGTACTGTTGTGGGCTTGGCCTTTTCCCCTGACGGAATGATTCTTAAAATGTATTATATTTTCACAGAATCAAAGCCATAATGAAGGCAGTGCTCCGCCCTCTGTATATAATGACTGACACTTTTCTTTCTACAGTAGTGTTCCATAAAAAATACAGAGGCCTTACTGCGAAAGTTCATTACCGTCAATACACCCCTCAAAAACATACTAGTTTTCTCTCAAAGTACCGTACCACCTGCATGCCTCTTCCAATGTACCAGTTGCTGGACCAGTGTCCTGAAACAGTGTAGCATGTGGCACCCGAACATCACGTGTGATCCTGAGCATCGATTGCCAAACTTTGCAGCTGTTTGCAAGGGCTGGTGATCACTGAAAAAGATGGTGATTTATCACAGGCAGCAATTTCATAATAAAAACAGAAACTCTGCTTTGCTTTAAATGAGTTTGCTTTTAAATGGCAAGTGGGCCTCATCTGTTCTCTGTCTTCGAGTAATGGAGCCACGTGACCCACGCAGCTGCTTCATATGCATTTTGAAGGGCTTGCAGATAATTGTGTGTATGTGTGTGTTGGTTGTACTGTGGGTGCATCTGTCCTGTGCTTCTCTCCAAATAGTTAAACTAAAATTACCTTCTTGTTCTGTAGCTGGGGTCAATGGAACGTTCGCCTGTACCCGTGCCATCGGGGGTTTATAACAGAGTAGTGATGCTGCTGCCTAGAACACCAGCCCTGAGCCTTGCGTTGCAGATGGCTGCTTCATGTGACCGCGCTCACCGACAGTAAAGATGTTGTCAGACCCCAGCATCCGTGAGCAGGAGGCCTGCTGCCATGCAAAAATTGTACACTATTTTCCATCCGAGCCTGGAAACCGGGATTTAGGTGACCGCAGCCCTTGGCAGGTTGCTAGTGATAAGTAGCAGGTCTGCTGGTGTTTTTATTTATTAGAGCCTGAAAGGTCCACGAAGGTGCAGAGCATTTAGTAAAAATTAAACAAAGCACCCAGGAATGGAGAAACTGAAAACATGTGAACATGAATGCTCGTGTTATGGCCAGAAACCAACTGCGACTCAAAACATTAGAGCTTGTGTTCTGAACCGAAACAAATTAAACAAACAAGGCTACAAGTAAGATAAATGGCCTGAAGTGAAATGACACATGTTACAGGGCCAGTCGCCATGGGCATGACAAACACACCAAAAGGACTAACAAAGGGCACAGATTCACCACACAAAAGAAAGACATTTGGACAGGCAGTCTAAGGAAAAAATGAAAAGCAATGGGCATGCCCAAAGCCCAGAGAGTGAATACAGCATGTCTCAAAGATAGCGGATGCGTGCTCCCTAGGCTTCACCTAAAAAGGGACACTAGGATTATGCTATTCTGTCGCTGCTGCAGTTTCTGCATGATTATAGATATCAAACTTGTCACATAATCTATTTTCTGCAAAAATTGAAAGACTTTAACTAAAAACAATTGTTTCTGGCTCGAACAAATCAAAATTTACTAAAAACGCTCCACACAAGCTGCCATGTAGTGGCAAGTCACTTGCTGTGCAGTGCCAGCTCATGTTTTAGTTGATAATTGCTGAATTAAAGAAAATGATACTAGTGAACTGAAATATTTACTAAGGAAGTGTTAACAAGTTAAAATGACAAAATAGTGATGTACTACTGTCACAAAATGTTCTGCATCATGCCACATAATTTTTATTTTCTTGCTGCACAATTTAGTGACGCTTGCCACATAGTTTGGTCCTCAACTGCAGCATAACTTCAGTGGCCATGAGTATAATATAGGCTACACACAGAATATCATTGAGAGTCACAAAATAAGCAATTGTATTCAGGGCCTGATTCACAAAGGTAAATGTACACAGGTAGTTTACTCATGTGTGAATCTACTACTGTAAATAGGTGTAAATCTACACTATTTTGCCATTCACCATTTCAAGTATAGATTCTCACCTATATGTAGACTTATATGTTTCCACCCTGGGTGAAGTCTCCTATAATAGGATTTACATGTGTAAAGTTAATACTAGTAACTTTTTATATGTAGGTGGAGATCTCAGCCACTGTCACAAAGCCCTCCCTATGGGAAAGTACAGGGAAAAATATTGAAGTTTACTATTGTTGGAGAGTAGGGTCTGCTTTCCTATGGTCACCCCAATTTTTGCTTTTTGCCTCACTGGTTTTCGACTTAATGTGGTTGTGAACCTGCTAATCAGACCCCCAGCCTGCTGTTCTCTCTCTAAATTCACATCCATGTACTTTAGGTACATAACCAATTGGACATTGGGTCACCTTATCAGCCCCTGTACAGTGTACTATAGGTGCCCAGGGCATAGGTGCATCCAAGGCCTACCAGGGGCTGCAGCATATATTTTGCCACCCCTGGCTGGCTATCCAAACTGACACAACTGGCTGATCACTCAGCTGGGGCGAGGTCGTGTAATCACCCATTGCTTGGATATAGTATACCTATATCTAAACCTATATCTGGACACATATGTACCTATAAGTCACTCCTATGGCAGGCCTTATCAATCCTGGAGGCAGAGTTCTTGGTTTTATGTGAGATGGTGCTCTAGCATGAGCCTAGCCTGTCTGCAGCTTTCGGGACCAACTCCCTTAGCTGTTCCGGGATATTGCCATACCATATACTCTTAAGTGCATTAAAATCCTCGCGGTTACTTGCTAACTTTGGTTTGGCTTTAACAAAACAGGTCGTGTAAGGTGTCATACGCTTTGGAATACTACCCCCTCGCCAGTTCTGGCGACGGGGGAAGCATTCCACCCTTCTAGTGGGAGAAGACATGTTACTTTGCTTAAACGCGGTTAAATCTAAACAGAGCCCCAGCATCACAAAATGGATGCTGCTGCCACAGACACGAGTCTGGCCTCCTGCTGCTGACCGAAACTCCGGCAGGGGAGGCCTGGACAAATGGTATCCTGTCACAGGGAGGTGTTACACCACCCCAGACAGGAGATAGTGGATTGTAGCAGGGAGGGTTGAATGAAACTAGACACTGCCTGGGGCGCACAAGGCACCCCATGCATAGTCCAGTTCAAACCGGTGCTGGGGCACTCCAGCCCCAGCTCTGGCACGAAACTGGACAAAGGGAAAGGGGTGTAACCACCCCCTTCCTGGATCCCACCTATAGGAGGTACCTAGCAGGTGATCCAGCCCCTTGATTTGGAATAAAGGTAGGAGTTGTGCCAATGCAATTTAGATCATCCTGTCTGAAACTTTGAAACAAAACTCTGGACCCTTCGACATCCTATCACCGTAGAAGACTGAAGAATCTCTCTTGTGGTCAAGGAGTGGCCACCCTATGCAAGCAGACACCATCAGAGCGACAAGACTTTCTTTGCCGTTGCTCCCGCCAGAGCTCGACCCACAGAGACCAACAAGACCTGGACTCCCAGACTTCCAACAGCCCGATCCACAGTCCTAGCAAAGCTTAGACCCGTGGAGGCGATGAGGGACGTGGGACCGGCCATCTTGAAAAGTCAACAAAGTGCTTCCAGTGCAGCCCCCGAGGTTCCCTCGAGGCTGTGCTTTAGGGTTTGAGAATCCCCAGCCCCGAGCAGCCTGTGCTCCAAAGATCACCTCTCCACACTCTCCGAGTGCTGCGTGGGGGCCTTTTGCACTTTTCCTGCTCGACGCGTTGTCCGGTCGCTTGCCCGTTGGCTAGTGGCCTCTGTGACGATGAAACACCAAAACTACACTGCTGGTCTGGTTGCTCCAGACTGGCCCCAGCTCCCCTGAAAAGGAGCCATCGATCTGACCTTCCCGGTCCGATTAAGAAGACATCTTCGAATCCTGCATGGGTTGCCTTTGCCAAGGCTTGGTGACTTTGAATCGAGTACCGACACCGCCGACAGCAAGAGCCTTTGTGGGACAGCTTGTGTTCACCAGCTGGTCATCCTCGATCCTTCCTGGTCCATGTGGCAGCGGAGACAAACACCTAGACCTTACCTTATTGCAACCCGACATCGCCTGGTTCCTTCCTGGTTCTTTGCTGGTCACTGGCTAGTGACTTGAACATTGTCCCCTCTGCTTTCAGGTACTCTACAACTTCGATCCACCCTTGGATCCAACCGGACTCTTCTCTCCTGGCCGCCTGCAGCATCTTCATCTCCAGGCCCCATACAACTTCACGACGAAACCCGACACACTGTGGCACCTATGCACCCGCTTCCTCTGGGTGAGGTAACAATATAGCTCTGGTGCTCCTGTAGTGGTTTACACCTCTAGTGTCCTAGTTTCAAGTGGCTAAGTTCTAGTCCAGTCGGAAGTCTCCGAAACCTATAACTTTCTGATTTTTACGCACCATTGACTTGTATGGTAAACGCAGTTGCCTATAGACTCTGCACCCGTATCCTGTGGGACTTTCCCGACCTTACCTTCATTAGTCCAGTGTAGGCCCAGCGATTCCCAAGGCCCTAGGCCTGTTCATTGTCCGTGACGTGGTACTTATACCACTTTCTTAATATATGGTTTGAGTGGCCACCCGGCCTATCCATAATTGTGCCGCTTATTGTATGTTATACTGGCCCACATGCATCAAGCATTTTTGGAGTCGCAAACAGTACGATTCCTTAAAATCGGCCGTTTGCGATTCCAAAAGTGCTGTTTGGGATGCATCATGCTATTTTAGAAATCACAACTTTTTTGCGATTTCTAAAATTGCGATAGCATATAAGAAATCGCAATTTTGCGATTTCTTAAATGCTATGCATCATTTCCAAAAAATGTGCGACTTTTCAAATTGGAAGTGCAAATTACCACGAAGTTCAACCTCGTGGTAATTTGCGAAATTGTTTAAAAATGCACAAAAATGCATTTTTTAAACTGTTACGTTACAGACACACATGTCCTTAGGACATGTGTGTATGTAACTTCTACTGAAAAGTACATTTCATGGGTGCAGGGGTGGGGGTCATTTAGACCCCCCTCTCCACCCTTGAAATGGATTGATGAATTGCGATTTCAAATTGCGAATTCGCAATTCCCATTCATTCCTATGGGCATTTTGGCCCATAGGAATGAATGGGAATTGCGAATTCGCAATTTGAAAATCACATTTTGTATGCGATTCGGTAAAAATAGCGATTTTTACCGAATTGCATAAAAAATGAAAAAATAATCATGCATAGGCTTTTGCGATTTCTAAATTGCGAATCGCTATTTTTCGCAATTTAGAAATCGCAAACGCCGATATTGATGCATGTGGGCCACTGTGTTCTTTGTTTAACGCTTGTGCTCCTGTGCTCATAAAGAGTTAAGGGGATTATTCTAGAAATAAATACATATATTTTGTAATATATAACTTGTGTGTTGTCCTTTCATTTGGTATTAAAAGGGATTGCATATGGTAAAACATCTGGCTTCACATGCCCTCTTGAATTTAGCCTAAGACTGCTTTTGTCCATGCTACCACTAGGATAGCTGGTCTATAAGGTTGACTTACAACCAATCACCATAAGGGTCGTTTGGACTGGTGCAAGGTGCTCACTAGAATAGTGAACACCATATACCAGGCCAACTTCTCACAACTATTCTTTAAAATATAAATATTTAAACTTAAAATACACATGTAATATAATTTCAAATATTTATTATAAACATACAACTACTAAAATAAAATGTTACTGCACATTTACTAATTAAATTAAATGTGTATCAAACAATTAATTAAAATATATTTACGTTATTAATAAAATTTCTTAGAAATTATTCCAGGAATGTAATAAATCTGATTCTATTATTTTGGACCTTTTCATCACTTGCTTTTAGGCTTCTTTCTTTTAGTTTTAGCTTCTTAAACACATACAGGACAGGTTCCAGTTTAGCTATAGTCTTTGTTTTAGTTAGTCTGTCCAGTTTGTCTACCTTTGGCTCTGAATCCATCCTAGGTAATGGAGGTTGCCATCTTAAACCATCTTTGACAATGGAGGCTGCCCTTTTTCCTCAAGTTACGCAGAATCATCAACAAGTCTGCCTTTGACGGAGATACAGTCTTTGCCTATCTTTCCAAGAACTGTGAAAGTGTCAAGTCATTCTGATATAGACATCAGCAAAATCCCAGTGTAACATCAGTCTGGGACAGCTGCCTTTTTCTAGGTCCTATAACAACCATAACACAAATAATTTAGTCTATATTGATGTATTTTTACCTTATTGATACATCAACAGATGTATATGATTATGTCAAAATATTCATAAGGTAATAATATGAATTCCTTCTTAGATAAGTTAAATATATAAGGACTACCACTTGACCACTTAGGTGAGAAACGTCACCCAGGTCGCAGACGCAGATCTAGATGAGCATGGACCAGATTTCAACTCAACCAAAAAAGAAGCCTCCCGCAAGACTCCCCAATGCTCTGCGAAGCATTCCAATCTGACTTCACAAACTGGTGCCAGGATTGTGTTCTCTCGAAGACAGAACCTCATAGTTCTAGACCTTGTGCTAAAATAGCTGACAAGCTATTCCAAACAGACAACAAACCTTGTTGTCCAGGTATGCATACCCGCACCAAAACTCAGGTTTGTTATTTATTCATCTGCTCGAACTCCCATAGCACTTAGAGGTAGCACAGTGAAGATGTAACTGCTATTAATTGTGATGTTTCCATTTTTCCTTGTTTTCACTGTTATTGAAAAGCTTAACTGCTTTTTATTATATTTTGTGATGTTACCAATATTATGTTATGTTATGTTAACTAGGTATTTATGAAGCACGCGGCTACTCCACAGAGTGTCCCAGCGCTGGGAAAGACCACACAACAAAACAGAATGTACTAAAGCGGAACAGGCCCGGATCTAGTGTAGGAAAATATATGTTTTAAATTTCCTCCTGATGGTGAGGAGATCCTGAACCGTCTTAAAGAAAGGGGCAAGCTGTTCCATAGCCGAGAAGCCACTACTTGAAAGGATCTGCCACCCACCGAGAATGCAAGAACTTTGGAATAGACGTCAAAAGCTGAGCAGAGGACCTCTAGGTCCATTGTGGGACATAGTGCAGAAACCTTTTCCCGATGTAAGAGGCCCCTATTTTGTTGAAGGCCTTAAAGACCAAAACTAACGCTTTAAAGTGAATCCGCTTCCAAACCGGTAACCAGTGTAAGGATGACAGAAGAGGGTCATTCGTATCCTGGGCCCTGCCATGAGAATGGCTATGGCCGCCGCATTCTGGATCACCTGCAGGTGACCTAGTAGATAGTTTAGAAGGCCCAGGTACAGAGCATTTGTGTAGTCCAATCTCAATACCACCAGGGCCTGGACTACCGTCTTCCTGTGTGAGTTCGGGAGCAAGTAGGGAAAATTCCTTAACATTTTCAATAGCCCGAAACAGGTCCCGGCCACCGTTTGAATCTGAGCTTTCATTGACAGGGCGACGTCCAACTTGACCCCAAGATTTTTTACGGTGCTAACTGAAGTTGCTGGGGGGGCATGTCTTACGGCCACCATTGGCACCAAGCTACACAGGGATGGGAACCAAAGAAAATAATCTCTGACTTCTCTGGATTACATTTCAGTTGGTTTCGCCGAAGCCAGGAGAACACTTCTGATAAGCAGGCGTTGATCACACTGCCATTAAAATCACCTCCCTTCTCACAATTGAACAGCAATTGCATGTCGTCAGCGTACAACACTATTTTTGCACCATATTTCTCCGCAAGGAGCGCAAGAGGGTCCATATACAAATTAAAAAGTGTCGGGCTCAGGTTCGAGCGCTGTGGGACCCCAACAATCATAGAGCCATAAGAGCCAAGAAGGGATATGGACCAGATGGTTTGCTGACGGCCATTTAAAAAAGAGTCGAACCATCTGAGTACCATGCCTCCGACACCACCCTCCAGGAGTCTTCGCAGGAGTCTGTCGTGGAGCACGGTATTGAAGGCCACAGAAAGATCCAGCAACACCAATACCACGTTGCCCCCTTTGTCCAAGGTAGCTTTAATAGTTTCAGAGACTTCTAATAGAGCAGTTTCGGTACTGAAGAATCAAAAGACTTTATTCGGTTATATTTCATAAATAACCATAAAAGTACATCAGATCACATAGAAAGAGAAAAATATTACATCATCATCATAACTCATACATTTTAAAAACAGTGTGCACAATGTAAACATAGACCAAGTTCATATAATCATTGTCTTGCGTAGATGAAAAATATTTTTAAGAAATGCAGCAACAGAAGCCACTGAAAAAATGTCCTCCAAGAGTTGCATCGCAAGGAATGCTGGGCGGCACTGTCTCATGTTCATGTATTTTAAAATAGGCATAATCCATCTCTTCCTGGATATAACATAAAATCTACAAAAAAAGAGAATATGTATATCCGATTGGGTGGAGATATTATCACACGGACATTTACAGATTACCCTGGACCAATCATTCATAGCAGGAAAGCTCAACAGTCTATACAAAATTCCAAACCTAAATCTAGTCAACAGGAACCTTTCTTGTTCTTTCATTAGAAGGTTAAGATAAGGTTGGATAATCCTCGGTTTAACTATCATTTGGTGGGCAATGACAGTCTTTTTTAACAGTTCAGTTTGTTCTCTTTGGTTCTCAAGGAAGTTTAGACTCAAATGTTTCAATGCTTTCCTAGTGATAACAGACATAGATAAAGGGTCAGTAAAAAATTCCAGGTGCTTGATGTTATCGCAAAAGGCTTTTATAAAGCACAGCCATTTAATCCTTTTTCCCCCATCTAGTTTCAGTGTGTCCCCCAAGATAAGACGATTTAGATGGCATTTCTCAGTGGTCCATACCCAATGCCATAAAAGGATCGGTTGCAACTTAATTAGATCTTCCAGATAGGGAATGCCCAATTCTGAATGGCAGTTGTAGCTGGACATACTCTCTGGTAGAGCTAGGAGATATCGCAGGAAAACATTTTCGGTGATTTGTAGGCTACTAACATTTGAATCGCCCCATATTCCTGCCCCATATAATGCCACTGAGACACAGCTGGCTTTATATATGTATACAAGCTCTTTAACTGGCTTTTCCCCCATCTTCTTGCTTTTCCCCCATCTTCTTGCTAAAGGACCTAATAGATTTGGAGAATAATAAGTTCCTAGCTTGGCTCGCACAACTCCATTTACCAGTTCGATCAAACAAGATCCCCAGGTATACGAAGGTTGGTGTATGTTGTAGAGGGGTTGATCCTATAAACATGTTTTTTTTCCTTTTATTCACATTACCACCACATTAAGTCATTGCAAGTCTTAGTACAGTTATTGTAGATCAAGTTAGAGCCATGAAGTACTAATAAGGATCAGGTCATGCTGTTGCATGCATCGATGCTAAGAGGAAGCATATACGACGCAACGGTCATGCTAAATTGAAGTCCTGTAATAATATAGCGTCCAAGAGGTATAGAAATAGAAGTCCTGTAATGACAATAGCCTCCAAGTATGGGGCAAGGACGCACCCTTGCCTCACGCCCCTCGTGACACTGAATTCCCTTGTACACTCCCCATTTTTACCGTATCTGACCATTGCACTAGCCCCATTATACAATTCTCTTAAAAATTTAATAATATTCACATCCACTCTTAATTTGGTTAAAATAGACCATAGTTTCTCATGATTTACAAAGTCAAAAGCAGATGTCAGATCTAAAAAAGTTAAATAAAATCTTCCCCCCTTGGCCGTGGTGTACTTCTCTATCAGTATTGATAGATTAAGTGCTCGTTCGATGGTACCGACTCCTTCGCGGAAACCATATTGGAGGTCCCTGATAATGTGGTGTTCCTCTGCCCATAAGTGCAGTCTATCTAGGATGACTCTGCAATTATTTTCATGGTGGAGTCGAGCAAAGATATGGGCCGATAGCAAGCACAATTTGCTCTGTCTCCCTTTTTTAAAATGGCGACGATGATCGACTTGTACGAAGTGCCAATCAGTCCTGTTCAGCATGTGGCGTTAAAAGTTCTAGTGAGCAAAGGTGCCCAGAGCAATATATTTTTCTTAAAAATGTCCACAGGGACACCATCAGGGCCGTGTGCCTTACCCCCTAGACTAGAGTTAATACCCTTAATTACTTCCTCCAGTAAAAAGTTAAGTTGCAGCCCTTCAGTGCCCTTCCCCTTCGACGTGGGTTCACTCGCTATGTCATTAGTAGTAGCTGCTGGATTATAAAGTGCTTCAAAATGCTTGACCCATTCATCCTCAGTGACTGCTATCTCCATGCGAGCCTTTGTATTATCTTTAAAAAAGGGAGCATTCACTGCTTTCCAAAAGGCCAACATGTCCTTGGACTCTGAAGCTTCCATGGTAGCTGTCCAGGCTTCCTTTCTCATCAGCTGTCTTTGGTCTTTCAGTGCAATTTTGTACTCCTTGCGTAAAGACCTTATCAGGGGCCGATTTCTAATTTGCTTGTGCAAGGCCAATCTTAATTTCTTATGGGATTTGCTGCAAGCTGATGTGAACCAGCCTCTAGATTTCCTTTGGGTCTTCTTATCCTTTGCGATTACCCAGAGACCTCTTTTTATGCAGGAAGTTATTTCTCTAAAATTACATATGATATCTGCATCATCAGATGCCAGGTCCAAGCAAACAGAAAAATTTAAGCTGCATGCATTAATTAGGTTACTGAGGAACTCCTATGGTACCACCCTAGTCCATTTTAAAGCATATCCGTTTTGCCTGATATTTAAATTTTCAAAGGAAACCTCAGCTCTCTTATGCACTGTTAAGTGTGGGTCCAATAATTCAATCCTGAAGCCCGACAGACTCGGGTGAAGAAGATGGTTGGTCTCCACGTATTCCGTGTTTACTATGTTTACATATTTCTCCAAAACCTGTGCACTAAATCTCAACATTTTTTAAATAAATATTTTAAAATAAATGTGTTGACATACATAGTCCATTTCTAGTGCTCTTGCGTGTGTAAATCAGTAATGAGCAAACATTTGGATTGCCACTGCTCCATGTTAGTGACCCAAAAGTATTGATACCAGCTCATTCATTTATTGGGTGGGGTTTTGCGGGGCTACAATGACCTGTCTGTCATAATCTGTCTTTCACATTTAGAGCTAATTGATGGACTAAGTTCATCCGTGTCACCCGTTAACAATAAATAACAAAATAATACATTTTGAAAATCCACTCTAAGGATCAGAAGTGGGGAAAAGTTGGACCCCAGAGGGACGAGATTAACTATTCCCACTCCTGTATAAACAATAGTAGAGAAAGGGTTGGAATTTGGAGGGATTACATTTACTATTCGCACTCTTCGTTATTCAAAGTACTAAACCAGCAATTGCTGGTCCAAATAGTTGTCATTTATTGACTAAACTCCTTTTAGTTTTAACTTGATTGAAGTGTCAAATTTCAAGGCACATGATTATATGATGTATGGTCTTGTATAACAGTCTTGTATTTTATGTAGGATGTCAGTATTCATTTTATTTAAAGTTTTTTTATATTGTCATTTTTTGCATTGTATAATAGTGTAAATATGTGGATGTTCAGTTGTTTTATTTGCTGAAAAAATGTCTTCAAAAATTTTAAAATAGATACAAATAGTTGGTATAAATAAAAATACCTGGTCAAATCAGACAAGTGGTGTTTTTGACCTATTGAATTGAATATTGTGTAAAAATAATGGTGGTTAGCCATTTTTGTGTTTTTCTTATCTGAATAGGGTCCAGCCTAACCACTTGTCCATAAGGGCCTAACTCCTTAGCTTTTCTAAGATAATTGGTTCAGCAATTCGATTCTTCTTCAGAATCACTCCTCAGTCCGACAGCATCCCAATCTCAATGTTCTGTGCTTCTCAATGCCCTCTAACTAACTAATTCTACCTCAATTCTACCTTTCGGTACCACCCATTAATGTTTCAAACCTATGATAATACTAACTATGATTGGACAGGCAAGGGAGGGGGATCATCACACCATTCTTGCATATTACTCTTTTCAGTTAGCCCTTTGTTAATAAACCTATCCCCTTAATTCTTTATTCAAACTTTATTTCCCACCCGCATTCACAATGTAAATGTCACAAATTAGAAGAAGTCTGCAGATTCCCATCCATTTCAGTGGATTGTCGTTCCAGTTCTCAGGAAAGTATCCATCAGCAACCTGGGCGATGTTCAAGTTGACATTGCGTCTTCCAGCTTGGTTGCACTACGCATGTGAGGTAGAATGAGAGGGAATAGACTGTGGCTCACAATTTTAGGCCCATAATAAACACTATTGAAAGAGTCAAATAGACAAATGTTATAAATCAAAAATAAATTGTTTCACTGTATACCACCTATCTCTACTCTAATCCCATTTACCTATTGTTACTCTCCCGCATTAGCATTAGTAAAATAGCTGCGTTTAGTTTTTCAGGAAGCATGTGGCAAACATATGAGTTTCAAGCGGCCATTTTGTTAACTACTGCGCAAGTGCAGAAAGTTCTCTCCAAGCAAAAGTTACTTCATACTACGTAGATGCAGTAGACGCATGCGCACTAAAGATCTGCGGTTTGCAGCCATTCTAGAATTACATCCGAGTTACTTATTAATAAAACACATAGGCAAGCTCATCTTTCCTCATAAATGTTGTGTAGTGCATATTATTTCCACAATACAGGTTTAATACGGGTTAGAGGTTACATTAGAAGATTGCTTTCAAGCAAGTCTCTTTTTCACAAGTCCTTGCTCCATCAGATTTACTATTCCTACTCCAGTCTAAACAACAGAAGAGAAAGTGGTGGACTTCGGATGGATTACATTTACTATTCCCACTCCAGTCTAAGCAACAAATGGGAAAGTGTTGGACGTCAGAAAAGTAAGATCAACTATTCCCACTCCCGTCAAAGGATCTTATTACGAGTTCAGCAGTCCATCAGAACACCGAAGCCATGGTGGAGGTGCAGTGGAGGTCGGGAACCGCTGCACCAATGGTCCGACCGCCATCTTACGAATACAATGGTCAGACCTCCAGAGAACCACTGCAACCGCCAGGGATCCGTGATCCCTGGTGCTGGCATGGCGGTCAAGGGAAGCAATATGCTTGGCAGTTCCGTTGAAGCACCGCCAAGCATATTACAAGTTTCCCACCTCCAGACTTTTCACGATGGTGAGTCTGCCATGAAAATGCTGGCTGTGGGGAAACAGAGGGGGCCCTTTAGGGCCCCTGTGCACAGGGATGCATGCAGGAAGGCACATGTTGTGCTACCCTGTGTGCAGGCACCCCTTTCCTCCACAGCCTTTGATGCTTGAATTGTGGTTCTTTTAGGCACCGCCATGGTGCAACCTCGTAAACTGTCGGGCGGGCGGCAGTCGGCTATGGCGGTCTGTGAGGGGGGCGGTGGCGTGGTGGCGCGCTCCCACACTGCCAAATTGATATTCAGGTCCTAAGTAACAGTAGAGAAATCGATGGACTTCAAAAGAATTACATATAGCAATAACATTTCAAATATTTTATTCAAATTATTTCAAAACATAATAAAACATAATTAATTATAGTAGATAGAAAAAAGTAATACTATATTAATTAAGAAAATTAAAAACATATTTAAACTATAAATTAAAAATGTGAAAACAAAAAAATGAAAAATCAAGTTGACTTAAGTACAAACCAATAAAAGTATTTAATTTAAATTCATACTGAAAAAAACTAAAACAAACTATTGCAGTAAAATCATTCCACAGTTAAATCTTTAAAATTACTTTTAAATTAAATAATAAATAAAAAACGGTGCAATAATTAACCAAAAATACAGCATAAAATTAAACATAATCAATTATAAATGAATAAATCTCATATAAAAAACTATTCCTTAACATAATAAGAAAGCTTTAACATCTTCCAGACCTATGCCCTTTAAAAGACAAAGAAAAAATATACAAAATACATATATTAAAATTACATAATAAATATTTAATTAGATATTTCATTAACATAAAAAATTATATTAATTTTAAATATGTTTTAATTTAATTAGCTTCCCGCCCTGTTCCCCTACAAATTCAACAACCCTACTAAAATATGACATGATATTATCAATAATAACATTAAACTATACAACAAAATAACAATATAATGAAAACATTCAATGTAACAATAAATCAACTAACATAATTAATAATCAATTAATTAAATAATACATTTGTAATAAAAATACTTATCATTACATTTAAATTAATTATAATATAATTAACTTCTCACCCTATTCCCCTACATTCCCAACCATTCCCTACTAAAATTTAACAGACTATTAATACAAATACAATTAAAATATACATTTAAAACACCAAAATAAACTAAAAGTTGTAAAGCAACATTCAAACAATTAACATAATCAATTAAATAATTAATTTAGCCTTAAAAAATACTTTTCATGACATTTAAATAGCTATAATTTATGTATCTTCCCAACCTATTGCCCTACGAAACCCAAAAACCCACTACTAAACTTAAAATTACTATTCACATTTAAAATAAATGACTAGACATGCACCATGCATTGCTGGATTCATGTGTTTCCAGTAACTGTCAATTGACAGGCTACCCATATCACATTGTTTTTCCATCAGGTGTAAAATCCGAATGAAATATCCCTGTTTCACCCAAAAATGTTACTAAAAAGATTTACATAAAACAATAATTACTAAAACACTTAAAAATACAAACTATATTTTTGAAGAATAAAAGGCAATTATACTGACAATATCACCACTTAAAATATATAAATTAAGTAAAACATTCAATTATTTGAAAAAAAATATTTTTACGATATTCATGAAGCAATATTTATAACAACAGTATTAAAAATAATAATATTATTTTTCGTTAAAAAAATGATATTCTTGACAGCGATAGTCTGTACCATAATACTTTTGTAGTAGCAATAGTTTTTGATGATATTTCTGTATCATGATATTTAATACACAACATTTTGTCCAAATACTCTTAAAATGACACCATCAATTAAAGCATATAATGCTTCATAAGCGGCTTTTTGCAGATTAACCAATTGCTCATATTTACGTTTCTTTCAAGTAGCGGTCAGGCACATTAGCGTGAAGGCTTGTTTCTTCTTTAGCTGTCTGTCCCTTCTTGTATTTCACGGTGCAGGAGCTCCACTCTTTCGCTTTCAACATGGGGCAACTCAAGGCCAGTATTAAATGTGCAGGAATGGTTGTATGGGTAAAATTAAAAAAACAGGGACATCATTCCCAATAAGCATTGTTCACATCGACCTCTGGGCATTACTGATTCAAGCCTTGCTATTAATGAGATTGATCCTATTCTTTTCTCAATATTTTAGATCTGTTAATGCATCTTAGTTTGAGGAGGGAGTTTTGTACGCAAATACATAAATCGGCGCATGGAGGTGCTTGGAAGCACAACATGTGCCCCCAGGGCCACTTTGCAGGGGCCCACAGCATACAAGGGCCCTGTTTGAGCCCCCCAAATTCTGCTTCCGACAGACTTTTCATGGTGGATTTCCCGCCATAAAAAGGCCGCTGCTGCTGCCGGACACAGGTCATTTCTTAACTCAACTATTATTAATTACACTGGAGGCTTTGTTGTGAAAAGAGGGTGCGCAGATCATGAAGTCCAATAGCCAAGTAGTGGTGTGTTATTCCAAATTCTTAAAAACTCTGAAAACTGGGAAACTCAGCCAACACGTTTCATTCCCAGGCTGGGAACTTCATCAGGGCTGAAAGAATGACAATAAACACACATGTTACATTCAAGTACTGAGACACAGGTCTAGAAGGGTACATATATACATATAAATACATTTAAAATACTTACGTAGACACATGAGTTTCCACATGACATACCAAATATTAAAAAAAACGTTCTTGAACAATCAAGATTCAGACAATCACAAAATTCAGGCATATTGTGTGCATATTAAATTCGGAATGTGCCTAGTATTCAAAACCTCATGGTAGTGGGACAGAACATTGTCCATGATGCAAGACGCATCAACTGCATGTACTGATAACAGATATCAATGGAAACCACTTGGTTTTTGCACAGAACGAGTGTGGTTATTGTTGTACATTCAGTAGGCAAGGGTAGATGGGCTAGACAACCAAAAATCCAGTATGGACTATGGGGGACAGTGGGTAGTGGGAAAGGAAACTGCATTACTTACCAATGATAAGTGACGACTGGAATATACTCTCTCACAATGCCCAGCGTAGGGGTTCCATTGTTTCAAGAAGTGTTGGTTCTTCCAAAGTCAATGAGCGTCCATATGTATGTCTAAAGAATGAAATATTTAAGATTCAAAACAAGGCAAGTTGGATATATATATATATATATATATATATATATATATATATATATATATATATATATATATATATATATATATAGATATATATATATATATATATATATATATGTACCTCCACAGCGGTTCCTTCACGGGAGTTAGCGCAGCGCTCACGTATGTGCGGCATCCTGCGGCAGAACCAAGCTGCTATTTATTAACACAACTTCTCCCAGCAGGGAAAACAACGGGTCGCACAGCCAACCTGGATTCAAACAGTAATCCTTTTTATTTCTTTCATTCAAAGGGCAACAGGCGCAGAGATCTACGCGTTTCGGTGTCACTCCACCTTGCTCACGATCACTGGGTATTCCACACCCACAAACATTTAAACACATTTTTTTCAAACACAAAAGTATTTCCTGTCACATGGTGTGCTAAGGATTCTGGTCCTTGTAGTTTTAACCAAAAGTTTGACACAAAGTGAAATTAAATTAAGGTGCACCCCTTTCAAAAAATAGAATACATTTAACTGTTACTCAATTTTTGCATTGATTCATGCGTCTTACATTAGGCTATATGTTGCTAACTTTGTACTGCCTTCCAATAGGCTGACTCGTACTAATGATATTCAAAGATCAATTATGCATATAGTTCTGATTCAATTGTCTGGTTATAGGTGCACATAAAGTTCTTCCGATTGGTTCAACCCATTCGGATGCAGGGTCCTCAGATTAATTATAAATTTTGATTCAGCTTGTCTCAGTTTTTTTGCACGATCACCTCCCCGCTCACCTTTTGCTATGGTTTGAATGCCATAAAATC
Organism: Lissotriton vulgaris; assembly: GCF_964263255.1. Lineage (NCBI taxonomy): Eukaryota > Metazoa > Chordata > Amphibia > Caudata > Salamandridae > Lissotriton > Lissotriton vulgaris. The sequence goes on along the minus strand of NC_141686.1, from coordinate 42,108,755 downwards.
TCAGTTTTTGCCAATCACCCTGGTGTGAGATTTCCATATGCTTTGCTATGGCATTGGAGCGGTCCTTATGAATTGTAGCCCTCATGTGTTGTAGAATCCGATTCTTAAGTTGTCTTTTTGCTATTTTTCTTCCACTCTTCTTCTTCACTACATATCCTACGGATTCTCAAAAATTCACCGTATGGAATGCTGTTCAGTAAACTTTTTTGGTGGAAGCTGGTGGCTTCTAGTGTAGCATTCGTCGATGTTGATTTGCGGTGGAGGGTCGTATGTATTTGTTGGTTTTTAACATAGATCTCTGTGTCCAGGAATATGATTCTCTCTTTGCTCATATTGTAGGTGAATTTCAGATTTTTCACACTGTTATTCATTATCTGAAAGTATTCCTGGAACTCTGGTTCTGTTCCATCCCAGATGATTAATAAATCATCAATGAATCTTTTCCAACTCACCACTTTGTTCACAAATGATTCATTGTTTGAGTTCCACGCAATTTCCTGCTCCCACCATCCCATGGTGAGACACGCGTAAGATGGACTAAAGGAAAAACCCATGGCCGTCCCACTCCGTTGTTTGAAGATTTCTCCCCCGAAGGTGAAAATGTTTTGTTCTAGACAAATTGTCAGCATTTCTTGTAGCAATTTGTTATGATTGTTGAATTCCAAAGTTCTCTCCTTTAAGAAGAAGTTGCATGCTTTCACACCCAATTCGTTATCAATATTGGTGTACAAACCAATTACATCCATCGATATCAGCCAATAGGATTCCTGCCATGGTGTGTCAACAAGACTGCGTAGTAAGTCACTGGTGTCCTGTATGTAGGAGTTCAATTTTGACACAAAAGGTTTTAGGAAGTGATCCACATATTCCGCCATCGGTTCCAGTAATGATCCCTTGGCGGAAATTATTGGTCTTACTGGTGGATTTTTTTGATCCTTATGGATCTTAGGCAAAAAATATATGGTTGCCAGTATCAGGTGATTCACAGTCAGGAATTTGTGTTCCATGTCGTCTATCAATCCTTTCTCTTTCCAACAGTTCAACTTTTCATCCAATTTCTTTTTAAGTTCCATTGTAGGATTGAATTTCAGTTTTTCGTAGTGCATTTGATCCCTCAATTGACGGTTTGCTTCTTTTTCATATGCACTCCGATCTTGGATTATAACATTTCCGCCTTTGTCGGCCACTTTTATTTCTATTTTGTCATCTTCCGCTAGATACTTTAGTGCCAGTCGTTCATCTTTGGTTAGGTTGTCTGGGCCATAGTTTAATTTCAATTGTATAAGTCCTGTATGACTGCTTCTTGAAACAAGTCCACCTTGTTTCCGGGACTTAATTGTGGGTAAAACTTTGACTTCGGTTTTTTACCACTTAATCCAGCACCACATTGAGTTATGGCCTGTGACATTGTCACTTCTTGCATCGGGTCTTGCGTTATATTCATTAGAGTTAAGAATCCGTCTGCATCAGTTAGTTGTAAATTTTCCTCATTTGATGTTGATGGGGTGGTGTCTCTTTCTTTCAATGTTTTATCTCTGAATGCTTTGGCTAGTTTTATTTTTCTTATGTACAGATATAAGTCAATTCTCACCTGCGCCAGGTTCATATGGCTTTTGGGGCAAAAATGTATCCCCCTCTTCAATAAAGATGTTTCAGTGGGTGTGAGTGCTCTCTCTGATAGGTTTATTACTTGTAATTCATCCATTACTTCCGCCTCTGTCTCATCGTTCGCGTCTCCACTCCTGTCCTCTCTGTTCCGCCACTTGCTCCTTTTTCCTCTTCTGTGGCATTTTTTCCAGGCCATTGTCTTCCTCTTCCCCTTCCTCGCCGTGACTGGAATTGCGGTGCAGGGCGGTTCCATTCCCAATATCGTTGTTGTAATATGAGGCGCATGTCCCCTAAAAAAGGCATCCTTTTGGCATTCTCATTTTCTTCTCTGGATACTTGTTCATTGGATACAGTGGAGGATGCTAAACTGGACATTCTTGACCAAGCCATTTGTTCCTTTAAGTTATCAAATTTCCTTGCAAATGAGAAAATGCGACCATCCGCATAATCGTTCGTGTCTCTAATGAATTTTGAGTGTTTTCTATCCATTACCGTTTCCTCATGTTTCTCTATTTCCGTTTCAAGGTCTTCCTTAAATTTGGTCATCTCCGATGTTAGTTTGAGAGTGGTAAGTTCCTTTTCCACTTCCTGCAATTCTTCCTTTAGCTTCTCCAAAGCAATATTTATGTGTTTTATTAGAATTGCAATCAGACCCAGCGATGATTCAAGAATATGCTCGCCCCACTCTTCTAATAGCTCATTGGATGCATCATTGTTATTGGGCATCAACAACATTCTCAAACCCCTAGGCACCATTTTTGCTTCAAAGTATTTCTGCAATGTTATAATTTCCCAAGATTTGTTTATTTCTTTGCGACTTAATTTTTCCCAGTTCTACAATTTGCTTCTCACATCCGATTTCCCTGAGGTGGTCGCTGCACCCGTTTTTTCTCTCGGGTTGCTTTTATCAAACAATTCGGTTATTTTTGTTGCTCTTTTTGCTTCTCGCTTTTCCATTGTGGCGCCCGTCTGGTCGTTTCCCTTTTATGTTTGTAAAGATTTCACTTTTTGGATTTACTGTTATACCCCCGTGGTTGGTCGGTACTCTCACAGTGACCAATAGTAGTGATTTGAATCCGCTATGTCAACAGTGGACTAATTGCGGTTTTAAACTCGGTCACCCGATTTCCCAATATCAAGCCGATGCCGGTCTGCTTCATTCAAACAGCTCAGACAGTTGATCACGCATCCGTTTTCATACACGCGCTTACCGTTTCTTCTTAGCGCGTGTTCATTCCTGTGCTCTGTCTTTTGCGAGTGTTTCACGTTGTTGAAGTCCTTTTAAACCAAGTTCCTCACGTTGGCATCGGCGGTCACTGCCTCCCTCAAAATGTACCTCCACAGCGGTTCCTTCACGGGAGTTAGCGCAGCGCTCACGTATGTGCGGTATCCTGCGGCAGAACCAAGCCGCTATTTATTAACACAACTTCTCCCAGCAGGGAAAACAACGGGTCGCACAGCCAACCTGGATTCAAACAGTAATCCTTTTTATTTCTTTCATTCAAAGGGCAACAGGCGCAGAGATCTACGCGTTTCGGTGTCACTCCACCTTGCTCACGATCACTGGGTATTCCACACCCACAAACATTTAAACACATTTTTTTCAAACACAAAAGTATTTCCTGTCACATGGTGTGCTAAGGATTCTGGTCCTTGTAGTTTTAACCAAAAGTTTGACACAAAGTGCATATGAAAAAGAAGCAAACCGTCAATTGAGGGATCAAATGCACTACGAAAAACTGAAATTCAATCCTACAATGGAACTTAAAAAGAAATTGGATGAAAAGTTGAACTGTTGGAAAGAGAAAGGATTGATAGACGACATGGAACACAAATTCCTGACTGTGAATCACCCGATACTGGCACCCATATATTTTTTGCCTAAGATCCATAAGGATCAAAAAAATCCACCAGGAAGACCAATAATTTCCGCCAAGGGATCATTACTGGAACCGATGGCGGAATATGTGGATCACTTCCTAAAACCCTTTGTGTCAAAATTGAACTCCTACATACAGGACACCAGTGACTTACTACGCAGTCTTGTTGACACACCATGGCAGGAATCCTATTGGCTGATATCGATGGATGTAATTGATTTGTACACCAATATTGATAACGAATTGGGTGTGAAAGCATGCAACTTCTTCTTAACCCTTTCGCTGCTGATGACGAGCTCAGCTCGTCATCACCCACGGGTGTCGTGTGCTGATGACGAGCTGAGCTCGTCATATCTGCAGCAGATTAGCAATTTCCAGCACAGCGCAAAAATCCCCGCAGCAGCCATGTGGTTAAAGGAGAGAACTTTGGAATTCAACAATCACAACAAATTGCTACAAGAAATGCTGACAATTTGTCTAGAACAAAACATTTTCACCTTCGGGGGAGAAATCTTCAAACAATGGAGTGGGACGGCCATGGGTTTTTCCTTTAGTCCATCTTACGCGTGTCTCACCATGGGATGGTGGGAGCAGGAAATTGCGTGGAACTCAAACAATGAATCATTTGTGAACAAAGTGGTGAGTTGGAAAAGATTCATCGATGATTTATTAATCATCTGGGATGGAACAGAACCAGAGTTCCAGGAATACTTTCAGATAATGAATAACAGTGTGAAAAATCTGAAATTCACCTACAATATGAGCAAAGAGAGAATCATATTCCTGGACACAGAGATCTATGTTAAAAACCAACAAATACATACGACCCTCCACCGCAAATCAACATCGACGAATGCTACACTAGAAGCCACCAGCTTCCACCAAAAAAGTTTACTGAACAGCATTCCATACGGTGAATTTTTGAGAATCCGTAGGATATGTAGTGAAGAAGAAGAGTGGAAGAAAAATAGCAAAAAGACAATGGAAAGATTCATCAAAAGGAAATATCCATTACAAACAGTGAGAAACAGTCTCATAAAAAGCTAAACAAAAACAAGAGAGGAATGTTTGAAGAGAAAAAATAAAGAGGATGATCCAGAGACGAATAAAATCCGTCTAATCACAGACTACTCACAAGAAAGTGAAAAGATAGGTAAAATTCTCCAGAAGAATTGGAAGCTATTACAGTTGGATAACACTGTCAAGGAACTCATGGGAACACACCCAACAATAACTTACAGACGTGCCAAAAACTTAAAAGATCATCTAATACACAGCCACTTCCAGAGGAAAAGACAGGATGATTGGCTGAAAACCAAAGGATTCATGAAATGCCACGGATGCAAAATGTGCCAGATAGCCAAACAAACAAAGGAAATAACTTTGGCCAACAAAAAGAAATGGCAAATAAGACAATGCATAACGTGCAAGACACCTTTCACTGTGTATGTAGTCGAGTGCCCCTGTCCCATGCAATACGTGGGCAGCACGACTGTGGAACTTAAGAATCGGATTCTACAACACATGAGGGCTACAATTCATAAGGACCGCTCCAATGCCATAGCAAAGCATATGGAAATCTCACACCAGGGTGATTGGCAAAAACTGAGATTTTATGGCATTCAAACCATAGCAAAAGGTGAGCGGGGAGGTGATCGTGCAAAAAAACTGAGACAAGCAGAATTAAAATTTATAATTAATCTGAGGACCCTGCATCCGAATGGGAAGAACTTTATGTGCACCTATAACCAGACAATTGAATCAGAACTATATGCATAATTGATCTTTGAATATCATTAGACGAGTCAGCCTATTGGAAGGCAGTACAAAGTTAGCAACATATAGCCTAATGTAAGACGCATGAATCAATGCAAAATTTGAGTAACAGTTAAATGTATTCTATTTTTTGAAAGGGGTGCACCTTAATTTAATTTCACTTTGTGTCAAACTTTTGGTTAAAACTACAAGGACCAGAATCCTTAGCACACCATGTGACAGGAAATACTTTTGTGTTTGAAAAAAATGTGTTTAAATGTTTGTGGGTGTGGAATACCCAGTGATCGTGAGCAAGGTGGAGTGACACCGAAACGCGTAGATCTCTGCGTCTGTTGCCCTTTGAATGAAAGAAATAAAAAGGATTACTGTTTGAATCCAGGTTGGCTGTGCGACCCGTTGTTTTCCCTGCTGGGAGAAGTTGTGTTAATTAATATATATATATATATATATATATATATATATATATATATATATATATATATTATATACCTCGTCGAAGCCCCACTGATGGCAACACCGGTTCACAGCCAGAAGGAGAAAAAGAAGAAGAAAGGAAGGGATGGAAAAGACATATGAATATAAATTAAGGGCAGGGAGCTTGGATTAGAATAATGCACACGGTGTGAGAGTGCTCCATCACCTGACATAGTGAATGAAATGTTATGCAACATCTAAGGTCCAGGAATACAGAATCCATAGAAAAGGCAGACAATCCCTACGCAAAGAGCCACAATAAGATAACAGAATTGGTTATCATGGAGTGCGTTAATAGTACAGTACTGAACGCCATACTGAGCGCACAGACTCCTAGTGTTGGTTAATATGGACCTTAATCTATGCACACCGATACACTGTGGTGCAATGCCAAAATACCAAATATCCCTACCCCAAGATTATGGATTTGGCAGTGGTACCCATGGGCGAAGCATAAATCCAGACCCCCTATGCCTGTTTCAATAAACCAATAACAAAGTGGGAAACATTCAGACACCGTACCTTGTAGATAGTTAGTTTCTTTTAATTGATATACTTGTAGTGTTCCCGTGTATTGCATTGGAGCAGGAGAAAATAGCAGGTATAGTAAATCCTACCAAGCGGAATCTACAGATAAAAGAAAGAAAAAGAGTTGACCACACTCATATGATTCTTGCCACATAGTTCTCGATAACAAGGGAGGACCCCTGAATATAAAATATAGTACCATATATAAATCGTACGTGCACCTGACCACACAGCCTGTAATGATATCCTAAAGGATGAAAGCATCATAATAGTGTGTCATTGGAAGCCAAAGAAAAAATCCAAGCATAGAATTAAACCTTCACGATATCATCTAAAATGATTTTTCAAAAATCTGCGTTACAACGCCTGTTTGTCCCCGTATCCTAAGGTCAAAATAGCCAGTTCCCCCAGGGCGAAACACCAACTGGTATATCAGTTTAGACCAAATGATGTAAGACCTATACAAAATACATCCCGCTTCCAAGGAAAAAACCCTTTCTGATTAGTACGTACTGAAAACGGCTTTCCCCCCTCCTGTAATGTAATTAAAGTAAAAACGAAGAGCTATCCGGTGTCATAGCCTTTAAACCCCCAAAGCGCCCTCGGCCAAACATCCTAATATTAAAGCACGTGTGACGACTCCAAGTCCCCACGTAGGATGGAGAATCACTTAAACTTCTAACCACCCAGATCGGTAATCTAAAGACCCAGTATGTAGCCAGCCGAAGTCCTCTTACCTGGAAGCCGTATGAGTAGTTCTCTTTCTCCGTGTGTGAACGTCTCAATCCCGCCCGCAATACAAATGGATGGGGCTCCTCCCCCAGCTGCTCAGTGAAACCCAATCGGTGAGGGCCACTTACGGATGTGAAAGCCAAACAGTTTTATCACTTGGGGAAACAAGCATTTGCAATGCAATAGGTCTCGCATTTGATAGAGTTGGAGCTATGGGCATTGTAAATGACAATGCCTTTCATTCATTTGTTTTGAAAACCTGCAAGCGGTGCATAAACATACACTTTGTACGTATAGTCCTTGCTTACGAGAAGCAAGGCTGTCAGTAAAAGAGAATGCCAGCTTTGCTTCTCATAAGCAAGAGCTATAAGTACAAAGTGCTTGTTTACACACAGCTTGCAGGTTTTCAAAATCATAAATAAAAGGCATTGTCATTTACAATGCCAATAGCTCAAATTTTCGCAAATGTGAGACCTATTGCATTGCAAATGCTTGTTTAATAGGTAATTTACTTAGCCGTAGCATGTAGCTGGCAACCTTTACACAATCAACCTGGTAATAGTCTCGCCTGCTATTTAAAGCCTTTAGCAAGGCAGCGCAAGCCATTGTCATCATTGAAATTATTTAGGTCTGTTGACGGACGGATATTTTGTTGTGCCCCGTGGCACTGAAGTCTTAAAATGTATCCCACGGGTTTTGAACCCCGGAGGTGCAGGGCCAGTGTACACCCCTCTGCACAGCCAGCGGGACTCGGGTACATTGGATCAGTGTTTCATCCTGAGTGAGATTGTTTAAATTCTCATTATAGAGCCCACATTTTTATTACACTCAGTGCGCGGGTTCATTCATGGTCCTGAAGTGTACGAATACCTCAAGGGTTGTGCGTGTTCGATATGACATTGCCCTCAATGCCGAAAATGCGTTTTTGTTATGATCACGTGCCAAAGGAATTATGCGGCTTGGGGAAGGATCACATTATGCGTCAGGGTGAACTAAATTATGCGGCAAGAAAAGACAAATTATGCGGCGTAATGCGCCACATTCAGTGACAGTATTACTTTATTTTACATTGTAGCAGTCTCTGCATAAATGTTTCACCCCATTAACGCCGATTTAACACCCAAATAAAACAAATGAGCAACTGAAAGGTTGACCAGTCAACTTTTGCAGAGAGCCTTCCCTTGCATTGCAACACGAGTCCTTGTCATTTTAGCAACTTGTGATCAATTTGAGCTAGAAACATTTTTGAGGTAAAGTCGGAAGATTATGCAGAAAATAATGGATTATGTGGCATATGCGGCAACCCCACAATTATACCTAAAACGCTGCGGCAGCAGAACAAATAAGCTCTCGCAACTACAGATGTGTATAACAAGACAGGGTTCAATGACCAACAGTAAAAGGAAACGCAGACGCAGGTTCTTTGGTGTGAAATTTCTTATTACAGCAAGACGTTGGTTTTTCTCCAGACTTAAGAATGATATCAAACGCCGACACGTGTTTCGTCGTGTACGGGTGAGTCAAACACGACTCTTCAGGGCTTATACTCCCAATCCACAGTGTGGTTGGAGTAAGTCTGGGTCTTTAAAAGCTCAGTTATAGGCAATAGGTATTTATTGTGTTCATATATAGATGAAACTGGTTGATAAGGTGGTTATTTGCGGTAAGAGAATGGAGTTGTCCAATCCCAAAGGTAGTCTTGTACAGATTGTAACAGCGCTGTCACCTGTTTTGTCATCAGGCGGTAAGCCGGGAGAGGATTCTTGAAAAGTGCCGGTTTGAGGAAACGAGTCTGTCTCCTCTGAGGCGGTGCGCCGCTTCGTGTAATCCCTCCTCTGTTTGTTCCCGGCGGTCGTCTCTCGTGTACGGCAGCAGAAGCGCACAATTCCTGTGACCCCAGATGATACATGAAACTTTAAAGTGTTCTGCAAACTGGTGGTCTGGGGAGGGCATGGGGGTAAATTAAAAACCTTGCGGCAAGTGCAGCGGGCGAACTCTTGTTCTCAACCCCGGCAGGCCTTGTTTCCTTGCAATAACGTACCATGGCATGTTTTGTTGTCACCTCCACTACGAAGTGCATTAATGGTGTTTTTATACCCAAGCCAACCTCATTATGTTGTATCGTCATTTTGCTGTGTCCGGGCCAGGTATTATGTACTTGAAGGGAGCTCATTACAGGGCATCCAAAAAGCACAAGTCTTAGTTGAGAAGTGCACATACTAGTCGGAGTGCTGCTGGTAGGCAATGCTGATAAGTTAAAGTTGATATTACTGTGCGAGGCCACCTGTGAGCCAGCAGGTGTTACTAGCACAGAACACGATTGTTTCGTGCGAGTTCTAAAAGGATTTCTAAAAGAATGTCTGATTATATGCAAGTCCCTCTGTCGAATGACACCTTGATGTTTAAAGTAAACCGTGACATGTTTTGAAAATATCAGAGTATCACGCCCGCAGTGAATTTCACTCAGTTGCCAAAAATAGAATATGCGGCAAGTTTCGTTTAAGACAAAAGAAGGTGTCCATCGTATACGGCGCTGTATTGAAGATGGCTGAAGTCTGAATACGAAGAGGGAGAGGGTGTTGATGGAAGGCAGGGGGAGATGAAATAAAGTGTAAGCAGCGCTGTGGCTGCGGCGAGGAGAGGGCCGAAATAAAAACAAGTGAGAAAAAGCCTTTGATGTGTGAAAGCCTTTGATGTGCGAGCGAGTGAACAAATGGTGGGGGCCAGTGGGAGAGTTGAGGGTGGAGTCACGGGGAGATTAAGGGACAGAAGGCAAGCGGCCGTGAAGTGCAGGCGGGGGGCGGAGAGCAGAGCCTTTGAAGAGCCAGTCAGTGAAAGGCTGATAGGCAGAATAGGCAGAAGCTCGTGCACGAGGCGTGCACTCCCGAAAATCCGGATCGTAAAAGTCAGCTTTGTGGATGGACGGCATTAGGTCTCTCTCTACGCGAGACCTAAAAAGGGCAAGGAATGTCCGCCATTTCTTAGTAATCCTGCATTCCTAGTGAGGAGTGTGTACAATGTCAGCCCACTGTGCAGTATACAGAATAACAAAGGGATAGAGTTAGAACTCGGTTGTCCATATGTTATAAATTCGGTATGCCACTACTCCTAGAATTGTAGTGGCGGTTCGATTCCTAACGACGATAGTCCGCAAAAAACAGCGCAATGCTGTTCGATGACTAGATAGTTAGTCGGGACTTTAAAAAAATATATATTAAAAGACGCATAAGATATTTCTTGTACTACGTGTAATGATGACGTGCATAAGCCAATGGAACTTGTACCAACTAACAGCAATAAGGTCTTACTTTGTGTGACTCTATTTTGCCCTGAACTTAATCAAAAGAATTAAAAAAAAAAGACGAATAAGATAGACAGTGAATAGGGTTGATGTCTCAGCTGGAAAGAGAAGTGAAGATATATGTGCAAATGTAGACGCCATATTATCCGTTGCTCGAGTAGCTAACGGGTATGCATTCGGAACCTGTAATGAATCATATCCCCAAAGGCATCCGAATGTTGGTATCAATTTTGAAAACCACAAAAATGTATACAACATTGGAAGAGGCGGCCATTATTCCCTTATTAAAAACCCCGACAAAAATTCCACACGAGGCAACTTTGATTAGTTAGAAGGCAATTCCAGGTTGGGCCAGGTCGAATTAAATCAAATAAGTATCAATCCTATGTCAGTATAGGACATGTGTAAGTAAATGGACTATATTCCCTGAATAATGCACAAGGTTCAAAGGAAGGGGGGGGGAGATTATCATTATGTTACTTAAGTGTATCTCAATGGTACAGATGTTCAGAGAAAAAGAGTCTATATTGGCCTATAATGTAAATATTAAACGTAATGGTACTGGTGAAGGGAAGCAGCAAACAGACATCACAATCCCAATGTAATAATGTACATCTCATCTCCTGTGGTGCTACTGTGTACAGGACAGCAGTTGGATAGTAAGATAACCGCATACAGAAGGGTTTACATTTTGAGTGAAATTGTCCCATAATACAAGGCAAAAGAGGAAACGCTTGTCCTGCGGAAAGAGCATAATAGATTAAAATAATAGGTCATCATATGTGAATATATATAATTGTGGTGGATGTATTTGCACACAATAATATATTTTGTGTGGTCCCACTACATGAGCCTCATCTCTTGTGGTGCTGACATGTAAAAGGCAACAATTTGATGTCATCATAACAACATAAAACATATATTTTCAGTGTGAACCTTGATGGTCCCATTCTACACAATAGTGAGGCAGCACTTGGACAAACCACACATTTCAGACACACTCTAGGAAGTAGTTCATTTCGTGATCAGTGTTGAATCCATGAGTTATACTCCTAAATTTGCAAATCCATTTGGATTTGCATTGTCTTAAGTGAAGTGCACTCTCGCCTCTTCCTGGCTCGCATCTCTACATGATCAATGCCATGGAACCAGAAGATGGCCTCACCTTGGTGTCTTTTGGCATAATGCTCTGTCATTGGGTATCTCAGATCACCCTTAGCCATTACTCTTCTGTGTTCCTGGATGCATAGTTTCAAGCTCCTTTTGGTGCTTCCCACATAGATCAACCCACACAGGCAGCCAATTACATATACCACCAAGGTGGTGTTGCAGTTGATGAATTTGGTGATTCCAATGCTGGCTGATCCATTGCAGTTAAAGTTCTTCATCTTATTAACACCCAAATTGCAGACATTGCAAGAGCTACACGTGTAGAAACTATTTGGTTTTGCTGGTAACCATGTGGTCCCTTTCTTGTTTCCTGTGGCTACATAGCTTGGACAGAGTTCATTCCTAAGTGTGTGCTGGAAAGAGAAGTGAAGATGTATGTGCAAATGTAGACGCCATATTATCCGTTGCTTGAATGGCTAACGAGTATGCATTGGGAACCCGTAACATACGAAATCATATCGCCAAAGGCATCCGAATGTTGGTTATAAACAACAAAAAGACCAGGATCCTACGACTACAGAAATCCTAATCTGTCCTATTTCTATTGTAGTCCACATGAAGCCTTGCAGTTTTCTACATAGCCCTCATTGTACTCAAATTAGTAGTATGTATCACTATATACCATAAAACACTTTTTTTAAACACTTTGTTGACAGTTTTAAAGAAATCAGGGACTCATAAGTTGACAGCCTCCTCTCTTCCAGTCCCATACACACAATTATTGTGCAAACAAAATGTGAACAAGGCAAAATGACCCCTCACGGGCGCACCACCAAGCAGGTAACTGGCAGGTACTCACCAGATAAGCCCATTTTTGTTATCATTGGCGGTCATTTAGCCCAACAGAAAAGTGTCCAAATTAAAATGTAAAAAGTGTACAAATGCGTGCAGTGAAGTAACAAAAAATCACATCTCACAGTGTGGCAGTAAGTGATTAAAATTTAAGGGATTCACTCAATTCACAACAACTTTATTCTTCTTCTAAATGAACCCACTCAAACGTAAAAACAGTGTAGGGCACGTCAATTTAGGTGTTGTGGCAAAAAAGCTTGGGCCTGATGAATCTGCCCAAAATATATAAAGCAGAGAAACATGTTGGCATTTGACAGTCGTAAGCATATATAGCATCCTACACTGTTTTTACATTTTAGTGGGTTCACTTAGAAGAAGAAGAAAGTTGTTGTGAATTGGGACTTGTGACCATGTCCCTATGAGGGGAGGCAGGGGGCTCAGGGAAACTTTACATCTACAGGACCATAAGTCCTAAAACCTTGGTAAGGGGTGGGGAAGGGGATGGTGCTTCTTTGGGTAAGGGTGGGTGGATATGGGCACGGTGGTGGGATTAAAAGGGGAGAAAAAAAAACACGGTTAGGGCTGGAGAAAAAAATATTAAAACGGAAAAAGTCTGTAAAAAATGTATAAACTGCTCAAAGGTTTTTGGTAAAATGCCTTTTGGGTCCCTATCTACAAAGTGTTGGTCAGTGTTGATTTTTCATGGTGGCCCAGGGACTTAAAATATGTTCTCTAAATGTATCTGGCCTGAATAATGTAAATAAAAGAAAGAGGGTAGCAACGGAAATTCGATATATTCAACCTGATATTTTATGTCTCCAAGAGACAAACTTGTCCTGGAGTAATAAGCACTTAGTAGCCGATTTAGGATACTCACTTATTTCTGCTTCACAGCAAACTTCGATGACCCGGGGGGTTATGATATTGACTAAATCACAGTACTGCATAGCTGGCCGAAGTTTAAGCGATAAATGGGGACGATGGACCATAACAGAACTAAGGTAGCTCTCAATTCACTCTCTGTTCAATTTACGGATCTAATACGGATGAGGCCGAGGTTTTAGAGGGGTTAAATATCGAATTGGCATCCTGGGCACTACCCCTGGTGATATGTGGCGATATTAATATTAATTTGACACCACAAGAGATAATGGGAGGACCTGGAAATTATAAAGGACGTAAGCCTAGGGCTTTCAAAGCTCTTCACAATCTTTTAACAGATCATGGACTGGTTGATGTGTGGAGTATTCTTTATCCTGCTAGCCAGGGTTACACTTTTTATTCTTTCCCTCACAAAAAAATGGCCCGCCTTGATTATTTTTTTACTCCCCCTTCTTTATTAAGTGGAGCAAATATGCAGCTATTCCCCAGAATATCATCCGATCATGCTCCAATGTTAATTGAAATAGCTGATATAGGGGTAGAACATACAAGGAGAGGCTTTACCTTTGATCGAAAACTGTGCTTGGATGATCAATTTAAAAGTCACATGTCAAATTGGATATTGGAATTTTTTTATTTAATTTGCATTCTACCTCAGTTGATAATGTATGGGAGTCATTTAAAGCTTGCTTTAGAGGGGAAGTCCTGAGCAATAGTATTTTCCACCAGAAAAAATAAGGGCAGAAATGCAAAATCTTTATACTGCACTAACTAGTGCAGAAGAGAACTTAATGAAAGAAATTAAAAAACAACCAATCATGGGAATATTTCAGATTTTGAGGATAAAGTGGCTCATTGTTGGGCCAAAATATTGGGGGTCTGGAATTCTGAGATAGTCAGGAAATATCTGATATACAAGAAACAATGTCATGAATATGGGGAGGCAACAGGGAGATGTCTTGCTCTACGGCTACGTATGCAGGAAACCTCAAGACTTATAGTCGGGTTAAAAGATAAGAACATGAATTTACATCATGCATCAGAGCAGATATTAGCTATCTTTCATCAATATTATACAGAATTATATACAGCACAGAAAAGGGATGTAGAAGGAGCTTTAATATCACAGCAGGAGAATGTTACTCAATTAGGGGTTAGTGAGAAGGTATGGCTAGACAGTCCGTTTGCAATGGTAGAGCTGGAGAATGCGGTAAGACGCTTAGCGAATGGGAAGGCTACTGGGCCTGACCTTATACTGGGAGAAGTATACAAATTATTTTTTTCTCAACTAAAAGAGGTAATGCTGGAAACTTTCAGAGCAGCACAGCTTGGGGGTGCACCCAAATCATGGGACGAAGCTGTCGTAGTGGTTTTTAACAAGAAGGGTAAACCGCCTGAGCTGCCTGGCTCTTATCGCCCCATTTCATTGCTCAATTGTGACAGCAAAATTTACTCCAAAATGTTAGTTAACTGAATATCAAAGGTTATCACTCCACTAGTTTCAATAAACCAACATGGATTTATACCCTATAGAAGAACGGTCACACATATTAATAAAGTCATAACTTTATTTGATATTGCTCAAGCAGAACAACGCAAATTAGGACTGATTTTATTAGATGTTGAGAAAGCGTTTGACCTTGTGGAGTTGCATTATTTATGGGAGGTTATTAGTCGAGTAGGATTCGGAGAAATTTTTTTGAAGGCAATCCAGGTATTGTATACTTCACCAAAAGCTAGAGTAGCCGCTATGGGGAGGAAATCTGACAATATAAAAATCACAAGAAGCACAAGGCAGGGGTGTCCCTGCTCCCCACTACATTTTTCGCTTTATATATAAATCCTTTCATAGAAAATGTATCTAACACTCCGCAGATAAAACCATTTGTTGTGCAAAATATCTCACATTCAATGTTTGCGTACGCAGACGATATAGTGGTGATTACTGTTGACCCAGTGATGGCTCTGGAAGAGATTGAGCGGTTAGCTTCAGAGTTTGGCCCAGTTTTGGGATACAAACTGAATGTATTAAAAACTCAAGTCTTATGTACGAACAACATATTAATTTCGGATTCTAGAGTTGTATCAGAAGTTGTATACTTAGGCATTAAAATCAAAACAACTATGAAAGAAATAGTAGATGTTAACTGGTCGGATACACTGCAACATATTAAACAGTCATTGGATAGATGGGGGCGTCTTCAACTAACGATAATAGGTAGAGGTAATATCATTAAAATTAGTATACTGTCAAAAGTATTATATTTATTTAGGTCTATTCCTCTCGAGATACCCCTTACGTACCGGCAGCAATTGCAGTCTTTATGCTCAAAATTTCTTTGGACCCCTGGGAAGCCACGACGGGCGATGAGATTGATGACACTTCCTGTTGAAAGAGGGGGACGAGCCATTCCAGATTTTACTTTATCATTTTATGTCTGCTTCTTTCAAAGAATTTGTGTATTGTTGATAGGGAAACCAGTACAGAACAGTGCAGCAGCACCATCAATATTTCAGCTACTCGTAGGGAGTCAGGCCAATAGGTGTCTATTTAGAGAACTTGAATGGAGTTACTACAAAAGAACTTCATTCAAGGTCTTGGAATCAGCATTTAAAGTTTGGCGGAAGGTATTAAGATTAATGGGCTTAGGTAAATTGACATATTACACACCTTTGAATGCTAATAAAATACTCCATTCTATATTTTGGGATAGGATTGCTATGGATTGGGTCCATAAGGGTATTGAACAAACGGGGGATTTTTTGCAGCGGGAGGGCTTATGTTAAAATTTGAAGAATTAGCTCAGAAATTGAATTTGATTAACACTCAGTTTTTTAAATATCGCCAAGTTCGCAACTTTTTGATTCGGCAACAGGTTAACTTTGTACCTAATGTGTTAGTTGAGGCAATTCGTCGGCAGGGTAAAATTGGTGATTTGTATAAAATATTGTTAGAATTCAAACCTGATGACTTGGAGAAACATAATTTATACTGGCAGACAAGGCTGGATGAAACAGACTTGGTTATAGAGGATGCTACATATAGATTATATTATACTCCGGATCGTATGCTTAAATGGGGTACTCGCTGCGACGGCAAATGCTTTCGCTGTGGGAGCGATATTCAGATAGTTTACATATATTTTACAGTTGTGTTAAATTGCATCTTTTTCTGCTTAATATTGAAAAGTTTCTATCTGCCACAACACAATGCACTGTTAAGATTTCTCCAGCTCTTATGCTGCTAGCTTTTAGACAAGCAGTGGAAAAAGGGATGCCCCTTTACAAATATAGATATTTTTTATTTGTAGCGCTGACTGCAGCTCGCCTATGTATAGCATCTGATTGGTTGCAAACTGAACCACCAGCATTTGAATTTTGGCGGGCTAAACTGTATAATTTGTATAAACTAGAATGGAGTCTTTATGGGTTGAAGGGGGCAAAAAAATGCAAACTTGGTATGCTGATCTGGGGGATAATTCATGATCATCTGGAGATGGGCTAGTGTTACTTGGTATATTTATGAATTATGTCATTTGATTTTACTGAGTGTTACACTTATTTTGTTCTAGATTGTTGTCTCTAAGCTCTTACTGTGGAATAATAAATAAATAAATTAAAAAAAAGTTTTGCTCCAAACAGGTGGTAACCATGTTGACCAGCATTTTGTTATGCAAATAGAGATATGCCGGTCTACGGTTTAAATAATGTTCTACTGCCTTGATTATGTCCTAATGATGGATGGACGTATAAAGCGCAGTGACATCCATAGTTATTAAAATTAAATCTGCGCTCCATTCTATTCCCTCGATTTTCGTGAGGAAATAAGAGGTATCTTGGAGGTAGGACAGTAAACCTTTAACCCACTCCTGGAGAAAATAATTATTATATATTAGAAGGTGTTCTCCATAATGCTGTCAATGGCTGAAATAATGGGCCTACCAGGGGGTTTGGCTTCATTTTAATGTATTTTGGGAATTAAATAAAGTGAGGGGATTACCGGATATTCCTTTTTCAAAAAATGATATTCATCATCACACAGTAATCCCCTCGCTCTTCCAAGCTAGTAATTTCCCATAATAATCATTTCAGGCAGTTTTGACTAAATTGATGTTACTCTTTTAAAGCATTCAATATTGCCCTGTTGAAGGTGGGCTTCCTCCATATACAGTGTACAGGCCATCTTTTTTGTTTTTATTTCACTGAAAAAAAGGTTACAGGTATGTTATAGTTCGGGTCAGATTTCACTCATGCAAAACCAGTGAAATTAGCATTTATAGCTACCTGAGCTAACTAGAACTTAAGATCCCGTAATACACTGTTTATGACCTCACATATTACATCATTCATGACATGGTCAGTGACATCAC
Organism: Lissotriton vulgaris; assembly: GCF_964263255.1. Lineage (NCBI taxonomy): Eukaryota > Metazoa > Chordata > Amphibia > Caudata > Salamandridae > Lissotriton > Lissotriton vulgaris. Next base: position 42,091,242 of record NC_141686.1, on the reverse strand, counting down.
TGATGACATCTCAAATGACATCACTCATGACATAATCCAGTGATTGTATTTTATAAGAGTTGATGATTATTAAACATATATATACTAAAGTACTACAAAAGTTAAAGTAGTATATTAGGTGTACTACTAACAAGTTACACTATTTTTAATATATATTATGTGAGTGGCTGTGTGACTATGTATCCTTGTGTATATGGGTATGTGGGTGGCTGTAGTTGTGTGAGTTGCTGTGTGGGTGTGTGAGTGGCTGTATTAGTGAGTGTGTGGATGAGTCAGTGGCTGTATGGGTGGGTGACTGTTGCTGTGAGTGGTTTTATCCGTGGATAAATGGGTGTGTAGTGACGGTATGGGGGAGTGAGTGGGTGTTTGAATGGCTGGCTGGGTGTGTACATGGCTGAATGGGTGAGTGGCTGTTTGAGTAGGTGTTTCGTTAAGTGATTTCATGTGTGAGTGACTGTATTGGATGGACAGTGACTGTGTAAATGGCTGTGTGGGTGAGTACAGGAATGTGTGAGTGCTTGTATGGATATGTGAATGAGTATGTAAGTGGTTCAGTGAGTGTATGTGGGCTTGTATGGGTGAGTGAGTGGCTGTGTTGAGAGGCTGATTGGGTTAGTGGGTAGGTGACTGTAGATAGATAAAAACGTGGGTGTGTGAGTAGCAGTATGGGTGAGTAGATTCATCAAGCGGCGCCAAAGTTATTGCCAAACAGAAAATGCTTTTCCTATGGAAACTTTGGTCCTAACTCTGGGATTGCTGAGAGGTGCTCGGAGGCCATGCCCCCTTTATCCACCACTCTGCAAATGCACCTCTCAGTGCACTCCTGGTGGGGTGATGAGGTCCCCTTGCCTCCAGAGGTCCTCAGGACTAAACCGGGCTTCTTCCCACAAGCAGCACTGCACCAGGAGGTGCGTTTGCAGGGTGGTGTGGGGGGGGAGGGGTGGAACGGGTGTGTGGCCTCTGACGACCTCTCAGCATTCCAGCTGTGTGGGTCATACTGGAGGTAACAAGAGGGCTCGTTGGCCCCAAGGACCCTCAAGAGCCAAGTAGACTTCATCCCCCAACTAGTAGAGCATGAGGAAGCACGGTTGCAGAGTGGTGGAGAAAGGGGGCATGGCCACCAAAAACCTCTCATCAAACCCACTTTGTGGGACTTGCTGGAGGTAACGGGAGGGGTAGTTGGCCCCCAAGGACCCTCAATAGCTAAGGGGACTTCATCCCCCTACTAGTACTGCTTCAGGCGGCACATTTGCAGAGTGTTGGCGAAAGTGGGCCTCTGCTTCGACAACCTCTCAGCAATCCTGCTGTGTGGGACTTACAGGAGGGATAGTTGGTCCCCAAGGACATCCTGGGCGGGCCAACTACCTCTCCTGTTACCTACAGTAAGTCCCACACAGTGGCATTGCTAAGAGGTCTTTGGAGGCCATGTCCTCTTTCTACACCACTCTGCACACATGGCTCATGGTGCACTACTGCTTGGGGTATGAAGTTTACTTTACTCCTGAGGGACTGTGGGGGCCAAGAAGCCCTCCTGGTGCTCCTGTAAGTCCTACACAGTGGGATTCCTGAAAGCTGGTCAGAGGCCCCATCCCATTTCTCAACCACTCTACAAACAAGACTACTGCTTAAAAAACCATAGAAATTCACTGGAAAAAACAAAGGTTGAAGGGACGTTATAGTTAGAAATTGGAATAAAAGAAAACATAGAAATTCACTGATAAAACCAAAGGTTACAAGAACCTTATAGTTAGGCTCAGATTTTACTTGTACAAAACCAGTGAAATTCAGTAGTTCTAGTTAGCTAAGCTTACTATAACTCGCACCCCTGCAAGGCAATGTTTATGGCCTCATTTATTACATCACTCATGACATCACTGATGACATCTCAAATTACATCACTGATTACATCATCCACAGATTCACTGATGTACCCACTCACACTCCCTTAGAAACTTTCATACACCCACTCCCATACAACCATTCACAAACCCATTCACAGACCCATACCAGTACTTACACACGCACTCACTGATTCATAGATCTAACACATCCAATCACTTACCCATATAGCCACTCATACACCCACTCAGTCACTAATACAGCCATTGACATATCCACTCATATACCCATAGAGCCATTCACATACTGAGTCAATCACCCATACAGCTACTCGCCCGCCTAGTCACTCGTCCAAACAGTCAATTACACAGCCACTTACTCACCCATACAGATACACACACACACACTCACTTACTCATAAAGATACTAACACATAGTAACTCACCTATTCAGTCTGACACAAGCACACACTCACCCTTACAGTCACTCTCACATTCACTAACTCACCTATACAGTCACTCATTTATCCCATTACTCACCTATACTGCCTTCTCAAATACCTAGTAACTCACACATATACCACTCACACATCGACCGACTCACCAACACAGCCATACATACACTCACTCATACAGCCCCTCACACACATACTCACTATCCCATACAACCACTGACTCACCCACTCACTCATCCATCCATACAGGTAGTCATACACCCTCTCACCCACCCACACAGACACTCAGACAACCATACAGGTACTCCACTAATCACTCACCTATACAGCCACTCACACACCCATGCACACACCCATGCAGCCACTTAGACACCAACTAACAGACTGATACAGATATTCACACACACAGTCACTCACCAATACATTCACTGGGACACCTAATCACTCACTTATACAGTCAGTCATGCACCCACTGAATCATCCATACTGGCACTCCTATACCCACTGACTCACCAATACCTTGGTATGTATATTTAACACTCAGAAACGTTTTAAAAATACTCAATCACCGGATGATGCCATCAGTCATGTCATCAGTGATGTAATTTGAGATGCCACTGACCATGTCATGAGTGCCGTAATATGTGAGGTCATAGGCAGTGCATTGCGGGGGCGCGAGTTATAGTTAGCTCAGCTTGGAAAATCTGTTCTAACAAGGCAGCGCAAGTCACTGCCTTGTGTTACACTACGCCGGAAAGGCATTACATGGGTGAAACATGGGAGTTCCCACGCACCCACCCATGTTTTCTAAAGACTCACAAAGTTACCAACACTGGTAGACCTGGGAATGCATCAGATTTGTACCCATTACCAGGGGAGGCACAACAAGGAGAGATATTTGTATTTCTCCTTGCTGTTTCCTGTTTCTAAGTGTGCTGCATTCTGCATTCCTGCACAAAAAGCAATCCTGCCTGTAACACAGGCACCCTTCCACAACAGTGCATGGGTGCATGCGGTGGTGCTAGGCTACAAATTGTGCACCAGAGCAGACAAAATACAGGAATACGCCATATCTTGATAAATATGGCACATTCCTGGCCTGTCCCTTTCACACAGCGTAGCAAGTTGTCTTGTTGCATTGCGTTAACAAATATAACAAGTGGGCTTACAACTATTCAAAGCAGCAAACGAAGTGCAATGAAAAAAGCATGATTACTACAACAGGGAGGGGTCAGTGAATGCAGAGGCGGAATCAAAGGAATGGCGAAAAGGAACAAAACATTCTCTAACTATTTTGTTGATCTTTCGCCATCAAAAAACTACATACAAAATAACACACACCGTAAATGAAAAATAAATGAAAGTAAAACTAATCAGGGGAAATGCATTATTGTATGTTCTAGAAGTAACGAACCGCAGCGAGAGCAGCTGGAGCAGTGTTTGAATTTAATTGAATTGCGGCTCTGCAGTTGTGCTCTGCAGTTGTGCTGTGGGAAGCCAGGAGTCGTGTAACCCGCGAATTGCAGCGGGATCACAGTAGGAGGCACATGGAGGCAGATCAAGGAGCATAGAGGCGCATAGAGGCTGTAGCGGAGCTGTAGCGGAGCTGCGTCCAGTCGCAGAAGACTGCAGGGGGGCCCGTGGGTGGCTGCAGCGGTCCCGGTCTTAATCCAGGACCCCCACCCAGTCCGTCATCGCAGCCGGCAGTACCATCTGCGCTGCTCTGCCCTGGCCACGGCGAGGAAGACGGGTTGCTTCTGTCGCTCCTGCTCCCGCTCTTGAACCCGCTCCCGCTGTCCTAATCCCCGCCGTCATTAGCGGCAGGTGTGTTACAGGACTGTGGAGACTGCAGAGGACTGCAAAGCAGACTTCGGGGTTGCTGTGGTCCGTGCAGCGCCCTTCTTGGGCTCATCTTTGTGACCTCCCTTGTGACTTCTGAAGCCCCTCCTGTGGCCTGTAGCTTGTGGCCAGGGGGGGGGAAATGTTGCAGTCCATCACCATCTCTTCTTGACCCCAGCCCTCTGCCCTTCATTCACCACCCCAATCTCTCTCCCCATGCCCCCAGTAGAAGCCACTGCAAGACTGTGAGCAGGGCGGTGTCAGAGGAGGGTGGTGGGGCGAGGAGGGGCAAGGTGAGGTGTGGGGAGGCCGAGGAGGCAAAACACTGTGGGACCTCTGGATCTCAGAGACATCAGAGGCTGCAGAGGCTGCAGACGTGCAGACGAGCAGAAATACAGAGGAGCGCCAGCTGGATTGAGCCCTGTCTGGGCTCCATTGTACACCCGGTTAAACAGTCCTACAACAGCCATAACAGCCGTATTACGTAAGAGAGAGCTTGTTGTCAGAGATTGGCTGTGGTGAGCAGGCAGGTGCCATTCACCAACACAGACGCTCTAACGCCGAAACGACTAGCACGCAATGTTTAAAACCTGCACACAATCCTAGAAGCCAGAAAAACAGAAGCTATAACTCTGGAAAATTGCTGCTGCAATAAAGCCGTGACAAAGTACCACTGGTGTTGGGCCGAGAGCCTCAGCCCAAAGCCTTCGCGGACAATGACAATGAGTTCAGGAAAAGTGAGAAAGTATACAGCTCCCAAAAGAAGGAAAGCCACACAACCCGATGTCGCAGAGGTCTCGGCCAATGCCAGCAACATTTTAAATACACAAAAACCGCTAAGCATCCGGGACTTCTTCAAAAAAACGCCATCTAAGTGTGCAGAATCGCCTCTACCGAGAATGCAGTCTTTCGGAGGCATCAACCACCATTCCTCTGGCGCAACTAGGCTCGATTAACTTGGCCCAATCCAGGTCACATAACTTGGCCCTGGTACAGCATTGGGCACCTGATACCGCGAAGGCAATCGAGCCATCAGAGGTTTACATATTTGGGTCCTCCTGTAACAACCAAAATAGCAAAAACTTTCAACTTGACCACCTCCCATTGGACAAGCTTCCAGTGTCCCCAGTAGAGGACCGCTTGCCCTCTCAAGAGCCACACATCCAATCAGCCTGATTCATGAACGGGCCATTTTGCGAGGCTCAAATAGCGAATCATAAGGAATCGCTATTTGAGACTCGCAAAACGGTATTCATGTAGGAATCGCAATATTAATTGCTATTCCCACTGATTCCTTATTTGCGATTAGCTAATTGCTAATCGCAAATAAGGAATAACTCCCCATGCATTCCTATGGGCCAAAAGGCCCATAGGAATGCATGGGGAGTCATTCCTCATTTGCGATTCGCAAATGAGATTGCGAGTACAAGGGTGCCAGGGGTGTACAAAGGACACCCTGTAGCACCCCTGCAATGGAAATTAACACAGGTGTTGCACACACACATGACCAAAGGACATGTGTGTGTGTAACGTGCAACTCAGAAAAATGCATTTAAATGCATTTTTCTGAGTTTTCGCAATTTACCACGAGGTTTGACCTCGCGGTAAATTGCGGCCCGAAATTGCGATTTCGCAATTGTAAAATGGATGATGAATTACATTTAAGGAATCTCAAATAGAGATTCCTTAAATGTAAATCCTCGCAAATATGCGAATTAGCAAATAGCGATTTTTGCATTTGGGATGTTGAATCCCAAATGCAAAAATCGCACTCGCAAAGGGCCAGATTCTCAGAATCTGGCCCTTTGCGAGCCGATTTGGCCTTGATGAATAAGGCTGTATGTGCCCAACTGAGGCCCCAGTAATGCCACCTCAACCGACGGCAACTAATGCAGCGGCCACAACAACGCCTCTTGTGGCCTCCCGTCATCAAACAACGACGGCACAAATTCACAGGCAAGCCAACCCCGAGTACCCCAAAAGCAGTCAACAATCCCCAATCTCACAAACAACAATCTTCACAACAGCACCACTAGCTTTGAGCCCCCCGTACATGATTTTCTCGCCACCTGGACACACAAAGGATAGACAGCAAAGCCAGCCAGCATTGCCCGCACAGAGCGATCAGCTTATGACGGACCTGTCTCTTTTTTTCAAGACGTCTGAGAATTCACCCAGGTCCAGCCCGGTCCCAAACGAAAAACAAAACATTGAAGTAAACACCGGGACCAGTGCTTGGCCACAACTTTTTACAAACCCTGCAGCAAACAGTTAACTCACTCAATTACCATTCAATAAAACTTGAGGTGCAGGTTGACCTATTAAATACCCTGGCCCTATTCACGTCTGGGATCGATAGTAAATTAGATAAACTCAATGCCCTAATTTTACGGGCGCAAGCCTCCACGAACCTCGCCGAATCAACCTGCTGTTGTTCCCCAATTATAGATTCCCTTTCTTTGCTCCCAGAATGCCTAACCACAGTCATAAGGGAAGTAAAGTTGCTGAGAGGAGGAAACGTTCCTACCAAACCGCCATCCCCCACAGCAAGATCACTTCAAACCTATTGAACCTCCTGCTAAGCAGAACATAAACCTAAAAGAAGGTGAGGCTCCAAACATAGTAACAACCACTGGCCAATTGAAGCTGAACGGTCACTCAGAGCACCCACTCAAAATCAAACTCAACGGCAGAAAACGGCCCGCCATCGCCACCAACTGGACCCACTTCCAGGCAAGATCATCTCGAGCCTGGGCAAACTTATATCCCCATTTCTCAAAGTGACTTAACAGCGGCGGCCCATCCGGGGCCAGCTTTACCATGCAGCAAAGGAGAGCATAAACGTCAGCTCAAAGCCAGAAATAAACTATGGAAAAACTCCAACATCCCCCACCAGGAACTCTTCCCTATCTTTAAAAAAGCTGAAAACAAAAGATCCCCCGTCATAAACAGTGCCGCAGAACAAACAACCACCCTCAAGGGAGTCACCCCGGATAAACCCACCCAAGAATCTGCAAACAGCCCAAAGGTCCGAAGCATACAAACAACGGCTCCAGAAACAGCCGTGGGCAGGGAGCACACAGAATTCTTAAGGGTGAGCTCAGATACGGCAAGTGTAATAGGGCCCAAGATGACATCAGAGATGACACCAGAAAACCCCAGTCCATCGATGGCTCTCACCTCCCCGGGAAAAGAAAACGTAAAGCCAAGAACCAATTACTCCAAAACCATCTGCAACGATTCTAAAGTTGCGATTAGTCAAAATTTACATTTGACGAGGGCCCCACAACGACTGCCACAACAGCTATATGAAACCAAACTAGACAGTACAGTCGAAAACTCCAAGATTAAGCCTACAGGTGTTCCGGAGTCCACCAATAATGATCCACCCTGCCGTCAGATTCTACTGGCCCCCGAATATAAATCAAAAGGTCGGCATGACATTCTTAACAGATCTAATCTGCTAAAACTAGCAGAAGGAATGCCGGGTCTAGCTGGACTGGCCACGAATAATATTGAATCCATCGAATTCCTCTACCCCCGAGGAAATCAACCCTCTGAGGTCACTGTGGTGACTTTCTCATCGCCCAGCTGGGCAGGAGCTTTTCTTGAACAGAAGCCGACGCTGCGGAACTGGGGAATTAGAGTGTATCCTTATTCCACCCCCGGGTACCCCACCTCCCTGTTAACAAGGCCGACCTCACCCAGCCACCTGTCAACATCTAAAACAACAGGAGGTGCAAGACCCTACTCGGTCTTAAAAAATGCTTCAGGGGCCGACGTTAAACCAAAAGGGCCCGAAAAAGTTGGGATCAAAGAAGAATCCAATTACAGCTGGGGGTGGCTGCCAGCAATCCTGTCATCAAACATTCATACTGACCCCCAGCGAGGGAAATACTTGCAGAAATACACAATCCCGCTAGAAAACCCCTTTTAGCGGCAGAGACATGGCACAAAAGACACACCAAGCAGGGACAGTCTCCATTCTCACTGTGCTCATGGAATATCAGTGGACTCCACCAAAGAAATTCAAACGAAGACACTGTGGCTTTTCTGTGCAAACATTCAGCAATCGCCCTACAGGAAACTTGGGAGACCGTGGGCTGTCCCATAGAAGGATACATTGAGTTCTGGAAACCAGCTCTCAGGGACAACCGATTTGGCCACCCCAAAGGCGGTTTGTCCACATACATCACAAATAACCTAAAAGGCGCTCTCAACCAAATCCCCCTCAAAGAAGACTGGTTACTTGGGGTTAAAATCAACCCCTGTGGAAGGCAGCGTCCAATTCTCCTTGTCAATGCGTATATTAATCCCAGCACCCGTACAAAAAAAGACCACCTGGTCCGATTGTGCAAAATCATGAACGACATCGCTACTGAATATCCCAACTCGGACCGCATCTTTACGGGAGATTTCAACACAAATCTATTCCAGGGGATTGCAGCAGAAACGGAAGGGCCGGACATGACTAATATTATTGAGGCTTTGACTCAATCCAAACCCCCGAAGCAAGCCCCAAACATACTAGGTGAGCTCTCCGCGACAAGATTCTACAACGCAGGCTACCTAGTAGTGAACGGAAGGACATCAAGCGATTCACCCCCAAACTGGACCTGGTCGAACGGAAGGAAAAAATCTTACTTAGATTTCACTATCTGCAATTCTGAACTACTGTTTAAACTAAACTGTTTTTGCATCCACCCACGGTCTGAAAGCGACCATAGGCCCCAGGTCATCACTCTCACTGCAAACCCGGAACTCCATAAAGCGGCCCCCACAACCTACAAGGGAATTCACACGGAAAACCTCAAGCGCCTTAAATGGAATGAAACCAACAGTCAGAGTGTTCTAAAAGCAAGCAAGGACTACATAACAGGCAGTCTTGATAACAAAGCCAACCCGATATGGAAATGGTTGCAGTTGTGCCTTCACCTGATCAACTCATATCCTGCGACTGCTCAGAGCACAAACCGTTTGTCTCCAGTAGGGGCCGCAACCTCAGACGCCATTAAACCACTAAAGAAAGCAAGGAACATCGCACTGAGGTTGATTTTAAAATTCCCGCGGAACAGCGCCTTCCTTGACACATATCATCATGTCCAAAAAGCATTGAGGAGGGCAGTCTCCCAAGAGAAACAGGCCCAGGAAAACCAATACTTGGTAAAATTGGTGTGGGAAAGCAAGCAAAAAAACACAAGGAAATTCTGGTCCCTTGTTAACCGCACCCATCTAAATCTGACAAACTCTGGCTCTGCAAATATCCAGGAAGGAGAATGGGTAACATATCTAACAGTTCACTTCCAGGCACTAGATAATCCGATAGTACCAGACCACTCATAGGACGCGGGACTGCAGATGACGAATCACTGAACACCTCCTTGGATAAAAATCAGGGACTTACCCCTGTTTACGCATTAACCGAGGATTGAGTTGCCAAAGCAGTGACACAAGGGAGGCAAGATGGCGCACCAGGCCCTAACGGCCTACCACAAAGGCTATTTAAATCAGACATTCCTTTTTGGTCCAAGGTTTTTTTTAATCTTTTTAATTACACCCTGCGAACACTGACAATCCCGTACTCATGGCGGGGCGCAATAATTCATCCCACCTACAAATCTGGTTCACGAGCTACGCCCAACAACTACAGACTAATCGCCTTACTGGACATAGAGGCAAAACATTTTGCAGGACTCATTCTAGAGGATCTAAGGCAATGGGCAAAGGACCACGATCTGATTCCTCTAAACCAGACAGGGTTCGTTGCCAATTCAGGAACTATGATAAATCTACTGGCAGTTTCCACGATAATCGACAAAGCCTTATCAACAAACAGGATGGTCTTCTGCTGCTTTGTCGATTTTAAAGCAGCGTTTGATAGAGTGCCCAGGGCGGCCCTTTGGAAAAAATTGACTCAGTGGGGCATTCCAAATGAAATATTGAACCTAATTATCCAACTCTACTCCAACACATGGGTCCGAGTGAAGCTAGGGTCCGGCTCGCATCTCTCGCGAAAAATCATGACCTCACGAGGTGTCAAGCAGGGATGCGTGCTGTCCCCTCTTCTCTTTAACCTATTCATAGCCGACCTGTCAAGCACTCTAGACAAGGTAAATAGCCATCCACCCAAAATAGGAGGTGCGGCATTATGTAACCTTTTATTCACTGACGATTTGGCCTTGTTTAGCCTCACTAGAGTAGGGTTACAAAGGCTCCTTGCTGAACTATCAAAATACACGTCCGACAACCAGCTAGAAATTAACATGGAGAAAACCCTGATAGTCCCATTTGGCAAGAAACACTACAGCGGCGGTGGTTGGTCAATTAATAACACAAGCCTTTCGATCGACCAATCATACAAATATTTAGGCGTCCATCTGGACGCAAGGGGTAGCTTCTCAAAGCAAAGCAGTGTGATCGCAGCTCAAACTACGGCCTTAGTGGTATCTTTAGCCAAGCTATCGAAGAAACTCTCAGGCCCAACCTTTGCCCCTTTATTAGAAGTCCTCAGAGCAAAAATTGGGCCAACACTTTCTTATGGCATAGAGATCTTCAAAGGCAAAATGAACACTGCCCTTAACAAATATACAACTAAAATCTACAGGAAGGTACTTCATTTACCCAGCGCTGCTTCCCCGGCTCAGATCAGACTAGAGCTGGGAATATTTCAAACAACAAGAGAGTGTTAATACAAACATCCAACACAGTAGGCAAGCAAAGGATTTATTCAGGCACTACTGGACTTTTTAGAAGAGAATGTTATTATCAGTAGGAAAAGACAGAGTGCACGTGCTCAGAGACCTAGCTAAAAAGAACCCTCAGGCCCCAGTGAAACACTGGTAGCCGGTTGTCTTCATTGGGTTCTCATTATTAGCTAGGGAAGGTGAAAGTGAGTTAAAAAGAGTATGGACTACTCCTCAAAATTACTTTAATAGGAGGGTAGCTCTAACTCTATTAAAACCAGTGTTTAGAAAACGTGATAATTTTCCCGGACTATTGAAAGGTTGTGCAAGTTTGAACCAATCAGTCCCTTAATAAAGTGGAAAAAGCAAAACTAAAAAAATGGTCAACATGTTTCTGCTTTGTGAGCACTACTCCGCTCAGCATTCATCAGGACCAAGCATGAAAATTAGTACCGCTCACTGATCAGAGCAAGCTAAAGCGCTCGGACCCAGTGGTGGTTACATGGAACAATACGACCTGCAGTTGTCGAAGCTCCTTTAGGAAAATCTTCCTCAATTTGAATTCACTCCTTATTGTAGGAGAAACGGTAGTAATCTGTATGGGTGGATAAAAAGACATCCAAATTGTGAACCCTTACAAAAAAGCATTTACGCTGATAGACTCTAAACATGTGCACACATCTACTTGAGACAATATATATGCAAACTTTAGCAGTTGACTGTCCCCTTTCTTTTAAATTTAGAAAAAGGAGCATGCTAGTCATATATGTATTAATCATTTAGAAATACAAACAACGTTTGTCATTGTCTGTGGTGCTTTAAATATTTATCAGGAGTGGATAGTTGCCTAAAAACAGTGCTCGAATGGCCAAATGAATGGTTTGGAAAACTAGAAGTATTAACTCCTAAGAACACCTTTGCAAGAAGCATGTGGGGCGCAGTGGACTACAAGAAAGAAGGAATCGGCCAAACACTTACTTAATATCGTAAGGTGATGAGCCCCATGGGCATAGCGGAAGGAGGAAATCTTCACGTTTGGGTTTCTAACGTGAAAACAACGAAAGCGTATCAGTAAAAAGTTCTCAATGCCGCTATTGGTGCAATAATGGGCTCTCATTAAGACTAAGACGAGACTTACTTGTCTCCAAACGGCTCCCCGCTGGATAACCTACACGCGGCCACGTCCGCCGCCCGTAACAACAAACGCGGAACTGGAGCCGCGAATGATATAAACAAAGGAAAGGAGGGCGGGATGCGTATGACGCGGAGCGTGTGATCACGTGTCTTGGGTGATCGCGTCATAATCTTAAAGGCGCCTGTTTGTTTATAGACGCAATCAGGCGCATTACAGACGAACAGTTAAACCTATGCAAGAAGTACCTCAAGGAACACAGTAAATGGAGGTCGAATATGTTTGTTTATATCATTCGCGGCTCCAGTTCCGCGTTTGTTGTTACGGGCGGCGGACGTGGCCGCGTGTAGGTTATCCAGCGGGGAGCCGTTTGGAGACAAGTAAGTCTCGTCTTAGTCTTAATGAGAGCCCATTATTGCACCAATAGCGGCATTGAGAACTTTTTACTGATACGCTTTCGTTGTTTTCACGTTAGAAACCCAAACGTGAAGATTTCCTCCTGCCGCTATGCCCATGGGGCTCATCACCGTACGATATTAAGTAAGTGTTTGGCCGATTCCTTCTTTCTTGTAGTCCACTGCGCCCCACATGCTTCTTGCAAAGGTGTTCTTAGGAGTTAATACTTCTAGTTTTCCAAACCATTCATTTGGCCATTCGAGCACTGTTTTTAGGCAACTATCCACTCCTGATAAATATTTAAAGCACCACAGACAATGACAAACTTTGTTTGTATTTCTAAATGATTAATACATATATGACTAGCATGCTCCTTTTTCTAAATTTAAAAGAAAGGGGACAGTCAACTGCTAAAGTTTGCATATATATTGTCTCAAGTAGATGTGTGCACATGTTTAGAGTCTATCAGCGTAAATGCTTTTTTGTAAGGGTTCACAATTTGGATGTCTTTTTATCCACCCATACAGATTACTACCGTTTCTCCTACAATAAGGAGTGAATTCAAATTGAGGAAGATTTTCCTAAAGGAGCTTCGACAACTGCAGGTCGTATTGTTCCATGTAACCACCACTGGATCCGAGCGCTTTAGCGTGCTCTGATCAGTGAGCGGTACTAATTTTCATGCTTGGTCCTGATGAATGCTGAGCGGAGTAGTGCTCACAAAGCAGAAACATGTTGACCATTTTTTTTGTTTTGCTTTTTCCACTTTATTAAGGGACTGATTGGTTCAAACTTGCACAACCTTTCAATAGTCTGGGGAAATGATCACGTTTTCTAAACACTGGTTTTAATAGAGTTAGAGCTACCCTCCTATTAAAGTAATTTTGAGGAGTAGTCCATACTCTTTTTAACTCACTTTCACCTTCCCTAGCTAATAATGAGAACCCAATGAAGACAACCGGCTACCAGTGTTTCACTGGGGCCTGAGGGTTCTTTTTAGCTAGGTCTCTGAGCACGTGCACTCTGTCTTTTCCTACTGATAATAACATTCTCTTCTAAAAAGTCCAGTAGTGCCTGAATAAATCCTTTGCTTGCCTACTGTGTTGGATGTTTGTATTAACACTCTCTTGTTGTTTGAAATATTGATTTGATAAGGGGCATGGGAATGTTTATTCCGACCCTTACTCTCTTGTTGATTGAATTATTAGAGCTGGGAATAACCAACTATGAAGCCACTAACGTTGGTGCTTACCTTAAGCTATGTCATAAATTAAGACAGGCCGAACCAGGCACACTAGAATCCCTAATATGGATAGAAATCAATGAGACTAATCCAGGGGGAACATTTGGGCGCCTTCTGAATGCTTACATCCATCAAAAGTCAGCTGCCGATCTTTGGGCTCTTAACCCAGTCAGACTGTTTTTAAAAACATAATCAAAAAATGTGCAAGACTGAAATCTCTGGCTTCGGACAAAGTTCTTGTCACGAAACGCAGTCACTCCTCGGCGGTAGTTAACTCCTACAAACGATTGGCCCCTGCTGCCTACCTCTCCACGACATTTGCACTTCATCTAAAGCGCTGTCTGATTGCTCTAAGACTGGGAGATTGGCGCTTTCTCCAAAATCTTCCCACCTGGCGTCGTAAGAAAGAAGACACAACATGCAGAGGATGCGGGTCAGCAACAGAAACAATCTTGCACGTGCTCTGCATCTGTCCCTCATTCAGTTTCCAGCGGCGATGCCTTCTCAAGCCAGAATGGAACAGGCTTGGTATTCGGACCTGCAGGCACGCCATCATTGCTGCTATGTCTCCAGATAGCATTGTCTTAAACATAAATCTGTCCAAATTCATTCAGCACGCTTACCGCAACCTAGATAATATGGACATTGCTGAGGCCATATAGCTGATTGATAAAATGGAAACCTGCACTTTAATAGACCTTGCAATAACGGGGAGAGTTAATTTACAAACTGAAAGGTTTAAATTATTATGCTTACCGTCACATTTTATTCTTTTATCATCTTTTATTCATAAAACTGTACACAATGTGATTTGTGCAATCTTTTAAAGATATGTTTTTTATATCTAAATAAAGAATTACTACTACTCATGTTCTAAAACCTCTATTGGTTAATGTGATCACTACAGATGCCTATATAAGCAACCAAGGCCTATAGAATTGATTCCTGTTTGGTGCAGCAGGGAAAAGTGACTTGTGCATTTTTAGTGCTATGAGGTCCCTGAAAGCACTGTAAATGTGTAAGTCGTTATTTTCAACGTGCATTACACAAAGTATAATGTAGGCTCCCATAAAATGTGCATATAAAATCAGGTTAAAGATAAATCGTGATTCTAAAGTATAGATTTCAGTAATATACAGATTATTCCTGGTGCAAACTATTTTTATAACTGTCCGTTAAAAGCCTCACTCCACAGCTCAGCCTTGAACACCCTTACAGTACCTCTTTAAAAGAAAATATCTTTATCATAAGAAAGTCCAAGTGACTCCACCAGATTGAACCAATTGCACGCATTTTGCATTTCTTTAGAGAAGCAGGCACCCTGGCAAGAAGGCTTGTTTCTTGCTTAGCTGTCTGTCCCTCTCTCTGGAACACAGGAGACTCCCTCCCTTCCACTTCAATTGCAGAAATGTCATTTATCAGAATTAACTTTTGTCCTTTAGCTGAAGAGCTAAGATTACGGACAAATGCTGTCCGTTAAACCATTAATCGTAGACAACGGACATCAGGGCGAAATGACGGAAAATTACGGAAGAGTTATCGCCCTAGACGCAAATCACATGATGCGAAGGCTTTCCAGGGTGTTAACTCAGCGGGAAACAACCACTCACTTAGCATATTACTTAACCAACATGTGACGACCCCTACCACTAGAGCCGTGGTTCCCAAACTGTGCGCCGCGGCGCCCTGGTGCGCCGTTATCAGGAGCCAGGGGCGCCGCGCACGATGTGGGAAAGGAAGTGTGAAAGTTGCACTAAGCATGTGTCACTTTCTTTCGCCCCCCTGCCTCCGCGATGAATAGGCTGCCCTGCCCCTAATTAAGCACTTTGACTCGGCCCGGGCGTTCACCCATCACTGCAGGTGTGAGTATCGGTCAGCGCCTAGACTCCGGGGGTCACACCATCACTGTGCTCGTGGGACAGGCAGCAGTTCCGGGACATTAGCCAGTGCTCGGACAAAGCGCACTTAGGCCTGGTCTTCCTGCCCGCTCCTGTCTTGCCATTGACTTCCACACAGTGTTTTCTGTAGCAACAGATAAGCGCTGCATCAGTAAAAAATGTTAATCGCGTTACATTACGAACATCACCTCCAAAACTGCCCGAACCCCTTTTTCCGGTCGGCCTCACAGACTACATCACACAATTAATTCCCAGGAGTAGGTGTTAGAACGATTTTTTTTCTCCCATATCGTTATATCTTTAAAGTATCTTATCAAACACCCCATGTTTTCCAAAGGTGATGCTGCCACGTATGGTTTTCTTTAGAGAATGGCAGGTGAGATGGCCAATTCATTTCCTTTTCCCAGCTGGTGTCAATTTTGGAGAACCGATTATTGTTGTACACGACTTTCTCCTGTAACATCCTATACCTGATGTAATATTTTCAGGTTCACTTCTCCGAGACGCTGAAAGCTACCTTTAAATTTCATACTTTGGTCCAGATACCCTGGTAACTGAAAACTGGACTGTTAGCGATTTACAGATGTATTATTATTTTTGCTTGCCTATGTATTTTTTCGTGTCCCCAAGATAGTAATTAGTCTTTGCCTGTCAGTCGTCCTGGGTGTGGTGGATGGAGTAGTCTTGTAAGATTACTCTTTGGCAGAGAAGACACGTATGGATCAGAATCTATACATGAGAAAAGGCAAAAGTAATTTGTTTGAAGGCTTCTTTCCCAACGGTATGTGCTGTCAATTCAATTAAATTTAATTAAGAATTTGTATCTCCAATGAGGTCCACATAAAAGATACACACAGTTGTTATATAAATACACATTAAAATACAAGCTCAGTTCATTGCCATCGTAAATAGGGTAACAGCAACCTGCAAGGCCAGTGCACAACCCTTGCATCACCCTCTCTGCCTGCCATTGCGCTCCATGCTTCTAAAAGGTAAGAAAAAAAAAACATGCATTTACGTTTCCAATGTCCGATCCTGCAGCAGCACACTTCCAAAGCCCATACATGTCAGTAACCCGATTCAAGGCCCCACTCTCCCGATTTTTTTAATGAAATCTCCCACTTTGCTCTTCTGAAATGTTGGCATGGGCATGTATGCAGTGGCCCACTTTCCATCACATCGCCTCTCCATTTCTACCCACTCACCGACATAACCGTCCACCTACCACCCCCTTCAAAAAGATCCAGGAATCCACCCATCGACTCAGTCTCTCCATCCACCCACTAACACTCCTTCTCTTTTGCGGTCTCGACTTTTTCACTTCTGTGCCACTTCACCTGCTGCACGATTGACAACTGCAGTTTAGGGTGATTAATCCTGTCATAGCTACCCCCCCCCCAAACCTCATGAAAAGGCAGCCACTGCTCTTGTTATCTTAATACCCCACGACCGAGGGGCGGAAATTCTACAGACCTCTACGAAGTGCCCTTCACGTGGAGAGCCACTAAAGAGGAAATACCCCTGGATCACGGGCCAGATGTGCGGGTTTAAGGCAGGTTCCAGCACTCGCTCTTTACATCTCGCTGTATCACATGTATACTTAATAAACGTGAACTTTCAAAACAAAATTGTATTACGATTTGTTAATATGCACTAACATGTAACAATAACAGATCTAACAAAAACATTTACTATATTTAACTACACTATACTGCTAACAACTCCTTATGCACTACCACCAATATCAAACACCAACAATCATCTAACAAAACACCTACAGCACCAACACACAAACACCACCAAATGTATAAGCATCAAAACCACCACTACCACCAACAAAACCACCTACCAGCACAAATACCATTACAAAAAATCAACACTTCTAACACTCCTTTCATATCCCTCCTACTACTCTTCTACTCCTCTCTCCTTCCTCATGCCTCATACTGCTCTCCACACTTTCCTTCCTTGAAAAGCAGGCTAATCTCCTGCACGCTTTCTTCCTTTTCCCTCATACTGCTCTCCCCACTCCCCTTTCTTTTGCCTCATGCTACTCTACTCCTCAATATACTTCACTAACCCTCTAAGGCAGTTGTTCCCAAACTGTGCGCCGCAGCGCCCTGGTGCACTGTTATCAAGAGCCAGGGGCCGGCGCATGATGTGGGAAAGATAGCGCCTGGCCGTGTGTATATTATGCGTCTTTTTGAGGCCCTACCAGTGCCTGAATGCAGGATTAACGTATTGCAGTTTATCCGGCGCAAGATATGCAAAGTACAGGGGAGTTACAAATGCCACCTGCTTAATGCAGGTACAATGGTTTGTGTTTTCACAGACGTAGCCCTTGCCAAGTGCTTTTGACTTTTAGACTTTAGGCCCCCTGTGCAGCGATGTCGGAATTGCAGAGCGCCAGAACACCAGAGTAATAGTGCGCTATAAAAACAAACATGATCACACGCACACTCATGCATGAATAAACACACAGGCTTCATTTGTAACAAGCGAAGCCCCATTTTCTTTCTTTCTTTTCCCACCCGCCCACCGGTAAAAAAATGGTGGGGAGCCACAGCCAACTGCAAATTAGGTCAAGGGAGCCACGGGTTAAAAAAGTTTGGGAACCACTGCACTAGAGTCAGGATTTGTTCCGTATCAAAGATGTATCCCCATGATATGCGAGGATAATGCAACATGTATGAGCAACATTGGAACAAAAAAGTCAGTTTTGCGGCACTTAGTTCTGTCGTTTGCTGCATTTCCAGTACTTTCAGGAACATTCAATAGTTTGGAAAACGTTTCCTACCTTTCCCCCACCGAAAAGTGAAATACTACATCAGAGAGTGCTGTGCGCTGTGTACTGCCACCGCACTCTGTATGTCCGGGAGGGCCGACGTCACTGAAAGATAGGGATGCGTTAAAAGCTTTACTTAATATCGACCACTGCATTCTATAATTTTGGACTGCAGTGATTTTGCTGACAAGGGTTCCCTGTACACTAGGAAGGACAATTGTGAGATTCACACTAATAAACAGAGTTTTCCCAGAGACTTTCCCACAGTGTACTTAACCAAGGACATTCAAATTGCCTCATGCTATTGCTATACAATTTATCAATTAGTGTGTTCGAATAAACTGTGAATGACCAAAATCCAACATAATACTACTATGAGGGAATGTCTGAATGTATTTTGTAGTAAAATGTTTCTCCTTGCTTGTCCCTTCTTGGTACATATCCTCAGAACCATGTGGACTGTATGAAAGCCTTTGTTTAAATACCTACAAAATGACGTATTATTATCT
Organism: Lissotriton vulgaris; assembly: GCF_964263255.1. Taxonomy (NCBI): domain Eukaryota; kingdom Metazoa; phylum Chordata; class Amphibia; order Caudata; family Salamandridae; genus Lissotriton; species Lissotriton vulgaris. The sequence continues at coordinate 42,072,464 of NC_141686.1, read as the reverse complement.
GTACCCCGGAGCTCTTATTCCTCACATTTAAAAGGTGAACCTATGCACTTATGATTTGTATGCTTTGTTGCTAAATTTATTGATGCAATTTTCCATGTATTTTCCTGTAAATTCTTTTTATACATCTCAAACACCACTGCCTGTCAATCTTAAAAGGATGTTTCAGAATGGATTAGTGAATTAGATCCACTGGAAATAGTGACTACACTGCTGCCTGTCCTAGCTGCTGGAGTGCCTCTTGAGTAAGATAATTTAGGATAAGTTTGCACATCAATACAATAAATGACCCTATGCAATCTGAAGACCTCTTTTCACAGTCCACCTTGTTTCTTTTCTACTTACAGTAAACAGCTTTTGAACTTTTTCTTGTGTGCCTATGTCATTGAATATACATGGGTACTCCAGCGAAGCCCGTGTTGTGCAAGCTGATATGCAGCTTGCTGGGCTACACTGAAATGAGAAATGTGTGCAGAATGGGTGCAGCAATACTTCCTGCACCAGAGAAAACAAGCGTTTGCAATGCAATAGTTCTTGCATTTACTTGAGTTTGAGCTATTGGCATTATAAATGTCACAAATTACACACAAAGAAGGTCCCAGGGGAAAGTTTATAGACCCTACTGTTAAGCCCACTGTATCGAAGTGACACCAACCTAAAGTTAACAGAGAGTCAGAAAACAAGCAACCAATGTACCCAAATACAAATATGCAGGAAATAGTTACTAAACTATGCGAGTTCCCATCAGTCCACCATCGAGACCGCCCTTCATCATCTGGGATCTCTGGTGCATAATTTCTGTCACATTAGCGGTTGAAAAAACCTCTGCTGGTGGATGACTAAACCAGGCACAGGAAAAACCACAACGATATTTACAGATGTGAATCAGAAAAAGCGTGTCTAGATGGGAACTAAAAAATAGCAGTGCGTGAGAAAAAAATGTGTTTGTGAAAGTGAAAGAAAGATGCTTTAAAATTAGGTAGTGGTCGGGAAAACAATTTAATAAACACCCTCACACTCCTAAATCAATAAAAACAGTGCAATAGTGGTTTAACAAATAGCCACTAAAGATGAAAGGTCGACATGTTTCTGCAGACACCCGGAGTCTAGTGATCTCCTGCTGCTTCCTCGGGACCATTAATGCTACTGCTAGAGAAAATAATAAAAAATAACAAGAACCATATCACCTGAAAGTGTATGTATCAACATCCTCTCATCCTAGAAGTAGGGGAGAAATTATAGTATAAGGGTACAAAGTCATGATTGCATTCGAAAATAACGTGCACTTAGCGTGCCATTATTATGTGCTAGACATAGGCTACTATTGCCCAGCACTCAGACTAACAAACTTAGTCACAAATCACCAATTTAGCAAATTTGTAGATTACGGTTCACTCACCCACTTGATGAGAGGGAACCACTCCACCTCACCTGGCACGAGCTCAGGTAAATGGATGAACCGCACTAAAAATAAACAACAAATCAGAAGATGTATCCACATCTAAATGTAATCCTAAACTAATCGATCTTAGCATGCTCCACATCAAGCATCACATTCCTACCAGCGCCGTGGAACAGCACCTGGTTAGTAAGCCACAGTTAATGAAGGGTAGTTATGAGTTGATGACAGCGCTATCTAAAGTCATCACTGTTTCCAGCAAGTGTAAGCATGCATCCGCACTTAACTACAATGCCAGAATGTAACGCAGGCAATATTGCATGTGAAAAACGGAACATCGCCTATCTCACTCATGCACATACATGCCCGCCGTCTTACCTCTCCGTCGGTGCACCGGTCGTCCCTCTAAGCTCTATCGTAGGGAGGAACCGACTCGGTGCACCGGCGAGGCAGATAAACCTTTCAAGTGGGTGAGTGAACCATAATCTACAAATTTGCTAAATTGGTGATTTGTGACTAAGTTTGTTAGTCTGAGTGCTGGGCAATAGTAGCCTATGTCTAGCACATAATAATGGCACGCTAAGTGCACGTTATTTTCGAATGCAATCATGACTTTGTACCCTTATACTATAATTTCTCCCCTACTTCTAGGATGAGAGGATGTTGATACATACACTTTCAGGTGATATGGTTCTTGTTATTTTTTATTATTTTCTCTAGCAGTAGCATTAATGGTCCCGAGGAAGCAGCAGGAGATCACTAGACTCCGGGTGTCTGCAGAAACATGTCGACCTTTCATCTTTAGTGGCTATTTGTTAAACCACTATTGCACTGTTTTTATTGATTTAGGAGTGTGAGGGTGTTTATTAAATTGTTTTCCCGACCACTACCTAATTTTAGAGCATCTTTCTTTCACTTTCACAAACACATTTTTTTCTCACGCACTGCTATTTTTTAGTTCCCATCTAGACACGCTTTTTCTGATTCACATCTGTAAATATCGTTGTGGTTTTTCCTGTGCCTGGTTTAGTCATCCACCAGCAGAGGTTTTTTCAACCGCTAATGTGACAGAAATTATGCACCAGAGATCCCAGATGATGAAGGGCGGTCTCGATGGTGGACTGATGGGAACTCGCATAGTTTAGTAACTATTTCCTGCATATTTGTATTTGGGTACATTGGTTGCTTGTTTTCTGACTCTCTGTTAACTTTAGGTTGGTGTCATTATAAATGTCACGCCTTTTATTTATGTTTTGGTTTTTAAAATAAATAAATAAAATGGATTGTTATTTACAATGCCAATATCTTAAATTTGCGTAAATGCAAGACCTATTGCATTGCAAATGCTTGTAATACTTTGTCCTGAAGAAGGTGGGGCGAACCAACCATATAACACTGAAACGCTGTGTCGACAACTTGAGATATTACTTGCTTTCTTTGTATTATATGGTGACAACCTGCAATGAGAAAATAATTTGTGTGGGATTTATGGTATCTTTTAGCTGTATGACCATTGCGACAAATTGATGTTAGTTATTTATTTATTTATTTTAAATAGAGGGTTGTATTTAGTAGGAGATTATAGTGATGAGATGCTGTATGAGTTATGAATAATGTTTTTATAAATCTGCTTTGACATTCTAGTATACTACTTGAAGATATCACTGAACATAGTATATTTTTAAGTGTTGAGGATTTATTAAATTTAGTAAAGGAGGCATTTTTACATTAAACAGGATTCAGTATACCGTTAGCAGTCTGGATGATAAATGTATGAGGGTTCCCCTGAAAAAAGCTGAGTACACAGGTGTGAAAATGGAAGTGTGAATCGCAAGAGGGATCTTTCGTGGTTTCATTAATATTGAACTGTGCCCCATTTGGTAGAAGGGTATCTCTCCCTTACTTGTGGACTCTATATAGCACCATCAGCTACATACCACACCCTTTCCACTCTCCTTCTCAAAGGGCGTGGCCCGTTTGCGGTACTAGTCCTTTGTATGACCTTGGATTTTTTACAATCTCTACGAGTTCAGTGATGTAACATTGATGGCAGCACCCCCACTCTGCAAAGTGCCCAAGAGCTGTAATTGTTCCATCAAGTGCTAAGCATTCTCACACCCAACACGGCCACACTCCGTGCTCTCGTCACGAGCACTCTCAAAGATTTTTTTTTTTTTTATATCTAACATTTTGTCAACATTACAGCACTCTGCGCCCCACAGTCACTACATCATGACACTTCAGCTAGAGCACTTACTCGCAAAACATGCTGTAACAACTGCACTACCTCACACCCAACACTTTCAGAACACTATCGCTCTCTTACACAGACCACACACACAACAACTGAACTCTGACACTCACATTTTCTTGGGAAGAAAGAACTTGTATCTCCCAACGCTGACAAAGTCCATCTGCAGATAGAAACAATGAAATTACTAGTTCTATGGTGCGCTGTGTTTCTTAGGGAGAGAGAAGTAGCAGGGGGCCGCTGTGGTTCTTAGGGAGAGAGAAGCAGCAGGGGACCACTGTGGTTCTTAGGGAGAGATAAGCAGCAGGGTCACTGTGGTTCTTAGGGAGAGAGAAGTAGCAGGGGGCCACTGTGGTTCTTAGGGAGAGAGAAGTAGCAGGGGGCCACTGTGGTTCTTAGGGAGAGAGAAACAGCAGGGGCGGCATTGGTTCTTATCGAGAGAAGCAGCAGGGCTCTGTGGTTCTTATGGAGAGAGAAGCAGCAGGGGGCACTGTGGTTCTTAGGGAGAGACAAGGAGAAGAGGCGGCTGCGGTTCTTACTGAGAGACAAGCAACAGGGGGTGCTGTGGTTCTTATGGAGAGAGAAGCAGCAGAGGCGCTGTGGTTCTGAGGGAGAGACAAGGAGGAGGGGCGGCTGTGGTTCTTATGGAGAGGCAAGCAGCAAGGGGTGCTGTGGTTCTTATGGAGAGAGAGGCAGCAGGGGCGGCTGTGGTTCTTGAGAGAAGCAGCAGGGGGTGGCTGTGGTTCCTATAGAGAGAGAGAAGCAGCACAGGGCGCTGTGGTTCTGAGGGAGAGACAAGCAGCAGGGGGTCGCTGTGGTTCTTAGTGGTGATAGAAATAGAAACAGCAGGTAGAGGCCGTGGTTTACTGGAAACTGTCTAGCCCGGGACGAGAAGCAGGGTTTATGAGGCAGGTTACACGGCCAACAATCAGTGCCGCTGCAAGGCAGCTATGGGCCCAGGGCAATTTCTCCTTACCACAAACCTCAGCGTAAAATTTGCTAATAATGAGGTTCAGTGCCCTTGACCCACAATCGCGGGGCCCAGGTGCCACTGCACATGCTGCACTATTGTTAGGTGCCCGCTGTTAGGAATGTGTTAAAAGCGTCGTTCCCTTTGGTACTGTCGCTGCTGTGAGAAATAAGATATGTTGGAAAGGGAACCGTGAATACTCATTTAGTTCGCCCATGAGAGGGTTACCCCAAAAGCTAATTTTACACTAAAAAAGAGCCCATGTAAAGTGTGAATGGGTCTTGTCTGCTATCCTAATGAGCTACAAAATGTGTCTACTGTTGGTTTAACTTTGGAGGGGGGGATCCTCCTGTAATCTGTTGCAGGCGTAAAGTGCTCACATTGGTTGCACTTTGCGCTATATTAAAAGTGCAAACAGAAGAAATGAAAAGAAAGATCTGGCTCCGAAGGCGGAAACTAATTTTATGTCTCTAATTTGTTGCAAACTGAACAGGTTTTTTCTCAGGGTTGTTCAGAGGTTTTGTGTTTTTTATTCCACTCCACACCAGGGTCGGAAGATGATAAAAAAAATAACACTATGATGCTGCCAGTGGTGATAGCTTCATAGGGGGAACAGCGTTTACAACGCAACTTTTACAACGCAGTACCTTTACGATGCAACCATTACAACTCAAGTCATTACAACGACTTGCGCTGGGGGGGGCGCTCTAGGATAGGGAATAGTTTTAATTTACTATCCAGCACCTTCACTACTATCCACGGGCACTGGAGTTGGAATAGTAAATTAAACTATTCACTATCCAGCGCCCCCCAACGCAAGTCATTGTAACGACTTGCGTTGTAAAAGTTGCGTCGTAAAGACTTGCGATGTAAAAGCATGCGTTGTAACGACGTACATCCGCTTCATAGTGCTGAGCTACCGCCCGTCGAAAATGGCCGCCTAGATCCCGAGCTCCGCCGGGACCGTTGCTGTCCCCTGAAAATCCGGCCAAATATCCTAGCTGAGAGGCTTTGCCCTGAAGGCCCCAGCTCCCACAGGAACAGTGCTCACTCGGAGCGTTAGAACGAAGTCCGGAGACCCACGGGAAGAGCCACAACGAGATCGCGGTTCTTCGGCGGCTGGAGCCCCGAGGCCGCCAGCTGCTTAACTCGAGACCCCGGCCTGAGGCCTACGACGCAGCGCGGCCTGTGTGGCGCGAAGTTGACGGAGGGCGTGGCCACACCCGCAACACTGTAAGACCGCGGCCTGGACGCAGATGTAGCAGTGCTGGCCACAAGCGCACACGGCTAAGAAGTGAAGTGAGTTACCATCTCCCTACGCAACCGTCGCGCGAGCGCGAAAAAGGGCGGACTGCTCCACGGAGCTCCCTTGAGCTGGGTCGGAGGTGGTGGCCTCGAGAGTGAGATCCGTTACGCCTGGCCTTGTGGACGGCACCTGAACACAATCACAACAGCGGTTTGGACGTCGGAGGACCCACTGGTGAAGCAAGGCCAACAACGGCAGTGAGTGGAGATCGCGGCCCGAATAAGTCGCCTAATACGGCAGGTACACCGCGGCACGCACCGCAGGGACTCCTCTGGGGGGCCTCAGCTCCTAGTGCGATCCTGGAAAAGACTATTGGTGCAGGTTGCCGCGAACCGGACGGCAAAGGGAGGCCTGAATCGAAGCTGACCCGCGGACTCACACGAAGAAGTTCAGACGGAGATATATCCGGACTCAGGGGCACCCGATCCACCATGCGGCCCAAACCAACAAACTGGACAACTACGCAGTGCCCAGAACGCAGCCACAGTCAGGCGGTGCGGCGAAGGATAGCAAAGACCAGGCGGAACCCTCCCTGACCTCCATAATGGCTGCAATTCAGACCCTTGGCACCAGCCTTGAAACGAAAATGGATAAAATCACAATCGAGGTGAATCTGCTCCGGGCTGACCTCGGGAAGACCACAGACAGATCCAAATCCAACGAAGTGGACATTAAGGCACTGCAGGAATCTGAAAAGCGGCTGGAGGGCATGGTTAACAAGCTCGTACACCAGCACAGGCTGATGGCCTTGCGGCTTGAGGACCAGGAAGGCAGGGCCCGAAGGAGCAACATACGTGTGGTAGGTGTATCGGAAGGACTTGAGGGGGATAGTATGGAGCTCTTCCTTGAAGATTTGATCCTCCGACACCTAAAACCCAAGAGACTCTCGAAGATCTTCACCATTGAACGGGCACACAGAGCGCCAATTCCGAAACCCAAACCTGGGGCCCCGCCAAGAACAATTATTGCAAAGATACTTAATTATCGAGATCGCGATGCCATCCTACAGGCCGCAAGACAACATGGTGATCTACAATACGAGGGGGCAACAGTTCGTTTCTTCCCTGACTTCACACTTCAAGTTCAACAGGAGAGGCGCTCATTTCAAGGGGTCAAGGCGACGCTCCGAGAACGCGAAATTCGATACATGATGTTTTTCCCAGCAAAACTGAAAATGATCTCCGGAGGCAAATCCCACTTTTTTACTGCGCCAGCAGCCGTACAGGAGTGGCTGGACACAACAGAGCTGGAGGCCCAAGCGAGGCAAGATGGCGGACAATGGCGGGAAACTGAAGCCCCCTCTCCAGGGTCTACAACGGAAAGAGCGGAAGAAGATGAGCAAAGCCAACGATCCTGGCATTCAAGGTTGAATAGTCCCCGCTGGGACTCAGCCAGAGACAACACGGCGAGATAAGGACACGAACATTCGAATTAGAAGCCATCGAACAGTAATGTATAAAACGTGCCTACTGTAAGACTGAGTCGCCCCAGTGGGGCAGCATGCATATCAGCCCAGGGTCTCTAAGACCATGCGAACTGTTATCCAATGCACTGTTAACCTGAGGGGTCTAACTTATTGGGGCACTCCGGGCGGGGCTGGCCCACGGTATTCCCTAGTAGAGTTTCCTCGGGGGGGTGTCTCTCCCCGGGGCAGGGTTGAGCGACAGGCGCTCTGCTAATTGGGGTGGGTAGTTTGGAACCCACGGAGCAGGGAGCAGGGAGCAGGGAGGGGGGGTTTGTTTTTGCAGAGGAGGGGAGGGTTGGGGCGAACAGTTGTGGGGGGGAGGAGGGGGCAGCCAATTGTTAGCAATAACTATGAACGCCTGCATTAAACACAAAGGTTGGGTGGGAACCAGGGTGGGACGGGGAGTTTGGGATTGGTTACGGTCGTACAGAGTATATATTCACAGAGTCTATGATAGTTCCGGGGTGCTGAGACAGGATACCTCGCAAAGCAACGGGTATGGCTAAGAGATGGAAAAAAGTATGAAAATTCTGAGCTAGAATGTTAACGGGCTGGGGGACAGACTTAAACGCACCACAGTTCATTAAGCGGCAAAAGCCGGACGTAGTACTGCTGCAAGAAACGCACCTTATGGAGAATACATGTCAGGCCCTCAATAGATGGGGCTACACTCTCGCAGCACATTCCGGCTTTACCTCTGGCTCAAGGGGGGTAGGGATCCTTATACGTCGTTCACTGCCCCTCCACATAGATCGCACTGAAACTGACCCGCAGGGCCGCTTTGCTGCAATATCTGGACGGTGGGAGGGCTACGCATTGAACCTGCTCTCTATCTATGTTCCGCCTGGCCTCCAAACTCGGGCTTACGCAGACCTGGGCAAATTGCTACTCTCCCTCCCCGACGGTCAGTTGGTTCTGGGAGGGGACTTTAACTCAGTAGTGTCAGGGACCCTGGACAGACGGCCCCCCAGAGACCTGCACCAGGGGCAGAAATGGCTGGCTGACTTTCTTGAGGCCTTCGGACTCACGGACGTTTGGCGCCTGCTCCATCCCACAGATAGCCAATTCACCTTCTTCTCTTGGCCACATCATTCATTCTCACGCCTCGACTACATCCTCACCTTGCTGCAACACGGCACTACAGTACAAGAAGCAACACTCCTAACTCGTGGCATATCGGACCACTCAACGGTCTCTACACACATAACGTTCGGAACCAGACGGGAGGGCTGCGTAGCGCCAATAACTCCCTGGCATTTAAAAAACGAAGACACAAGGAAAAAAATAGCCAATTCAATTACCCAGTACTTCGAAAATAACTTTGGCTCGGTAGACTCCCCTGTTACCTTATGGGACGCCTTTAAAACCGTGGTTAGAGGGGAAGCGCTGTCAGCCATCTCAGGCAAATGGAAAGAAAAACGAAGCCAGGTTACTTCAGTTGAGGCAGATCTTGCAGAACTTGAGAGAGAGGCACTGGACAAGGGGGCCAAGGAGATACGACATAAACTGCAGATTAAGGTGGCAGAGTACAAAGCACTGGTTACTCAAGAGGCCCAGACGGTGGCTAGGCACAAGATAGGTAGGCTATATGATCAGGGCGACAAAGCCGGCAAACTCATAGCCTGGCTCGATAAAAAGCAGCAGGCCAGGAAGGTAGTGCCGGAAATACGTACGGCATCCGGGACCGTAGTCACTGAGCCCCGAGAGATAGTGGAGGAATTCGCGAGACACTACAAACAGGTCTACACTCGAGAGTCGGACCGTCCAGAGGAGGACTCTACAGCCCTCCTTGCGGATATCCGAATGCCCTGCCTATCAGACGACGATCGGGAAGCCATTGATAGCCCTCTTACTGATGCCGAAATACAGCGCGCTATAGTAGAACTCCGCCCGGGTAAAGCACTGGGTTCCAACGGCCTTCCAATAGAGCTCTACAAGCTCAAACCAGACATCATTAGTAAACACCTTAAATCCATGTTCGAAAGGAGCAGGGAGACAGGAGTGCTGCCGCGTGACCAAAGCATAGCAACTATAGTGGCGATCCCTAAAGAGGGGAAAACCAGAGAGTCCTGCGCCTCCTATAGACCAATTTCGCTCCTCAACGCGGAGCCCAAAATATTGGCAAAAACACTCGCCAATAGGCTTCAGTCGGTACTGACTACACTGGTCCACCCTGACCAATCAGGTTTCATGCCACACCGCAACACAGCACTTAATATTTGACGCTTAAACGGGGCACTGGGGCAACGCCATAGGCTGCGGGAAGACACGGTGGTGGTCTCTCTGGACGCCACCATGGCATTTGACACCTTAGACTGGCCCTACATGTTCGCAGTCTTACGCACATTGGGCTTCGGACCTCATTTTATAACTTGGGTTCGTCTTCTTTATTCTGAACCGATGGCACAGGTTCTGGGGAACAACAAGGTGTCTTGAAGTACCAGAAAATACTCCAACTCCTTCTCAGGGGTCTTATCAATAAGTAGTCCATTCAAAAGCAGCAAAGAAATCAACAGAGAATCTGAAATATGAAAAGACATCTTTATTACAATTAATTGTGAGGCTACGTCGCCCAGTCACACCTAAAGCAACTGAATGAGGCAGCCTCCTGAATGGTCTCAGCACAGACCTTTTATACCATTTATTATGCCCTAGGCAAACATTCCTTATTTTACAGTTGACCATTCACATATTTTCACCACAAAGAAAAAGCAGAGTCATGATGACAAGCCCATATTTCAGTTTGTTCAGCCCACAATTAACTATCCGGCAAGGCCCAGTTTTTCCATCAGATATCGACGGACCCCTAATAAAAACGGGCACCTCCTCATCGTAAAGCAAGTCATAATGAAAGAAACAGAGACAGGTGTGTGTGAGATTAGGCATGGTATATGGTGTAGTAAACCTTTACAATGTCCTGTGCTCTGATCTATAATCTTGATCAGCTAAAGGACAGGAACTGGCTTGGCAAGGTTAGCCTCAAGCAACAGGGTCAGCTTTCGCCAGGTCATGCAGAAGTCAGCACAAACCCATGCTAAGGTTATGTCCTTAAATACTTGTTCTGCCACGGTGAGGGCCTACTGTAAGGGCAATCCACAAAATGGCTGCTATGCACAAGATGGAACCCGAGGGTTCAGAACAAAACCTTCAAATACACAGTGAATCCATTGGTGTAACATGACGAAAACACTCGCACTTGCTGAACTCACTGTTTACGGTCTGCTGTTACCAAATTCATAACAGAATCATGATATTTAAAACACAGGTTCAGAATTTTCAGTACCACAGACCATCCTTTTGCCCTTACATAGGCAATCACTCAGTCTATATTGTCAACTGTGCCCAAAGTCCGTTATAAGCATCTTTGGAAGGCTTCTATTGTCCATCAAATCCGCTTCCAGTGTCTTCTTCCGCATTGGGCCTCTCGATTTCAGGCCTTTTCATGAGAAAAAGTACTGCTTAGTTGGAGTGCCCTCCTGGCAAACACCCACAGCTCACTTGAAAGTCTCAATGTCTCAAAACAATGCACCAGTGTCTCTTCTTTGTGGCAGACACTACAAATGATGTGCTCTTCATTGATCATGGGCACAAAACATCTCGTGCAGATCCAAGCACTACTGAGAAACAACCTCTCAAGATCAGCAGCACTTTCAAACTCCAACACTCATTATTTAGTGTCAGAGGACGCTCAAGCTGCTCTCTCATGGGCACCAGAATGTAGTGCCTTTCCGTCGGAGCAAAGGGAAAAGAGGTGTGTGTGTGGCCAAAACTCGGGCCAAGGGCTCAAGGGACAGTACACTGTCAGAGGTTTCCAGCACATAACAGGTAGAAAGCTCAAACAAACAGAAGCTCTCATTCTGTGGCAAACAAGGAACCAACTCCTCTTTTTTTCTGCAACGCCTTCCGATGAAGCAAATGCCTTGCTTGGGAGGTACCATTGACGGCACGCTGATGATCGCTGTCCAGCCTCGCGACTTTCTGGTTGCAGGAATTGTAGAGCCAAGAAGTCTGTCATTCATCTGTAGCGGTCACTGATGGGGAGTGGGCTTAGTCTCAATCACAGGTCTGCAGGGTATCACTCTTCCTTTGACTCTGGAAGATCCGCAAAACCTAGTGATATAGGAAATGTAACAAAATTGTTAGTTTCCTTCAAATCAAGCACAAAAAAAGTTCATGGGTTTTAACAAGGGGACTGCAAACAGATGGCCTGCAATCTGCAAGGGAGTGGTAATACGCCATAGGAATCTAAATGGATGTCCTCACACAGTGGCATTGTCTAATGGGGTAAATACATATTTTCCTCAATGTTTAAGCCTAGGTGTTCCTAAATTCCTTATCTAAAACATCTCAAATAGAGAAATGACATAATACAGATTATCAAGGACATGAAGAAAAGTCCCTTTAAAAAATGTGCATTAAGTGCACTATGCAATACAAAGGCTAATGATCAAATGTGCAGACAAAAAGACAAGAACTAGAGAGTCCTGGTAGTTGCATGATTAGAACACATCTGATCCCACCAAAAATTAAAGCAGCAGGAACAAAAGAGAACTGAAAAATTAAAATAGACATTGAAAATTCGTCATGTTCAAAAGGTAAACTTAAGATATCTCCTATTGAGATGGAAAACTTGTCTTACTATAATATTGGGTCAGTTAACCAGTCTATCACTACCCTGACAGTCAGTCTGAAAAAAAAACATTGAAGTAGGCCTAAGGAAAATTCTTGAAAACCAGTCTGGTCATACAAAAGGGAATTATACATAACATGGGGTGGGGTCCCTGATACATCACTGCAGTCTAGAAGTGTGCACATAAACAATACACCCATAATAATAAATGGGCTGACTGGTGAAAGGAATATGGAAAAGGGAAATGGAACTAGGACACAACTAAAATCCCCAATAACTAAGCATGATGCGACATCGGTCAGGGGAGAAGCAACAAAAGAAAAATCTATAGGAAGAACAAGAGTTTGCTTGGGTGCCTCAGGCATGTGACACAGCACCAAGAGTACGGGGAATACACAAAAGACCAAAGTTACACAAATTTTAACTCTACCCATGGCAACTACACCATATACGGTAATCCTAACTAATGTTCCTGTTCTCTCTTCAGGGAGAGAAAAATGAAACCTGGTTTCCTTTCAAGGGACAAAGCCATATGCTATTTGGGAAACAGAACATGATTAAATAATGCAATATAGAAATTAGGCCACCTTGAGTCACAGATCTATAATTCCATCCTTAGGTCCAATCAAGGATACATAAATGTAGGGCTGCCTATTCCTTTAAGGCAATGTGCAGTAAGTGACTAACATCAGGTGACACACTTTGAACCTGTATATCTTTTTAGTTTTTCTTCAATATCATTATAGCCAAATTTAGGCGTGCACTGGTAAAAGTGCTGCCTGTCTTCCTCACAGTATGAAAACCATATCTGTGAAATTTATCATTATACCAAATCCATCCAACTGTTGTGCAACGATACGTATCGTCATACGGATCCCTTCACAACACAGGGGAACTTGTAATAGTAACAACATAAAACAAAACATACACAAAATAAAAAAAATGCACATGTCAAGCCATCAGATATATTTGCTGTATATCAAGTACAAAAAAAGCAGCACAGACAAAACAATAGCATATGTGAATAAGCGGTGACACACAGCACCATGGCACATGTACTTTATGCACTGTAAACCTGCAGCCCAAAACCCAATATTTGGGCCTGTCTAAATTTGTCAGGTCTAAAATCCTTACCCTCCTTTTGACAGTAGAGCACCAGGCAGTGGGAGTCTGCTGTCAAATATAATTTTACTGTCTCTCTTCTAACATACAGGACCAACTAAAATATTTCAGGATAGGGCCAAATACGCAAACGAAAACATAAACATTTTTTTTAAAGAAATTACGCAAAAGCACATCTCCTTTCAACTAACCAAACTCACGTGTCTTGTCAGCCTTAGAACAATCCATGAATAATCTGTAGGCAGAAGCAGAAAAATACACAACACAAAAAAAAACATTTTAACATACACAAAAATAAATTTTCATTACTTAACTGTTACTCTCTTGTCAGTTCACCTCGCAACATCAAGCCACCTTATTTTTACCGTTCTAAAAGAAATGGTTACACTGACACTCCATATTAATTTGGCACCTATAATTTCCACTGTGAAAAATAATTCCTAATTAGCAAATCTTTTTCACTTAGGCCTGTAGCCTGTAGCCTTCAAAATTTTGGAAAAGGGCTGCATCTTATTTTTTATCTAAGACTTAATGCAACACTTAATAAATAAACGCAACTAGCAAACATTATTTTTCTTAGCGTGGAGACACAAATGTATCAGTTCTGCAGAGCATCTAAAACGACGTTTGGGACTTTCAAAGAAACCCCTTTAATTTTCCCTATTAAAGTAAGTTCTTTCATTTTATTGATGTTCTCACGGAGAAATCAGAAACCCCACCTTTAGAGGCTCATTCAGCAAGGTCATTCTGCATTCCTCGGAGGCAAAGTCCTAATTAAAAGGTCACAAATGTCAACATGACAGCCTTCTCCATTGTTTACAGGGAAACTAAAAGATAACATCTCAGCAGCGCGACTCAGCCAGCCTCTGCAATGATCTCAGACCTCAGCTTCTGCCACACTGAAGCTGTCAAAGCCAGAAGGCTCTAACCTGCAATAATTCACTCTATTTTGAAAAATAATTTCTCTTTTTTTAGGCGCTAAAATTATCTCTATTCCCAGATCATTAAACTACATTTACTGTCAATAATGTCAAAACATAATGACACACATACCAGTTTTTTTTAGAGTAAATGCTTGTTGCAATCCTATGGTACACACTTCATCAGTCTTAAATGAACAAACGTTTCCGTAGGCCTAGCTGAAGCTAGAACCTTCAACCCTGATATTAAAACAAGCGTTTGTACTGGCACATTAACCCACTGAATCATAAGAAGGCAAAACCTGCAAATATATATCAAAACCTAAATGTATGCATTTGCTTAAGCCTGAGACACTTTAAAAAGTACTCTGAATCAAGCAAAATGCAGTTTAAACAGTGCTTTTACTCAAAATCGACTTTCATATTTTGGGCATTAAAAAAATGAATATCCTACAATTTTCTTGCATAATATGCATTACTAGAATGTCTATTACATAACCCATGAGTCAGGCATTTGAAAATAATAACTTATACTTTATAAAAATGAGCTTGCTTGCGCCTATGCCAAGGGGAAATTATACACACGAATGCTTGTCATTTTAGTGATGCAACATAACTTAAATTTTAATGCTAAGAGGTCATAATATGAGTGTTAAGCTTTATAAATATTAAAAAACGATTTTTGGAGCACTTATTTTTAATAATTATTTTTCATAATTAATAATTTTTTTCTTCTAATAAAACCAATTATTCCTTTTTGTGATTGTTCTACATATAAGAGCCCACTGAATCCCTTGCCTATCATTTAGATGCATTAACTCACAAACCTGAGCGCATATGCCTACCTTAAAACGCGTCACATTCCTGCGTCACTTTTTTGCGCCACATTTATTTAAAAGGACGGTTATGCAAAATTCCACCCGTGTTTAACTGGAAAAAGTGCTGGCTGAATGAACATTCCTATCAAATATACTGCAGCTGAAATGTTTGCCTGTGAACATCTAATACAGTGCATCTAAGGAATATGCTGTAAATTTATTTATTTTTGCAAAAATAGATAATTTCGTTTTTTTGGGGGGGCCTTATTTATATCTATTGAATGTTACCCACACACACACATTGAGCTCATTTCAGACATAAACAGAAAGTGTTGAAACATTCAGGACACACAATACAGCGCTTTTAGGCATTTGTTTCATAAATTGCGCGAACGCTATTCACATACCGAAGTTACACTAATGAGAAAAAGCCACATAAACATTCAAACATACATTAAACCCACAAATCAACACTCAGGACGAAAACAGGACAGCCCAGACTGTACTTAAACCAAACCATTTGTAAATAGTAGCTGTAAATCATATTTACAAGAAACACTTCTCAATAGTGTTCCAAAAGACTGCATAAACAGCCCAACAGACCGCTGTATGAGCAGGAAACCAAAAATACACTCAATTCACTAGCTTTAGCTGGCAGAACACCAAAAATCGTTCTGCATATCTCCATTCATAAAATTGCACAGAACAAAGGATCCTTGTTTTGCATTATGTCATATTTTAATTCGCTGGGGATACAAAATCACCAAGGAAGAAATATGTTTGTAAATCTAACCTATTTAGATATTCCCTTTAGGGGAAACCGGCTAATCAAAACGTATACAAAGTTGGCCAACACAAATCTTCAAATTTGCTAAGATCAGGCATCTTATAGCTCACTAATCTAGCTTCAAACTTCAAGGGGCTATCTCTATCGATTTTTTTTTTTTTTTTTAAATATATTTTTATTGCAGGAATCAGTAAAACAATACAGTAGCGACCAGCATTGTATTTTGAACAACATATACAAAATAAAGCCCACCGACCCCCTTCCATAACGTTTGTATACAGCTAATCAGCCCATATCCCTGGGGTTGGGCGGCAAATACAGTTGGGGTCAGTAGGATGCTGGAGCTGGTCCGGATAACACACTGTCCGTCATCTGCTTTTCTAAACAAACCCAAAACCCCTAAAATAAACCCCCCCCTCGAAATTCCCAGTAACTGTGAAACCCCCCCTCCCCCCCCCCCCCCACCATCAGCGCCAGGGAGCTCATCAACATAGGGTCCACTGCTTGACCCACGGGGAAGGTAATAGTGCTGTCAATGCTAATGTTTAACGGGACTCGGGGCGAGTTACTTCTTCACTTTCGGAGTCGCTAGGGGTACAATAATCCCTGAGGGCCTGCACCAGCGTTTCCCACTCTAACGCGGCCTCCTGCGCCTTCTCATTACCCTGCCTCCAAGCCAGCTGATATCTTAGCGCGCTCTCACCCGCCGCCCATTTCAAAAGCTCACTGTGCCATCTGCTGCCTGCAGGACCAGCTCGTGCCTTCCAGTTCCTGGTCACCTCTCGCTTAGCAAGTAGGAGCCCCAGGTCAATAAATTTACTGGAGATTTTATTCCGGGGGGTATGGGGGAACCAGTGCAAGAGCCCTACCGCCACATCGAATGATAAGTGCCTCCCTGTCACCTCCTCCAAAGTCGTCGCCACCTCCTGCCAGTAGGACGTCAGTCCTGGACAGGCCCATAGCATGTGTAGGAGGTCCGCCTCCTGAGCCGGGCACCTAGGGCATTCCGCTGAAGCCGTGGCAAAATAACGCCTGATCTTTACCGGGGTCAGGTACGCTCTATGGAGGACATAATAGTGGACCAGTTGGAAACGGGCGCTACGTGTACCCTTCCAGGCGCGCCACACCAACTGGGACCAGGTCGTCTCCGGGATCTCCCTACCAATGTCTTCTTCCCAGCGGGACTTCAGTGTGGTGAGAGGAACCAACCCCTCGGTAATCAGCCTGCCATAGAGGCAAGTGACCGCCTTCACCGTGCCCGCCGACATCATTACGTACTGGCACACCTGAGACAATTGAGGTTCCTCTAGCCCGTTCTGCCAGTGCGCCTGGATCGCTCGCACAATGGCCGAGTGCAGCAGAAAGTCGCCCCGGGGAATCCCAAAGCGGTCAATGAGATCCTGAAAGGACAGGAGCGCTCCGTCCTCGTACAGGTCCCCGACGAGCTGTAAACCGGAATCCTCCCAGTCCGACAATCGTGACCAATCCCCTCCGTGGGGGAGGGCCGTCAGCATCCCCAACGGTATTTCAGGCGCATATGGCGTCCGTAGGTGGCCTCTGTTGTGAGCCCGATTCCAACATAGTCGGATAGTCCGCTCCTCCATCGACAAGTCCCGTAGGACCAAGCGTTGTCGCAGCGCGATAAAGGAGAGGACGTGCCTGGCCATACCCGTCCCTCTACCGTCTTCCGGGCCTCTGAATTCCCTGGCTATCTCCTGGGTGTAGGTCTGGAGCTGCGCCGCCAGATAGTACTTCTCGAAGTCCGGCACAGCGAGCCCCCCCTCGTCCTTCGGCCTCATCAGGGTATTGAGGGCCACCCGCCGCCGGCCCGTTCCCCAGAGGAACCCGACCACCATAGAACGCAGGCGACGAAACGTGGCCGGTGGGACCCAGATCGGCAAAGTTCGGAAGTAATACAATAGTCGGGGGAGCGCCACCATTTTGAGTAGGGCGATGCGTCCCGCCACTGAGAGCGGCAGCGTGGCCCAAAAGTCCATGCAACCTCGGAGTGCTCGTACGCAACGGGCAATGTTCCCATCCAGGAGGTCGGGTTGGTCGTGGTACACAAATACCCCAAGGTATTTAAAGCAGTCGGGCTCCCATCTGATCTCCTTACTTAGCGCAGGAGTGGGGGTACCCCTACGCATCGGGAAGAGGCAGGTCTTAGACCAATTCACTCGGAGGCCTGAGACCGCTCCGAACTCCGTTAGCGCTAATTCCGCTCCCCGCAAAGCGTCAACCGGATCCTCCAGGAAGAGCAACAGGTCGTCCGCATAGAGCGAGACATAATGTGGGCCCGCCGCCGTCCATAAGCCCGTATAGTGGGCTCCCGAGCGAAGATGCATCGCCAGCGGCTCCACCGCTAGTGCAAAAAGAAGCGGGGATAAGGAGCACCCCTGCCGCGTGCCCCGCTCCACCGGATATCGCGATGAAATCAAAGGGCCCGATCTAACCCTGGCCGAAGCGGAAGCATAGAGGACTGCAGTCCATTTGACAAATCCCTCCCCGAGGCCGAATTTCCGTAATACCGTGCATAGGTAGTCCCACTCTAGGCTATCAAAAGCCTTCTCCAGGTCCACCGACAAGACTACCGGGGACGGGGCATCCACGAATGGTTCCCCAAGCAAGCGGAACAACCTTCGGATGTTCATAGTCGTATTCCGCCGTGGGATGAAACCGGCTTGGTCCTCATGCACTAGGGAACTCATATGTCCCAACAGCCTCGAGGCCAAGATGCTGCTCAATATTTTGTAGTCCACCGTCAACATTGAAAGGGGACGGTAGGACCCCGGGTCAGATGAGTCTCGGCCTGGTTTGAGGAGAGGAACCACCAACGCCTCACACATCGAGCCAGGGAGACGACCCAACCTCTTCGCCTCCCTGTAGACCACCAGTAATCGAGGGGCCAAGAGGTCAGCGTAAGCTGCATAGAACTCCACCGGAAGGCCATCTAGGCCCGGGGTCTTGTTCCTCGCCATCCGTTTGATGGCCCCGCGGATCTCCCCCAAGTCGATATCAGAACCCAGGGTTTCCGCCACTTCCTGTCCTACTGTGCGGAGTTCCAGTGGGCTAAGATAGTTATCAAGCCGGTCTGGGTCACGTGCGGAGCGACTGCGGTATAAACTTTCGTAGTAATGCCGGAAGCAACTAAGAATCTCCGGTTGGGTGCACACCTCGGTCCCATCTGCCCTACGCATGTTTGTCGTCGTTTGGGACTGGCGCGTAGGGTTGGCCAACCACGCCAGCAACGCACTCGACCTGTCTCCCTCCGCAATAGACCGGACCGTATAGGCCTTATAATCGAGCCGTTCGACCTCCACCGCTACTTTCTCCCTCGCCTCTACCGTTTGTGTTTGCAATTCCGGGTGTCCGGGGCGGCTAACTTCGAGCTCGCGGAGTGCCCGGTCCGCTGCGTCTAAATCAGCCAGGATAACACGCCGCATGCCCACCTTCTTAGAGATACAGTAGCCCCTCACCACCACCTTAAAAGCGTCCCATTCGAACGCCCTAGTACTCGCGGAGCCGCCGTTGGACGCAAAATAATCCGTGATTCTCTCCCCTAGGTCCGCCTTGAAGACACTGTCCTCGAGGATCTCAGGGCGCATCTTCCAGGTGGGTACTGCCGGCGTCCCGGGGAACCAGCGAATGTCCAGCAGGAGGGGGTTATGGTCCGAGATGGTCCGCGATAAATACTCTGATCGGACCGCTGCCGAAACTAGTTCGGACGAACCAAGAAAGCCATCTAGCCTGACATGCAGCTCATGAAGGCTCGAGAAGTATGAATAATCTCTAGACGCGGGGTGATGCGCCCTCCAAATGTCCGTCAAACCCCAGCGGGTCTGCCAATCTTGACGACCCTTAGCCGTCCGCCGGACCGGGGAATCGGGGAGCGGGGGATGCGAGCGGTCTATGTCCACATCCACTACGGAGTTAAAGTCTCCCCCCAGCAGGAGGGGCCCGGCGAAAAAGTGGGCCAGCGAGCCCGATAACCTGGAAAGGAAGGCAGTCTGGTCTACATTAGGAGCATACACACAGCAAACGTTCAGGTCCCTCCCTCCTAGAGTGCCTGAGATGGCCACGAAACGCCCCTCTGGGTCCAACACTGTCCTCGTGACCTGGAAGGGGACTCCTGCCCTAATCCATATTAGCGCCCCCCTGGCATAAGCAGAGTACGCCGTGGAAAAGACCTGCCCTCGCCACCTACGCTGAAGCGCCGCCCCTTCCGCCTTGTTCAGATGCGTTTCCTGTAGCAGCGCCATTTGCACTCCCCTACGCACTAAATAAGCATGGACCTTGTGACGCCTGGACATAGTGTGAAGCCCCCTCACGTTCCAAGTAACACATTTCAAGTTAGCAACATCAGCCATTGTCCCAGAGTGTTCTTGCACAGTCTCCCCGTTCGGGTCCCCACAAAGAAAAAGCATCAATCCTCCCAGCGCTGATGGCGGCCATTTTCCCCAACCAGAACCAAACCACCCAAAAACCAACAAGACCCCCCCCAACCACCCCAGAACAGGACCCAAACTGCACCATCTAGATCCCATCCAAACCTCGACGTATATCAACCCCAAAACCCCCACTAGTCCTACGGTCGCCACCGTAGGAAGGCCTTATGGGCCAGGTGCGGGCTGGGCGGAGGCAGTGGGCCCTCGTCGCCCAGGCTACCAGGACTATAGCAAGCCCCCCCCGGTGTCAAAACCTTCCGGGGCAAGAGCAGGAGCCCCCCAACCCTCTCTCCTTCGTTGTCAGCAAGAAAGAACGGCAACCGCCTCCCCCCTGCCGGGCCCCCACCCAAAACAAGGCAGCATACCCCGTTACCCTTGTCCGTGCAGAAGGTCCTCCACCGATTTCGGTGTGATCACCGGTGTATGGGTACTGTCTGCCACTGAATCCTCCGAGTCCGATGGTGCCCCCTGAGCACCCGGGTTTTCTTCCTCCTCCTCGATGACTTCGCCTCTTGCTCCCGACAGTTCCGACAGAACTTCCAACACTCCCCTCCGCTCCGATGATGTCTCCGCAGTCGAGGGCCCTCCCGTGCGGCCGCGGCGGTTCCTGACCCTCTTGGATCGCCTCCTTTGTTCCGGCTCATCCGCCTGATGGGTCGAGGCGCCAAAACCATCTTTCCCTGTCCGATACAGTTCGAGCCAGTCACAGACCTCCTCTGGGGTGTCGAAGAACTGGGTTTTGTCGTCGACAATGACGCGGAGCCTTGCGGGAAATAGGAGTGAATATTGGATGCCCTCACTCCTGAGTTCACGCTTAACCGCCAGGAAGGAGAACCGCTTGCGCTGCGTCTCGTAGGTGTAGTCAGGGAAGATGTTCACCTGACTGTTCGCAACCTGGAACGGGCCATTGTGCCTGGCGGCATTTAGGATCAGGTCTCTGTCCCGAAAATGTAGCAACCGCGCCACCACCGGCCTTGGGGTACGTCCCTGCTGTGGGGGCCGTGCTGGGACTCTGTGGGCCCGTTCTAGAGTGTAAAAGGAGGACAGACCCTCCGGGACCACCGTGTCTCGGAGCCAGGTCTCCAAGTATCGCACCATATCGCCATCCTCGATTTTTTCCGGCAGGCCCACCACTCGAATGTTATTCCTCCTGTTGCGGCCTTCCGCATCCTCCGCCCTCCGTTCGAGGGTCTCAATTCGGGATAAGGCATCCTTTATCGTCGCAGCCAGGGTTCTCTGCGCCGGTTCTAAAGTTTTCACTGTGCCCTCCACCTCCTTGACCCGGTCTGAGAGTTTACCATGGTCTGCCCTAAGGAGGCCCAGGCCCGTCGCCACCTGAGCAATGTCCTGTTGGAGGGCCGACCGAGTTGCCTCTATCGCCTCCAGTACACGGTCAAATTGTTGCTGCAGTGGTGCGCCACCAGGTCTTTTTGGGTCTCCATGCTCTTCCTTGTCCTGGGCTTCAGAGTCCGAGGTGGTCTGGTTGGAACCCTTGGCTCCTTTAGGTTTCCCCATGCTGCCAGGGACTCTCCGTAAGGGTCCCGGAGTAGGCGTCTTCGTGTACAGGTGTCCAGCACGACCTTCTCGGGAGTTCGTTCTCAGGGCGGGTATGGGCGATCTCCTTCTCCAGAGCCTGTGGAGACTCCGCCGCTTCGGCTCACGCCACCGCCACGGCGTCCGAGGGCACCGATGAGGGGGCGGAGACAACCGTCGCCGGGTCGGGCAGGCCCGTTCACCCACTATAGCTCCGGGGTGAGGGCCACCAACTCCCTCGGTTGATCTGTGGCGCCAGAGTGTCGCGCCTCCCATGTAGTTGGACTGGCCAGGAAATCGTAGCTAGTTGCGGAGTCGCGATGCAGACCACCGCCTGGATCAGAGGGCACCCGCACCCGGTGCCCTCTAGTGCGTGGGCACCCGCCCGGTCGTCCAATCGAGTATGAACCCGTTGCAGAAGGTCCGAGCCTGCCAATGTCCAATGTCTAAAACAAGCGAGGATGGTGAAGCCGGGTGCCAGACGACACCCGCGAGACCTCTTCAACTTCGTAGTTTCGATCAAGGGGACAAAGGAGTCCGGGCGCCATGTTGGGTCGCACTCCGCAACTCCGCAAACTTCGGCGTTTCTTCGTAGCCACCCCCGTCCAAACTCCACCAAGGCCCCCGGCAGGGTGTCGTCGCCTCGCTTAACCGAATGAGGGGTCTGGGGCGCCCCTCAGCCTCCGATGTTCAGGATAATCTCGGGCTTAGTCCCGGAGCCGAGCTCTCAGGCGACCATCGCCATCGGCGCCCAAGCCACGCCCCCTATCTCTATCGATACACTCGTAAATATACAAGACCCTCGGTTATTGAAAATTGCAATCTTCAAATAGAACTAAGGACCAAACAAACTAAGCAAAGAACCACAGAACCAAAGAACAAAGGACTGGGAGCGACCCACTTATTCCTCAAGTAAAGCAGATGGAGAAACATCCCTTCGTTACCTGCCTACACAAATTGCAATTCGCATATACACCTATACAAACCTTGTAGAAATTCTAACTGCCAAGTTCTAACTGCACTAACAGAATTTTTTTTTTTTTTTAAAAAACACTTATGCCAAAAAAAAAAGGTTGCTCAGTCAGGAGTGACATCTTTGGAGAGTTTAAGTCAGAAAAATCAAAAATATACTGGGCCGCAAAGACAAAGAATCCCCCAGAACCTCTGTGCACAGAGTACCTCTTTTAGTAGATTTCTGTCTTGCCTTCCCCAGTAGATTTCTGTCCTCTGACAAGATTACTCCTCCAGATAGTCACTTCTTGATGAGGCCCATTGTTGGTCGCGCCATTTGAAGTACCAGAAAATACTCAAACTCCTTCTCAGGGGTCTTACCAATAAGTAATCCATTCAAAAGCAGCAAAGAAATCAACAGAGAATCTGAAATATGAAAAGACATCTTTATTACAATTAATTGTGAGGCTACGTCGCCCAGTCACACCTAAAGCAACTGAATGAGGCAGCCTCCTGAATGGTCTCAGCACAGACCTTTTATACCATTTATTATGCCCTAGGCAAACTTACCTTATTTTACAGTTGACCATTCACATATTTTCACCACAAAGAAAAAGCAGAGTCATGATGACAAGCCCATATTTCAGTTTGTTCAGCCCACAATTAACTATCTGGCAAGGCCCAGTTTTTCCATCAGATATCGACGGACCCCTAATAAAAACGGGCACCTCCTCATCGTAAAGCAAGTCATAAAGAAAGAAACAGAGACAGGTGTGTGAGATTAGGCATAGTATATGGTGTAGTAAACCTTTACAATGTCCTGTTCTCTGATCTATAATCTTGATCAGCTAAAGGACAGGAACTGGCTTGGCAAGGTTAGCCTCAAGCAACAGGGTCAGCTTTCGCCAGGTCATGCAGAAGTCAGCACAAACCCATGCTAAGGTTATGTCCTTAAATACTTGTTTTCCCACGGTGAGGGCCTACTGTAAGGGCAATCCACAAAATGGCTGCTATGCACAAGATGGAACCCGAGGGTTCAGAACAAAACCTTCAAATACACAGTGAATCCATTGGTGTAACATGACGAAAACACTCGCACTTGCTGAACTCACTGTTTACGGTCTGCTGTTACCAAATTCATAACAGAATCATGATATTTAAAACACAGGTTCAGAATTTTCAGTACCACAGTCTGAGGTTTTTACCTTAGAGAGAGGGACTAGACAGGGCTGCCCCCTATCTCCCCTTCTGTTCGCCCTTTCCCTTGAACCGCTAGCCGCCTGGATCAGGCAGGATGTCTACTTGAAAGGCATAGCATGGGCAGAAGGATGGGAAGACAAAATATCCCTCTACGCCGACGACAAACCTCTGTACCTCTCCAAGCCGAGAAGGTCGATACTGGCGGCACTTGACATTTTCGCAAGCTTCGGACGTAACTCCGGCTTTCGCGTCAACTGGAGCAAATCATATCTCTACGTCCTCCACGGCGACCCCCCTAGGCTTCCCGACACATGTCCCATCACAGTGGCGGAGGACGGGTTCAAATGCCTGGGAGTATTCATTACCACAAATAAGGCCTTGGTGTATGAACGTAATCTTAAACCACCACTAAGCCGGCTTCAAGGCGAGGCCAAGTCCTGGCAGCACCTTCCATTGTCGCTACTGGGCCGAGCGGCCTTATTTAAAATGATGGCGCTACCACGGTTTCTCTATGCTCTACAAAATTATCCTGACCTGGTACCCAACAATTACTTTACAGCAATTGAGGCGGCGCAACGCGAACTCCTATGGGCCGGCACACCACGCATTGCATTGAAAAAAACTCACGCTGGGGTGGTATGACGGTGGAATAGCCCTCCCGGACATCCGCAAATACTATTGGGCAGCCCACCTCGCAGCTATAAATCAGGGGATGTATGGTGACGGCAATGATCCCGCCTACTGGATGGACAGATGGCTACTCCCTGGGGGGAACTATGAGATTGCACTCTACTCTAAGCCGGGCACACAGCGACTCACTGGGCCTACACAACACTCTGTACAGATATGGCAAATTGCTCAGAGGAAACTCGGATGGTTGGAAGTTCTCACAATGGCCACACAACTTTGGGCCTCCGAAAAACTGGGCAGCTTGGACACACCAAGGGGTTCCGGAACTGGGACTTGATCGGAATCTCCCAAATTGATGTCTGGGGTCCTAAAGGTATTCACACATTCGCCCACTTACAAGCCATGTATGAACTGGCACACACCGAATATTTTAGATACATGCAGGTGCGACACTCCCTTCAGGCAAATATTCCACCAGAGACTAAACTACCACAAATCTCCCCGCTCGAAGACAGACTACTTGATGGACACATGACAGAACACGCCATCTCTATCACATATAAAAAACGAATAAATAACCCCCCCGACTTGCTCCTTTCCCTAAAAGAGAAATGGGTCGCAGATGGGTTGGAAATCGACGATGAAGAATGGATGTATGCTCTAGCCTCACCGCGGGAGGTGGCGATATCAGCCCGATTGCGACTAATTCAACTGAAAATATTGCACAGAATATACATTTCATGTACAAGACTGCAAATGATAGGGAGGGGTGGGGACGGGCTCTGTAGGAGGGGGTGTGGTGGAACAGGTACCTTTTTCATATACTATGGGGTTGCCCAAAGGTGCAAAAGTACTGGAAGGGTGGTGCATTGCATGCAGGAGGTGTGGGAGGTGGAGATTCGCCCAGAGGCAAAGAGGTGTCTTCTCAATATTTGGGAGCCCACGGACCTGTCACCAAAAGGGAAACTATGGGTGATGCTTGGGCAGATGGTGGCGAAAAGAAACATTGCCAGACTGTGGGGAAACCCTAATCCACCGAAACTGATAGACTGGCAATGTGATATGGACTGGTGTATGCTGCAGGAAAAGACCGTATATGTAACAAAAGGGTGCCCCCGGAAATGGGTGGAAATATGGACCAGCTGGAAAGACTTTAGGGGAAACATCTGCGAGCCTCCTCGTACCACGCAGATTAGCTCACTGGATTTAGAATGATTTTAACTACTCAATGGCTCTATACACTTGAACAAGATGTGCTGTCACTTTATCACCGGAACAGCAGTAGACTCGATTGCACTGAAACTTGATGACCGAGTTAAAGGGGGGGTTTGTTCTTTGTTCTGTTCTATTTTTAATTAAAAAGACTGTGAAACGTATAGTATGCCTATATATATAAAATATAAAATCAGACCTTCACTATCCTTCCTTATGCCTGTGGATCGCATGCACATGCACTTTACAACGCCGCCGTACCCCCGGGTTGACGGCACGGAGGCTGTGTACTCTATGAAACGTGTCATACTTTGCGGAAATGTTACGGCCGGCCCACAGGGTTGTAGGCCGGAAGCTGTGTAATGTGAAACGATCTAATAAAGGCCTTTAAAAAAAAAAAAGACAAAGAAAAAAAGTAAAGACATTTTACCAGAGTAACAACACAGTAGGTGGAGGGACACTAATTAAACATAATTAATCCATGCTTGGTCCATATGCCACCAAAAGGAAATATAGTGACACATGGCAAGAACTGCCCAATTGGAAGGCAACAAGAAAAAGTGACAGCAATCCAAAAAATTTGGAATGGATGGTAGGTTCCAAGCACATTATATTTCAATATTACTTACGTTAAAAAAATTAAATTCACTAAAAAAACAAAATCTACAGGGATGTTATAGTTAGGCTCACATTTTACGTGCACCAAGTCATACAAATTCAATAGTTCTAGTTAGAGTTAACTCAAGAAACGATTAATCGTGCCCTAAGGTAACTATAACTTGCACCCTTAGCTAAGAACCTTGATGTTAAGTTAGACACCAGACTCTTTTTCCAACCTCAGATCTTTTCTGTTGCCAGGATGTACTTTGGTTTGCTCTATTCCATTAAACATTTCTGCACCTTCTCCCTCTTTCATCTTGTAAGATGGTGGTCCATGAACTCAAACACACCATCTGGTTCAGTCCAGAACTCCTGGCCTCAAAAAGAGAATGCAGATAAATAGAAAGACGATGGCGGTCCAGCAGAAACCCTACAGACCACTCCACGCTGATGTTCACCGTCAAGGAAGCCAAAAAGGCGCACTGGCCAACGGCCTCAAAAACAGCGGAAACCACTCTAAGGAACTTTTAAACATCATTAGGGAATTCTCCAAAACTCGAAAACAAAACCCCATCCAGGACCTCTGTGACGCCCTATCAGACTACTTCCATAACGAGATAACAGGCATCTACGGCAATTTCAACCCTCAACCTAAGGAGTTCACGCCACCGACAACCCCAGCAGAAATCCTGCACAACCACCTCAACAGTGAGACCACTGTGACCATCATGACCTCCATACATTCTGGTACCGCGACAGACACCTGCCCAGACCACGTCTTCAACCTAGGACAGGAGAAGATCTGCCTCCACTCACACACATCCTCAACTCGGCCATTAACTCCATTACCTTGCCGAAAACACGCAAAAGACAGACCCCTACTAAAGAAACCCACCGCAGATACCAACAGCTGCCGCCCCATTTCTCTCCTCCCATTCCCAGCAAGGGTCCTTGAGAAAGCCATCAACCACCAGCTCACAGATTACCTTGAGAGAAACAACCTTCTGGACGCCTCCCACTCAGGTTTCCTATTGAACCACAGCACTGAAACAGGTGACATCAGGACCATCCTCGACCATGGAGAATCAGCTGCCCTTTTCCTCCTTGACCTCTCCGCATCCTTCGACACTGTATCCCACCACATCCTGGTCAACAGACTACATCACATCGGCATCAGTATCAACACACTTAAACTCATCACCTCATTTCTGACAGGATGCTCTCCCGACTTTCACGTCCGAACCCAGACAATCCAAAAACATTATCCAGACGCATATTGGATCTCCCAAGAGGTTCAAGCATAACCCCCCCCCCCCCCCACATCAAAGACCTCCACTGGCTCCCAATCAAGAAGAAATGCCACTTCAAACTACTAACCCATGTGTTCAAGGCCCTCCACAACATAGGACCATCCTACATTAACCATCGACTTACCTTCCACCAGCCCACCAGACAACTCCGGTCAGCCCATCTAGCCCTCACATACATCCCACGCATCAGTTGGGCCCAAGGAGGGGGCCGTTCCTTCTCCAACCTCGCTGCTAAATCCTGGAACGGCCTGCCCCTCCACCACTGGACCTCAACCACCCTCTCTGACTTCAGAAAATCACTCAAGATGTGGCTGTTCGACTAACCAGCCCATCCTCAGTGTGAGAAGTTAACCTGGCATATGATGTCCACTATTCTAGTGGGCACCTTGTACCAGTCTAAATGACCCTTATTGATGGTGGTTGTAAGGTCAACCTTATAAACAAGCTATCCTAGTGGTAGCATGGACCAGCAGTCATAGGCTAAGAATTCAGAGAGCATGTGAAGCAAGTTGTTTTAGCAATTATAATCCCTTGAATACCAAATGAAAGGACACCACACAAGGTATATAACAAATATATATGTATTTATTTGTAACACAACTCCTCTGCACTCTTTATGAGGTCAGAGGTAAAAGTACATCACAAGTTACTCAATTAGCATACGATAAGTTGCACAAATACAGTTTTGCCCCAGGGGTCTCACAAATAATATACTAAGTAAGTGGTATAAGAACCACGACAGAAACAGTGAGTAGACCTAGGGAATTGCTTGGGCTACACTAAACAACCAAAGGTTAGGAAGTAGGAGGCCCACGGGAGACGTGTGCAGCGTCTAAACACTGTCGCGAGTTACCATTGACTTATAATGGAGAACGTACGAGTTACAAAGTTACTGTTTAAGGGCACTTCCGATGGACTACTACAAAACCCTTTAGACTAGGACACATCGAGAGTCAAGACCCACAGGAGGACCAGAGTACTCGCGCCCTCACCCAGGGAAGCCGGGTGCATAGGTGCCTTTTGGTGTCAGGTTTCGTTGTTGTTTTTTGTGGAGATCTGCAAGGAAGTGCTGCAGGCGACCAGAGGAAAAGTGTCCGGGTGGATCCAAGGGTGGATCGAGGATGTGAAGGACCTGAAAGCAGAGGGGACAGAGTCTGGGTCACTAGCCAGTGACCAGGTAGGTACCAGGAAGGTACCAGGCGATGTCGGAATGATCTCAGGTGAAGAGGTAAACCTCGTCTCTGCAGCCACGAGGACCAGGAGGCTTCGACGACAACCAGGAGCTAGATTCAAGCGGTCCCACAAAGGATCTAGTTGACTGCGGTGTTGGTATCCGGACTGGACCCAACAAGCCTTGGTAAACCCAATCCACGGAGGAAATGAAGATGGACTTCGGATCAGACCAGCAAGGTCTGAGGAGCTTCTCTTTTGCAGGGAAGCTGGAGCAAGCCTGGAGCAACCAGGAAAGCAGTTTGGTTTCAAAGGTTTGACTTCAGGAGGCTCACTAGCCAATGGGCTAGCAACCGGGTAGACACATCAAGCTGAAATGCAAGATCGCACCCCACGCGGCATTCGTGGCGTGTGGAGGGCTGAGCTTTGGTGCAAATGGTGCTCGGGTATGGAGCTTCTCGTACCCCAATGCACAACTTCAAGTTACCTCAGGAGTCGATGCAGTTAGCAAAATGCAGGATGTCCAGGGAATCCAGTCCCACGTCTCTCGTGTCCGCCACGGGTCTCATTTTTGCTGTGGGTGTGGGTCGGAATCGGAGAAGTCTGGAAGTCCAGTTCCTGTGTCGCTGAGTCTTCAGGTTCTGGCAGGAGCATCAACAAGGCAAACTGGCAAGTTACAGATGGTGCCTGTTTGCACAGGGTGGTCACTCCTTGATCACAAGGGAGATGTCTTCAGTCTTCAAGTCAAAATAGAACATCGAAGGTCCAAGAGTTCTGTATCAAAGTTTTGTTCCAGGATAATCTAAAGTCCTGGTGACACAGCTCCTATACTTATACTAAGAAAAGGGTCTGGATTACCTGCTAGGTCCCTCCTTTATCCAGTTTCACGCCAGAGCGGGCCTGGAGTGCCCCAGCAACTGGTTTGAACCGGGCTATGCGTGGAGCACCTTGTGTGCCCCAGGCAGTGTCTCAAAAAGCATCTGCTGATGCAGCCCTCCCTGTCCCAATACACATCTGCCTGTCTGGGGAGGTGTTGGCTCCTCCCTGGACAGGAAACCTATTGTCCAGGCCTCCCGAGCCGGAGTTTCGTTCAGCAGCAGGAGGTCAGACTTGTGTCTGTGGCAGCAGCATCCATTTTGTGATGCTGGGGCTCTGTTTAACTTTAACCGGGTAAAGCAGTAACATACATGTTTTTTCCCTCTAGAAGGGTGGAATGCTACCCCCGCCACCAGAACTGGAAGGGGTGGTGGGTAGTATTCCAAAGTGTTTGACACCTTACACAACATGTTTTGATAAATCCAAGCCAAAGTTAGCATTAACCGCGAGGATTATAATGCACTTAAGAGTATATGGTATGGCTATATCATAGAACAGCTATAAGGAGATGGTTCCGAAAGCTGCAGAGGGGCTCAGCTCATGCTAGAGCACCCTCTCACATAAAATCAAGCACTCTTCCTCCAGGATTATCGAGGCCTACCATAGGAGTGACTTATAGGTGCAAATGTGTCTATATATATATGGGTAGATATAGGTATACTATATCTAAGTAAGGTGTGATTACACCACCTTACCCAAGCTGAGTGATCAGCCTGTGGTGTCAGTTTGGATGGCCAGCCAGGGGGGGCATAATACATGTTGCAGCCCCTGGTAGGCCTTGAATGCACCTATACCCTGGGTACCTATGGTACACTATACAGGGGCTCACAGAGGTGACCCAATACCCAATCAGGTATGTACCTAAAGTACATGGTATCAATTTAGAGAGAGAACAGCTGGGCTGTAGGTCTGATTAGCAGGCCCACAGACACACAAAAGTAGAAACAACAGAAAATCACAGGAAAAAGTGCGGGTGACCATAGGAAGCAGACCCTACTCTCCTACACAACCCCCACCCCTCCAAACTAACCTTGACCAGTTGAGTCCTCATGTTCTAAGTGGAAATATCTGGAGAGTACATCTGTATTGCCATGGTGAGTTACAGGTCTATGTTCCACTGTAAAGTCCATCCCCTGTAGGGAAACGGACCACCTAAGCAGTTTGGGATTTTCACCCTTCATCTGATTTAGCCACACGAGGGGCTTATGGTCTGTCTGAATCTTGAAGTGAGTACCAAACAAGTATGGCCTCAGCTTATTCAGGGCCCAAACCACAGCAAAGGCCTCCCTCTCAATAGCTGACCAACGTTTCTCTCTAGGGGTCAGCCTTCTGCTAATAAAAGCTATTGGCTGGTCTTGACCATCTTTATTCAGTTGTGAAAGAACAGCACCCACACCCAATTCAGAAGCATCTGTTTGAACAATGAATTATTTTGAGTAGTCTGGACTTTGCAGAATAGGTGCAGTGCACATGGCCTGCTTCAGGTCATCAAATGCCTTTTGACAGCTTACTGTCCACTGAACTTTCTTTGGCATTTTCTTTGAAGTTAAGTCATTGAGAGGTGTCACAATGGACCCATAACTTTTGACAAACTTCCTGTAGTACCCAGTCAGGCCCAAGAAAGCTCTGACCTGTGTCTGGGTGGTGGGAGCAGTCCAGTCCTTTATGGTCTGGATCTTGCTCTCCAATGGTTGAACCTGACCTCCACCTACCAGGTGGCCAAGGTACACAACCTTGCTCTGCTCTATCTGGCACTTGGTAGCCTTGATAGTTAGGCCTGCCTTTTGCAGGGCCTCCAAAGCATTCTTTAGGTGGATCAGGTGATCTTCCCAAGTGGAGCTAAAGACAGCAATATCATCAAGATAAGCTGCACAGTAGTCATCCAGACCTGAGAGGACTTGGTTCACCAACCTCTGGAATGTGGCAGGTGCATTCTTCAGACCAAAGGGCATTACCACAAATTGATAATGACCTCCTAGGGTTGAAAATGCTGTTTTGGCTTTTGCATCGTCAGCTAGTCTGATCTGCCAGTAGCCAGCTGTCAAGTCAAATGTACTCAAAAACTTGGCAGAAGCCAATCTGTCAATGAGCTCATCTGCTCTTAGTATTGGGTGGGCATCTGTCGTAGTGACAGCATTGAGGCCTTTGAGGTCCACACAAAACCTCATCTCTCTCTTACCATCTTGGGTGTGAGGTTTAGGCACTAGGACTACAGGACAGGCCTAAGGGCTCTCTGAGGGCTCAATGACTCCCAACTCCAACATCTTTTGGACCTCTGTCCTGATACAATCCCTGACATGATCAGGTTGCCTGTAAATCTTACTTTTAACCGTCAGACTGTCCCCAGTGTCCACTTCATGAGTGCACCAGGTAGTCTGAATTGGAGTCAGAGAAAACATATGTCTGTAGGACTGTAGAACTTGTCTGCAGTCCTGCTGCTGTTGGTCAGTGAGGCTGCCTGCCAAGGCTACACCATCAACTGAACCATCATCAGGGTTCTGAGAAAGCAGGTCTGGGAGAGGGTCACTCTCTCCTCCTCCTGTCCCGCATCTGTAGCCATGAGCAAGCCCATGTCTGCCCTGTCAACATATGGTTTCAATCTGTTGACATGAAGCACCCTGTGGGGGCTCATGGGAGTTCTAAGATCAACCAAATAGGTTACCTCTCCCTTTTGCTCAACAATAGTGTGGAGTCCAGACCATTTGTCTTGGAGAGCTGCTGGTGCTACTGGCTCCAACACCCGCACTTTCTACCCTGGCTGGTAAACAGTCAGCACAGCCTTTTGGTCATGCCAGGCTTTTTGGAGTTCCTGGCCAGCCTCAAGGTTTTTGGATGCCTTTATCATATACTCAGCCATCCTGGAGCGGAGACCTAGTACATAATCCACAATGTCTTGCTTTGGAGCTTTGAGAGGTAACTCCCATCCTTCCTTCACCAGACAAAGGGGTCCTCTTACAGGGTGCCCAAACAGAAGTTCAAAAGGGCTGTAGCCAACCCCGTTCTGTGGGACCTTTCTGTAAGCAAACAAAAGGCAGGGCAGTAGGATGTCCCATCTTCACCTAAGCTTTTCAGGTAAACCCCTAATCATGCCCTTTAAGGTCTTGTTGAATCTCTCAACTAAACCATTGCACTGTGGATAGGAGGGTGTGGTGAACTTGTAGTTCACTCCACACTATTTCCACAAAGCAGTCAAATATCCAGATATAATGTTTGCACCTCTGTCTGAGACAACCTCCTTTGGAAAACCCACTCTTGAGAAAACTCCCAGGAGTGCTCTTGCCACAACAGGTGCTGTTGTGTTCCTTAGGGTAATAGCTTCTGGGTATCTGGTGGCATGAACCGCTACCACCAGAATAAACCTGTGCCCAGAGGCTGTTTGGGGATCCATTGGTCCAACAATGTCAATCCCTACTCTTTCAAAGGGAACCCCCACCACAGGTAGTGGTATTAGGGGGGCCTTTGTGGTGCCACCTGATTTGCCACTGGCTTGGCAGGTGACACAGGAGCGACAAAACCTATTGGTGTCTTCTGACATGTGGGGCCAGTGAAAGTTAGGGACAAGCCTGTCCCAAGTCTTGTTCTGGCCAAGATGTCCTGCAAGGGGAATATCATGGGCTAATGTGAGAAGGAAGCCCCTGTATGACCAACCTCCTGGAAGCTCCAGGTTTGGGGTCTCTAGCCTCTGATTACAGGAGCCATTCATACCCAATACAATCTATGGGTTCCATTAGCATTCCCAGCAGCCTCAGCAGCAGCTTGCTGTCTGAGAGGTTCAAGAGAAGGGCAGTCCAACTGCACCTGCCTCAGATATGTCCTGGAGGGTCCCCCTGTCCCAAGAAACTCAACCTGATCAGACTCAAGCTCTTCTAGGACAGTTCCTTCTTGGGTCTCACAATCAGCTTCCTTGGAAGGCTGATCCTCACTCTGAGGCAAGGGGGAAGGCACTGCCTTAACCCTACTGCTTCTCTTCCTGGTAGGCAACTGGTCCATCATTTCAGGATCCAGGGCCTGTTCAGTGTTGCAATTTTTGACCTGTGACCTGGTCACAGCAAGGACATGTGCTGATATACCTAACATCTCTGCATGAGTCCTATACTCCACTTCAGACCAGACTGAAGATTCTAGGTCATTGCCAAGCAAACATTCTACAGGGAGGTCTGCACTAACAACAACTCTTTTGAGGACAGTTACCCCTCCCCAGGAGAAATTAACAATTGCCATACTATGAGTGGTAGTGGCATTGCTTGCATTGGTCACTAGGTAATTGTCACCTAGTATTATCTGTCCAGGGTCCACAAATCTGGGTGTCACCATTGTGACACTAGCACATGTGTCCCTGTAGGCCCGAGCCACTTTGTTATTAATTAAAGGAGTCTGTCTGTACTTGCCCAAGTTACTGGGGCTCACAGTAGAGGACATAGACATGTCCACATTACAGACAAGAACAGCTTTAGTTGGTATTCTAACTAGGACAGAATCCACCTCAGTTCCCAGGGTTAACCCTACTACACCCTTCTGTTGAGAACCACCACTATTAGCTGTACTAGGGGGAACAGTTGCCTTAGGGGTAATGGTTGCTGGAGCTGCCTCCTTTTTGGTGCAATCACTGGACCAGTGAGTATTAACCTTACAAAAGTTGCACCATGGTTTCTTTGACCTTCCTTCTTTTTGGATTTCTTAGAACCCCCCTCATTAAAAGCTTTTTGGGCACCTAGCGAAGACTTCTGGCTTTTGCTTTCCCCCCAACCTTTTGGTCTTGCTTCTTCTGATCACCACCTTGGTTCTGTACCTTCTGCTTCACTCTGGTTCTGACCCATTTGTCTGCCTTCTTTCCCAATTATTGTGGAGAGGTCAGATCAGAGTCAACCAGGTGCTGATGCAATAACTGGTTCTGACAGTTGGTAAGAATGTATTCTCTCATGATCAAATTATACAATCCTTTATAGTCATTAACCTTACTTCCCAGTAACCAGCCTTCCAGAGCCTTAGTTGCACAATCTACAAAATCAGTCCAGTCCTGAGTCTGTGTATTTTGGGTATCTCTGAACAGCAACCTATACTGCTCAGTGATTAAGCCAAACCCATCTATCAGAGCACTCTTCAGGACATAGTAGTTGTCAGCATCCTGTCATTAACTGCCAGGAGCTTGTCTCTTTCTTTATCTGAAAAGGAGAGCCAAAAGATTGCTGCCCACTGACTGTGGGGTACCTGCTGTACTCTGCAGGCCCTCTCAAAAGCAGTTATCCACTTGTGGATGTCATCCCCACTCTTGTAGGGAGGGACAATCTTACTTAGGTTTTTATGGCCATAAGACCTTTCTCTATCTCTAGGTACTGTGCTGCCACCAGTGGGCTCTAGCCCACACAATTTTCTCTCTCTCTCAAGAGCCAGGTTCTCTTTTGCAAGGGCAACATCTTGCCTCTTGATTCTAAGCTTGGATTCCCTCATCCTAGCCTTATGCTCTCTTCTTTGAGGTGAAGTCATTCTTGCCAGAGCTGAGGCATGGGACCCTACTGAGTCATCAGAGTAGTTGGACTCACTGAAGAGTGACCTTCCTCTTCTGTGCTCAGGGTTAGGCCTACACTCAGCACCTGGATACCCTCTCTCCCCCGGGGTGATAAGCTGCACAATAAAGATCCAAATTGATTGATCACATTAAGGTTGGATTATGCTAGTATACCATACATTAGCCTGCCATCATACTGATTAACAGGCCACCCTCCTTGTCCTGGACATTCCCAAGTGGGAGCCCATTTACCCACACCTTGTTGATCTGCATTGAATCCCCATCAGGAACAGGACTCTTTTTAAAGCTCTCACCATCACGCGTCAGGCCTTATATAAGCGGGGTCCACAGAATTTAGGATTCCACATTATCAAACCTCCAGATCTCTTAATTCGACCTCTGCAATTTTAGTCAGTTTGCCTACAATTTGCCGAGCTGTGAGTTGAGGTCCTTCTTTTTTGGAGCTTGCCAGCGCTGATTGGAACCGGCTTCCATTAGTGCTGCACACCACTCATTACGAACCTTCATTCAGGAAAGCTCTAAAAACGAATTTACTTTGCCATACTGACTTGCCTGATTTTATCTTTGGCTTTGCTTTTTAGCGCTGAGACACTCCTTGGAGTAGCCACACATTTTACAAATCCTCATTCATTATGTACAACGGACAGAGAAAAAGTTACTCACCTTGCCCTTCTAGGTTTTTTATGTGACCCTGTTCAGCATTCCACTGCCTTTTTATAGGGTTTGTGTTATAGAAATAAAACAAACTTAAATGCATGCATCAATTATTAACATCCATTCAAGAATGGGGTTTCTCGCGCCAAGGAAAGTTATAAAGAAAAAAATAATGAAAACTATTACAATAAACATTATTTAGAACAGGAGAGAAAAAATAAAGATTTGAATAAATATGGAGACAAAATAGAGCCCAGAGGGATCATGCAGGGCAATGGAGCCCTAAGAGTTCCCATCTTTACTGCTAAAGAGAAAAACATTATAGGTTGGCCCATGGATTGCTATGTTGTAGGGAAAGGGTTCTGCTCATTTAATCCACCTGGATCTTTTGCTTTTGGATCACCTGGTTTTGGACTTTTTGCTGCGAGTGAGCTTCAAAACTGGTGACTCACCCACAATAAATGGACTGTGCATGTTTATTGCCAGTGTCCGCCTTTGAAGATAAGAGCACTGCAATACATAAAGGGCAAGGGGCACTTGGCTGGTAACGTCATGCACAGCCCAGTAACTGCACACAGGTAGCCTGGCACAGATGAGACTCTGAACGGGTTACATATTGACCTGGGTATAATATTAGTGGACACTCATGCGGACAGCCAGTGTGGTTTACTATTTTGTCTTCAGTGACATTTTATTGTAGACAGCGGGAAATCTGTCTTTGAGACAGTTTCGCTTCCCTTTAGCCTACAAAGTTCTGTGAGATAGCCAACTAGGGTAACAAGTATGCACCTAAATCAAATATGCATTTTCCAAGCAGATATATGAATACTCTAGGGGTCATCCAGAATTGTCATATTTCTCTGGCTCCGCTCAGATTAGAGCCCAGGCCTTTTGTTACCCTGCTGTGCCATGTTAATTACATTGCTCTCTAGCAGAAGGAACAAAGGTCTCCCCACCCAAAAGGAGCAATTAGCAGTGCTTCACTCTTCCCTCGAGGAAGGGGTAGGGAAGAAAATCTGCATGCATTAATTAGCTATTACACTGTACCAGATGTGGGACAGCCTAGGCCCACTGACAAAGGAGGGAGCCCAGACCTCTGTGCCAACAATGAAGGGGGCTCCTCTTAGAGGTTATGGTGGGCAAAGGCGCGGCAGTGATGTCAGCAAGAGGAGAAGCTGAGGCCCCCAGTTGAAATGTGATCGATAACTTCTGGAGGGTGCCATCTTAATTTCTCCCACCATGCTGTGCGGGAGGGTTGGGACAAGGGTGGAGAGGTGATGTGGCAACATAGGATTGTCCAAGGAGGCGAGGCTTCTAGAACTTTCCACCTCCACTTAAAAACTCTTGCACAAGAGAGAGAGATTGCTTTTTGTTGCAGCTGGACATGCGTGGGGATGGCAGCAGCCATGGATAACTGGAAGGACAAACACCCTGGCGTCTTCATGTCCTTAGAAGTTTTCCTACACCTGACTCCAGTACCAGGGAAGCTGGTCCCCTAATACTCCCTAAGTTCGGGAAGCACAGGACTTTTTCGCCCTGACAGGAGGAGAGAAGCCCCAGAGGATAAGATAGAAGGGAAAGGTCGATACAGTGAGCCAATTGAACCAGTCCCTCGAAAGTGTGCCACCTTAGAGAGGAAAAGGCTCCAGGTGACTAGGGCTCAAGCACCAGGAGGAAAATGAGCTCAAGGTTTCAAACATTCAGCCCAACGGGGCCTGGGATATGCAGGGAAGAAGGATTTTGACATGTGACCCTCCCCAGCTGACGGGATGAAATGTGTGCAGGTTTCTGCCAGTCCCGAAAACCCCATTGGGGTGGGCCAGGGCTTGACTAAACTGCCATCAATAATTTATGAACCCTGGGAGGCCGCGTTCCTGGTCCTCCTGCACAGATCTCTTGTGGCCCAGGGATCCCAAGCTTCAGGCCAAGAAGAAAAAAGGGTCCTGGGACAGATCTTCTGGCCCCCGACACCAGATAGAGTAGGGGGGAGTGCCACTGTGCTTCCCTCAGCTGTGATGGGCCCACCCCCCACTCCTATGTCAGGGAAAGCGGGGCAGGCACCACAAAGATACACCCTACCCGCGTGGAGTGGGCAGTGGAGAGGCACGCTGCTGGCTCCCATGCCAGCAGAGAAGATTTCTGGTTGGGTGGAGAGCAGCAGATGGGCTAACCGAGCTACCCCCCAATGAAGAGGCCATCTGGGGTACCCATGTGGGACCAGGCACACCCAACCAAATAATAAAAAAACAAGAATTTGCAATGCAATAGGTCTCGCATTAGGAAAGTGTGAGCTATTGGTATCGTAAATGACAATTATTTTTAATATGTGTTGACTTTGAAAATATATAAATTAATAGCATTGTTATTCACAAAGCCAATAGCTTACAGTTTCCTAATGCGAACCCTATTGGCTATGGCAATGCTTATTGGTAGCAAGCAAGGACAGTGCTGAGTGATGATGTGGGTGGGCTGAGTGATGTGGTGGTGTATTAGAGTGACGTGGTGGTGGTGTCCCAGAGTTATGTGGTGATGTCCCAGAGTGATGTGGTGGTGTCCCAGAGTGATTTGGTGGTGTCCCAGAGTGATTTGGTGGTGTCCCAGAGTGATGTGGTGGTGTCCCAGAGGGATGTGGTGGTGTTCCAGAGTGATGCGGTGGTGTTCCAGAGTGATGCGGTGGTGTCCCAGAGTGACGTGGTGGTGTCCCCGAGTGACGTGGTGGTGTCCCGGAGTGACGTGGTGGTGTCCCTGAGTGATGTGGTGGTGTCCCCGAGTGATGTGGTGGTGTTCCCGAGTGATGTGGTGGTGTCCCGGAGTCATGTGGTGGTGTCCCAGAGTCATGTGGTGGTGTCCCAGAGTCATGTGGTGGTGTCCCGGAGTCATGTGGTGATGTCCCAGAGTCATGTGGTGGTGCCCGTGAGTGGTGCTCCTGAGTGATGTGGTGGTGTCCCTGAGTGATGTGGTGGTGTCCCTGAGTGATGTGGTGGTGTCCCCGAGTGATGTGGTGGTGCCCCTGAGTGATGTGGTGGTGTTCCTGAGTGATGTGGTGGTGTCCCTGAGGGATGTGGTGGTGTCCCTGAGGGATGTGGTGGTGTCCCCGAGTGATGTGGTGGTGTCCCAAAGTGATGTGGTGGTGTCCCTAAGTGATGTGGTGGTGTCCCTGAGTGATGTGGTGGTGTCCCTGAGTGATGCGGTGGTGTCCCTGAGTGATGCGGTGGTGTCCCTGAGTGATGTGGTGGTGTCTCTGAGTGATGTGGTGGTGTCTCTGAGTGATGTGGTGGTGCCCCTGAGTGATGTGGTTGTGTCCCTGAGTGATGTGGTGGTGTCCCTGAGGGATGTGGCGGTGTTCCTGAGTGATGTGGTGGTGTCCCTGAGGGATGTGGCGGTGTTCCTGAGTGATGTGGCGGTGTTCCTCAGTGATGTGGCAGTGTCCCTGAGTGATGTGGTGGTGTCCCTGAGTGATGTGGTGGTGTCCCTGAGTGATGTGGTGGTGTTCCTGAGTGATGTGGTGGTGTCCCTGAGTGATGTGGTGGTGTCCTTGAGTGATGTGGTGGTGCCCCTGAGTGGTGCCCCTGAGTGATGTGGTGGTGTCCCTGAGTGATGTGGAGGTGTCTCTGAGTGATGTGGTGGTGTCTCTGAGTGATGTGGTGGTGTCCCGGAGTGATGTGGTGGTGTTCCTGAGCGATGTGGTGATGTCCCTGAGTGATGTGCTGGTGTCCCTGAGTCATGTGGTGGTGCCCATGAGTGGTGCACCTGAGTGGTATAGTGGTGCCCGTGAGTGATGAGGTGCACCCTGAGTGATGTGGTGGTGTCCCTGAGTGATGTGGTGCAGCAGCACAGAGACTGAAGTTAAGAACTCGCAGGGTTGAGTGCTACAAAGCGCGTTCAGTTTATCAAAGCACAAAGCACAGAATTATGGAGCTGGGAAAAAGCAAACAGGGAGAGTGTATAATGATAGAGGCAGCGAGGGCTGGGGCTTGGACAGCAATCAAGTACAGGGTCGAGAAGGCACTGAATGGGAGAACACGGAAAACACCCAGGGACAAGGAAGGAAAATGCAAGCACACAAGTAAAACAAGCTCTCGGAATTGCTGTGGCGGGGGGTGGGGGAGCGGGAACGCATTCCTTTGAAGTCTGATGCAGGGGGCGGGAGCGGCAGCCTTTGAAGTCTGATGGGGGGGGAAGTGGCAGCCTTTGAAGTCTGATGCGAGGCACAGACAAATTGTGGCGTGTGACGTGGCTGGCGTTGTGCACGCGCATAGATCACATGAACTGTGTCTAATCCGGCGTTTTGGTAGACTGTTCTTTCCCCTTACTATAATCTCGCCGGAGCAATGCGCAAGAGCATTGGCTCAGGCGAGAACTAAAAAATCCAACAGGAAACCACAGGGTGCGAAACTGCACAGTAGCAAGAAGGAATGCGGCCTGAGCCTCCTACTTAATATTCATGCACCCATTAGGGAGCATCTCCATTGCTCTGTGGGGCTTACTTTGCAGCCCCCCCCCCACCCTTCCGACCAAATAATTTAAAAGGACTAATTTTGTAAGATCAGAGGAATTATTACCTCCTCCCCCGGTGTTCTGCATTCAATTCAAGCACTCACAAGGCTGCAACGTTTGTTGTATAGCCTGGGAGTGAACTGACCTCTGTTGGTTGGTTCTATGGCTGTATGCTTATGGCCTAAGTTGGTCCAAAAATAGACAAAGACACATGTTTTGTGAGTTTGCAAGGTTTCATTCTAATGTGTATGAATATTAACAATAGTGATTCTTCATGAAAGGTTGCAATGCTTTATTAGTTAGAGTAATTACAAATGGTTACAATGCATATTAATTACAAAGATTGCAGATGGATTACAATGACTGTAGTCAGTGATAGAGTGTTGCAGTAGGATATGTGATTCTGGTCTTTAAGTATACTAACATTGTTGAAGCCATTAGACCTGCTTCATTTCAAATCACACCCTCCCATACAAGGGAGAAGCCTGGAGTTTAAAATATCCCCGATTGAACAACGCATCTAATTAGACATGCATGTAAAATGAGCAAATCTAACCTTCCTTAGAACATTAGTCAGCCCGCTTTCATTCTCTTTCCATTTATACATTCATACTTTCACGTATATGCCCACCTCTCCATGCCTTCCCCTTTCCATCAATCCATTTTGCAGCCATACATCCATGGTTTTTCTAGCAATAAATTCATTGACTCTTCCATCCTCTGTCCTTTCACCCATGTGTCTATTATTCCATGCTTCCTTCTATGAACCCTTTCACCTATTGATCATTTCACTCTTTAATTCATTCTTTCACACTTCCATCTATTCTTTCTTTCAACATTCCATTCTTACATGCAATCTCTCACAATTCCTTCCTTTCACTAGTCCACCCTACTGTTCATCTTTTCTTTCCTATCAATCCTCGTTCTTTGTTTCCTCTCCCTACCTCTCCACCTTTATTTATCATGCTTATTTTTTCTCTCGCTTTTTCTCTCATGTTCTCTTTTCCTATTTGCAATTAGTTTTTTTCCCTAGTTCATCATTTCGCTGCTTTGATTTCCTAAAATGTACATTTCAGCCATTACCCACACCCCCCTGTCAAAGTGTTATTTATGAGCATTTCTGCAGGCAGAGAAAGCCCAGAATTAATTAATGTATTAGTGGGACTTTGTTTACCAACCTGGCACAGACCCCCCAGTATGCTGCGAGAGTGGGGGTTAACACCACCGTGTCTATACGGTTATGTGCTATATTGTATGGGAGTGGGGTACAGTGATTTCTGGGATCAGGTATAATATACACCTCCCCTGAGTAGGCCTTGGACTGCTTTGCTTTGCGATCCTGAGAGTAAAGTGCTACAATGAGGTATTTGGTTCCCAGTGTGGGGGATTGGGCATGCATTACTTGTATAGGCCACACAACTAATGGTCCGCTTCCTTACACATGTTGACTGCAAACAGGAACATAAGTACTTAATGTCTAAATTGTCCACAACCTTCAAGACCGCCCTGCTCCCTCCCTCCCTCACCCCAGTCCCCTATTCACC
Organism: Lissotriton vulgaris; assembly: GCF_964263255.1. Taxonomy (NCBI): domain Eukaryota; kingdom Metazoa; phylum Chordata; class Amphibia; order Caudata; family Salamandridae; genus Lissotriton; species Lissotriton vulgaris. The sequence continues at coordinate 42,030,650 of NC_141686.1, read as the reverse complement.
ATGCTCACAGCATCATCCACCATCTAAAATGGTCACTGTCTCCATGCCCCAGCTGCTCCAGAAAGCAGATGATAGAGCAATAATTGTCTGAATCTTGTGGCTCTAATGACAGCTTGTTCAAAGAAGGAATGGACTCCTGATGTTGTTTTGTGTTCCTCGCATGGCCCATTGTCGTTTTCCCTATGTTAGCCTTGTTGTACATGTTTAAGTTGGCATTTTCCGTTGTTTCTCTGGATAGGTTAGGAGGGCAAGTGAGGCACTATAACTCGTCGGACTCAGGCTAATAGATACTGAGGTAGTATGGTGACTATGTCCCTTTATGCCGGTGTTCTATGGTTCCAAGTATACTTCTATTCTGAGCAGAATCCCTGTAGCAAGGCACCACCAATGTCTTGGTCAGGTACTATCTTGCGGGAACCCTGAGTAGTCCTTATGCTTGTCCACAATATCTTCACACCTTTGTATTGGAGGCATCCGTGGTGTTGGGGATCCTCCACAGTTTTTAGGTAACACCTAGTTCTGTTGATTTTTTTCAAGTTTATATATTAAAAGGTTTTATACCTTGTTAGTGAAATGCTTTGTATCCATTATACCATTACTTATGGCGCACCCTTCTGCGATTGTGGCCAACTGCCGACTGGCAGCATATGCCCATTTACAACAATATGGAGTCCCTAGTGCGGAAGCACCTGTAATTTGTGTAGTAGAAGTGGATGCTGCATCCTGCTTTGAAGTTTTTTATTCCAGGGTCACATTTCTGGCTGTTGACACCAACACTTTTCATAAGTACACTATACCCAGGCACCTGCAGCATATCAACCTTATATTCTTGTTGAAATTCCTCTTACTGTCTGGCAGTACTAGACTTGGTTTAATAGGGCACTTCCCCAAGTGCCTGGGCCAGTTCGAATGGGTCACCTCAGTAATGATGGGGCCACCCAGCCGGCATTGGCTGGTTATGACACCATATCCATATTTATGTCATTTAAATCTAGTACAAACCTGTACTCTGTATAATGTTCTTGTCATCCTATATCGACAGCTAACTCAATTCAGTTCACGTACATTACTAGCTGGTCCAGCTAGATTTCACCTGCAAGCACAAGCCCAGTTGCCTGAAGGGCCTGTAATAAGTCCTGTAATTGTTCATTCAGTCATGGGCAAACGGCCCAGTAATTGTGGGAAAATACTGTTTTGGATTGTCCAAAACAAATAGATCAACTTGAAGCTGCATTTCCCCTTATGGGACTACAAGACGAGCACAGAATTTTAACTATGCGCTTACTCACTCGGCTGGTTGCCACTCCAGCTGACTGCACCACCTGGGGGACTATGTTTGTCACAGTCAACACCCTTTGTCATGTAGAACCAAGAAAAGCCCACCTCAAGGAGGAGTGGGGGCTTGGCGGTGCGGGAATCACCCAAGTCTACTCTTACCCTCCTTATATAATAAAGTGGACCCGGAAACCTTCGTCTGCAGAGAGAACCACCTTTATTACAATAGCCCGGGCTATGGAGCAGAGTCCCAAGCTAGTCAGAGACAAAACCCAGGAGGCTGCTGCTTTACTCCACAGCGAACAAGCCTTACATACATTTTTATTCCACTCTTTTGCCATTCAGTCCATTGTTCAATCAGGGCGGTGTTTGTAGTTGATGACCTGATCAAGGCGGCGTTTGTAGTTGATGACCTGATCAAGGCTCGGCATTCAGACCATTGTTCAATCAGCTTGATCAAGACTCGGCATTCAGACCATTGATCAATCCGCTTGATCAAGGCTCGGTCAGTCAGACCATTGTTCAATCAGATTGATCAAGGCTCGGTCAGTCAGACCATTGTCCAGATGACCTGATCACAGCATCAAGGATGTTTACCAAGCAGGGAGCAGAAGATGAAAAACAAGCTTGTTTACACAGGGCGTAGGTTTCACATGGCGCTCTGTTGATGAATTGGTTAACTGCAAAGAACAGGGGGCTTGGGTATGTGATAGTTTTTTAGCATCAGCAGAAATGGAGGCTGTAGGCAAGGTTTTGTCACAAGATGGCAAGAAATGGAGGAATGTAAGGAAATTAATAGGACCTAGTAAAAACGTATTTTCTTGAGACCCTCCTTTTGCCATTGAGTGGCAAAACATGTTTTTAGGAAATGTCAATCTGCATTAGGTCGCCAATCTCTTGTTGAAGCATTATCCTTACGTTGGTGTCACGTGTACTGACCGGGAAACTCTTAAGGGCCTGTGTACACATAGCACAAAGCATAGGCAAGCACTGGATACACAGGCAGCATGAGATGATGACTGCTGTTCCTAAGGCAAACAAAAATGAGGACCCCCATCCCCTTCTGGAAAGGAGGCCCCAAATCCAGCCCATGAGGGACCAGTCGTCTTGTTGTTGATGAATCTCAGAGAAAAGTTTATGCAGACGTTGGATAGCTTGATAGACTGATGGAGCGTTATCAGGTATGTAAATGCAGCATCTGGAGCCGATTAGTTTACATACACCATTACGGTCAGCAAGGATGATGTCATGTACCATTCGATGTTGTAGTGTCATCAGGCAGTCCGCCTGAAGCTCTGCGGTGATGTTGCCGCAGTAAAGGTAGGGGGAAGAAGAAAGGCCAAATAACACACACCTGACCATTTCCTGGAAGCCAGGTATAAGCAGACTGTCCATAAACAAAATAGGTATTTGGAGAAGCGATTAGGAGTGGTGGTGAGGTAATAGTCAGTGTACTGACTATTGTGCAGTCACTGACTCCTACCTCCCGGGTCCCCAGTCCTTTTATGCACACTTGGCCATGCATGTTGATCACATTGAAAGCCTGCAATTTGATGGGAACTTTGCGTCTGGACCGAAAGTGGGAGAAGATTATTCTACTTGAGGTGTTGAACGCAACCATCTCATTGCGTTCAGCACGAGAGATGTTCAAGATGTCAGATGTAGTAGGGCAGAAAGGAACACTGACATTGCCTGTTCTGTTTCGGGTGAAAGTGTCATAAAAAGTGCCAATGATGGAGCTCGTTGTTCCATTAATCGTATATGCATCCGTGACGAGCATCCTCCAAGCCAGACAGGACCTAAAAGCAGAAAATGTATAGACGAAATAGGGGACAATGTGTGTCATAGAGTATGGCATGAGCCCACAAACCCAACAGTTCGAGGTATTAATCACAAGCTGATGCTGGTGCAATAATTGTACAAAAGTATTGTTCATGAATTACAGGCGTTGCACAAGTTACTACTTGTGTAACGATATATCTGTAAGAGACATTAGTTAGTGATAGATTCCTTACCTTAGAATATCCCCAGGCGTCAGACTGGATCCGGAAACTTTTGCGTAGCAATACCCCTGCGCGCTGGTAGGCGTCGTCTGCGGCTCCGCGTCCGTCGTCGGCGTCGTGAGCGCCGGGATGACGTCGTCGGAGTACTTAGACGGCGCCCATGCGCGCTGACGTCAGTTCTGATAACACAGCTTTTCCGCGCCAGATACGCAGAGCCATGATAGAACTAACACTGGTGCCATGAAACTAGGGCCCTGAAAGGGGATGACCTTAACCCTAGATATCGGTTCGCAGAACGGGGAGGATGGGTGGGTCGGTAAGGAATCTATCACTAACTAATGTCTCTTACAGATATATCGTTACACAAGTAGTAACTTGTGCATCTGAAAGAGACACGTTAGTGATAGATTCCTTACCTTAGAATAGATACCCCAGCAATACCAACCCCGGTGGTGGGTCTGCGAACCAATATCACACCAGAAAGTCCTGGAGGACGGAATGGCCAAAGAAGCCATCCCTCCGGACTTGACTGTCCAGGCAGTAGTGTCTTGCGAACGTGTGCAGCGAGGCCCACGTAGCTGCCTGGCAAATGTCCTGCAGGGGGACACCGCGGCCCAGGGCGGTTGTCGTCGCCGTGGCCCGAGTGGAGTGAGCCCGCAATCCAGCTGGGGGCTCCTTCCTCGCCATGGAGTAACATGCTTGGATACACAAGATGATGCACCTAGAGATGGTCCTCTTGTGCACAGCCTTTCCCTTCTTCGCGCCCACGTAACCAACGAAGAGTTGGTCATCCACCCGGAATTGGCGTGTGCGATCTAGGTAGTAGGAGAGCGCACGTTTTGGATCCAGACGGTGGAGCCTCTCCTCCTCTTTCGAGGGATGCGGAGGCAGAAAGAAGGTGGGCAAAGTGATGGACTGCCCGATGTGGAAGGCCATGACAACCTTGGGCAGAAAGGAAGGTCGTGTACGTAACACCACCTTATCAGGATGAACAGACAGGAAAGGTGGAGAAGAAGAAAGAGCCTGGAGCTCACTCACCCTCCTGGCAGAGGTGATGGCAACCAGGAATGCCGTCTTTAGAGTAAGGAGACGAAGAGGGCAGTTATGAAGTGGCTCAAAGGGAGCACACATCAGATAGGTGAGAACCAGATTCAAGTCCCACTGGGGCATCACGAAGGGAACAGGAGGGAACAGGAGGGAACAGGTGCGTGATGCCCTTCAGAAATCTACTCACAATAGGGGACTTGAATAAAGAAGGCTGATCTGGTAGCCGCAAGAAGGCTGATAGAGCAGAAAGGTACCCTTTAAGAGTGCCCAGAGCAGAGCCCTGCTGGGCAAGGGAAAGAAGAAAGAGCAGCACTTCCGAAAGGGGTGCAGAGAGAGGATCCACAGCCTTTGCTGTGCACCATGCCACAAATCTGTTCCACCGGCAGGCGTATACCGACTTTGTGGAGGGACGCCTGGCTGCCAGAATGATATCACAGACTTCAGGAGGCAAGTCAAATGGCCTCAACTGTCGCCGCTCAATCTCCAAGCTTGTAGGTGGAGACTGGACAGGTTCGGGTGCAGGACCGTCCCCTGCTGCTGCGACAGAAGGTCCTCCCGAAGAGGCAGACGAATCGGGGGATCGACTGACATGCTGAGTAGCTCGGGATACCAGTATCTTCGTGCCCAGTCCGGAGCCACAAAGATAACCTGGGCCCGGTCGCGCCTGATCTTCTTCAGCACTCTGGGCAGAAGTGGTATAGGCGGAAAGGCGTACAACAGACCGCAGCTCCACTCGCGACGAAAAGCGTCTCCGAGCGAGTGCCGCCTTGGAAATTCCAACGCGCAGAACTGATGACATTGCGCGTTCTCTTCTGTGGCGAATAGATCTAACCAAGGCTCTCCCCACTGCTGAAAGAGACCTTGCGCCACGTCCGAGTTCAGACGCCATTCGTGATCCATCATGCACCGACGGCTGAGTTCGTCCGCCCTGGCATTCAGAGAGCCTGCCAGGTGTTGAACCACCAGGGTCACGCCCTGATGTTCCAGCCATTGCCATAGGTGCAGAGCCTCCTGGCAAAGGGTCCACGACCCCACTCCGCCCTGTTTGTTGCAGTACCACATGGCGGTGGTGTTGTCGGTGAACACTTGCACTATGCTCCCCCTGACAGAGGGGAGGAATGCCTTCAGTGCAAGACGAATCGCCCTCAGCTCCAGAAGGTTGATATGGAGCCGGGACTCCACCGGAGACCAGAGGCCTCTGATCTCCGCCTCTCCCATGTGGCCTCCCCAGCCCTGGAGGGGCGCGTCCGTCACAACTACGTGCTCCGGCTGGGGTAGGGAGAGGGGTCTGCCACTGACCCAGTCGCGGTCCGTGAGCCACCACTGCAGTTGCCTCGCAGTGCCCTCTGAGATCAGGACATGATCGGATAGGTTGCCCTGATGCTGGGCCCACTGAAACTTCAGGTCCCACTGCAGAGCCCGCATCCGCCACCTGGCGTGACGCACCAGAAGGATGCAGGAAGCCATCAGTCCCAGAAGCCGCAGCGTCAACCTGACCGAGACCCGGGATAACGGCTGGAAGATTGGAATCAGAGCCTGAATATCCCGGACCCGCTGTTCGGGTGGGTAAACCCGAAACTGCGCCGAGTCGAGAACCGCTCCGATGAAGAGGAGCTTCTGAGAGGGACACAGGTGTGACTTCGGCACATTGATGGAGAACCCCAGCAAGTGCAGGAGGTCGGCCGTAGTCTGGAGGTGGCTGACGACTGTCTGGGGCGAGCCCGCCTTCAACAACCAGTCGTCGAGGTAGGGGAAGACTGATACCCCCTGCCTGCGCAGATGGGCTGCGACCACCGCCATCACCTTCGTGAACACCCGTGGGGCGCTGGTAAGGCCGAAGGGGAGCACGGTAAACTGAAAGTGCTCTTGGCCTACTGTGAACCGCAGGTAACGCCGGTGGGCCGGCAGGACGGGGATGTGGAAATAGGCGTCCTGCAAGTCCAACGCTACCATCCAGTCTCCTGGGTCCAGGGCAGCCAGGACCTGAGCCAAAGTGAGCATCTTGAACTTCTCCGTCCGGAGGAAGCCGTTGACGTTCCGCAGATCCAAGATAGGGCGTAGGCCCCCTTTGCCCTTCTTGGGTACCAGGAAGTAGTGGGAGTAGCAACCACGTCCTACTTCTGGCCCAGGAACGCGCTCGATGGCCCTCTTGGCCAAGAGGGCCGAAACCTCCTCTTGCAGAAGTTGCAAGTGATCCCCCGACACACGGTGGTATTGTGGTGGCATGGATGGAGGGGATGACTCGAAGGGGAGGGAGAAGCCCCTTCGGACAATTTGCAGCACCCACCTGTCCGAAGTGACTGTATGCCAGTGGGAGAGGTGATGGCGAACCCTGCCTCCCACAGGCGTCACATGGGCCTGGAAACTCGGAAGGTTTTGAGGCAGGGGCTGCTGAGGGAGGTGTGGACTGGCCTCGCCGCTGGCCCCGACCACCGCCACGGCGGTTCCCACGTCCGCCACCGCGTTGTTGTACATTCTGGGGCGCGTGGCTGACGGTACGTGGTGGGGCGCCCCTTCCGTGGCCACGAAAGGAGCAAAAGGCACCCGATTGCTGGCGTGGGGCCGTAAGGCCCAAGGACTTGGCCGTGGCCCTGGAGTCCTTGAAACGTTCCAGCGCATGGTCTGCCTTGTCGCCGAAGAGGCGACGGCCATCAAACGGCATGTCCAGGAGGGTGGCCTGGACATCGGCCGAGAAGTTGGCGGACCTCAACCAGGCGTGGCGTCGAACCGCCACCGTCGTTGCCATCGCCCTGCCCAGTGAGTCCGTAGTATCCAGCCCACACCGGATAGAAAAGCGTGCTGCATCTCGGCCGTCCGCAAGGGCTTGGCTGAGTTTAGCCTGGACCTCCTCCGGGCATTTAGGCAGCACCTCCACAACCGTGTCCCACAGAGTGTGGGTGTAGCGGCCCAAGAGACAGGCGGTGTTCACAGACCGCAGCCCTAGGCTTACAGACGAGAAAACCTTCTTCCCGAACTGTTCATATCTCTTGGATTCCCTGTCGGGCGGGGCCGACGGGAATGCGGTTTGGGAGTTTGAGGCCTGGATGACCAGGCTCTCGGGGGTGGGATGGGTGGACAAAAAGCATGGGTCGCCCGGTGCCGGGCGGTAGCGTCTGGCCACGTTCCTGTCCACAGGGGGGCCTGTGGCGGGCTTGGACCAAGTGCCCAGAAGAACGTCACACAAGGCCTCATTGAACGGCAGGAGGGGCTCCGCGGAGCCGGACTGCGGTTTGAGGACCTCGGTGAGGAGATTAGTCCTCACGGCCGCGACGGGGAGCTGAAGGTTTAGAGCCTTAGCTGCCTTCGTCAACACTACGCTGTAAGCTGACCCCGCCTCCGAAGCCACAGTCGGGGGCGACGTAAATCCAGTGTCTGGCGAGGTGTCAATACCACTGGCCTCCCCAAGCTCATATGTCCAGTCCTGGTGTGACTGGCAATCTCGTGCCAGAGGGTCCTCGGACCCCTCCCACTGCTCCTCGTCACCTGGCTCCTGGAGACCCGGATCAACAGCCAGGGCCTCCTCGTGGAGATAGAATTCTCCAAAAGCCGTCGGAATCGGCGCCCAGCGGCGCCCTTCCGACCCCTGAGTAGGACCGTAGGAAACATTGGGGGCGGCAACCACATCGGCCGCCTGGGACGACACCTGAAGGGACGGCGCCGGTGAGGTCGTAAGGTCGACCGGCAAGGTCCCGGATCCGGAGCCGGATCCAGCGAGGTCGCGCGGCGCCGGGACCGAAGTCGCCAGCGGCGCCGGGGCCGAAGCACCCGACGTCGTCGGGGCCGAAGCGCCCGACCCAGAAGGACCTCCAGACGGAGCCGATCGGCCCGAAGGCGCCACGGGAACCGACTGAGGAGGGAGGGCCCTCATGGCCATGAGGTACCTCTCGACCTCCTCCTGCGACGCGCCGTGCCCAGGGACCCGAAGGTGTGGGGCAGGCGGCGACGCTTGCGACTCCCGCGGAGCCGCGTGGGCGGTGTCGCCCGAGTCTCCGGCCGCATCGTGCGAGCGTCGGGGCGGGTCGGAGGACCGATGGTGTCGCTCCGACCTCTCATGCCTCTTACCTGAGGGCTTGGAACCAGACGATCGGTGTCCACTCCCGGAACGTCGATGACTCCGACCTCGCGACCTGTCCCTCGACCTCCCGTGGGACCGGGACCGGGACCTGGAGCGGCGCGGGGCCGAGTGCCTCAGCTCGAGACGCTTGCGGGACCGCTCCCGCCTAGCCTTCGATGTCAGGGCCCGGCAGTCGGCGCAGGTTCGATCGTCGTGGTCGAGGCCTAAGCACTTCAGGCACCGGCGATGGGGGTCCGTGACCGACATGAGTCGGCCGCACTTCGAACAAGGCTTGAACCCGGGCATCCCTGGCACCGATAGTCGAGACAGTCGACTAAAGAGAAGATCAAAAAGGACCAAAATTTTCAGTCAAAAAGTGACTGGGGGTAGAGCTTCTTCCGGATCTGCGCTAGCTGGCGCGGAAAAAAGAAGAACTGACGTCAGCGCGCATGGGCGCCGTCTAAGTACTCCGACGACGTCATCCCGGCGCTCACGACGCCGACGACGGACGCGGAGCCGCAGACGACGCCTACCAGCGCGCAGGGGTATTGCTACGCAAAAGTTTCCGGATCCAGTCTGACGCCTGGGGATATTCTAAGGTAAGGAATCTATCACTAACGTGTCTCTTTCAGATGTGGTAATTCATGGGGTGGCAAGGTGGCGTGGAGATGTTCTGTAGGTGTCAGTGTCTTAGCCAGAGGAGCTGGGGGAGAGGTCAGTAACAGAAACCATCCCACAACCAGCAGGATGAGGAGAGCAAAAAGTATAACTATTGTGGAAAGGAAGCATTTATTGTTCAGAAGTTTTACATATTTCTTGTGCGCTTCAGACCCTCGGACCGCTCCCATTGTGCTCAACCTGTTGCCACTAGCGGCTGTCTGTGATTGGTGGTTGCTTCACTGGATGTGGATGCCCAGAGTCCTATGGACTTCCTATTGGTCCAGCATACCAGCACTGGTCTCAGCCGGAGATATCACAGACCTACAGCCTATTAGACACCAGACAGAGGCAAGAGCCAGCCCCTTTACTTGGTCTCAAGTTGTAGCGAGTGGAAGAAGGTATGGAGTGGTCTGGAAAGAGAGCTTCTTGTTCCTTCCTCCTGCAGAGGAGGGATGATTGAACCTAAGATTCGATCAGTTTCGGCTTCCGTAGTGGTGTAATGAAGCTGAGCATCACTGAAAGGGACAAAGGTCGGTACTACTTCTGTGTCGCAATCCGACAGTCCTTCTTTCACCCATTGGTCGTACGGGAGGGGGAGAGGCACCATTTTACAATGGGTAGTATGTATCCAGTTCTTTCTCCCTTCAACTTTTACAGCAGTGCGGGTGGCCAGAAGAACCTTTCGGGGGGCTCCAGACACTTGGTACACTGAAAATTTCGGATCACCACCCAGTCACCTGGTTAAATGGTGTGACCTGGGCCTTCGCTCTCGTCGGGGATAGCAGCGTGTACCTGATGATAAAGAGTACGAAAAGAATCGGTTAACTGGTACAGGTAGTCAGTCAATACTGGGAACTCAACATCAGACAATTTCGCTGGCCTTGGTCCGCCCCATACATTAGCTGGTCTACCGAATACCAATTCGTAGGGAGATAATCCTATATAGTATTCCCTCAGCGTCTGTTAGTGGGGTCTCTTGTAGGTCCACACAACTCTTTGTCTCTTCTTCAGTCCGTAATATGCAGTCATGAGGGTCAGAATTTTTCCCTTGTGTCTCAGTAGGGAGTAGTGTAGCTGGGTTTAGAATATTACATCTCCTAATGTCAATGTGACTGGAAAAAAGAGTGAGCTCACAACCTGTAAGCCGTGCACTGGTAAGGTGTTGTGTCTTGGTGTTGTTGAGTAAGGTATCTATTGCATGTGGGACCATTAAGGTCAAGGGTGAAGACATAACAATACCTGCGCTCTGGCGGACCATAAGCGCAGCAGCAGCAATTGTGCGTAAACATCCATGGAGGGCTCCGGCTACTGGGTCAAGTGTAGCCGAGAAATAAGCATAAGGGCGATTTTTGTCTCCAAAAGTCTGAGATAAGACCGCGCAAGTGCAGCCATGTGTCTCATGAACAAAAAGGAAAAATTGTTTGCCATAGTCTGGGGTGCCTAACACTGGAGCTGTACACAAGGCATCTTTGAGTGTCTGAAAGGCAGCCACATGCTCATTTGTCCATGGAAAACCTCTTTCTGGCATATCTTTAGTAGTGAGAGCTAAAAGAGGTTTGACAATGGACGAGAAGTTAGGGATCCATTGGAAGTGAGGCCTATAAAGGCACGTACTTGTTTCTGTGTGAAAGGGGGAGGCATGGAGGTAATAAGGGACACTCGGTCAGCGGTAAGTTGTCTTCCCTCCTTCGAGAGGAGGTGGCTGAGGTAGGTCACTTTCCCTCGACAAAATTGCAATTTGTTCAAGGAAACCTTATGATTGTGGGAGGCAAGGTGGTGAAGCAGACGTACTGTTGCTTGTTCACAAAGTGGAACAGACGTGGCTGCAATTAAGAGGTCATCTACATATTGCAACAGAGTGGCTCCTGCTGGGAGCGTCAGGGAGTCCAACTGATTCTTGAGAGCCGGACTATAGCTGCTGGGGGTTTCAGTGAAACTTTGGGGGGAGCGGCAGAACCAGAAACTCCGCCCTCCAAGGGAGAAACCAAAGAGATGTCTACTGTCCAGATGTATGGAAATGCTGAAAAACACATTCTTTAGGTCAATAACAGAAAAATGAGTGGCGGTCGCTGGGATCATAGTCAAGAGGGCTGTGATATCAGGGACAACAGGATACTGTGAGACCGTAATTTTGTTGAGAGCCTGCAGATGGATGACAAACAGATACATTTTGAGGGCCGCGGGAGAGGGATCAATACATTTTTTAAGAATTGGAATAATTGGGCTGTTACACTCATTACCACGTGTCTCCTCAACTACTCCCGTCTTCATGAGATCTGACATCATAGTTAATAGGACAGCCTCACCTTCCTGGGGAAGGCGATACTGGCAGTTGGGCACCTTGCTGCATACGGACAGTATGCGGAGCAATGTCGAGCAGTCCTACATCAGTGTCAGAAGTGGCCCAAAGTGATGAGGGTAAGGCCGGCAGAACGGGAGGGAGGGGTCCAGAGAGGAACATAGTGGCGGAGGAATCTGGTGATATGGTAAGGGACACGCCATCAGGACTACAAGAAATGGTAGCACGTAAAGCCTATAACAAATCCATACCCAGCAAATTTTCACTACATCCATTCGTGAGAATCAAAGGAGCATCCATATGAGCTGGACCGAGATCAAGCGGGAGAGGCTTAGAGACGGAGTTTGTGACAGGGACCCCAGAAAAACCCACAGAGACACAGAGAGCTAGAAAGGGGTGCCTCCGGTATCAAGGTGTGCGCAACAGAGGATCTAGTAGCCCCGGTGTCTAGGAGAAACTTCTTTTTATTCCCTGCAACTGACATCCGGACAGAAGGACCTCGCTCATCCACAGGAATCGGCACTCTTACATTACCCCTTTCCTGGCTTTCCAATGGCTGGTAGAAACCTGTCTCATCGGTCTCATCATAATAATTGTTAAAGTATGTCCTAGTGGCCTCATACCAGTTGTCAAATCTGTTAACTATACCCAGGGGCGGACCCATACAGGGTCAAACATTAGGATCTGGTGCCCGCCTCTGACCAAGAGGTCCCATATTTCCTTCCCTTTGAGTTTGGGGCCTAGTTTTTCCTGACTGAATATCCTGGGCTAATACGGGCATTCACTAACCCAGTGGCCATAAGCCTTACAGTAGGCACACTGGTCTTTACCAACGGGACCTGCCGAACTGATGGACTTCTGAAAAGGAGACTGAAGGGGGCGCTGAGGCAGCCTCTGGAACTGGTCCGAAGGCAGACCTTGGCCTTTAGCATTTTGTCCCCGGGGTGGATAAGCTTGTTGTAATAAAACGTTTGTTTTAAGGTCCTTGTTCTTCCTAACCTCTTTGTCTTTATCTTCATTCTCTCTATTCTCATGATATTGGGACATGGCAAGGATGCCTGCCATAGTCTGAGCTGACCACGTACTCTCAACCCTCTTAAGGCGGGCCGAGAGATCCGGTAATAAATTAGATACAAATTTATCAATAAACACGGAGCCCGAGCCAGGGGCTCTAACGTCCAATCCACTGTGACTTTTGTACTCAGTTTTGAAGCGGGTGAAAAAAATCAGCAATAGACTCATCCTTACGTTGTTTACATGCATTTATCTTATCACAATTAACAGCTATTTCGGGCAAAAGGGTCTTCATGAGTTGCAACAGATGGCCTGGGAGAGCCAGAATAGCCAGATCAGGCTTAGTCCCCCCCTCTCTGTCATTCTCCATCCTCTCAAAGTCGGTCCAGTCACCATGCAAAGCGGTATTATGGTTGGCATGGCGTATTTTGTCCCATATGTCGAGTGGTACTACTGACCCTAATAATAAGTCAATATCCTCTAAGGTAAGGACACCAGAGGAAATAATCTGACCTAATTCCTGATAGTAAAGAGCCGGATTCTCACGGGGGTCTGATAATTGGGATTTCAATTAAAGAACATCCGCTCTTTTCCATGGGACATGCACCCACATCCTACGCCAGTGGCCTGGGGCTGCTCCAAGACCCAGGTTATTAGCGAGCACTGCATGGATAAAGACGGGAGCTGTCTCTCTGTCATAGGCATAGCTTTGTCATTCAGAGATGGCGGAAAATCCGTTGTGTCTCTGAACGCCATCATGGTAACAAGGGCTTCATGCATATCATCTTCCTGAACATGACCCTTGACAATTGTTAGTTTTAAATCAATCAATCCCCTAGAAGTGTCTATGAACAATGCTTCGTATCTTTTCATTACAAGTGTGCACATGTACTCGGCCATGTCTGTTTGTTGTATGGCCGTCCATTGTCAAAACGTCGACCAGATATCTTTAACGCCATAAATATTACCATTATTTACCCAAAATGCACATTGTTTTCGCATAGCGGCCCTTTCACTACCCCCAGCGAGTTCAGCAGACCTCAAAGACTCCTTTCTAGGGGTACCGAAGAATCCAAACAGGGTACTGAGCAGAAGGGAGGAACATCTCATTCGGTCCGGAGTGGCTTAAGAGTCACCAACAGGGGTACCAATAGACTTATTATCAAGCAGATGGGAATTTATGGTCGGGGTTGGGTCAATAGGTGGGGTGGTATGAACTGTCGGAGGGAGGGGTGCTGGCAGGATGACGGGAGTCAAAGGATCAGGCAGTGGTACAATGAGTGGGGCCGCCTCACCCACCACTGGTGGGGTGGAGCGTTAGAAACATTTTGAGGAAGTGTGGGATACATAGGAGCCAGAGCATAGGCAGGAGGTGGACCTTCAAGAATAGCATTCAACAACGAGTCCACCTCTTCTCCTTCAACCTCAAGGTCCCTGGGAGAACGAGCAGGGTAAAATGTTGTCACCTTAGCCCTATGATGCCTATCTGCCATTTCAACCTCTTCCTGAACCTTATTTTCCAAATGCGCTTTCGCATGATCAGCCATAGACATCCTCTCTTTCTTTTTATGCAACGCTTTTTCTCATTTTTTTATCTATTTCTTTCCTCCACAAAGCGGTGGCGTTAAATATGGCTTGACAAGACCGTTTGCGGAGCAGCTGCTCCTCCAGGCTCGAGAGGGCCTAGATATCAAAGGAGCCAAACTGTGGCCACTGTAGTTCAACATTGCTTCGTTTCGTATATTTTACCCATAAGGAAGACAACATGATAGCATATGGCCCATATTTAACATTCATCTCAACTTGGAGTTCCTTCTGGAGGAAGCGGGCAGGCTGCCTCCAGAAGGCAGTGCTCTCTACATTCGCAACAACATAACTTTCGGAACTTACTACTGACTGTCATATTTTTACTTCAGGCAGACAACAGTGGGAGAAAAACACTCACCTCACTGGCTTGGCTTTTGCAAAAGTCAATACAGACAGAAAACAGAGCACAAGTGGTGGATGATCAGTCCAGCCTTACCCAAAAATGTTGTTCTCTTCTACAGACGTAGGCACGAGTCCAGACCCAGACAGAGACCACACTAAAGGGGGCACCAGCGGGACGCACTCAGGTGGCCCAGACCGGATAGGGAAGACCGTGTGCAAGACTTCTGGTCTACCTGACTCAAAATGGTCCCTCAGGTAGGGTACCTCCGTCGGACTTCCACCACGGGCCCCCTCATGACCAACGGGCCAGACCTACGTCTCCGTGGTGTCCCTGCTCAGGCGCCATTTGTAGAACCAAGAAAAGCCCACCTCAAGGAGGAGTGTGGGCTTGGCGGTGCGGGAATCACCCGAGTCTACTCTTACCCTCCTTATATAATAAAGTGGACCCGGAAACCTTCGCCGGCAGAGAGAACCACCTTTATTACAATAGCCCGGGCTATGGAACCGAGTCCCAAGCTAATCAGAGACAAAACCCAGGAGGCTGCTGCCACAGCAAACAAGCCTTATATACATTTTTATTCCACTCTTTTGGCATTCAGCCCATTGTTCAATCAGGGCGGTGTTTGTAGTTGATGACCTGATCAAGGCGGTGTTTGTAGTTGATGACCTGATCAGTGCTCGGCATTCAGACCATTGTTCAATCAGCTTGATCAATGCTCGGTCAGTCAGACCATTGTTCAATCAGCTTGATCAAGGCTCGGTCAGTCAGACCATTGTCCAGATGACCTGATCACAGCATCAAGGATGTTTCCCGAGCAGAAGATGAAAAACAAGCTTGTTTACACAGGGCGTAGGTGTCTCATGGCTCTCTGTTGATGAATTGGTTAACTGCAAAGAACAGGGGGCTTGGGTATGTGATAGTTTTTTAGCGTCAGCAGAAATGGAGGCTGTAGGTAGGGTTTTGTCACGAGATGGCAAGAAATGTAAGGAAATTATTAGGAACTAGTAAAAACTTTTTTTCTTCAGCCACTTCACTCCCTCCGTAGACGTTCTACCAAACATCCTCAAACTCAACCAAAATGAGCATGGGGCAGGTCATGCCGTCGATTTGGGGATAAAAATTATGGGTAATTTTCCCAATGTCTCCAAAATTATTCTATCTAATGTTAAAGCTGAAGCAGCGTCTTTGGCTATATGCCAGTGACTTGCCAGGGTGGCAGTAGCGGACCTCAAAATTTGAGTTGCCTGTTATCAGAGCTAATGTATATGCATCTTTAGGACGCAGTCGTTTGGAAACCAGACCTTCAGTACCATCACTTGGCAAGCCTAGCTCTGACAAGAATGCCAGAAAGGTAGACAACGTGGATGTTCTCCACCCCGGAGTCCTCTGAAAGACAATATGATTGTTATAAACGCACTTAAATAAAGACACCAGACAGGTATCAGGCATCTGATACACGTTCTCCTTGTTCCTTTCAGAAATTGTCTGATCAACAGTACGATAGTGGAGGCTGATCTGACTGCAGACCAGAAGAGTACATGAAACCAAAAAGAGAAACACAACGCTCATCTGACGTGAAGATAAAGGGAAAGGACAGGCCTCCTCCATATAAACCCCTTTTCAGAAAAAGAATGTTGCAGCTTTTACTGCTAAATATGCCACAGATAATGAGAACCCTCCCTCTGAACAGGAGTTGGGCGGTGACTGTCCTCGATAGTGCGGCAGAAGTCACCATAGCACGATGGACTCTCCACCAATTTCTGGTAGTGAAAGCAACTGAAACATTACAGTTGAAACCGCTGATATCCACATGGCCCCTCTAGATAGACTATATTATTTAGATATTCAAATTGAAGGGGACGTTAAACGCACCATTAAAACGATATTTTGGGACAACTTAACTACATTGTATGAGCTACTTTTGGCAGAGGTAAATTGGCATCAATATTTTGTTTTTGCATCCCCCAGGGTGAAGATGTGTTTCTACCTTCGTTTTCACACTTTGCCACGGACGAAGTCAAACACGCTTATGCATCTGAATGGGCCCTTGCGTTGGCCCCTGCACTTTATCATAAACATGCTGGTTGAGATAAGATTTCCCATATCATGTCACGTTAACCGGTTTACCGGTGGGGGCGAGTGCTTTTGAAAGAGTGGAGCGTCGCGGTGTCGGCTCATTTTGCCAACAAACGAGGTGATTACCTCGGAAATTGTTACTTGGAATTGGACTATGTACTCCCCTGGTTACACATATATGGAAATACAAGTGAATATCGGTATCTTGAGGATATGACATTAGGACTCAAGTTGACTTTTGCACAATGGATAAAAACATAGGATCATTTTGAAAATATAATTACCTTAATACGGGAACTTTTCGGATTTGTATTGGTATTATACCTTGAATATGGAGTACGAGTTACTGTTTTTTGACAAAAGGATATTTGGACAAGACCAATTTCGACTTAATATCGCCCTGAAGAAGTTCTGTTGTACAGAACGAAACACGTCGGCTGGCTGACTTCATTTTTTCCAAGGAACATCAAATAAGCATTGAAATATATATCAAGACACAGCGTGTCAATAAGGACTTTAAATTTGATATCTTTGGCTGTTTGGACTTACTTTTTAAGTGGTGCTATTCCAAATTTAAGGAGAAATTGTATATTCTATGCTTTCAAGAGTAGTATACTGTTTTCAAATCAGAGGACCTATATCCTAATTATGCTAACTAAGCCAATATGTTGAGGGCGCTAGGTGGCGCCAAATCAAGATGGCCGCACTGTAGTGAGGCTCCCACCGGACTGAGCACATAAACTATCCTTCTGCCCTTCCTGACCAGCATATCCTGCCCGAAACCTACATCACAGTGTTCTGGAGTGCCTGCGGAACGTATCGGTGCCAGGACATCTCGGGAAGACTGGAGGACGGCAGAGTGAGCGGAGCCGTAGTCTGGAGCGCCTGGGCGGTGAGCTCCGTGACCAGTGGTCCTGCCGGGAACTAACGCTGGGAGAGCTCGGGGCTTGGCGGCCTGTGAGACGGAGGCACAGTGTTGGCGGCATTGAGGATCGGAGCTGAGGGACCTTGCCGGGGCTGTGGAGCCTACCCTGTACAAGCGGTGAGCGGGGCCGTCGGCACCCGGGGGGGGGGGGGGGGGACTCTGTCGCCTCGGAGACCGACGCAGCTGCGGGGCCGTTTCGGCGGTAAACCGGCCACTATCCCTGCCGCTTAATATTGTGCCGACAATGCTGGGCGGGAGGACATAGGCCCAGGAGACACCCCCCCCCTTGCATCTCCACCAACACCAACACCGCACAGGGGATATTGCCGCCTCTCCCTCCCCCGCCTGCCAGTACCTGAGTGCCCCGTGGGGGGCCGAAGACGCCTTGCATCTCCACCAACACCAACACCGCACAGGGGATATTGCCGCCTCTCCCTCCCCCGCCTGCCGGTACCTGAGTGCCCAGTGGGGGTCCGAGGACGTCGGAGGCTGCTGCACGACCCCGGGGATCGGGGCCTGAGCTGCGGAGACTGGGAAGTCAATAGGCGGCCTGCGACGCGGCCGCGGCCCCCCTCCCCCCCCCCACCGCACTGCTGCCACATACTGCGAGACACAGCTCTGAGGACAACGTGCACAGAGGGTGCAATTGGCACGGTTTCAACACGCGCTACTGGGGCCTGCATGTACCCGGTGCTGGGGGGGGGGAAATAAAAAATAAAAAGGCGCCAAACACGTCGGACCAGTGCCTTGCTAACAGCATAGTTTGCCAGAAAGTGGATTCAGGGGGACCCCCCTTCAGTTTACACCCCCCCCGCTCCCCCCCCCAACCCGGACCATCTCGACACTGCCTTGGGCCCTGCAGTACAGTGTACAGTGTGCCTGCATTTAGCGTTTTCCACACAGCAGAGAGAGGCTCCACTGCAAGAGATTTACAAGTATTTCATAGGAAATACTGACCCACTGCGGCTCACAACAGATTTGCCTCCTGGCTCGCGAATATCGTGCCACACACCCAGCGGCGATCATAGTAATTTACGAGGTTCGTACCTCATTAAGCACCTGACCTCTTCCAGTATTGCGACCACCAGCGCTACAACAGCAGTAGTGTCCTGCACCGAGATACCTGGTGGAGGACACCCCCTGGAGGTGCTGATACCTTGCCTACCAACCAGAACCACTCTCTCGAAGACACCTGCTCGCCACATCGCTACCACATTTCGCAAAGGGCACGAGGTTCATGAGATCCCGCCGCCCAGGCTGTCCCACACCTGCTTAGCCTGCCATATCTTGCCTACATCCTGGCTACTGCTGCCGCACCGGCCTTGCGAACGCCAAGACGCGACATGGGCCGCAACGATGCCAAGCAGTCCAAAATACCATTCGAAACAAGGAAAAACCCCAAGGGGTCGCAGGACCCTGAGACCAGCCCTACTGCCACGGCAGCCCCGGGAGACGACTGGAAGTCCTTATTGATAAACATGCAACAGAGCCTGTCGACCATTGACTCCAAAATCGACACCATAAACTCGCGCATGGACAGCGTTGTCACTAAATTGGAGCATCATGATACTCGTATCAAGGAGGCAAAAGACAGAATCTCCGAGTTGGAATATGGGGCCACCTCTAACAAAAAGCAAGTAACTCAAATGGACAGGCTACTAAAAATTATTGCGGAAAAGAACGAGGATTTGGAAGCGAGGTCCCGCCGCAATAACATTCGCATTTTAGGCCTGGCAGAATCCACCAATACGGGGAAAATGGAGGTATTCATTGAAAACCTAGTGATCGAACTCTTTGGGAAAGAATCCTTCTCCCCGCACCTCGTAGTAGAGCGTGCCCACCGATCCTTAGCTGCCCGCCCACCACCAGGGGCCCAGCCGCGACCCATCATCGCGAGATTTCTAAACTACAGGGACCGAGACGCGGTGTTGAGACGTGCAAGAGAGATCGGCACGGTGGAATATTGCAACACTACACTCTCCTTCTTCCCCGACTTCACCCCAGCCGTACAGGAAGCCAGGCGGAAATTCGCAGGAGTTAAGAAGAAGCTGCAAGATCAAGCGTTGCCGTACGCCATGCTATATCCGGCGAAACTAAAGATCTCCCATCAAGGCAAGCAACATTTTTTTCAAACACCGCAGCAAGTGGAAGATTTCCTTAAACAACACAAGAAAGACACAGCCAGAGACCATGCAGAAAGGCGTCGATCCGGTTCTTCCTCACCAATGAACCAACAAGACTAAAGTGTGGCGTGAATCTTTGGACTTTATTCTAGGAAGACAGTAACGGGACTCCACTAGTTTGGTGAGGTACAATTTTATGTTACTATATGGTCAGGTCACTATTGCACTTCGTGCTCGGTCAACCACCTCCGTCCCACATAGAGAGACTAGGTACCTTCCTAGCTCCTAGTGGGTGTAAGTAGGGAGGTGGTTGGAAGGTTGGGCGCCCCTAGAACTGACCCCCAATGGGCGAGCCCCATCACCCCCACTCTGTTAGTAGAGTATGGGTTTTTGAGAAACTAGTTCTGTTTTTAGGTTTGATAGGGGAGGGAATGGTTGGGGGAGGGTGGGATTTATTTGCCCGGCGGATTGGGGTTGCCGGTGTGGGAGGGGTCTCGCTCCACCACGTTACTGGAGCTGCTGAACATTTTGAACTGAATTATCGTTGGTGGAGGGGCAAAGAGGGAAGTTGGGGTTTTGGGTCTATATGTGGTACTAAGAGATATAGGAACATGGATGTCATAATCTTTTGCTACATACTGATGCTTTTATCCATTCCTTGTATACCAGTTTTGATGCGATACTGGGAAATGGAGGGGAGGTTTTGGAAGATGTTGATGCTTTTCAATCCGTTGCTGTCTGTCGGACTTGTGTTGATATACGTGCCAGCCTTTTTGACCTTACAGTGTGGGGATGGGTGAGGTAACAGGCGCAATGCCTGCGCACAAACTCCAATTGTTGTCATGGAACGTGCGGGGACTGAACAATCCTAGAAAGAAAAGACAGGTGCTGGGGTATTTGGACAGGCATGGTGTCAATATAGCTATGTTGCAGGAGACACACCTCGCGCCAAATTGCTCCCCCCTATTTGCTTCTCGATGGGCGTCATGTAAAGTTTTCTCGTCTTACTCGAACTATGCCAGGGGAGTCACTATCCTAATAAAAAAAGGGGTGGGCTTCACCCCGGCGGGATCGGATTCAGACTCGGAGGGCAGATATTGTATGGTCTGGGGGAAACTGTACTCTCACATGGTGCTCTTTGCCTGTTACTATGGTCCCAATATTGATGATCCGACTGCGCTGCTCACCTTGTGGGGCAAAATTCAAACCCTGGGCATCGCCCATGTCGTACTGGGGGGTGATTTCAATACTACAGTAAACCCTGCCATGGATAGGTCGTACCCACAGTCTCAACATTATACACGAACCCAACGCATGCTGCAGGGCTTCCTGGGGGACCACCACCTGACGGACTCCTGGAGACACTTACACCCCCTCCTTAAACAAGGCACACATTACTCGGCCGTCCACAATACGTGGGCCCGCATCGACTACTTTTTCCTAACTGCCGGCCTCGCTCCTTGGGTACTAAAAACTATACACTTAGCGCGCACATTCTCTGACCATTCACCTGTCCTCCTTGCTTTACGCATCCCCCTAGCTGTCTCTCCTTATCTGAACTGGCGCCTCAACCCTGCGCACCTCACTGATTCGGCCTTCAGGGCGGACCTAGAGCAGGACATAACAGACTTCCTTGACCGTAACATTAATTCTGTATCGAGCCTTACTACTGTGTGGGAAGCTTTTAAAGTCACTGTAAGGGGATGGTGCATTTCTAAAGGTGGGGGGGTGCTAAAGTCCCTACGAGGCGAGCTGCGTAGGCTGGAGGCAGACATTCTTACCCTTGAGCGTGATATCCCCCACGGGGAGCAGGGACGCACGAGGCAAGCCCAGCTCCGGGACAAAATAAATGCATACACCGAGACTGCAGATAAGGAAAGCACATTTCTGGGGAGACCTTTTGCAGCGCGCATATATGGCGAGGGAGATAGGCCGGGGAAAGCACTGGCTTCGGCGGTTCGACCCCCCCGCCACCACAATTATGTTACCGTCCTGCTAGATAACCAACAGGAGCCACAGAGGGACCTCCCAGGGCAGCTGCGGGTACTCTCTGATCATTATCAGGCACTATATACCTCCCATAGGCAGTCACCACTAGACCTACATGCATATCTTGAGGATACCGCTATAGCATGGATGGGCCCGTCACAACAAAAATTCCTACATCACGAACTAGAGCTGGATGAAATCAAGGACGCCATCATGTCCATGAAATCCGGCAAGGCTCCGGGATCGGATGGCCTACCGATAGACTTCTATAAAACCTACATCCACTTGCTAGCCCCCATTCTTAAACAAGTCTATTATGAGGCGCTGGAGGAAGGACTCCTGCCACCTAGCATGCGCGAAGCCCTGATAATCTCCTTGCTTAAACCAGGCAAACCCCCAGAACAATGTGACTCCTACAGGCCCTTGTCATTGCTAAATTCTGACGTTAAAATCCTTGCGAAGGTCCTGGCGACCCGCCTGAACCTCTTAATGGATCGGCTGGTTCTCCCGGACCAAGCTGGATTTGTCCCTAATCGCGCGACTTCACACAACCTGCGCACCCTACAGGCGGTACTTCAGGACATTAATCCCGGGTGCGAAGCGGCTGCTGCCTTCCTGGATGCCACTAAGGCGTTCGATTCCCTGGAATGGGACTACCTACTGAAACTAATGGAACGGATGGGTACTCCCTTTAACTTCCTAGACTGGATCAGATTATTATACACTAAACCACACGCTTCAGTCCTTTTAAATGGTTCCCGGTCGGCCCCCTTTGACATACACAGGGGCACTCGCCAGGGCTGCCCTCTCTCCCCAGTGCTCTTCGCGATCGCTATTGAGCCACTCGCGGCCTAGCTTAGACAGCATCATAATCATCGGTCCTTGATCTATCCAGAGCGACAACTGCTCATTTCATTATATGCCGACGATATGACGTTGTACATTCACAGACCGCAAGAAAATCTGAACCCACTCCTGCGCGAAATAACCAAATTTGGGGCCATCGCGGGGATACAGATAAACTGGACGAAATCTGCCCTCTTCCCCCTTACGGATAAGACGCTTCGGTTCCCCCTAGACTACCCACTGCTATGGGAAGATGATGAGATCAAATACTTGGGGATCACGATAACCAGAAACCGGGAAGCCATGATAAGGGCGAACTATGGCACTGTCCTGGACAAATTAACAGATAGCGTCACCAAGTGGATCCACCTCCCACTGTCCATGGCAGGACGCATATCACTGATTAAGATGGTAATCCTCCCTAAGCTGTTATACCTATTCACTAATATTCCATACAACCCGGGATCTCACTTTTTCCACGCCCTTGATTCCCAGTTGTCGAGACTCATATGGGGGGGGAAACAGGCGAGAATTAAGTTAGGAACACTAACGTTGCCGTACCACCAGGGAGGATTTGATGTGCCGAACTTTAGATTATATTACGACTGCGCACAGGGACACTTCGCCGCCTACTGGCTCCACCCACCTCCCTTTATGGCACACCTGGCCGTGGAAGACGGGTACATGAGACCCGAGAAACCATCGGGCTATCTCTACTCGGAGGCCCTTGCCTCTAGCCGTGACCCTTCCACAGTGGACTGCACGGTGATAGCCTGGCGTAGAATAGCAAAACGCATGGATGTCTCCTTTCTATATTCCCCTCGCATGCCCCTGGCATATGACCCCCGGTTGAGCATCACACAGGAAGAAATTGGCCGCAAATTGCTTACCAAGCTAGCTCTGCATACATGGGGGGACTTATACATTCAGGGGCAGTTTCGCAGCGCAGCCCAATTCTTTGGGGAACAAACACCCTCTATCATGGATACATTCCTGTACGTCCGCTTGCGACAAAACATTAAGTCCGCCACACCCTGCTTCCCTGACGAGCCGGAAGTCATGGCTCCCCTGCACGCTCTTCTGCAAAATGACGCTCCGACACATGTAGTCTCCATGCTATACAAAAATGCTTACGCGGCTCCCACACCCCCAGATCTTAGGGCAAGGCGGGATTGGGAGGAAGACCTGGGTTCCCCACTCTCGGACGAGCAATGGGAGTTCAGCTGCACACACACAAACTCAGTTACAGGGAATGCCCGGCTCAGATTGGTCCATTTTAAATTTTTGCACCGCTTATATTACACCCCTGCTAGGCTACTGCGCTTCGGTCTGCGGGACAATGACCGCTGCCTACGGTGCAAACGGTCCGGGGCAGACTTCATTCACTTGGCATGGACATGCCCGGCAGTCGCTACCTACTGGTTTGCGGTCTTCGAAGCCATGTCTGACATGATAGAGGTGGCAGTCGAGCCCTGTCCCAAAATTGCCCTGCTCGGCCACTCCACTCCAGCGATCAAGACACACCGGAAGTTTTTTGCACTGGGATTTCTTCTAGCAAAACGCCACGTGGCATGTAGGTGGGGTAGGGGGAGGGCCCCCAAATTCAAGATTTGGCTACATACCATGGCCACATGGCAGGAACAGCTACACAGCTATGCCGAACTTTTGCCCCATAACTCACGCCCAAAGGACCTATGGGGCCCGCTCATGGCCTATCTGCTCCGGACCCAGTCAGACGAAGATTCCGTCCCTGATGACCGGGAGGGAGGGGGTGGCGCTGCGCTTCCCTCTGCGCCCACAGATACAGGCGATCCACGCCCTGCGGCCCCCACTCTCTGACTACACTGCGCGACATAGAGTTTAGATACAAGTGGGGGAATTGTCCCTGACCCCGGGTACATGTCAGGAGAGTGCATGCCTGAGGGATACACCCGCTTTGAGTGTGCGGAGGGTAGAACGTCTGCCCTCATGACTCAGGCGGTATACCCACCCTGCCTTTGGAGACTAGCACGCACTCTGGCTTCTTGGCACTTCCGCTACTGCACAGACACGAGCACGGATTACACTTCTCCCCCTCCCACGACACGCTTCTGAATCAATACACTGCAGAGCACTCTCGCTGATGACATGAGTGGCCTCACTTTGCGGGCCACACTATGAACTTGCTCTGCGCTGGTCTGTCCTTTGCGCCCATACTATGTATGGTTGACTCATTGTGGGTGGGGAACATCCACCTTTGGATTTCATAATGTACTACGAACAGTTATAGTTCCGAAAAAATGATAAAATGAGACATCAATTGTCCAATGTATGCTAAAGATTTGTTATTTTCCTGATTAAGGACGTTTCCTTTGACAGCTACAGACACCTTAAACCGCGGCCGGCCCTGATGGGTTGTAGGCGACATGCTGTGTTAGACAAATGTTCCTATAAGCAAGAACATCTGACGGGAACATCGCTTGCTGCTGAAGCTGCCGGCCTGACGCCTCAGGTTGTGGGCGACTAAGCTGTGTATTACTACTGTGCTCTCTCAATAAAGGTCTTAAAAAAAAAAAAAAAAAAAACTATGCCAATATGTTCTGTCATCATCATTATGACATAATTTCTCTGCACAGTGCCAGTGGTCAGCGTCCACATTTCAATTATGCACAATAGGAACACTGTCCAACTCCCCCACAAGGGAGTTTCAAAAAACAAAAAGACAAATTTGCGTATTTTACAGGATATGACACTTCAGATCCTGAGTCATATTATTTCAAATAAGTTCCTATCCCACCCAAAAAATATATGCTGACACAGACAAAGCTCATATATACAATTTTGTTTGTCAACCAGCTATCCCTTAAAGGCTATGATTACTGGAAGGACACCATTAATTTGAAGTCAATTTGGGGAACTAAATCTTGGCAGATTCAGTGAATGTAAACATTGTTTTGAGCCTGTTTAATCCCTACCCAAATTAATTTCTTAAATGAAATGATCCAGCAGACTACCAGTCTGGGATTGGAAGAAATTAAAGAAATTAATGCCCCAACAATTCCCTCTATTGTCTGCTTTGATAACTGGGAGAGTTTCACAAATTACAAGGACAAACAGTTAAATAACATGGTGCAGAATGCCACATTTAATCCCTCATTTTCGAATCTGGACGGGTGGTTGTCGTGGCCAGTAAATGCTAATGGTTGCCACACTTGTTTTCTTAATTCCACACCTGGATTTAAATCAAACAGACCCTATCCCCGATATGCTCAATCAAAACATTCTGGTATTATTGCCACCTATTTGGTGGGAAGTTAAGTCAACAATGGTTGGAACATTCCACTGTCTGCAGTGAAGCAACATATTTCTCTCTTGTCTGAAGACAAGGATTTATCAGATTTTCTTTTAGGTCCCAAATCCCCATGTTCTAGAAGATTTATATATGCTACTTATACTGAAATTTGAAAATCATCCCAGATGCCAGCTGCTGCACATTTGAGACAAATTGACCAAGATCATTTAGATAAAGTGTGTCATCTCATATTTACTGTTGTGTTATCTGTTATTGATATTGTGCATAGTGACATGTCAACACTGTATAATGGGCACACTCAGCTAAGACCTATTATGCAGTTTAGTTGGATGCTTTAAAAACTTAAAATTGAGCATGTTCCATGGCATTATTTACATTGCACTGATTTATTTCTGACTTTTAATTTAACATGCAAACAACAACTGATGCCATGAAAGACAACCTACATAATACTGCATTTAGATAAACTAGTACCACTTCCATTCACTATAGCTGAAACTCTTTTGGCTATGTGGTTAATACACAGAGTTATTTCTCTGCCGATCTCGACATTTCAATTCATGGCTTGCATGAAGCATTTCCCTGTAGGTAGATATGCACCCTTTGGGAGCAGCGTCATTCATGAATCACGGTCACTTCCTTTTACATAGCATTGTGAATGTGCCAACAAGGTAGTTTTCAATACAGGAGAAGAATACAACTCTACTGTAGGACATTCACTTGTTTGTAAACATGTTAAAATTCACAGTGTATGTAATATTTCAGCACCTAATTTGGCCAGTTATTCAAAAGGAATCCCGGTTCCTGCAATTCTCCCCCTTGTTACAACACTTTCTAATGGGAGTTATTTAATGTTTAATAATCAAGATTGTTGGGGAATGCAAGCCAGAGTTTCATATATTTGATCAGTTTCCAGTTAGTCACTTGTTGCAACAATATCTCGTTCCCCCCTCCGCTTGGGATTATAGATATCTCATTTTTTTTTTTTTTTTAACATCATTTTTATTGCATCACCAATATAAATGTACAGACAATATAATTATCAGTTACAATACAACATGTACAGGCTTAGTATGATCCAGTCGTCCTCCATTCGGGGGGTCACCTCAGCCTTGGCGCGGGTGTCCTCATCCCTGCCCAGTTCTTGTAGCTCCTTACAATGCCTGATCGCTTCCTTAAGCAAATAACCCTGGGTTGCTTTTGCGATTTTCACCCCTCCCCCTCCCCAAATTTCGGTACCCCAACATCCCTCCAAATCAGCCTCCTACCCACCCTCCCCCGTGGTCGCTCTGCGCTGGACTAACAGTGTAAAAGTGTCCGGTGTGATGCAGGAGGAAGTAAATTATAGATATCTCATTATGGATTCCCATTCCAACTTTGAAGACAGATTTCAACAAGATAAGCAACTCAAAGCATTATTGTTCCAAAAAGAAGTAGCTCTCACTGTTATGCTCCCGAGTTAGGCCCATGTAGCGAAGCAGCTAATTTCTTATGTTGTCCTATTTTTTAGCAGTAACCTTTTGAACATATTTGCTGGCGCCACAATGTCGGATTAGTTTCCCTGAAACTAAATGTATTTACACATCTACCTTCGCACAACAATATCACAATGCTCTGATCATCATGTACAATGTCTCATTTCACTAGACATCTCAGATGGATTTTTCTGCCGAACTATAGTGCCAGTGTTATGAATAGTCCTCAGGATCGGTTTGTTGAAAGGTAAGCCCACCTCCAAATCTAGCCAACACCTGGATAGCCTTTATAGCACAGAGTGTTGACAGGATTAAGTGAGGGGAAAAAATAAGGAATATCAAGGAAGGAAAGGATGGGGACAGCAGGGAGGGAGATCTGAAAGACATAAACAAAACACAGGCATAAGACTAAATCCCTACACGGTAATCGGTTCGCTTCTATTCTATAACTGTTGCTATGAGGGTTCATACCTGTAAAAGAAAAGACAAAGCCTTGTGGATGTGTAGAGGCAACGTAGGGTTGGATATGCTGTAACTATAGGGATACAGAACATACATAAGCATAAATACTCCAGTAGAACATATAACACAATGCTTGCTACTACCAATCTATTCCTGCGCTAACCACCTACCTAGATAAGACTCCACTAAACCTCACAGGGGTAGAGTGTGATCCACACCTCCTAATCCCCTGTTAATAGAAAAGTCAAACATCAAGTTACACATCTGTACATATATACTCCGTGATACCCTTTCACACACAGTGTTTGTTTTGTCTCACAAAGCTCCTCTGGAGATCCCAAGGTGGAATCCCCAACTAATGCCTCTTAGCTGGGTTCCAGGAATAGTCTTATGTACAACAAAAAAAAGCACCCCAAAAGGAGTAACTATCCAATGTTCGATAGTTACAACAGAAACACCGCCGTTGGCCAAAAATACCAGCCGGGACAAATCCAATGTAATCCCCAAAACAAAACACCATAACTAGACAAGGTCTGCAAAATATGACATCACAGCCGGAGGTGGGTAGGAATACAAACCGCCGCTGAGTTCAGACACACAGCGTCGCGGTAACAACGCTCTTACCACACCAGCAGAACAGAACTCCGAGGTCGAGAACAGCCACAGGTCCGGAATCACCGACAACTCGCTCCGGCCGCCATTCCCCTTTTGTACAGCATCGCGGAAGCGTGATGCGCCGCATGGGATGCAGGGAGCTGTATTTCTTACCCGGAGGATGCCGGGAATCGTAGTTCGCGGTACCTCCGCGATCGTAACAATACATCCCTCTCTCAACCACGTGGACAGGGGCCTGGCTTCAATGGACATCTCTTATGGAATGCAGACACCAACCTCGGGGCATGGACACCTAGAGCAGGTTCCCATGAGTTCTCTTCAGGCCCGTACCCCTTCCAGGACACCAGATACCACAACTTACTCCTCCTGAAACGGGAGTCCAGAATACGATGGACCACATACTCCTCCTCGCCATGCACCAATACAGGAGGAGGACGGTACTGGCCCTTCGACAATGATGGTTTCAGCAAAGAAACATGAAACACAGGATATATGCGGGGAAGGGAGCTTTAGCTTAACTGCTACAGGATTTACCCTTTTCAGCACCCTATAGGGTCCAATGTATCTAGGGTTGAACACGCTGTGCTTCCTGAAGCGCAAGTTCCTGGTAGACAACCACACCTCGTCCCCTACACAGTATAGAGGTCCTAGCCTACGGTGCTTGTCCGCCGCAGCTTTATACTTGCTTTTCACTGCTCGCAGATGTTCCTGTGCCTTAACCAACGTCTCCTTAATATGTGCCACCCTATGAACCACACCAGGAAGCAAAGAGTCAGTTTCAGGTTGCACAAAGGGAAGGAAACGTGGATGTCTGCCGTACAAACAGTAGAACGGAGAGATGTTGGTGGAACCATGTGTGGCATTATTGTAAGCCACCTCCGTCAACCACAAATAATCCACCCAATTCTCCTTGTCATTGTCCACGTAGCATCTTAGATACTGCTTAAGGGTTTGGTTCAATCGCTCAGTCTGTCCATCAGTTTGCGGGTGAAAACTGGAGGAAAGGGCGGACTCAATATGCAACGAAGAACACCATGTCTTCCAAAACTGAGCTGTGAACTGTGACCCTCTGTCGGATACAATGACGCTCGGCAATCCATGTAACCTTACCACGTTGACCATCAGCAGGATTGCCAGCTGACCCGCCGAAGGTACTTGTTTACAGGCCACAAAGTGCCCCATCTTGGACAGGTAATCGACCACCACCATAATGGCCGTACAACCTTTGTCAGCGGGAAGGCCGACGATGAAGTCCACTGAGATCCGATCCCAAGGAATCGTTGGAGTAGGTGGAGGCTGCAACAACCCCTGCGGACAGCCATGGTCTGATTTCATCCTAGCACATTGAGCACAGGCTGTCACCCAGCGCCCCACATCAGGTCTCACCGAAGGCCACCAGAACTGTCTCAATACACGTTCCAGTGTCTTAGCCACCCCTAGATGTCCAGCACTAGGCGATTCATGGCACCAGATGTATACCTGCCTTCTAAGAGCCCTTGTAGGCACCAGCAACCGGTTATGGAACATCGGCAGGCCCCCATGCATTCTCCATTCTCGATGACAACCCAACCACGTCTTCCAGACAAAGGAGTTCACTCCCTGCCTAACGTCTCTCAAGAAAGTATCTGGCTGCAATACACACACCACTTTCTCTGGAGCCACAATGCTCGCCTCAGCCTTTTCCTCATTCGGACTGCATGTTTACTGGCGCGTTAGAGCGTCCGCCTTCCTATTGTCCGCTCCCGGGCGGAAGGTTATAATGAAATTGAATCCGGAGAAAAACATCATCCACCGGAGCTGTCTGGGAGAAAGATGACACGCAGCAGACATGAACTGCAAATTCCGATGGTCGGAATAAACAGTGACCACATGACGAGCACCCATGAGAAAGTGTCGCCATTCCTGAAAAGAGTCACGTATGGCCAGCAACTCCTTTTCTGCTATGTGGTAGTTCAATTCTGCCTGATTTAACTTACGTGACATGTATGCCACTGGGTGTAACTGACCCGTATCTGAATTGCGTTGAGACAAGACCGCCCCTATCGCCACCTCCGAAGCGTCTGCCTCCACAATATAGGGCTTGCCCGGGTCAGGATGCGATAACACAGGGGCTGTTATGAATGCTTCTTTAAGGGACGAAAAGGCGGATTGCGCCTCTTCCGTCCACACAAACTCTTTACCTTTCTTCAGTAGATGTGTGATAGGCGCCACCAACCTCGAGAACTGATTGATGAAACGCCTATAGAAGTTGACGAAACCCATGAAGCATTGCACGTCCCGCACACAAGTTGGAACAGGCCAGTCCCGTACCGCCGCCACCTTCCTTTCCGCCATTTCTTGACCCTCCAGACTCAGCATCACTCCCAAAAATTCTACCACATGCACATGAAAATCGCACTTGCTGATCTTGCAGTATAGATGGTTAGCCTGCAAGATAGTGAGCACGCTGGTGACATGTTGGAAATGCAGTTCCTCTGATTCTGAATATACCAGTATGTCGTCAATATAGACGATTACGTAAGGGTCTAAGATGTCCCGGAACACATCATTCAAAAAGTATTGGAAGGCCGCAGGGGCGTTACAGAGCCCGAATGGCATTACTCTGTACTCAAACAACCCATATCTGGTTTTGAATGCCGTCTTCCATTCATCCCCACTACGCATGCGGACCAGATGATACGCCCCCTTTAGATCTAGTTTCGTGAATATTGTAGCCTTCTTCACTTGTTCCAATAACACACTGATCAAGGGCAGAGGGTACCTGTTTTTGATAGTGATGGCGTTTAACTCACGAAAGTCCACACATGCGCGCAGCTCACCATTGGCTTTAGGAATGAAAAAGAGAGGCGATGCGGCTGGGGATTTGGATGGGTGTATAAAACCCAAGGCCAACAACTTGTCCAGATATTCCCTAAGATGCAGGTTTTCGGGTTCTGTTAGAGCATAAATCCTACCACACGGAATTGAGGCACCTGGAACCAGATCGATTTGACAGTCGTACTGTCTATGCGGCGGTAACCCCTCAGCTTGTTCCTCATTAAATACCTGACTAAACGACTGATGTTCAACAGGGAGTTGCACACATTTTTCCGCTGCAGTGGCGATACAGGACCCCCCCTAGCAAACCCTGAGCAGGTCTCATAGTTTCCTGGAAACAATGAAGCAGACAAAACTCAGAACTCATATGCACCTTTCTCGAATCCCAGTCTATCTTGGGGTTATGTTTCTCCAACCAGGGTAGTCCAAAAATGATGCCATATTGAGGAGCCCTGATCGCACCAAAAGTAAGCATCTCCGCATGCTTGTCCGCCAACCTCACCTCAATTGCTTCAGTTTCATAACTGATAGGACCCATGCTCAGCTTCCTCCCATCCACAGCATACACCTCTTCTGGCCTTTCTTTAGGAACCAAAACTATTCCTAGACGTTTAGCTTCTTGAAAATCAATGAACATGCCCGTTGCCCCAGAATCTACCATAGCTGAGGCTTCTATCGGTTTCCCAGCCAACATTAGTACAATGGACATGTATAGATGATTAGACACATACGGTACTTTGGTACTCAATGAAGGGACATATTGAGGACTCCAAGAAACCCCTTCCTGTTTCCTAGAGTCTACTAGTTTTCCGATGCCTTATCTGCATCAGCAGCAGCCACTCGGTTACCCCTGAATCGGCTGGATTTAGGCTTCACAGGGCAGTCCCTTACATAGTGGCCCTTCTTGCCACAATATAAACAAAAGCCCTGTTTACGCCTCAATTCCCTTTCAGCTGGTGTCAAGGCTGATCTCACAGCCCCTATTTCCATAGGCTCGGATGAAGAACCGGAACTAGCTTCCTTAGAGGCATGTGTCTCTACTACTGGTTTCCTTCGGTTATCCCCTTTCCTCTCACCCAATCTATGGTCTAGACGTAGGGCCAAGTTAATCAATCACTCACAAGTGGTAGGCTGGGGGTCGATTTGTGCAATCACATCTTTGAGTTCATCATTCAAACCCTGATGAAACAAAGATGCCTGTTTGTTTTCGGGCCATGTGGTTTCCGTTAACAAGCGTCTGAAGGCATTCAAATATGTTACAAGATCCTTTTTTCCTTGCCTTAGTTCCAATAATTCTCTGTCTGCAGTATATGAATCGGCCCTTCTGTCGAACACCCTCAGGTACTCCGTTTTGAAAGCCTCCCAATCATGCAACAAAGGATCGTTGCGAGTTACAAGGGGGACAGCCCACTGTGCAGCATTGCCCGCTAAATAAGAAATCAGAAAGGCCACCTTCGCCTGATTAGTGGGAAAAGATCTAGGCTTACAGGAATAGTGCAACGCTATCTGTGTGAGAAACACCTGCACCTTATCCGAATCCCCACAAAACCGTTCAGGTGAAGCCAATGGGACTGATACTGGCATCTCTACCACAACTGGTTGAGGCAGAGGCATACCCCCTGCATCAAAATGATTGCGTTGAACCACATCTACGCGTGCCCTCAAATCTGCTGTTTCTAACCTAGAGGCAGCTACCTCTAACTGTAATGCGCCCAGAGCCTCTATCACATCCTCTAAAGTGGCCATACCTGCACAACCCGATCGGGAGGACAAGAATTTGTGGGTCGGTGATTCTGTTATGAATAGTCCTCAGGATCGGTTTGTTGAAAGGTAAGCCCACCTCTAAATCTAGCCAACACCTGGATAGCCTTTATAGCACAGAGTGTTGACAGGATTAAGTGAGGGGAAACAATAAGGAATATCAAGGAAGGGAAGGATGGGGACAGCAGGGAGGGAGATCTGAAAGACATAAACAAAACACAGGCATAAGACTAAATCCCTACACGGTAATCGGTTCGCTTCTATTCTATAACTGTTGCTATGAGGGTTCATACCTGTAAAAGAAAAGACAAAGCCTTGTGGATGTGTAGAGGCAACGTAGGGTTGGATATGCTGTAACTATAGGGATACAGAACATACATAAGCATAAATACTCCAGTAGAACATATAACACAATGCTTGCTACTACCAATCTATTCCTGCGCTAACCACCTACTTAGATAAGACTGCACTAAACCTCACAGGGGTAGAGTGTGATCCACACCGCCTAATCCCCTGTTAATAGAAAAGTCAAACATCAAGTTACACATCTGTACATATGTACTCCGTGATACCCTTTCACACACAGTGTTTGTTTTGTCTCACAAAGCTCCTCTGGAGATCCCAAGGTGGAATCCCCAACTAATGCCTCTTAGCTGGGTTCCAGGAATAGTCTTATGTACAACAAAAAATAGCACCCCAAAAGGAGTAACTATCCAATGTTCGATAGTTACAACAGAAACACCGCCGTTGGCCAAAAATACCAGCCGGGACAAATCCAATGTAATCCCCAAAACAAAACACCATAACTAGACAAGGTCTGCAAAATATGACATCACAGCCGGAGGTGGGTAGGAATACAAACCGCCGCTGAGTTCAGACACACAGCGTCGCGGTAACAACGCTCTTACCACACCAGCAGAACAGAACTCCGAGGTCGAGAACAGCCACAGGTCCGGAATCACCGACAACTCGCTCCGGCCGCCATTCCCCTTTTGTACAGCATCGCGAAGCGTGATGCACCGCAAGGGATGCCAGGAGCTGTAGTTCTTACCCGGAGGATGCCGGGAATCGTAGTTCGCAGTACCTCCGCGATCGTAACAGCCAGGGAGCAGGTATTTAACAGCATTTTCAGCGCTAGGTTCTCAACGCCAATTTTGTCAATTACCGCTTGGGTATAAGAATAGCCCCAGGCTGTTTTCAACCAGGGTAATTGAGTTACTTCAAATTTTTGATGAGTAGGTATTGTCCTACGTAGATGATTTTTATCTGAGGTACGATGAATTAATGGAATACTTGTCTAAGATGAATAACATAATACTTGGGTTTCCTCACCTGGGTTACAAATTCAATGTAAAAAAATCTAAAATTTCCCACCTTTGGATCCTATTTCTAGGGTACGAATTGTTAAGTGAGGGAAAAAGCCTGGCGGCACAGTTTTAAGAAAAATGTGCACTGCTCCAACCTCCAACGACTCTGAAGAGACTACAATCTATTTTAGGGTTTTGAATTTTGGCAGGACATACATTTTGGATTAATCAGAAAGGGTGAAACCTTTTTACGATCTAATTAGACCTGATTTTTCAGTGCATCATTTGACACAGGAGCATACATATTTTTCATATTCCATACAAGCCGACATGATAGCTTCTAAACATTTGAACACACATTAACACGACTAACCTGGTGATCAGCGTAGTCGCTGGAACAACTGGGCACACCTATATCACTTACTTTGAAGGCATTACACACACAACCATTTCTGCAGTATGAAGATGAATATCCTCTGCCAAATGAAATCATGCCTCTAGATCGATATGAATGCATAATTTATACCGATGGTTCTTCCCAGCTGGCCATAGGAACAAAACCGCAATATCCAGCGGCATGCACAATTGTAAAAGGGCGCATGCATGATGGAAAGTTCCATCCTGGGAAAACACACACCCGGTCCCCACAGGACTGTACGGGGCAGCTGACGGCACTAAAAGCATTAATACTGGCACTTCCAAATTCAGATTGTGAATTCCCCACACAAATTGTGTGTGATTCATTTTACTGTGTCCAGCCCTGTAATGAATATTTACATTATTGGGACCAGAATGGACTTAGGGATTCCAAAGGTTGCACAGTAAAGCACAAGATGCTTTGGTAACAAGTGGCGGAGCTGAAAGAAGGCCTGCCACAGGCTCATGTTATTCATACATTGAGTCATCAACGTGTTGGTGTTCGCGCTGAAGGGAATATCGATGGCGGATGTAGCCGCCAAGGCACCAGTTTGTACTGCTGCCATTGCTGCAATAACTTGCTCCAGTACGTGGATAGACGGAACAACTATGACAGCTGTCAATGAAACGAGCAACAGTGCTGCACTGTTGAAAGGCTTTCCACTAATGTACTCCTACAAGTTAGATGCACAACATGTTCTGCATGCTCAGATTCTAGGAGTGGGAGATAGAGTAATACCAAACACGGATCCCAGATTGGGATTGATGTTAGCTGCACACAAGGGTTTGGGTTCTGCTCATGCAGGGATTACTGCTACAGTTACACTACTAAAGCAGCGCTATTGGTGGCCGGGTTTTACTAAACAGACCAAGGACTTTGTCCTCAAATGTGACATCTTCCAGCAGAGGAAAGGCTCCACCGTAGCACGCCCACCACAAACCGCTTCATTGATCTCAGAAAAACCTCTTGCATGTGTATATTTGGATAACTGCAGCGCCTTACACTCAGATGAGGCTTACAAGTACATCTTGATGGAGTTAGATTCATGCTCCATATTCCTGTGGGTATGGCCCCAGCAATCTATTGACGCTCATGCTGTTATAAAGGATTTGCAAGTCTTTATCGGGACATATGCAATTGTCACGCTACATTCTGACCAACGTTTAGCTCTCAGGCTTACAAAGAAGCCACAGGAAGTTTGGGTGTGGCCTTGCGGTACTCCTCCCCCTACCATCCCTAGGGAAAGTCAGTCATTGAGAGGAAGAACTGGCACATAAAGCAAACCTTAACAGCGAGGGTATTAAGTTCGGGTGGCAGTTGAGTCAGTCACCTATATAGGGTCCAGAGAGCACTTAACATGCAAAGAAAATCCACTGGGGGTTGTACACCTTATGAACTCCTGTTTGGGGTGAGGATATGGGTACCCAACCTTGATAGTGTCAGTACGGTGGCGGCTCAAACCCCATTTGACATCAATGATTGTTTATGTGTTTTACAGGACTTTACAGAATACCGAGGTTTACAAAGCAACGTCCAAATAAAACGCACCGCCACTGGGAAAGTGAAAGCAATACCAGCAAGACCAACCTGGGTCCCGAAGATTGGGGACCTGGTCAGAGAGAAAATTGTGGACAAAAAATAATTTAGGCCATCTTACAGAGCGCCTGTATCTGTCCTGTCTGTCGAAGGTACCAGAACTGGACTACTTCCGCTGCTTGCAGAGACAAAAGGTTTGTCTCAATTGATCTGATCAAACCACACTATGTGGCAGATTCTCAACAGTATGCCACGTGGGATCCTGGGTAGCTGCCATACTCCTCTTGCTACTGTACAGGAAGTTCAGATGCAAGCGTTAATAACAATTGAAGACTCCACTCTCCAAAGATAAGCTGTAAGCAACAATGACATTTTACTTCTCCCTGTTGAAACAACCTCAACTGTACAGTCAACAAGTACAGAAATGTCAATTGGAAAAATGGATGTCTATGTAAACATACCACAGATCAAGTCATCTACCAGTTCTACAAATCTGCTGAGCTGCCAAGAATAGACCACACAGCATCTGGCTACTTCATGCATTATGACTATTTCTCATCGGATCCAAGTGAACCTGAGCTACCATCGCAGGCTCTCCCCTTCAAGCCTCGAATGTATGCTCTCATTCATTTGCTGAAAAGACCTACTTTGCTGTTCCCTGGATATATCTCTGGATTACAATTGGGTTACTTTTCCTAGTACTTTGGATTGGTATAGTAACTGTCTTTTTCCTACTCCGCAGTACAACAGAATAAACCACATGCATCATTGCACTTTGAACTAAGGGATCTGTCCCTAGTGAACATTACAGCAGTTCCAGTTCCTGAAGGAATTGTATGGGACATGGTATTGTATGATGGACATGGTATTGTATGATGTGCATGGTCCTACTGAACTTTTACAAATTTCTTATTTGTTCAGAATTTCTTTAAATTACATCACCTCTAGTACTTTCTCTGATGATTGGGACGTTGAAACTGAGCATAATTCGCTTGTAGATCTAAAGCAATTAGCGGCATTTTCTAATGATGAATTATACATGGTACAAGTAATTATGGAGACATGTTCTGTTTTCAGCATTATTGTCACCATTTCCTACACAAAGCTAGATTCCCTTGTGCTTTTATGATAACACACAATGGGACCATTGCCCAACATCGCCGATTGGAAGTTCAAAGACTTTTACGGAAAAGCTTGCTTATTTTTCAGGTTTGGATACAACAGACCCAGCTTTTTATTATTATAGCCTTGCACCTACACCTGCTAAGAAAAATATGCTTACTAACACAAAGCTGATATACTCTGCTTCCTTTATTTCCCAACTGTCTACACAGGGTTTTGACTTTTGGAAAGACACCATAGACACAAAATCTGTCTGGGGGACAAAAGATTGGCAGGTTCACTGAACAGAGGCTTTATTTGAAGCATGCCTCATACCACAACAAATAATTTTCCTGAACAAAACAGTGCAACAAACTTCTTGTCTCCGAATAGCAAAACTTAAGAATTGAACACACAGCAAATGCCCAGATTCTCAAACTTTGAGAATAATCAGCACTTAACACACCAGTGAGAATACACTAGATATCATGATACATAATGGTTCTTTCAATTCATCAGACCCCAATTGGAAGGGATGGTTGGTTTGGCCCATAGACACAAACAGGTGTCAATCTAGATTCCAGGGTAATACCGAAGGATTTAGGATCAATAAGCATGAGCAGCTATATGTACAGACAGAACATTTGGGGGTGGTGACATCATACAGTGTTGGGGAGTTATGCTTAGATTGGCTAAAGACCTCAATTCTTGTCCCTTCTTTTTGATGCCCTGGGATTTTTTATTAGGTCCCCAGAACCCACATCAAAAGTGCTTTTTTTGTATGGTATATACAATGGGCTGTAGAAGATTTCACAACAGGAAGCTGCTGAGAGATTGCACACGATTGAGTGTGAACAAAACAAATTAGGAAAGTTGAAAATAAAAATGGACCTAAACAACATATATAATATATATACACCATCTGACATTAGCTATCAAAAATGTTTATTATTTATATAAGCAATGTTCTTCATGTACAGATTAAAAGTAGAAAACAGAGAAGTTTTTATCCTCTATGGTCAATATTGCACTGTAATTACACATTTTGATTACATGAAATGGTTATGTTTCCTATCATGAATCCAGACACTACTAGATAAATTTTGCAGTGTCAACAGTACACGGCTTTATATATGAAGATATTCCAAATGATTCAATATTGATCTAGAAATATACAAGTTATCAGATAATTTTTTGTTTTAATTTTTTTTATTACCAGTAGGAATCAAGATCACAAGGTAGAATACATTACATTATCATTTCTTATCTTAACAAAGTCCTCAGACGATTACAAATACACAATGTGATGGTTACTGGTGATTCGTGTCATGTCTATAACATTTCATCTTGAGCTGGTATCAGTGGCGGGGTACAGAGATTCCCCCTATATTCATTGCAGTCCTCCCAGATGCGGGACCACTTTTTGGGACATCTCCTAACTACATAGACATACTTTTCCCGAAACATGAATCAGTCCATGTCCTTCACCCATAAACATACAGCTGGTGCCCGCGATGCCCCCGTATCGCTTCATTTTGTATAGAGGACATTCATTTCTGGCATGGCTCTTGAGATTCTGTATCCTACACGCGTTTCGGATGTACGCCTTCATAAGGAAGCCATGTACATAAAAAATTAGAACTAAACAGTGTGCATGAGAAAAAAAGGCATATGTCAACAGGTCAGTGTTACTTAGTTTCCATCCCCAAGTGTCATAAACTTGACATAAAAAGTAGGTGAGGTAAGAGATTAGAGACATGATATCCATAGTAAAGAAACTCACATGCAAATAAATGAAAGAAAAATAGTGTATACAAGCAAGTGGGTGAAAAGAATGGAGTGTAACCAAGCAGGTCTCCGAATTCATAAAGCTCCTGCCTAATAAGCTAGTATTACACATTACTGGGGTTAAAAGTTTACCTCGTCAAGTATAACAGATGGTCTAACTTCTGAGATGTTGGAAATGTAACGCAAGGTACTGGTGTGATGAGATGAATTCTATGAAGAATGGAAGAATGATTGTAATTAAACTGGTCAACGGAGAAACTACGCTTAGATGGCGTATACGTAGTGACTTTCAGAATTTCACCATTATGGTCAATATTGCACTGTGATTACACATTTTGATTACATGAAATGGTTATGTTTCCTATCATGAATCCAGAAACCACTCGATAAATTTTGCCGTGTCAACAGTACACGTCTTTATATATGAAGATATTCCACATGATTCAATATTGATCTAGACATATACAAGTTATCACTTCCTTTAGTATAGAGGACATTCATTTCTGGCATGGCTACTGAGATTCTGTATCCTACTCGCGTTTTGGCTGTACGGCTTTATCAGGAAGCCATGTACATAAACAATGAGACCTAAACAGGGTGCATGTGAAATAGGGCATATGTCAATAATGTACAAGGTCCTACTACATTTTAAAGCCCAAAGGGGCCGGTCAAAAAGAAACTTATCATACAAAAAAGTAAAAAATACTAGTCATAAATCAGCACAGATACATTAAAAATGAGAACAATAAATGGTACTGCTAACGTGCTTCTTAAAAAGTGTGAACTTCCTTCCAATATGTTAAGCCACATTAAATTCACTAATTCATACATTTACAATATCTTTTTTTATTATATGTAATCCATCTAGCCTGATATTAAAGTGACCAACTATATACATCAGCAACTTAAGACTTAAATACACCCTTCAAGTTTATTACAGGGATTCGCAGATTTAGGTAGGCATCAAATTTGCCTGCTAAACTGCTTTCTGCATCTGTAGGTTAATGGCCTTATCTCCACATTTAAAATGTTGTTTTTTACCACTGTGGATCTATCGCACAAGTTACTTACTTTCGGTAACGATATATCTGTAAGAAACAGTAGTTAGTATTAGATTCCGTACCTTAGAATATCCTCAATCGTCAGACTGGATCGGGAAACTTTTGCTTAGCGTACCCTTGCGCGTCGGTAGGCGTCGTCAGCGGCTCCGCATCCGTCGTCGGTGTCATTGGCGCCAGCATGACGTCGCCGGAGTAGTTAGACGCCACCCTCGTGCGCTGACGTCAGTTCTTATACATAGCTTTTCCGCGCCAGAAAAGCAGAGCCATGATAAAAACCAACACTGGTGCCATGAAACTAGGGCCCTGAAAGAGGATGACATTAACCCTAGATATCAGTTCGCAGAACGGGGAGGATGGGTGGGGCGGTAAGGAATCTAATACTAACTACTGTTTCTTACAGATATATCGTCACCGAAGGTAAGTAACTTGTGCATCTAAAAGAAACAGGTTAGTATTTGATTCCTTACCTTAGAATAGATACCCCCAGCAATACCAACCCCGGAGGTGGGTCTGCAAACCAATGATCACACCAGAAAGTCCTGGAGAACGGAACGGCCGAAAAAGCCATCTCACTGGACTTGGCTGTCCAGGCTGTAGTGTCTTGCAAACGTGTGCAGCGAGGCCCACGTAGCGGCCTGACAGATGTCCTGCAAGGGGACTCCCCGGCCCAGGGCAGTAGTAGCCACCGTGGCCCGAGTGGAATGGGTCCTCAGCCTAACAGGAGGCTCCTTTTTAGCCAAAGAGTAGCATACCTTGATGCACAACACGACCCACCGAGAGATGGTCCGCTTGTGCACTGCCCGACCTTTCTTAGCGCCCACGTAACCAACAAAGAGTTGGTCATCCACCCGGAACTGGCGTGTGCGATCCAAATAGAATGAAAGCGCACGATTTGGGTCCAGACGGTGGAGCCTCTCTTCCTCTTTCGAGGGATGCGGAGGCAGAAAGAAGGTGGGCAAGGTGATGGACTGCCCGATGTGGAAGGCTGTGACTACTTTGGGCAGGAATGAGGGTCGCGTCCGCAACACAACTTTGTCCGGATGGACAGAAAGGAAGGGAGGTTTAGAGCAAAGAGCCTGGAACTCACTCACCCTCCTGGCAGAGGCGATGGCAACCAGGAATGCAGTCTTCAGAGTAAGGAGACAAAGAGGACCGTTATGAAGTGGCTCGAAAGGAGCGCACATCAGATAGGTCAGAAGAAGGTTCAAGTCCCACTGAGGCATCACGAAAGGAACATGAGGAAACATATGAGTGATGCCCTTTAAAAACCTATTTACACAACTGGGGACTTGAACAAAGAGGGCTGATCAGGGAGCCTTAAGAAGGCGGAAATGGCAGAGAGGTAGCACTTCAGAGTGCCCAGAGCAGAGCCCTGCTGGGTAAGAGAAAGAATAAAGAGGAGAACCTCTGAAAGAGGGGCAGAAAGGGGATCCACAGCCTTTGCTGTGCACCATGCCACAAATTTGTTCCACCTGCAGGCGTATACCGATTTTGTGGAGGGACGCCTGGCTGCCAGAATGACATTACAGACTTCAGGATGCAAGTCAAATGGCCTCAACTGCCGCCGCTCAATCTCCACGCATGGAGGTGGAGACTGGACAGGGTCGGGTGGAGGACAGTCCCCTGCTGCTGCGACAGAAGGTCCTCCTGAAGAGGCAGACGAATCGGGGGATCAACAGACATGCTGAGTAGCTCGGGATACCAGTATCTTCGTGCCCAGTCCGGAGCCACAAGGATGACTAGGGCCTGGTCGCGTCTTATCTTCTTCAGCACTCTGGGCAGAAGTGGTATAGGCGTAAAGGCGTACAACAGACCGCAGCTCCACTCGCGACGAAAAGCGTCTCCGAGCGAGTGTCGCCTTGGAAATTCCAATGCGCAGAACTGATGACATTGCGCATTCTCTTCTGTGGCGAATAGATCTAACCAAGGCTCCCCCCAATGCTGAAAGAGGCCTTGCGCCACGTCAGAGTTCAGACGCCATTCGTGATCCATCATGCACTGAGTTTGTCCGCCCTGGCGTTCAGGGAACCTGACAGGTGTTGAACCACCAGGGTCACGCCCTGATGTTCCAGCCACTGCCAGAGGCGTAGAGCCTCCTAGCATAGGGTCCACGACCCCACTTCGCCCTGTTTGTGGCAGTACCACATGGCAGTGGTGTTGTCTGTGAACACCTGCACTACACTCCCCCGGACAGAGGGGAGGAATGCCTTCCGTGCAAGCCGGATAGCCCGCAGCTCCAGAAGGTTGATGTGGAGCCGGGAATCCGCCGGAGACCAGAGGCCTCTGATCTCCGCCTCTCCCATGTGGCCCCCCCAGCCCTGGAGGGACGCGTCCGTCACAACTACGTGCTCCGGTTGAGGTAGGGAAAGGGATCTGCCACTGACCCAATCGTGGTGCCTGAGCCACCACTGCAACCGTCTTGCAGTGCCCTCCGAGATCAAGACATGGTCGGACAAGTTGCCCTGATGCTGGGCCCACAAACCTCAGGTCCCATGCAGAGCCCGCATCCGCCACCTGGTGTGATGCACCAGAAGGATGCACGAGGCCATCAGCCACAGAAGCCGCAGCGTCAACCTGACCGAGACTCGGGATAACGGCTGAAAGATCGGAATCAGAGCCTGAATATCCCGAACCCGCTGTTCGGGAGGATAAACCCGAAACTGCGCCGAGTCTAGAACCGCTCCGATGAAGCAGTGCTTCTGAGAGGGACACAGGTGTGACTTCGGCACATTGATGGAGAACCCCAGCAGGTGCAGGAGGTCGGCCGTTGTCTGGAGGTGGCTGACGACTGTCTGGGGCGAGCCCGCCTTCAACAACCAGTCGTCGAGGTAGGGAAAGACTGAAACCCCTAACCTGCACAGACGAGCTGCGACCACCGCCATCACTTTTGTGAACACCCATGGGGCGCTGGTAAGGCCGAAGGGGAGCACGGTAAACTGAAAGTGCTCGTGGCCTACCGTGAACCGCAGGTAACGCCAGTAAGACGGAGATATGAAAATAAGCGTCCTGCAAGTCCAACGCTACCATCTCGCGGGTCCAGGGCAGCTAACACCTGAGCCAGTGTCAGCATCTCGAACTTCTCCTTCCGGAGGAAGCCGTTGACGTTCCGCAGGTCCAAGATAGGGCGTAGGCCCCCTTTGCCCTTCTTGGGAACCAGAAAGTAGTGGGAGTAACAACCACACCCTACTTTTGGCCCAGGAACGCTCTCGATGGCCCCCTTGGCCAAGAGGGCCGTAACTTCCTCTTGCAGAAGACTCAAGTGATCCCAGACACGCGGTGGTACTGCGGTGGCATGGCTGGAGGGGTCGCATCGAAGGGGAGGGAGTAGCCCTTCGGACGATTTGCAGCACCCACCTGTCCGATGTGACAGTGCGCCAGTGGAGGTGGTTATGGCGAACCCTGCCCCCCATTTGTGTCACATGGGCCTGAAAGCTCAGACTAGGAGGGTTTTGAGGCGGATGCTGCAGGGGTAGGTGTGGACTGACCTCGCCGTTGTCCCCGACCGCCACCACGGCGGTTACCACGTCTGCCACCGCGCTGGATGTTAGTCTG
This sequence comes from Lissotriton vulgaris, assembly GCF_964263255.1. Taxonomy (NCBI): domain Eukaryota; kingdom Metazoa; phylum Chordata; class Amphibia; order Caudata; family Salamandridae; genus Lissotriton; species Lissotriton vulgaris. The sequence goes on along the minus strand of NC_141686.1, from coordinate 41,987,224 downwards.
CGGTCCGTGGCTGGCAGGACGTGTCGGGCGCCCCTTTCTTGGCCACGAAAGGCAACAGATTGCTGGCGCGGGGCAGAGAGGCCCAAGGGCTTTGCCGTAGCCCTGGAGTCCTTAAAGCGCTTAAGCACACTGTCTGCCTTGTCGCCAAAGAGGCGACGGCCATCAAAAGGCATGTCCGTAAGGGTGTTTTGGACATCAGCCGAAAAGTTGGGGGACCTCAGCCAGGCGTGGCGATGAATCGCCACTGTTGTTGCCATCGCTCTGCCCAGCGAGTCTGTGGTATCCAGCCCACACCGGTTGGAATACCGTGCTGCATCTCGACCCTCCACAAGGGCTTGAGTGAGTTTAGTCCGGACCTCCTCCGGACATTGTGGCTGCACGTTCGCGACGTGTCCCACAGAGAGTGGTGTAACGGGCCAAGAGGCACGGGGTGTTGACAGACCGCAAACCCCAAACTAATGGAGAACATCTTTTTACCATACTATTCGTACCTCTTGGATTCCCGATCGGGGGGAGCCATCGCGATTGCGGTCTAGGAGTTAGAGGCCTGGATGACCAGGCTCTCGGGGTGGGGTGGGTGGACAGGAAGCAAGGGTCGCCCGGAGCCGGGCAGTGGCACCTGGCCACGTTCCTATCTACAGGCTAACCTGCAGCAGGCTAGGACCAAGTGCCCAGAAGAAGGTCTGAAAAGGCCTCATTAAACAGCATCAGAGGCTCAGCCGAGCTTGCCTGCGGTTTAAGGACCTCAGTGAGGAGGTTAGTCCTCATGGCCGCGACGGGGAGCACAAGTCCAAGTCCTTGGCAGCCCACGTCAGCACCACACTATAGGCAGCCCCCTTCTCCGCAGCCACGGTAGGAGGGGAGACAAAACCAGTGTCTGGGGAGGTGTCCAGACCACTGGCCTCCCCTAGCTCACCTGCCTAGTCCTGAGAATACTGGCACTCACGTGCAAGTGGGTCCTCGGACCCCTCCGAATCCTCCTCGCCACCCATCTCCTGAAACTCAAGCTCAAAGGATGGGGCTGAGTCTTAGAAGTAAAAATCTCCTAGCGGCGTCATATACGGCGCCGATCCCGAATCGAAGGTAGGACCGGTGTCGACGTTGTCCTGGGACGGCGCCGGAGGCGACACCCTGGGGGCCGGCGTCGGCAAGGTCGACCGGCGACGACCAGGATCCAACAGGACCCTGCGGCATCGGGACTTAAGTCGCCGGGGCTGAAGCACCCGACGGCGCTGGGGCCAAAGCACCCGGCCCGCGTGGGGACCCAGTCGACCTTCATGGCCATGAGGAAGGCCTGGATATCCTCCGGCGTCGCGTTCTGCCCAGGAACCGGCGGGTATGGAGCAGGCCGCAACGCCTGCGGCTCCGGTGGAGCCGCGTGGGCGGTGTCGCCTGTACCCCCAACCGCATCGCGTGAGCATCGGGGGGAGTCAGAAGGGCGATGTCGCCTCTTCGACTTCTTGTGCCTCTTACCTGAGGACTTCGAGCCCAACGACTGATGCTGACTCCCAGAACTGTGGTGCGTCCGGCCCCGCGACTGGTCCCTCGACCTCCTTCCGGATCGGGACCTCGAGCAGCGTGGGGCTGACTGCCGAAGCTCGAGTCGCTTGCGGGACCGCTCCCGTCTAGCTTTGGATGTCAGGGCCCGGCAGTCGGAGCAGGACTTGTCGTCGTGGTCGGGGCCCAGACAGTGAAGGCACTGGCGATGGGGGTCGGTAACGACATCAGTCGGCTACAATTGACGCAGGGTTTGAATCCAGGCATCCCTACGGGCACCGTCAGAGTCGAGCGACTTCGAAACATGATCAAAAAGGATCGAAAAAGTTAGTCAAAATTTACTATGGGTACTACTTTTTCCTGATCGGCGCTTGCTGGCGCGGAAAAAAGAAGAACTGACGTCAATCAACTCGCGAGTGCGGCGTCTTGTAATCCGGCGACGTCATCCCGGCGCCAACGATGGACGCGGAGCCGCAGATGACGCCTACCGACACGCAAGGGTACTGCTACGCAAAAGTTTCCAGATCCAGTCTGACGCCTGGGGATATTCTAAGGTAAGGAGCTAATACTAACCTGTTTCTTTCAGATCTGACACGCTAACCCACTCAGTGTTTTCACCATAGATTAGCGTATGGCCCACCTTGGACTCCTTCAACTGTACCGCTTATGTCCTTAGACCTTCATTTTCATCTTCGGACTTGGGCTTACTATATGAGAGGTAACATCCTCTTATTAGTGTTAAATTCTGAAAGTCACTACGCATACGCTATCTAAGCGTAGTTTCTCTGTTTACCAGTTTAAATACAACCATTCTTCATAGAATTCATCTCATCACACCAGTACCGTGCTCTACATTTCCAACATCTCAGAAGTTACGACCATCTGTTATACTTGACAAGGTAACCTTTTAACCCCAGTAATGTATAATACTAGCTTATTCAGCAGGAGATTTATGGTTTTGGAGACCGGCTTGGTTACACTTTATTCTTTTCACCTGCTTGCTTGTATACACTTTATTTCTTTCATTTATTTGCATGCGAGTTTCTTTACTCTGGATATCATGCCTATTCTCTTTTTTTTTTCTATGCTCATATTGCGAACATTTTATGTATATGGAAAATTTGGTTTCTGCATCTGAAGCTTTTTTGTACTGTCACTGCCCAATGGTCTCTCTTGTCTTGGGAGTTTTCCCTTATCTTGCTCGGTCAGAGGAGTTCCTTTGCCATTTACATATAAACATATCTGAAGTCGAGAGGAGGGGAGCTAGCCGCCTTGGCTACTCTATGAGTATCATACTCATTAAGCAGATTATGCTTTCGCTTTAATCATAGGACAGTGTGTTCTGCCCTTTCCTCAGAGGTCAGATGTTTTTCCATGATTTCCCAATATTTAAACCTCTTGCTAGTTTTCCCCCTTCTATCTAGTTTATTTGTCTTGATGGCTGAGTTCATCCACTCTCCATGCGTCGGGGGTGATGGACCAATCCACTTAATGCAGATCTCCCTTCTAGCTATCACCATTAATACAAAAAGTAGCTTTGCTTCCATTACTGTTAATTTAACTTTCTCTGTTGTGTTACCAATCCCAAAGAGAATAAGAGTTGTACTTACTTTTAGGTGTTTTCGAAATATTGAATTTAGCGTCTTACCAACTTCTTCCCAAAATATTCTCAGGGATGGGCAGCTCCAGAACATATGGACATCGTCTGCCCTTTCTTCCCCACATTTAGGGCATTTTTTGATTCCTGCGTTTTTGAATTATGAGAGTTTTTTCGGTGTCCAATAGGCTCTATGCAAAGTATAAAGATGATTTCTTTTCAATGCCGCAGATTTTAATGTTGACCAACATTTCTCTATTGAATCTTCCCATATATTTACTAGGTCTTCTATAGCCAGATCTTTCCCCCAGATTTGGTCTACCATCTGGGAACTTTCATCTTCTTCCGTTATAAGGGTCCAATACCATTTTGCTACCTCCTTGTTTATGGGTAGGATTTTTATCATTTCTTTTTCTAAGGTCTTGCTATCTTTATCATGTGTTGGTATTGTCTTTGCCCAGCTGCTTAGTTGATAAAACTTGAATTTTGATATTGTTCCATTGGAGATCTTATGCATTTCTTCCCATGAGATTAATGTTGACCCATTTAGGAGTTGACCCTAATATTTGATATTGTTTTGTTTTAAGGGGGTGGCCATGGCATCTTTTAAACAGTCCGGAGCTCCGGGAGAGTTCCATATCGGTGCCATTGCACTGTAATAAGGGATTTTTAGGATCGTTCTAATATGTATCCTAAGTTTAACTGCCTCCTTCAGTACCTTTAGCTTGATTTTCTTGAAGTATTTTTGGTGACCAAATTTAAAGAGAAAATGATCCTTAGATTCTGTCATTACTTGCAGGTATTCCGGGTAATATTGGTGTATTCTTAGGAGAGCCCGTATATTTTTAAATTGAAAAGCCCTGTAGTATTCTGTTAAGTCCGGACTTGCTATCCCTCCTTTCTCTTTTTTCCTCCTGAGTTTTTTCCACGATATTCTGGTTCCCTTGGAGGCCCATATAAAACTTGCAAGCTCTCCCTGCAGCTTTTTTAATTCGTTTTTTTTTAAAATTCCAGTGGAATAGTGTTGAACAGAAAGGTATATTTTGGGAGTATAGTCATTTTTATAATGTTAGACCTCCCTATAAAGCTTAAAGGTAGGCTAGACCACACTTTAAGCAGTTTTCTCACCTCTCGGGCTACTCTATTTAGATTGTTTTGTGGTATTTTATCTACATTTTGATTTACCAAGATGCCCAAGTATTTTAGCTCTTGCTTTATATTGGGGCTATTAAGGTGTGTGTTCCATGTCATTATTTCTGTGGTTGACTGAGTATCCTGAAACTTGACCAAAATTACTAATGATTTTTTCTATAGCTGGTTTAGATTTTACATATTTATCTGTGAGTAGCATCAGATCGTCTGCGTAGAGTGCTAGCTTTTTCTCCCATCCCTGGTATTTAAAGGGAGTTATTTCCTTACAGCTTCTGAGTTTGTTTGCTAAAGGTTCTATATATAGGTTAAAAAGCAGGGGAGAGAGAGGGCACCCCTGTCTAGTGCCTCTGCCAATTTTGATATTACTCGTAAGGCTGCCATTAACCAGGATTCTTGATCTAGGATTTTTATAAATTTCTCCTACTGTGTGTAGGAAGGAGTCCCCTAGGTTATTTTTAGTCATTATACTATTCAGGAATGCCCAGTTTACTCTATCGAATGCCTTAGCGGCATCGACATTTAGTATTGTGAGAGGGATATTTTTTGACGTAGCTATGTCTGTAGCGCTTATGAGTTCATGTGTCAATTCATGTAATTGCCTTCCTTTTGTGAAGCCCTTTTGGTCTGGGTGTATAAGTTGAGGTGTAAGCTTTCCCAATCTTGTTGCCATTATTTTAGTAAATATTTTATAATCTGCATTGAGCAGAGATATCGGCCGGTATGATTCACATATTTTGGGGTCCTTTCCTGACTTTAAAATCATTGTTATCACTGCGTCGTTCCATGTGTCCGGCAGCCTTTCCTTTTGTTTAAAGGACAAATTTACCAGCTCTGTTATATGTGGGACTAAAGTATCCATTAAAGTCAGGTACAGCTCATTCGGCAGTGCGTCTGGGCCTGCAGCTTTTCCTTTTTTCAGGGTTTTTATTTTGTTTTTAACCTAGGTTGTTGAAATTTCCATATTTAGCTCGTTTTTCTCCTCCTCAGATAGTTTTAACACTGGCATGTCTCTTAAATATTCCTCTATCTGTTCCTCAGATGGGTTGACATCTTCAGTATATAGTTCCGAGAAGAAAGTCGCAAATTCATTTCTGATTTCCTCTTCCGCTGAGGTCAGGCTTGTTTGGTCTTGTTTTATTAAGGTTTTTACTTTATTTCTTACTGTGTCAGTCTTTAGTTTCCATGCAAGCCATTTTCCACATCCCTCCCCATATTCGTGGTTTGCCAGCTTGCTTGCTTCCCACTTAGTTTTTACTCTTTCTTCAAGAATATCACTTAGGGAGTCCTTCTGCCTTTGTCTATCTTTTTGCAAGCTTTCTTTCTTGTCGGGATCTCTTTCCATTAGTATTTGGGTGTCTAGGGTGTTTATGGTTTTGTCTAAATCTGTTCTTTCCTGTTTCGCTTTCTTTGATTTATGTGTTCCAAGGCTAAGTAGCTTGCCCCTTAATACGGCCTTATACGTGTCCCATACAATTTGTTTTGATGTTCCTGTTTTATTATTTTCAAAAAAGGCTTCTGTTTCTTCTTTAAGTGCTTGTACAATTCCCTGATCTAAAAACATGGCTCTTTCCACCGTAAACCTTTTATGTATCTGGGTTGCCTTAGTTTGTAACGTTAACTGTACGGCGGAATGGTCTGATAGGTGGGCTGGAATGTGGATTAGGTTTGTTACATTTTCCAGAAGGCTTCTATCTATTAAGAAAAATCGATTCTAGATCTATGTCCTAGTTTTTTATTATGTAGTGTGAAGGGTTGGCTGTTGTCTCCTTTTTCTTTCCATATATCTATGAGCTCTAAGTCTCTCTTATAAATACCAATCCACTCCCTCATTTTTGGTAGATTAGGTAGATTAGGATTTCTTCCTGGGGGAGACCTATCAGTTTTAGGGTCTAAGATGAGATTAAAGTCTCCTCCTAGAATTACTGGAGTGTTAGCTAGTAACAAATGTGTATACAATTTCTGTAAGGGCTCAGGGTCATCAAGGTTGGGGCCATAATACCCTGCTATTGTAAAAGCGGTGTTCCCCAATTTTATTCTTGCTAGTGCCCATCTTCCTTTACTATCCACTTCCGAAGATTCCATAATTGCATTTAAGGATTTTTTTTAGAACAATGGTTACACCTTTGATATTGCACCCTTGATTTGTGCAAATTTGCATATCCACCCATCCTAGATTTTTCATTATCTGATCCCATTCCTCTTTCAATAGGTGTGTCTCCTGCAAAATAATATTTTCACTTTCAGATGCTTTAAGGTATTCTAGGATTTTGTTTCTTCTACTTTTCGTTCTCATGCCATTAACATTCCAGCATAGAATGCCTATTCTCTTACCTCACCCTACTTTTTATGTACATTTTATGACACTTTGGGATGGGAACTAAGTAACACTGACCTGTTAGCAATACCAGTTATGGTTCTCATTTCCTCATTTTTAATGTATCTGTGCTGATTTAGGACTAGTATTTTTAACTTTTTTGTATTATAAGTTTCTTTTTGACCAGCCCCTTTGGGCTTTAAAATGTAGTAGGACCCTTGTACATTATTGACATATGCCCTTTGTTCACATGCACCCTGTTTAGGTCTCATTGTTTATGTACATGGCTTCCTGATGAAGGCGTACAGCCGAAACGCGAGTAGGATACAGAATCTCAAGAGCCATGCCAGAAATGAATGTCCTCTATACAAAAGGAAGTGATAACTTGTACATGTCTAGATCAATATTGAATCATTTGGAATATCTTCATATATAAAGACGTGTACTGTTGACACTGTGTAAAATTTATTGAGTTGTGTCTGGATTCATGATAGGAAACAACCATTTCATGTAATCAAAATGTGTAATTACAGTGCAATATTGCCCATAGAGGACAAAAACTTCGCTGTTTTCTACTTTTTATCTGTACATGAAGAAAATTGCTTATATAAATAATAAAAATGTTGATGTTGACAATGGTATGACCACTTTATTATCCAGGATTTATTCACTGGGCAACATAATGTCTTCTACTATTGACATAATACAGCATGACATGTCTTTTTTACAACATGGACAGTCACAATGTCGTTACATCAATAATACAAATATGCTTTCAGCATACAATCTACCAGAAAAACAGTTAACAATGACATGCAGAGATGCGAAATATACCATGTTGCACACTGAAAAATTAGACCAATTACCTTTCACCGTGGCTGAGACACCATCCACTGACTGGATAATACATGGTTATATAACCCTACCAGTCAAGGCGTTCTAATTCTAATACTGTCTCCAATACGAACAGGTAGGCAGATACGATGCGCTAGGGGAAGGTGAACTGCATGAATATTGGGAATTGCCGTTCAGGTTTAGATGCAGGAATGGGGACACAGATGTTTTCCTTAGTGGTTCGGATTGTGAGGATGCTTTAAGCGGTTCCTTAGTCTGTAAGGACATTTCTCTCCAAGGGGCATGCAATGATTCAATGGCGAACTGGTCTTGTTATCTGAAGGGTTCTCCAGCTGCTGTGATTCATCCGGTGTTCAGTTTGATCTCAAATGGGAGATATTTGATGCTGAATGATCAAGGTTGCTGCAAAATTGAACTGGGCATCGCTTATCTAGTGACTGTTAATTCCATAGGGACTTGTTGTACACAAGTACTGTTTTCACCTGCCTACAGTTAAGGAGGCACTGCTATGACCTTCGATAAATGTTTCCGACATACAGTTTGATTCTTTGAGCTAACTGAAAGCTATGCTTTTTGAGAAGGATGTGGCCTTAACTTCAGTCAGAGAGATGTTTGGTCTCCAGGTTGCAAGGTGCTCGTCTGAGATACAGACACTACTGCACACTAACTTCCTGCTGCATTTTGTGGAACTGGTCCACCATGTTTAACATGTCTGATACAAATAGTGCACTTTTTGAAATGGATAGGCTCTGGTCTGGTTAGCACCTTTCAGACGATTTCCGGAGTTATACCATCTTTTATACACTCAGTGTTGGGAAGTGTTTTTGGAGGGCTCTTGCTTGTCCTGCTACTTGTGGCAGGATTTCAGATTTTAGTTTATCTGCTCCGCAATGGACGTCCCAGTTCAACCCAGAATGGAGACAGCACTACCGGTGAGCGCATAGTATACTGCTTTGGCACACTTTGGCTTTCAAAACTGAAAAAGCATTGGCTCTTTTCCTTCAGGCCTGTCTGGCTTGACTGCATACAACCTGTCTTCCTGTCTGAATACTTTGGGGCCATGAATACGTCCTAGATATATATATATATATATATATATATATATATATATATATATATATATATATATATATATATATAACCTACTGGCGGTCGCCAGTAGGTATATATAGTTAGGATTTTTTTGAATAGGGATTTCTGAAAATTCTATGTTGAATAACTTTTGCGTTGATGGACGGAATTGGTTGAAATTTTCAGGAAAATGGCACATTTTGTTTCTGAGTGTCCCCTGAAAGTTTGGGGGGGGGGTTTCTTGAAGTGGGGGCCGAGAAAAAAGGGGGGTCCCAAAACGTGTTTTTAACATTGAGTTTTCCATAGGGCGGTTGGACTCACTTTTAGCTCGAACGGCAGAATGGATTTCTATGAAACTTGGCAAAATTGTAGGGACTGGTAGTTCGATGTGCCTTTACTAGGTCTCAAGATATGTGCTCTAGTGGATTTTGAGTAATTTAGGTTAAAAAAAAAATATATATCTGTAAGCGCGCCCCGGTACGCGCCCCGGAGAGCGCTCCGGGCGCGCTACGCGACTTGCGCGCGGAAAGCTGATTGGCTCTCGGGTGTCTGTAAACATTCGAAACAGTCCGGAGCGGCCGCCATCTTGTGTCTCGGTAGGATCGAGACACAAGAGGTGGCCAAAACAAAGGGGGAAATGACCATAAGGGGGCAGAGTAGATCCTCCCTGACCCCCTAGGTTTGATGTGGGGGCTTTAAAAGGGCCCCGCAGGGCAAAAAAAAAAAAAAACAATTTTTTTTTTTTTCGGGGGGAGCGCCCGGTACGCGCACCGGGAAGCTGTCCGGAGAGCGTACTATGGGGAAAAAATAAAGATAGACTTTTCAAATATTGTATGTTTATTGATTGTTCTTTTGTGTTGTTTTTTTATTTAAGTAGCAACATGTAGGTACCAATGCAGAGTCTAAAAATTAATATACACCATCTCCTTTGTAGATATCTTGCATGTTGTTTCAGAAGTTATTGTGGTATATGGATTTCATACCATAGTCTGTCAGGAAAGCAGAAACAATATGGAGGCAGGAGATGATAAAGAGATGTTAAATACACATTGGAGATAATATAGTTGGAGAAAGGAAGTAACTATGAGCAAACTTACTATGCAACACAAAAAAGTTGCACAGTATATTTTAAGTCTCACTTTATATTATATCTTTTTGGGTACGATTTCATATAAAAAAAGAATAATGTCTCAAACAATTTTAACTTTTCAAATTTAAATTTATTGTACTGATTTTTCAAAATCTAAAAGAATTTGTAACATTAATTCATGTGGTATGTCCTCCTTTTCATTCCATGATTCACATTCTTCAACACATTTAATTAATCCTTGGTCTACAGTGTAATCCAAAAAGTCTATTTCTTCATTTTCTTCCTTAGGATTGTTTTCAATCTTAATTTCAAATGAAATATTATTTTCTTTTTGTTGTGCTTCCATTTTCTTGCTGTAAATTGCATAAAAAATAAATATATCAGTAGAGATAGGGCACTGTTGGGTTTAAGTTCAGACAGGTACTTGTGAGTTTTTAACAGCGAAGTTATCTTTGGGCACTGTATGGTTTCAGGCAGGAAGTAGAACTATTAAAAAGTGCCTGTGATGAAGCTTAAGTAAATTCATAATTATACCACAGAAGCCTAACTCAATCAATAATTTAAATAATTAAGCCTCTCTCAATGACTAACTCTTATAGGGGGACAGTATATAACTATCTCAAAACGTTTTCCTAAATTTATTTAAAGTGCATAACATAGTTCTCCTTTCAAATTTTTAAAATAACATCTTACCTTTCAAAAAGAAGTTTAAGTTGTCAGTGAAAATGCTCTTGAAATGTACTTCAGGAAGTAGTAGTCAAAATGGCTGTGGTTCTCTCTCTTTCTTTATATATATTCAGGTACATAACCAATCAAATGTCATGAAATAATAGTAGAAAATGAAAGTAACATTTTAATTGGTTGTCAATTCTAAAACTTCATATGTGTTTTTGTCATGTAATTTACCTCAGGATATTTAGTCAGGCATACAGCATAAATGTCTCAATGGAATTCTATCAAATTTGGGTAAATGGTAGGGAGTGCTATGTAGTAGGGCTTATTCTATATTTGATGAAAGTGTCTCCAGTGGTTTTTCTGTAAATTACTTTCCCACCTTTTTTTAGCGAGCGCTTACCGGTACGCGTACCGGCAGCGTTACGGGAGTCCTCCATTTTGTGTTTCGGTAGAATTGAGACACAAGATGGATGGCAAACAATGTTCGGAATGGGTAGAAGGGGGCACGGTAGACACTTCCTGACCCTCTAGGTTTTCTGAGGGGGGCTTAGGACGCTCATATAGGCAAAAAAATAATTTTTTTTTAATTTGCGTGGGGAGCGCCCGGTACGCGCACCGGTAAGCGTACCGGGGAGCGTACTTTGGTGAAAAATAGTGAAAAAAGTTAGAAAAAGATAAACGTTTTGAATGATCAGAGGTAGGGTAGCTCTGAAAAGAGCTATTGGGTTCTGTGGCTGATTTAGGTACCTACAAGTAGGTTCAAATGCACAGTCTTAAATTCAGGAGGAATATTCTATTCCCCTCATCTGAGAAGTGCACACCATCTCCTCTGTAGATGTCTTGCATGTTGTAACGCAAGTTATTGTTGTATATTGAACCCATTCTAAAGTCTCATGTAAGCAGAAACAGATTTATTCCCATGTTTCCGTGCTTTCTCAAATTGTGGACAAAATTGGTTGGACCAGTTCCATTTCTGTCTTTGGCATATATTGGAATATACCAAGGCAGTTTGGGGAAAAAGTGTCATCAATTGATGAAAGGTGTTCTTTAAAAGCATTTCCAGACCAACCCCAGCCATAGTGCCCAAATCATTTCCACCACAGTGCACTATTAAGAGGTCAGGGTTTGGCAGATGCATACAAAAATGATATTAAAAACATATAAAATATATTTTTCCTTTAAAAGAAGAATGCATTTTACAGCTTTTGATATTTGCTATTAAAAAACCATTGAAATTCACTGAAAAAACCATAGGTTATAGACCATATATAGTTAGGAATTAGCATTTACAAAACCTTGAAAATTCACAGAAAAAACCATAGGTTATAGACCATATATAGTTAGGGATTAGCATTTACAAAACCTTATTTTACTCACACAAAACCATTGAAATTCGCATATATAGTTAGTTGCACTAACTATATATCGCACACCCGCACTCCACTGATGATGATGTCACATATTACATCATTCATGACATGGTCAGTGACATCACTGATGACATCACTGTTGACAACTCAAATGACATCACTGACAACATAACTGATGACATCATTCATGTGATAATACGATGAACCTCTTCAGACTCTAATATAACCTTAGATACACTCAGTGTAAACAGACACTCGCAGATTGTCACTCATCCATGGAGTTACTCATAGACCTAGTCAGTCATGCAAAGAATCAATCACACCTCCATTTCCTCAACTATACAGTTATACACACCTTACTTATTCAAACATATTCTAACACATATTTACTCTCTTATACAATCACTGATACAAGTTTTCAATGATCCATGCAGCCACTCACACATTCACTGGATCTTATACACAGTAATTTATATATGTCAACTCTCACATGTACTGTGTTTTACATATGCACTTACTTTGACATGTAGCACTGAGATATCCATTCACTCACCAATACACTCATGCACACAGTCAACCACGCATACAGCTGTTTCCACATGCAGTTTTGAACCCATACATCTAGTGAATCACTGATCAACACATGCAGCAGTTTACAGAACAACAGATATAATGATGAACAAATTAAGACAGTTTAATCACTAACCCATGCACTCAGTGAGACACATTTAATCACTCTCTCATACAGTCAGTCATGCACCTACTAAATCCTTCATCCAGACACTTATACATCCACTTATTCTTCAATATGTAAGACATATTTTAACTTTACAGAAAAATACAGTCACTGGATGATGTCATCAGTGATGTCATCAGTGATGTCACTGACCATGTCATGAATGATGTAATATGTGACATCATCAGCAGTGGATTGCGGGTGCGCGATATATAGTTAGTGCAACTAACTATATATGCGAATTTCAATGGTTTTGTGTGAGTAAAATAAGGTTTTGTAAATGCTAATCCCTAACTATATATGGTCTATAACCTATGGTTTTTTCAGTGAATTTTCAAGGTTTTGTAAATGCTAATTCCTAACTATATATGGTCTATAACCTATGGTTTTTTCAGTGAATATATATATATATATATATATATATATATATATATGAATATATATATATATAAATATAAATATATATATATCACATCACATTCAATGCGCCCTTTCTGTACCTCAGGCCCCGTGAAGGGTGGCGTGAACGCCGGTGGAGGACGGCACACAAATCTTTCCCTTATTCCAAATAATCACGCTCTCAGGAAGCGACACAACAACCAGTAAGGAGTAGAAAAAGGTTGTTAACTTCACAACGCGTTTCACCACACACAGTGGCTTGCTCACCACTGTGTGTGGTGAAACGTGTTGTGAAACAACCTTTTTCTACTCCTTACTCGTTGTGTCGTTTCCTGACAGCGTGATTATTTGGAATAAGGAAACGATAATATATATATATATATATATATATATATATATATATATATATATATATATATATATATACACACGCACACACATATATATATATATATATATATATAAAAAAAATATGTGTGTGTGTCTCGGATCAGAATTGGTTGCGCTACCGGATTGCATATTGCAGTGCCCAGTGTATTCCACTAATGATGATTGCATTCTTATAGCCACCCTGGGATGCTTCAGCGCCTTGTGATGTGAACAACGCCTCTCTGGGGAATTTATGGGATACAACGCCTCCCTCAGCAGCTGCTGTGGGAACTGGATGGAATCACCTTTGCTCCATAAACATGCTACTAGGTGCGCCTCTGGGAACCTCTGCGGTTGAGAGCAACAGTAATGTTGCGTCTACCATTCGGAATACATAAACAATTGGCCTTTTTCACGGTAGGAACAATTTGGTCTTTTTTTAAACAAAATTAACCGAAGCAGCTTTTGTTTTTTCTAGACACCATGGCTTTTTGAGTATTTGGGAGTTCAAACAGTATATTAATTCTTAAGGCTTTTTTTAATTTCAACAGATTTTATTAGCACATTTTTTCATATATACATACAGTATAGTGGTAACGTTGCCTAATACATCTTTTTAAGTAAGCTTGCTTTTAAATAATTTTAACTCGGCTTTCAGGCTTTTTTTTTTTTAGCTTACATATAATGACTTGCATACTTTTTAGAATGATTCTAGATAGCTGTTAGATGTTTTAAAAAGTAGTTTTTTTACACGTTTTTAAATGTTCTGCTGGCTTTATAGATAGCTTTTAGGCATCAACCCATAGTATGAGGAGTGGGTGTTATAGTCCTGAGTTAGGCCAAGCCAGCTAAGCAGCTTATTTCTTACATTGTCCTATTCTTCAGCAGTTACCTTTTGCACGTATTTGCAAGCACAGCAATGTTGGATTGGTTTCATTAAAACTAAACTTGCTTCCCACAACATTAGAACAATGCCCTGAACATCATGTACAAGGTTTCATTTCGCACTAGGTACAAATGTCATCTCTATCTTCATCCATGGGGTGACACGGCTATCTACATATCCTTCAGTAACTAGGATCGCTCCAACAGTAACATGAGCGCATGCTTCAAATCTTTGGAATAGTTCTACTTCAAGAACAGGATCTTGTTTGGTCCTTCACATTCCTGCATGCCTTGTTTACTTGCGTGCAATCCATGTTTCACTGTCTCTGGTGCCCCTTTGAATAAATATTTGCTTGACTTCCTTTGGACATTGGACTGTTAATGAGTCTCTTGGCTATCCATTTTTAGGACGGCCCTTTAGATTTGCGAATTCTACACAAATGCGAGAGTTGAGACACTCACCTGTGAGGAACCATGTGCATTGGTACAGGAGTTACAGCAAACCGGCTCTATTAACATGGTTGCATATTGCCTGGTGACCGTCTAAGAATCGGCTGAGGCCAAAGATCATGTTTGTTCTTTGGAGCTTGTGACTTGGGCTGCTGGCGAATCATAATATACAGAGTCGGACTCCGACTCCTTCATGGAGTTCCTAGTCTTTGAATTGGCGAGTGACACTATGGATTCTACCAAAACACACGATTTGCCTATGTATTTCTAAATTGTCATTGTAGTTATCGTTTTCCGTGTATCTTATTTTCAAACTGTGCTTTGAGTTTGTTTACCTTCTAATTTTATTCATTACATTTAGTATTTAATTTTGTGCGATTATCCTGACCAATGAGATGGGGTTGTGAGTTTCCCTATGTTAGCTTAGTTGCTCACATTGTAGGCTGCATTTCTTTTGCACACATTACTACATACACACACTTGGCATGTTGAATTTTCACACAGAACCTGTATATGTTTTTGTGTTCTGTTCTTTTCCTGGTATTTAGTCTGAACTAAGCATGAGCGAATTTTGCGGATCTCGCGTTCGCGAATTTTGCGGATTTGCGGATTCGCAATCCGCAAAATCCGCGAATTCCCGCGAATTTGCGGATTTTTTTTTTTTGTGTTCGCCTGTGTTTCTGCCAGTTCGCGAGGGTTTTGTACACTTTCGCAAATTGCGAACTTACCTGTCGGGTCGCAAGTTTCGCGAACTTGTTGTTTCTACGTGTCCAGCCTGTTTGGGACACTCTTCTTCATCACTGCCACTCTCTGTCACCACTGCCACTCTCTGACTACTCATGCCACCCTCTGGCCCACCCATGCCACCCTCTGTTTCATCACCACACCCTCTGGTTGTCCAGTGTACATTATTTTCGGCAAAGCAAAGCACACCTTCCCTGCCTCAAGTGACCTGAATTAATTTGGGGCTGATTAATGTGTCACAGAATATTTTTTTAGCTGGCACCTGCTTCCTTAGTGCGCCCTGATTAGTGATCTTTTGCACTTGCTAAGTGCTTTCATTGTTGCAAAATTAGTTACAACACCTGCCCTGCCCCAACTGACAATAATGAATTAGGGGCTGATTAATGGATTTTAACTTCCAGCCTGGCTCCTGCTTGTCTCCCTTAGCTGTAATTCAGGACCTTTGTGGCATATGTGTAACTATTCTGAGGTTCAGAGCAGGGTCACATAATAGTTTCAACTGGCAACTGAACTCTGGAGGGGCCCCTCAGGAAGCACTACAGGAAATGGCTACTAATGATGAGCCTAAACTTTTGAACCTGGTAAGTAGTTACTTTCAGTTTTGCTAAAATCGTATTTCTGCAATTTTGCACTTATTAGCGGGGCGCGAACTCACGCGAACAGTGCGAGCAGTGCGAGCAAAATCCGCTGCTCGCGGATTTGCGGATTTTGCGGGAGATTCGCAAATCTCGCGGATTGCGGATTTCCCGAAAATCCGCGAGCGGAACGGATTTTCCGCCCATGCCTAGTCTGAACACCATAAGCAAGGTCAAACAACAATACCCCGTATTATTCCCTCTGATCGGACACTAGCACCTCGACATAACATGAGAATGCAGCTGCGGTTTGTGAGCACGTCTTGTCATATAACTAAGGACAAGAGTTCTAAAAAAGACATCTGATCGAAGGTCTTGAGATAAGATTGCAAAAAGAACAATTGATGGACAAAATGCAGAACAATGGCATACATTCACCCCAGTACAGAGATCTGGTCCTAAATCCATCGTTTTTTTTGCTCACCATGCCTTTCCAGTTAGGAACCAGCCATATGCAAATCATTCTTGATCCTGCGCTCAATGGGAACAGTCCAGCCCGAACTGCCAGGCCAGGTCCTCCCTGGACTAGAAACAACCATCCTAGGGCCGGTTTCGGGCTTTCAGCCCTCATCAACCAGGATAGCTTGACTCCAGTGGCATGGAGATGGTTTTTGGAGGGCTCTTGCTTGTCCTGACCCACGTTGAGATAAGATTACCACGTCAGCTAAGATGTAGAACGTCCAAATTAGCTTTAGTAGAAGGGAGGGGGTTTAGGAAAATCTGTCTTATAACATGACAGGGAGTTTTATGGCATATGGTTTGTTAACCATGCTAGCAATGTTTTTGCTATCCAGTTTACTAATTGTGGCACAAATACTGCATCTTAGAGCACATCAGTTAAAATAAATATTCAAAACTTCCTTCTTGTCTTTTGGTGAACTTTTTGTGGACAAGTACAAGTAAGAGCAAAAAGGTGTGTCCTGTTACCGCAATCTCAGAGAGGATCGAGAATGTTGTGTTCTGGGGTGGCAACTAACTTGTTTCTCTGGAAAGCTTAGGAGGGTAAGTGAGGCATTATAGCTATCCAGACTTGGGCTCATAGATACTGAGGTAATATGGGGACTCAGTCCCTACATGCCAATTTTCTATGGTCCCAATCATAGTTCTGTTCCTGAGCAGAATCCCTAAAACAATTTGAAAAGGGAGACAAAAGAATAACATTTTACTTACTTCCTATTAATTTAGTTCAGCATCATAGGAATCTTCATTGAAGTTAGGAAATTAGAATATTCTTGTCTGTAGGTGGGACCCCATAACACTTTAAATCAATTGTAATAAGATTCATATTTAAAAGAGGTGAGGTGTGGCATTTAAAATGCAGGTACACTATAGCTTATAATTATTTTCCATACTGCTGTACATGGAAGCTCAAGTGATCGAAAGAGTACAGCTGAACAACGGAAATAAGTAGAATGAAGACAGAATTTAATGAGAAACTTTAAACACACACTGCTCCTATAGAGCCAGCAACTGCCATGTGACAGCATGCTTTGAACTGGCAGTTGCTTGAAAGCCTCAGTTCTTTTTGAGTAGGATATGCAAGGACAGTCCAACTCGAACTTACAAGCGAGGTCCTCTCTGAACTAGAACATAAGCAACCCAAGATGGGTCCATTAAATGGGTCAATGAGAGAAGAAAAAGAGAATACATTGATATGGATACTAATTGAAAGGAATTTTATTATATAGATTGAATGATGTGTTGATATAGAATATGTTCTCGACCTACCAAATTTGGTGACTATGCCTATATACGGGATATTATGCAGATATGGATCACAGGAGAAATGCACATTATCTGAAAGCAAAACAATATATGGTATTTCGACTTACATAAAGTTCTTATATGTTGATTCTACAGAGTGCCCCATAGTAAGATACTGTGGTAATCAATAAAATGCTCTCAAGGGATGATAAGGGACACTAGTTATGATTATACCTTATATTTTATGAACATGGATTGTGATTTCTTAAGATAAAGCGTACCAGAATGGTCCACTTTTCGTCTTATAATGCAATCATTGTATAATAACCTATGATCAAGTTTGGGAGTGATGGTTGGGTTGCTGAATGATGTATAAGTAGATTGAATTGATAAGAATGGAATGGTCTTACCCATCCATTTTTTGCACACTTGTTTTTAAGCAGTGTATATATGGATGTTTTAAAATTTCTATATGGTTAATGTATGTATATATGGATTTTATAGTAGCCCTGAAGAGGTTCGTAGTGAACAAAACACGGTGCCTCTAGCTACTAAATAAAAAACTATATTTGGAAAATGTTTTGTCAATAAGGGATGACTCATTAATGAAAATTGTGGATCATCGTGAAGTTCCCTGAATATTACATTACATAATTGAATGTGATATATTCCTCAACCATTATTTTAGGACTATATAAGACATTTTGTCAGTATAACATTTGGATACCAAATTGAAGCGCTGGACTACATTTTGTATAATAGTTTCTTTAATTAAGGGAGATGTGTAATGGTTGCCTTTCTCGTCCATGTGAACCTAATGAAAATTAGAATTATCCTTGGTGATAGTGACAGAAGTGGTGTTGCTTTTTAAGCCCCAGCCATTATCTTGTAAATCTTTCATGTTTATTCAGGGCCTTGCCAGTTCTGCCACATCATTACAAAAATGAGCTTTTGGATGATCGGGAATTATTATTGGGAGATCTCTTCCAAACCAAGTAAAAGCAAAACCAATGAGCGGACAAATGGTAAAAAAATCAGAAGGTTTGAAAGATAAGTTTATCCGACTTGAGAGACTCAAGAAACAGGAGCTTGCCAAATGGGACGGGCCACCCTTAAAAAGTATATTGAAAATGTAAGGATCCCCAGGGGTCTAAGAATTTTGATTTTCCCTTTGTATGAGGACTTGGATAAGGACCTCCTGGAGGAGTAGGAGGAGGAATTATATGCAACAGCCTAATATACGATGAGGATCTTGAATAAAAACTCTGAAAGAAAAGTAAAGAAGTTGAAAGATGAAATAATTATCCTAGAAAGGGAAATTAAGGACTTAAAACTTTGTGTACCCACCTATTCTTACTTGGGCATTCTTTTTAAGAAAAAAACACATGGTCCCACTTAGTGGAGGCAAGAATTGGAGGTTTTAATCGTAACATTGAGGCTATGTTTATGTTCACAAAAAAACTAGGTTCCCGGCCTATAAAAGTCATCACAGATATATATAAAGCTCTCACGCGCGCCATCACTTTGTATGGCGCTGGTGTCTGGGGGTTTTGTAACACTACTGGTTTACAGAGAGTTGAAAATATGTTTCTGAAACATTGTTAACTATGCCTAAAAGTAATGCTGTTACTATTTGTCATAATATATTAGGTGTAACCCCACTATCTTTTCGTCTCTAGTTACCACCACTTCTTTTATGGCGTAGTATTTGGACGAAAGAAGAGACTGTCCTAAATCGTGCTATAATCACTGACTGTTTGAAACTGGACTGGGTCAAGAGAATTCCCTGGATTATGCATATACACGAGTTACTGGGGAAGCTGGGGTTCCCAGACTGTAGTGGCACTCCCGGTAATATAGTCAAAATTCCAAAAGTTAAACTGAAAAGAATGTTTATGACATATAGCTATGAAGTCAGTAATCGTTTAGAATATAGCAAGAAAAGAGTTGTCGAACACTCATTGCTGGTTTGTTCTTTAGGTACTGAACACTATCTCTCTTTCTATTTTAATGTTTTATCTCATAAGATTCAGGATGGATATTGCCCATTTATTGGTATCCTACCCACGTGATGCACATTGTAATGCAAAACCGGATTTGTGTCCTTGTGACTCAGATTCAGCACAGAGCACTTTACATTTTATGCTTTTCTGTGGACTCTATACTACTCCTAGACACGATTTTTAAAACCACTGTTAAGATTTTTAAATATAAGAAAGTGCAGGGCTGCGTTACAATATTTGCTCCTCTAGAAAGATGAATTTATTTGTTTAACAATTTATAAATACATTTCCACAGCAGTGCGGCTTCGGAACATGGTTAGTAAATTATTTTATATTGCTTAAAACAATATTTTTAACATAAATGTGATTCTTTTAATTGTATTAAATGTTTTATTATATAATCTGTTATGGTTGATTTGCAGCCGAATAAGATTTATAGATGGTGATGGGTCTCTAACATAGAGACAAAAGCCAAAAATTATGAAATCTTGAAGAAAGAAATATCTAACTATCAATTGCATTTGAAAGAAAAATCATTGAAAAAGATACAAAGAGGCGAACATGATTATGAAAACGATAGAATTCTTATCTTTTCTCACAAATATGACAATAGAAATGTTAGAACTGAGGCAGAGGTTACAGATAAATCGAATGACAGTGCCTTGATGAGTAGTGTATCTTTTATTGGTTGAGAGTGATCCTGGGGCAGACACGGGTCCAAATGAACCCTTTCACTTTTTTAGTGGAGCTTCAAAGATATGGAATAGGGAACAGAAAGAAAAAGAGGAAGAACAAAGAGTGGGAGCACCAGAAGGTGAGCAAAGAAGCATAAAAACAGGGGTTCAAACATTATATTTGTACATCCTGTCAGAATGATATTTGGATACTAAGTTAGAGTGCTGGACCATATGATGTATAATAGTTTGAACACTTCAATTAAGGTGGACATGTAATGGCTGCTTTCTTCAGTCCCTGTGCACCCAATGCAAATTGGAATAAATAACCTTGGTGATAGTAAGAGAAGCAGTGTTGTTTTTTTAAGCCTAAGTCATTATCTTGTAAATCTTTCATTGATTTTGGTGGTTGAAAGAGAAACAAACTTATCTTCCATCAGCACTGAGAAGCCTAGACTCAAGAGAAGCATAGGCTTGGGAGAGGCTAGCAGCTGTAGTCTCCTCATAATTACTGTCACTGTTCATGAGATGCTCTCAGCATGAGCTTGAAACAAGAAACAAGGCTGTGAGGCAACTGCCTTTGTGAGGCATGCTGTGGTATGGAAGTGGCTGGCTCCTAAAAAGTAGTGTGTTTTTTCAGCTTCTTAGCATTGAGCTTATCAGGCTACTATTCTGTTCTGTTCATCCTAATGATCTTATGGCTTCTCTATGAAGCAGCATGGAGAACAGATGCTGCAATGGGGATATTTTATGTACAACTGGGAATTAGTAGACTAGCTTGCATAGGCTATTGAGAATGTGCCTACAATGTAAATGCCAGATCTCATATGTTTCCAAATACATATTCTATTGTAAGGATTTGAAGTGTTTTTCAATTTCGCATGTAGGCAGATATATTCTATGTACAGGTCTATCAATGCAGAACTACTAGATTGTATAAAATTAGGGCAACCAGATATGTAACCATCTAGTTCACCCCTGAAATAATATGGCCTGATCAAATATGGGCCCTAGTTGTGTAAACTATTGTTCTATAGTTAGTTTTCATTACGAAACAGTAATCACAATAATCACATTCTTATTGACAGTCTTCCAGTTTTATTGGTAGATTACAAGAAATGCTGTACTTAAATGTATTCCAAAACCTTACAAATCCATGTCAGTTTTTGTTATGTATTAAAGTGCTTGATCTAGTAATACTCCAGCCAACCTATGTCTCTGGGCAAACATCCAGTTCAGATTCAGTTAGCAATATTCTTTACATATGAATAAAATACAATGAGATACACATTTCAAAAGTCACTTTTTCCTTCAGTTGTGTTGTGCACTATGATCTATTTCAAGTGTTATACTTTAAAAGACTTACCTATGAATCATACTTTCATTTTATTTTAAATAGTAAATTCTTCAAACATGCCTAGATTCAATAATACAGGAAAATGGTTTAACAGTAGCTAAATGCAACACTGTACATTAATTTGTTAGAACATACTAATCCAATGGAACAAACATATCCACAGTTAATACACTTAAAAATGCATTTAACCAGTATTTGTTTAAAAGATATAAGCTACAAATCTTTAGAAAGACTAGTACTATACACAAGGCTCCCATAGGGAGAGCCAACTGAAAGATCTCCTTAGGATGCTTATATTTAACATGCACTGGTGTAAATACAATTTTAACTATTTTCAATTATAATTACTGAAATGCTCTGGATAGGTCTGGTGCCTTTATGATCTTCATACTCTAATTAAATGTCTACAAGTTATTGAAATTGTAAGAAGCTTAAAACCTTTATTAGAATATGTTATAACTTAAAATGATATGGGAAGTAAAAAAGACTTGAAAAATGTACTATTAGAGACAACAGAGAAAGATTCCATACAACCAAAACCTACACACTATAGATATCCAATGTAGTGGGTATTTTAGTGTGATGATGTATATGACATGAATGTATCTTTTCTACTGCACAAACAGGAGAACAATGCTGATTCCAGAAACAATCAGAACCAATCATTTCTCCGACTCGTACATTTAATATCTCTGAATTCTACAAAATAAATTATTTTTAACTATTTGCACTTTATTGAAAAGAACAGGCAAGTGCTGCTTTTTACCTGAGCATTCAGTGAAGCACAGCAGAGAAAACACAAGTATGATGAACAAGCATATTTTAGGTCTGTTTTGGTGGCTCATTAGTTTTAAAACATTGTTTAGCCATCATATGTTTTAATTACAATTGTGTGTATGCTCACTTGCAAATGACTTTAGATACAGAATTGAAAAAGGCCCAGAGAACATTAAATGTTAAGTCAACACTCCTATTTATACTCTACACAAAGTAAACATTTTCTTTTCTGAAGTACTGTAATGATAATATTGCATTAAAAAATATAAATATGTATCTTTCGGAAGGTAAACATCTTTTCAATTCCAAGAACATTTTTACACCTCAAGGTCAACAGAAGAGGTTGTAGTAATACTGATGTACTTTAAAGGTATTTGCAGTGGAAGTAATAGGGCTGGCAGTTTTTCTATTTTTCTTTATTTACAAGCATACTAACTGGGCAGACTACTAAACATATTTCACATCTGAAGAACAGTTCACATTTTCATGGATCACAGTAATCACACAAAAATATTAAACATATAAACACCAGAATGATGTGGACGCATCTCCAAAAAATAAGTTGTTTTAGTGGAGCATTAGGGGCACAGGACATCAAAATACTATTATGCTATTAAAGCAATTTGCCTTGCTCTGTATGTGTGCATACTCTAAAATACTTTAGATTTCTCTGGTACCATCCACAAAGAATTAAAATACCTATACCTCAAATTATTCTGCACAATACACAGATATTGATAGCACCTTTGCTAAAATATTCAACGTAGAATATTTTGTATGCATTAGAACTTTAGTAAAAACAAGACATAAAACACTAATATCAGTTTTAAAAAACTGGTCATACCAACTCACTTATTTTACATTTGCAAGGAAACTTCTTGTCAATACTAATCGCTATCTGAAATTCAGCATGAATTACCAGCTTCAGGCAGGAAAACTGTATTGACCCATTTGTCGCAGTCTTAAATAGAACTCTTAATAATAAAAAAAACGCATGGGCCGTAGAATGCAAGAAAGGTGAACTTTGAAAAACTCTACTCTCTTCTGAGCATTTAACTGTTAACAAGCTGAAGGTGAAGTAAATGAAGGTAACGAAAGTGGCTCAGCATAATATAACAGTTCATGTGGGGAACTCTCAGCAGCATGTGTAATGTGATTTTCATGCAAAAAAATATGTCACTAGTTGAAAGCAGTACCAGCAACAATGTTGCCCAGACCATCAAACAAATATCGTGGGTAGCAGAGAAAACGGATTTAAAAATGGAGGTTGCACAACAGGCATGCAAGAACAGAATTAGTGAGTCAGGAAAAAGATAAGGGTTGGGTAGCATCACTGCAAGGGGAAATGCAGGTGTGAAAACCTAAAAGGATGTATAAGAGATTGAGCAGCCCTTTAGAGAATGTCTCAGCAGAGAGAATATTCATGGGACACCCCATGCACAATGCTTTCAAAGGTGAATATTCAAGCATCATTTAAAATGCTTTGGTGCAACTAACAATATAAGGCAAAAAATGCAACTGGAACATCACCCTCTTATTCAGGCCGAGTTCCGATATCAGGTAACACTGGCTCTATCTCTAAACAATAAGGCAAGCTCCATAAATGAGTTTAGCTTTATTAAACACAATTCTTGAACGCCACCTTAATACTGTCACAGAAAAGGCATGAACCAATTAAATAAGGAAGTGGTCCCCTTGTTTTATAGAAAGAATCTTTTGTTAAGATATTTAACCTCGACAGAAGGGCAATAAATCTAACAGGAGACAAAAGTGGCAATGGCTCTGTTGTTCTATAGAATGACTTCTGCTTTTTATGGGATGCAGCGCATTTTACACTAAGAAATCTGGAAAGCAAACCCGTTTGACAACACCAGTGAGAGTCTAATAATTGTAGTCTCAAGGGCAGTCTTTGGAGGGCAGTGATATAATATAGTTTGAATGGAAATGTAGTAAAATATTATAAAAATAATCTTTTCCATGATCAAAATCAATACATTCTAATGGAAAGCATTGAATTTCTTATGATTTCATGTGAATTACTTGTTAAACAAAAAACAATATAAGGTTTACAGTAGAAAAGCATGAGATGGCGTGGTGACATGTTAATGTTAAATACATTGTGCACTTTTAGTAAGTAGCCGTGGCCATAATGTGGCAAGTTTCAATATTTTATAAGATAAAAGTGAGAAACTGAATCCTGGTTTGAAATAAGAAAACAATGTGGGGGGTTTTACAACATGACTACGTTCAGAAAATGTGAAAACTCAATTTGGAAGCAAATAAAAAAATTAAAGGGACACCCACGTTACACTTTGACTGAGTACCCATTTTGCAGGCAAAGAAGTGGCTGTGAAGATGAAGAAATCACTCTCCATCTGAAGAAAAAAAACACTACAAAAATAGCCGAGATCCATAAAACATTGTCTGGCAAATGTTTAAATTTGAATTGACTAGTCACTTGATTTGATTACACTAGCAATTAAATGTTAAGTGCCCTAGTAATAATGCAATCAAAAATCCAATCCCTAAAAAATTAGCTATTTCCCCTAATAAAGATAGAAATGTAAATTGTGATTTCACTACTCAGATAGTTTTACAATGGAAAACAAAACCTGAGATTTAAAGATGCATAAAGTCTGTGACCAACAAAAAAACCGACAGTAAGGTGTAACATCACCAGACAGCAAACTTTCAGCAAAGTATATGGAGAGTTATTGTTCCCATCCTGTGGAACCACCTTCTCACATTTCTGGTAGCAGTATCACTTGGACACAGATGTGGCTTCTGATTCCATAATTATTGTGCCGACTCCATCAATGTCAAGAGCATGGTAGAAATCAATTAGGCAAACTTGTTATAAATATTTTCCAAACATTTCAAAACAGAAACAATTATTTAAATAAAACTTAACAATGAAGGATCTAATATATGTGACTACTATGGATAAAAGTAATACAATATCTTAAACAACTATCCAAATCCCAGTGCAGTTTCTTGAGAGGGTCCTCTAGATGTCTGAGCATCCCCATGTCCAGTGTTAACAAACATTTGAAACACACTAATCTTGTGTAGAAGGCTGAACATACAATTACATTTTGTCAAACAAATACAGATTATATAAGGGGGAATTGTTCACATAGAACACCTTTACTAATGACCATAAAACGGGAATGACTACATTTTTATATTTGCTCAGTTACCTGACGAGTTCTATTTATTCCATATTGTACTTATATAATAAATGGTTGATTTCTTACTTTGGAACCTCCCACATTTAGCCCACATCAGTACTGTGTATCCATTAACAGTTTTCGTCAGAGAAATATTCAAACTTTGGACACTTGATTAACAGCATTAATATATTTACATATATTAAAGATGGTAGAATATTTACAAAGATCGAACACGTGACAATTCCTTTGTATTTACTTAATTTCCGATTCAGATTTACTACAATACTGCATTGAGGTTCATTTTACACTTTCTGACAGTTCAGTCTCTGGAGGAAAATACACTTTCCACTCCGAATAGTCACATGCAGCCTTGCTTTACAGTGATGTGCTACCAACAGCAGGCGTAAGAGTTGTCTCTCTCCCTTTTAAAGGGAGATGAAAAAGTCTAGCAAGTTGTGTCAAACATCAACCCCTTTGATGAGGGAACCTTCCAGAACTATATTGAATTCTTCCAAAGTCTGCACAACTCTGATGAGGGAATTCACACTCATATGATCACGGAGGAGAGCATTCTCTTCATACATCCTGGTGATGGCAGGGCATTCTGCCAGTAATGGAATCCAGTGTGAGAGCAAGTGATCCCTGCAGAACAATCAAAAAAGTGAAGTTGTTAGTGGGGCTTAATAAATAATTTCTCTTGCAGATAACAGAGGAATATACACTTAGGAGCCTAAGACAAAAGAATTCACTACAGACTGACAAAAAAGAACAATTATATTTGAGCAGGTTTAAGTGCAAAATGCCATTAACATCACCTATAAATTGAGCTCTATAAGGAATTAACTCAAATTTACAAATAAGAGCTCCTAGACTCACAGCGAACCTTGTTTAAGGTTAAAATTTGTCACAACCCAGAAATTTGACATTTTCATATTGCTCACAACTAAAGTAAAATATCAAACCAACATGAAAAAGAAGCTAAAGGACAGCACCAATGATTGTGCTCATATAGATTTGTTAAGACTTTTGCAAGCTTGAGACTGAGCATTTAGCAAAGGTGCTGCTTTTTTGTCAAGCTGGATGAAACCTGAATTGTTGTAGCCCATTCCAGAGGTAAAATCTCCAAACAAGACTCTTTCCATTTACATTTGATCAATCAATATTTCAAAGAGTGAAACAAAACCTCTTTTTAGGTTTCGCCTGGCGTCCACTGCGCAGCAGTGTTCGCACAGGCGAAATCTTTTGAGTTTCAGTATGGGGCTTTAACCCGCCTCTCTGTTCCATTGGCTAGCTCCATAAATGGAGGCTAGCTATTGGAACAGAGATGCTTCAGTCATTGTCCGAGCAGATTCGTGGGCGTTCCGGCGATTTTTTCGCTCTCCGCCCCTCCAACGTCATTGCGGCGGTGGGCAGATGTTTCTTTTTTTTTCCCGTCATGTTTTGGTCTTTTTCGAAGTGTCTTTTGCCGGAGTGGGCTGCGAGATTTGAGTTGCCAGGAAGTACTTTCCATTTGCGATCAGGTAAGCAGCATTTTCTTATAATTTTCTTTTCACTTTGTACGTCTACCCCGTCTCATGTCGTCTCCCTGTTTGTTTTACGTCTTTGCGTGTCTCGTTGCTGTCGTCTCTGTTTTTTTTTCTAGCTGTGGTGTCTCCGTGTATTGTGGCTCGTGGCTGTCGTCTTTGTTTTCTGTCTGTTTTCCGTTTCCCGCTATCCGTGTGCCCGTTCCCGCCCCCCCGCTGTCCGTGTGCCCATTCCCGCCCCCCCCTCCCGCTGTCCGTGTGCCCGTTTCCACCGTCTTCCCTTTTTGGAGCCCAAAGCTCGCAACCAGCTCGCTCTCCGGGATCATGGTTCCATTGCAGGCTGGGAGAAGCCCCTCCGGATTTTGGGGGGCCCGTGGGCTATGAAGGAGCTGCCTTAACCGAGTTGCTTCGCTCCTTTTTTTTCTTGCTTTCTGCCTTTTGATTGTGCCCGTTCCCGCCCCCCCTCCCGCTGTCCGTGTGCCCGTTCCCATAGGACTTTAAAAAAAAATTCTTTGTGTTCTAATTTGGTTCCCTAAGGCTGCTTCCTTAAGTCGCCTCGTGAAAGCTCCAACGTTCCCGCCCCCCCTCCCGCTGTCCGTGTGCCCGTTCCCATAAGACTTTAAAAAAAAATTTATTTGTGTTGCAATTTGGTTCACTAAGGCTGCTTCCTTAAGTCAAAATATTTGTGTTGTAACTTGGTTCCCTAAGGCTACTTCCTTAAGTCGCCTCGTGAAAGCTCCAACGTTCCCGCCCCCTCTCCCGCTGTCCGTGTGCCCGTTAACCCGCTCCCCCTCCCGCTGTCCGTGTGCCCGTTCCCATAGGACTTTTAAAAAAAATTATTTGTGTTGTAATTTGGTTCCCTAAGGCTGCTTCCTTAAGTCGCCTCGTAAAAGTTCCAAACCTGGTGGCTTAGGAAAGGCATCGAAGCAGTGGGTGGCCAGGATACCTCCATTGCCTGGCTCCCGCTTCTTTTAGGTAATCTTGATAGATTTACCTGAAATCAGGTCGGAAATCTTTCAGAATGACCTCAGCACATGGACAATGAGCGAGCAGACCAGGGTGTGAGGCCGGTGGGAGAGCTCACCTGGCAGAGAAAGTAGAGATGCATTAGACAAGGTGAATGGGTTGATGAATACCTGCCCCCGGCGTCCTTCGGGTGGAACGGTATGTAATTACCCGGTGTCGGCTCTGAACATGAGGTGGTGTGTATAGGCTGTGAGGTTGAAATAGGCACCGCTCTTGTTTCTGCTGGTTTGTCCATTCGAGCAGGAAATTAAGTCTTAGTTAGATATACGGTTCACTTTCAGATCTCTTAAAGGATGACGAGAAGCGCTCTACAAACATACGGATTGATTGATTGTGCTTTATGTGGCTGCGGGCACCAGTGTATTACCCAGTCTCTTATACTTGTGAAATGAATGTGTATATTTGCGGGGAATAATAGTGGGAGAAGGTGGGAGAGGCCCCTGTTGGTTAGAAGCAGCCCTTCCATCACGTGAGCTCTGGCTGTATATGACCCATTCGAAGGGTGGCCGCGCCTGATCTCACTTTCTGGTCGCATTCCTCAACCAGGAAGGGTGAAGTGCAGAGCAGGTGAAACATTAACTCTGTACCTTCCACCCAGGGAGGCGGAGACGGGTGTGACGTCTCTTGCACTTACACAATGTGATAAACATCTGGTGATCTGATTGCGGTCATGGCGTCAGTGCTATGGAGGTTTGAAATGGTGCAATAGAGTTTTGCACAACACACGTCATGAGCGTATTTTTCGCACCGGAAGGTCAGTGTGAATATCATTCTCATACTCGCTGGCCGCTACTAATGTCTGTGCGCAATTACCTAGCACTGAAACCATTTACCAGATTTGACCCCTGCTAAGCATACTGTGAAGGACGAGCAAATTCCACCTGTGCAATATGAGTTATAAAGTATTCAGATAAGATAATTTAGTAAATATGAGCCCAGGTAAAGGTGCTTTACCGCGTTGCTCTCTGCCCTCATAGGTGCCCTCAGCTCTAAATCCTCTGCCATCTGATCTCACCCCAGGCCCTCACTTCTTACCCCTGTACCCTCAGCTCTTACCTGTGCCCTCAGCTCTTGCCCCTGTGCCCTCAGCTCTTACCCCTGTGCCCTCAGCTCTTACCCCTGTGCCCTCAGCTCTTACCCTGCCCTGTGCCCTCAGCTCTTCCTAGGCCCTCGCTTCTGACTCCTGTGCACTCAGCTCTTACCTGTGCCCTCTGCTCTTACCCCTCTGCCCTCAGCTCTTACCCTGCCCTGTGCCCTTAGCTCTTCCTAGGCCCTCACTTCTGACTCCTGTACCCTCAGCTCTTACCTGTGCCCTCGGCTCTTACCCCTTTGCCCTCAGCTCTCACCCCTCTGCCCTCAGCTCTTTCCCCTCTGCCCTCACCCTCAGCTCTGACACCTGTGCCCTGTGACCCTCGCCGGTGACCATGTCCAGCATGGCGGGGGAGATCGTGGCCTTCCTGCTGGCCCTGTCGGGCTGGGTGCTGCTCTGCTCCACGCTGCCCACCGACTACTAGAAGGTGTCGAGCATCGACGGCACGGTCATCACAACGGCCACCTTCTGGTCCAACTTGTGGAAGACCTGCATTACCGACTCCACCGGCATCTCAAACTGCAAGGACCTCCCGTCCATGCTGGTCCTGGAGGGTGCGTCCCGACGGTGGGGAGGGGGGGGGGGAGGGCTGTGCGTGTGTCTGTGTATTTGTATGTGACTCTGTGTATGTGTGTGTGTGTGGGTCTGTGTATTTGTGTGTGGCATTTGCGAGAGATTAAGCTATTGGCATTGTAAATGACAGTGCCATTTATTTATCTGTTTTCAAAACCAACACATACATAAAAATGTTGTCATTTACAATGCCAATAGCTCTAACTTTTTCAAAGGCGAAACCGTTGCATTGTAAATGCTTGTTGACTGTTGCTAGCTAGTAACATGATGCCAGAAGCAAGATGGCATTATAAATGGTGTTATGTAGAGGAAAGCTGCGGGAAGGTTAACTATAACCAGGAGCACAAAGACACCAATATTCATAACACTTCATCAACCAGTACATATGGCTAATTTACTTTACCCTCTAGCGAGTCTTATTTACATTCCAAGAGTATTTGCTATCTCCAACTAAATGTATTTATTGGGTAATATAAAATTCTATTATTATATTTTGAGGAATGGAGATTTGGTGTAGGGCAGTATTGACTACTGCTGGTTAAGACTATTGATGGAAGAGTCAGGGAAGGAATGGCCACTCTGCCTGACATTGTGGGGCGCTCTACCTATACACATATGTTTTACTTATATCAAGCACTAAGGGTTGGACTCTATATCAAAACCAAAATAGGAAGGGCTCCCTTTTGTACTTGCTTAACTGTGCATTTGGTCAGTTTCTTCACTACGTGTTAATTAACCAGAGAACACTCGTTAACAGAGAAAGAAGTGTCTCCATTTATTTAAAAGAATGCTTATGTAAAGGGCACATTTTATTTCTAATTTTATATTTAACAATGAAATAAAATATGCACACGTCAAATGCCCTCCTGCAACCCAATATCTGCTTTAAAAAAGTGCTTAACAACATTGCTGCCCAAATCCTTTTTAAAAGAGAAAAAAGTGGAAGGTTTTCAATTGCACGTATGTGGGGAGGGGGTTCCCTGAAACGTTTAGGATGCGCAAGGGCATCAGGCAAGGGTGCGCCCTCGCACCTTTCTTATTCTCCCATTATATAAACCACCTGGGGAAGGATTTAGTTCCACAGTGTGGGGATATGCCCCAGATTAGAAACCGCCCAATACCAGCTCTCTTGTACGCTGACTATGCGGTTATCATGAGTCATACACCTGTAGCACTGCAGTGTTTTTAGGAAGCCTTCACATCCTTCATTGAGGGACTAGACATGAAGATCAACACTACTAAATCTTTTGTGATATCTTGCCGCCAAAGGACGGGCACAACCGGTCTTTAAGCTCCAGGCCGCCTCTATAAAACATGTGACTAACTTTAACTATCTGAAGGCAACCTTCAGTTATAGGGGCTCCTGGTTCCTGCAGACAGACAATAGAAACCACCAGCTAGCAAGGAGTACCAACAGTTTTTTCCTTCGCTGCCAAACTAGGCAAAAGATCGCTTGCTTATTTGTTGCCCATTTATTGTGCTAAATGTGCTGGGGTGGCTACCTATGGCTTTGGGGTCTGGGCTCTCAGTCGTTATCGCCATTACAGATTACCAAAAGACTGGTTGAGTAATATCGTACCTTGTCTATGTGATCAGGTGTCAGCACAAAGCACCTTACAGGTAAAGTTTTTCTGCCCCTTTTACTCGGTTTATAGATCTGTGGTTCTCAAACGTTTCGCAATTAAGCACTCCCTGCGCCATTGCACAGAAGATTTGCACTTTTTACAATCTCTGGGATCAGAGGAGATTTCCTTTACTGTTTATGCCTTCTTGATGTTGGTGCTCAAGGCTAGGAAATCGCATGGGTAGGTCTGCCCACAAAGACGACACCCATGTGCACCATGATTTTTTACTCATTTTTATCTTGTTCCATATACTGATCAAACACTTTTCTACCATTTAATGACAGATGTTTTATCTTTGTTACACTACACCATGTATTGAACCCGGTGTCCGTAGCATGTATGCGCCTTGATTTTATCCTTGTTGGCATTGCTTAACTTGCTACGTCTTATCCCATTATGTATTGATGTTGTATTTTACAAGCATGGTCTATTTTAATATGACCGAATACAGTTGATTAGACTTGACATATGCACAGAACCACATGTAGAAGACATACTGCACTGTCCATTGAGGCAGCCAAAGAGTTGATTCCACTATATGTAGATAAGATGCCTGAATGCAGGCATGGTTCAGTCCCTTGGGTGTTTTTTTTGAGTACTATGAGTAACTGCACACAACATTGTTTATATTCATTATTTTTAGTTTAAACATACGGATAGAAATAGTGCCACAATGGAACTCATTGGTGCATTTAACTTTAACAATGAAAAGGGAAAACAATAATGTGGCAAAATCACAACAGCCTTAAAGTATCCTAAATAGCAATGACATCAGTAGCGGAGAAGCACAAGTAGATTGACGTATGCTTTAGCAATTCTATGATTGCAACAAATACCATACCACGAAAATTGAAATGAAATAGTAGAGGAATTCTTCCAACATGTGGTTATTTGTTGAAGAGCAACAGTAGGTACAAGATCTATGATATCAACTCGAACTGTATAACAATAACAGGACATCATCTGACAAGACTGCCTAGAAAGATATTTTTTTAATTAAACAGTCCATGAGAGTGAAATAAGTAATTTATCTGTCTCAGAACCTTCCGCCAAAATGGACACGTGGAGGGACATTCTAACAACATAGGATTTAGGTCAGAGGAAGTTAAGAGTACAAGACCAACAAGAGGTACAACTATTTGTATTTATTTTATGTAAAGTAAGTTGTGTGATCAGTAGTCGATTGTAAATCAAAAATTATGTTTAAGTTGTATTAGCTGCCCTTGAGGATTTCTGTATTTTAAACCAAATCTTTTTCCATAAAGGAATGAGAAGGAAACATTAAGATAGTTTCCCCATTGTAATTAAACATCTATCTTATCTAGATTATCATGGGGGAGTGTTACTTGTTCTATAAAAACGGAAAGCTGAAGAAGTGGATAACACTGTTTTAAAATGGAGACATAGTATTGTTAAATGTGTGAATAGGTTGAAATTGATAATATGATTTGTAAACTGCAGAAATCCTTTAATCATATTTAGCTCTATAGGAGTTGATAAAACGAGATTGAGCTTGGGAGAAAAACAGGCGATATCGATAAGTTGATGGACCCATAGTAATCCTTTCTATCGCTGAGCCTTCCAAAAAAATGATTCTATTGTTTATCTCTTAATGTATTTGTCAAATCCTATGGAGGAATAGAGAAATTGTTCATATGGAATGAGGATGTAGGAGTCTACAAGCCTTTTTAGGTCGAGCCTGGGCCGCGCATGTGCTTCTCTGCAGGCATGCTGTATTCGGGTATGGACTTTTAATTGGATCCGGTTACTGTCCTTTCTAAATGGTTGCTTATAACTCATGAATAGGCTTAGTAGTTCCTCCTTAGTACTACCTTGTCTACATTAGTAAGCTCCCATGAGGACTGGCCTTTTTACTTTTGTTGTTACTCAGTATGTTTTATTTAGTCTGTGAGCACTATTTTCTTGAATGATTTCTCCTGTTCCATCCATGACATGCTTTCCTACAATGCAGTTCGCCGTCCCGTTTTATATTTTTATTAGTAATGGCGGCTGCGTCATATTTACAATACCCACCCGACTTGCACCTTTTCATCTAATTTTTTTTTTCTTTGCCAGCGCGGTCCACTTTAACTATAGCGGGCGCGCTCCTTCCTATATTTTATTTGCCAACGGGGTCTGCTTTAACTATAGCGGCCGCGCTCCAGAAGCATTCATTTGGTTATGTTTTTGGGGGGAAGCGCCCCATGCCGTGCTTTCACTGTAATGGTGGCTGCGCTCCTTTCTTTAGACGCTTCTTGCCCTATTCAGCTTACAGCGAGCCATGTCTAAAGAAAGGGGCACGGCCGGCATTAAAGTGAAAGCATGACATGGGGCGCTTTTACAAAAAAAACCACTTGCTTGTGAAGTTCCCTTTCTTTAGGCACGGCTCTTCGTATTCACTTTGTCGGTTCCACTTGCACAGATAAGCTGCGCCCTTTCAACATATATGACTCTCCAAATGCAGTATTTCCCTCCTCCACTCCCTACCTTTCAATATGGTTCATGTGGGGTCTAGCATTTACGAGTTTGAGCTATTGCCATTATAAATGACAATGCCTTTTATTTATGTGTTGGTTTTCAAAACACATAAATAAGAGGCATTGTCACTTACAATGCCAATAGCTTAAAACCCTTGCAAATGCGAGATCTATTGCATTGCAAATGCTTGTTAAAAATAAGCATGGACATATATGAAGGTTTCTGATACAAATTCTTGAAAAGAAAATGGATGAATAATAGAGGTTGCAAAATCTACCCGTAAGGAAGGAGAAGCAGTCATCATCCGTTAGAGAAAAAGAGGCTTGCTTCATAAAGAACGCCATACAATAGGAATGAAAGTCAATAAATTTGACATCACCCAATTGCTTAGGACTTTTACATTTTTGAAAAAACATGTAGGGTTTTTTGTTTTTCCACAAGAATGTATGGAGGATAGAATAGATGTTCTTAAAATAACAAGAAATTATGTTAATAGGAATGGTGCAGAGATAAGAGTACAGCAGTCTGTAACAACTTTTAATAGTGTCTAATCTATCCAACCAAGATATAAATAATGGATTCCATCAAGATGCAACTGAAGTTAAGAGTTGTAAAAACTATCTTCATATTAAGAGAAATGGTATATTTTATCGAGTCCTTAAACCACAGACCAAGGTATTTTATTTTACCAGAATTTCAATAGAAATGAGAGGAAATACAATCCATGGAAAACATTATTTATTAAGTGAATGTTTTTCACATTTGATTAAATTTATATCCAGAAAGTGAGGCAAAATTATTGACTTTGGGGGGAGGAGCCAAGATGGCGATGTGCACGGACGTGTAGTCTCTCGGCTCCCCGATCCTTTGTTCCTCTCGACGACATCCTGACCTATCTCCTGCCACGGAGCACTAGCGAGAGGACGGGGAAAGAGAGCTGCGTTGAATGGTGCTCTCCCGAGGTCCCTGCCTGCCTGAGAATCAGCTGGATTGCCGAGTGATCTGCGGCGTCCGTCTCTACCCCTGTGACTGAGACCCGAGCCGGGATACAGACATGGCAGCTGCCGGAACTACGAGGGGCTATGGATGCGGAATGACCCTGGCGCCACTATCTGCTGCTGTCCGCGCCTGCCCTTCACTTGCTCACTGAGTGCCTGCTGACCGGGAGTTTTCACGGGTGCCTCCGTACCGGGACCTTCAAGTAAGATACGCTGCGCCACTTCCATGATGGCGGACACTTGAATGCCACAAGTCCCTCACAAGCCTGCTCCCGCTCCGTTGTTACCATCGTGGGGCTTTTATTGCGGGTCATCCACTGCTTGCGTGTCCGCCCTGACATAGTGACCTGTGTCCTCATTGTTTTGGCGGTACTTGTGCCTATGCGCCCCTGTGGTTCCCCCGGTGGAGCAGATGCGATGGTTGAACCGACTGCGCTTAATGCCAACGCTGCCTCGGACAAGAACTGGACTCTGCTGCGGCGCCCCGGGCGCTATCCTGCCTTGAGGGCCGCGCCTGTGACCGGGGCGAAGATGGAACCCCCGGCCGCTCTGACCTATGGCTCTATTCTTGACGCAATTCGCGATCTGCGGGCAGAAACGCGTGTGGGCTTTCTGTCGCTGTGTGAGAAACTTGAGGCTGCTACGCCCGGGGCGGATTACACACCACCGGTTTGCTTCCCTCGTTGTGACGCTTTGTCTATCCTGATTCCCGACCGGGCTACATTGTTGCCGCAAGTGCCCATTAACTTCGTCAGCGCTACACTGTTACCGCCTTCATCGGAGCCCATGGTTTCTGCCGAGACTTTGCTGCCTCTGGGAATGACGCCACGCACCCATCAACTACTTAATCTGAGTGCCCATGCTTTTTTGGCTCAGCTTCTGACTCTCCTTATTTTACCACTTTGGGAGAATCTGCTGGCGCTATTCCGTGGGGTACATGGATTTGGTCGAGGATGGACCCGTCCATTTTGTATCGGAACAGCATCTCTCTGCCGGGGGCGGCCATCTTGTCCCTTTGTTCTGCCAGTGAGGATTGCCCTGCGTGGACTTTGGCCGGGGGGTCGAGTGCGGACTGGCCAGGGTTAGCGGATTCCTCCTGAAGAACTGTACATTCCTGGCTGGCGTGGGCTCGGTTTGCAACGCTTCTTCAATGTGTTCTAGTGTGACTCTCCTTGTTCTGTATGATGTTCACAATACATTGTTTTTCGCTGGTACACATGAGGGGATGTGACGAATCGACTTGAATGGCGGGTGGGGTCTCGGGATGGGCCACCCTTTCATTGCGTGCTGATATGGAACTTGTGATCTCACCCTATTCTTATTTCGTACTGTATATTCTCTATTCGTTTTGCGACATAGGGGGTGGGAATTTCTGTATGGTTGGGGTGTCCGAGAGACTTAGTATTCGTTTGGCTCCTCCCCTCATTTTTTCTTCATTGGGAGGTATAGATTAGATTTTTCTATTCTTCCTCCCTATATCTCAGGAGTTATATTTATTTTTTCTTTTTCTTCTTTATTAGAGATTCCTCCCTCTTTTCTTCTTTCCTTTGCCTATATTTCGGGTTCTTTAGCGGGCGACAGACACTCTGCCGGGGGGGGGTAGGCCGTAGCCTCCGCATTGGTGTAGGGTGGGGGGAGAGTTTTAGTTTTATACATTGGTTTCTATGGGCCTTATTTTTTCTATCTCTCTGCGCTTTTCTTACCTAATTTCTGTTCTGGGTCCGATATAGGGATTAGGGGGGAATGGGCTGAGCTGTAAATGGCGTATAATTGCTGCATGTTGATCTTGTTGTTTTCCTCTGAACCGCCATACTGCCTGGGTAGTAACTTTCACGGTTGGTTTCATGTGATGCTCTAGCCTGCTCATGTTGTGAGATAATTGTACGGACTCAGTTCTCCTTGGTTTCTATTCTTCACTGCTTCATATTTACGTCCGAAAAAAAAAATTTAAAATTAACCTTCATTACTCCTGTTTCTCAGCGACACGAATTTACTCAGTGTACGGTTAATTGATTGCTGTTTATCAACCCTGATGCCGCTGAGAAATTATATTGCTTGCTTCTGTGCTCAAAAGTATTGTGGCCGGCCTGATGGTTGTGGGCCCGTATTTGTTCTCTTTTCATGCACAATAAAGGTTTACAAAAATTTAAAAAAAAATAAAAAAAATTATTGACTTTGCCAAGAAAATATGGTAAAGGGGATTGTGGATGTAACATAAATAGGAGACTATCATCTGCAGATACTGAGAATTTGAATTGTTTATCACTATATTGGAAACCATAAATGTCTTGATTCTATTGAATTTTAGTATAGAAGGATTCCAGGGCTAGGACAAACAATAATGGCGATACAGGGCAATCTTCTCTGACTCCACGCTGAAGCTAAAACGATTAAGATCTTAAACCATTTATAAAAATAGAAGCCTTAGATGAGGAGTACAAAAGAGACACGAAATTAATAAACTTAGGACCGAATGCAAAGCAAAGTAGAGTAGAAAAGTTAAAAGAATCATTTATACGTTCAAATGCCTTCTTTGTGTCTAAGGATATGGCCATCAATGAGTGTTTCTACGACTTGGATCTACTTAGGATGTTAAAAAATAAACTAGTATTATCAGAAATGTGACGCCCTTTGATATCCATTTTCTTAAACGTACTTTATTGGGTTTTCATGTATTCCATCCAAGACAGACTGACAAGACGCATGAGAGTATACAGCTTATCAAATCACGTTAACAACATATACATATTGCTAGATTTTCAAACTAAATACTTGGTTATCGCCAACTGAAAAGCATTATACATCCAGGTTGTCATAACAAATGATTAATAACAGTAATTCTCCCCCCCCCCCGCCCCTCCGCCCCCCCCCCCACCCTCCATTCCACTTGGATCAAAATACTGATTGATCTTGTCAGGGTGCTCTATTGCTTACCCTGCCTGTAGTCTAAGTAGCTTCTATGTACGACTAGGGTCAAGGGTCCATTGGTTTCTGTTGGATGTACAGGAAAGTAGTCTCAGAAGGTCTGGGGGCTCAAGAACTGGGCGGGGTGGGATAGGAGGTGACGAATAATGGTGGTGGTGGGGTCACTTCTAGCCAGGAGGGAGTGGGCCTCAACATTCAGTCTGTTATCTGGTTAGTGTACTTGTCCCTACAATCCCCCAATCATGGAGTATCATCGTCCTCCCCATTCTGTTTTCGGTACTGGCCTCCTACTGTTAATCAATGGGGTGTCGTCTCAGGCCCCTGCCTTCTTCCATGCATAGTGGATAATGTACAAGACTGCAAATAGTAAAGGATCCTCATGGCAAAAAAGGGCATACAGTTCACTACATTTTTGAGAGACTGGTAAAAAATAAAAGTGGGAACGTACTGATGGGTGCATGTTTTTCAGTTCCAGTATTAGTAGCTCTTTCACAGATTTCGTTTGCTCCCTTGTTAGTCCACTTTAAGTCTTTCCACTAATTTACCTAAGTGGTCTATAGCCATATGAAGCCCCTTACTTACGGCTAGGATAACATAGGGGTATATCCTATGGAAACACTATAACAAATCTTAGCTCAATATATGTTTCACTTAACAAAGCTACTTGCCTATGCAGTGTTCTCATAGATTGGGTCAAATATGTGGTATACAAGAGGCAGATCAAACTAAGGCAACTCCACCAATCAATTATTGGTCCTCAATCCAAAGAAATTTAACAAATGCACACGGAACATAATCACAATACAATATACTGTGTAACAGCATGGAAACCTCAAATATTGGTGTCTTTTGAGAGCAACCGAATGTCTGATTTTGGTAAGCTGAAGTATCCATCTACAAAAATATCTGCATATCCATGTGCTGGTTTCCATCTATTTCAGGTACATTCAAGACTTTCAAGTCTCTTTTAAAAGGGGCCAGTTCACCTGATGGGTCTTTGGTATGAGTGATGTAAAAGGGCCTATGGGGCCAAACTCTCCTCTTTCGAGTGATGAGGAGGGTAAAAGAATGCTGAAAAAGTGATGAATTGTTCAATCAGGATCGAGTCACGACTTTCAGCATGAAGGTTGTTTAAGTGCTCTGCACCAGTTTCTCTCATACACAGGAGGTGTGGTTCAGTTGCACAAATAGGACCCGGAGTTCACTCACTTGAAGTGATTACAATGCGAAAGACACATTTAAGAACCTATTTGGCAACACAAATTGCTTGGGAGAACCTGCATCACAACAGTTTATTTAAACAAGGATAGTTGGTCCGGCAAAAGCAAGAAGGCCAAAATGGACGACAACCAACCTTCAATAGTGCAGTCTTGCTGGGCCAAATACAAAACAACCCATAAATGATCCAACAGTTTGGCTGGCAAAGGGTCTGTTTTGGGGATTCCACACAAGACCACAAACTTCTTTCAGTGCCCGGCATAACTGTACTTCATAGATGAATGCCTGACGGTATAACCTCAGGTGGTAGATCTAATGCAGTCAACTGGCACTGCTCAATCTCTATACATGGAAGTGTAGATTGCACAGGTTTTGGTGCAGAACCCTGCGTTGGTGGTGTGGCAGAAAATAATCCTGCAGTGCCAACCTAATCTGAGGTGCAAAAGCTCATGCATGTTAGCGCCAGGTACAACACTATCCTGGCCCAATCCGGAGATCACTA
Source organism: Lissotriton vulgaris (assembly GCF_964263255.1). Classification (NCBI taxonomy): domain Eukaryota; kingdom Metazoa; phylum Chordata; class Amphibia; order Caudata; family Salamandridae; genus Lissotriton; species Lissotriton vulgaris. Next base: position 41,947,739 of record NC_141686.1, on the reverse strand, counting down.
GAATGACATAGGCCAGGTCACACCTGTTCTTTTTCAGCACTCAGGGCAGGAGACACAATTGTGGAAAGGCGTACAGGGGTCCTGTGTGCCACTGCCACCAGGGAGCATCTCCCAGCATCTCCTAGTGGTGAGAGTTTTTACAGAATCTCCAAAGCACCTACGTCTATTTATCATAGCTCCCTACTTCTTTTGGGGGAAAACAGCCTTTTAGTAATTTTTTGTGAATATTAGGGAAGATTCCCTGATTATATAATGATATAATTGCAGAGAAGTGTTCTGGGATCTTTCACATAGGAATATTACTGAATACTTATGAATTTTATGACACCCATGTTCCTGTTACAGATGAACAACCATTTCTTCTTTAGAAATGAATACCCAAGAGTGGTTATTAATCCACGTCATCACTCACTGGCAATGAAGTTGTTTTAGATGGAATGTGGCATTATTTTGCTTTGAAAGAGACAATTCACTCTTAAATACGCTTTTTAACCTCTGATCTTGCACATGGATGGAGGTGTTCAATCTTTAAGAATATTTATTAAGAAGCCATAATTGAGAACAATTCATTTTCCTACATTAAATGAAATCAGGACATTAATCACAGTCACAAAACAAAAAATACGTTGACCATGCTCATACCCAACATGAAACAATTTAACAAAAAGAATATTTAAGTGTGTCGGGAGGAAGAGATAAATAAGATATAAAGCACACTTTTTGGGCTATTTTTCCATCAGTCCCACAATTAACTTTGAAGTAGACCGGTTTCAATCATCAAAAAATAAGTGCTGCTTACCTGACGCCCAGACATACAAGAAGTTGAAACTTTCCATCCTTCCCAATGCTTCTTGGTGCCGTAACAATGGTGTTCACATAGTGACAGAATGTTCTGCAAGATGTTCGCTGAAGCAGCATGTCCTCTTCACTGTCCCCCATCTCATCGTTTGTCTCAAAATAGTTAACCGCTTTCTCTGCATTAGGCATTTTGTATGAAAACAATGAATGAGTGTCACAAAAGATATCCCAGTGAACTGCTCCACTACAAGGCTGTTCATATTAAGTTTCAAGGTAATTATATTTCTTGGTTAAAACCTACTTCCTTGCAAGTCATCGCCTCATTAAAATCTTTCCTGCACATAAATAACTAAGAGAGAAATCCTTGGTGACAGATGGCACGAGGGACATGTAACACAGTCCCAGTTCCCCAGATAACACGGGAAAGGGTACTGGCCAATGTATTACTGGGGCCAGCAATGTCTTCAGGCCTTGACTGATATTTATAACCAAGGAGATGCAAGAACAAGTTACTTACCTTTGGTAACGCCTTATCTGGTAGAGACGATCTAGTCGAGGATTCCTTACCTTAGAATTATCCCCAGGCATCAGCGGGTAGGTGACGCGGATCGGTCCACGTGGCGTCGTCTGCGCAGGAAGTGATGGGCACATTTCTATATAGGCACCACCTCAATGCACTGCAGTCAGTTTCTTTTCGGGCTTTTGATGCAGGTGCGCAGAGCCACGAAGAACACTGACCATTGGTGTGGAAAACTAGGGCCCTGAAAGGGTAACAGCCCTGTCAGTTTTCAGAGCGGGGAGAAGGGTATGTCAGTAAGGAATCTACAACTAGATAGAGTCTCTACCAGATATGGCATCATCGAAGGTAAGTAACTTGTTCATCTGAAACAGATTCCTAGCCGCAGATTTCTTACCTTAGACCAGATACTCAAGCAATACCATCAGCTTTTTCTGGTAGATACAATATCTGCCTGTGGATTCCTCACCTTGTGAATATCCCCCTTGCGTTAGCAACATTCGGAAATTCTTTCGTAGCTTTGCGCCGACGTCATAGAGGCACGGCATCGCGCGCGACTCCGCTGACGTCACCTACACCATTATTAGGCCCACGCCCGCCTGATGACATCAGTTCCGCCCTTTTTTCCGTGCCTTCGAGGCACACGGACGGACCGATTACATATATATATATATATATATATATATATATATATATATATATATATATATATATATAATACATTACAATTACTCTGGCATAGAAGAGTGGACAACGGGGAGGCGGGTGGGTCAGTGAGGAATCCACAAGCAGATATTGTATCTACCAGAAAAAGCGTTACCGAAGGTAAGTCACTTGTTCTTCTAATAGATACATGTGCCAGTGGATTACTCACCTTGTGAATAGATTCCCATAGCAGTCCCCACTCCCGGAGGAGGGTGTCCACTCCGCTATACCAAGAAATCTTGGAGAACAGAGCGTGCAAACCGGCCGTCCCCCCTCACTTCGGAATCCAAGCAGTAATGCTTCGCAAAAGTGTGGAGGGAGGCCCAAGTCGCGGCTCTGCAAATGTCCTCTACAGGCACACCTCTAGCCAAAGCAGATGTTGCAGACTTAGCTCTAGTGGAATGAGCCCTTATACCCTCTGGAGGTTCCTTACCCGCCAGGGAGTAGCAGATCTTGATGCATAAAATTATCCATCTTGATAGCGTGCGCTTGGGCACAGCCTTCCCCTTCCTGCAGCCAGCAAATCCAACAAACAGCTGGTCATCTGACCTGAACTCACTCGTCCTGTCCAGGTAAAAGCTCACCGCCCTCTTAGGGTCCAGGCGGTGAAGTCTCTCCTCCTCTTTGGAAGGGTGAGGGGGGAGGATAAAAGGTAGGGAGGGTAACGGACTGCCCCAGGGGGAAAGGAGTTACCACCTTTGGCAGAAAAGCAGCCCTGGTCCTGAGAACCATTCGATCAGCATGAATGGATAAAAACGGGGGCTTTGAACTAAGAGCTTGAAGCTCACTTACCCTCCTTGCCGAGGTAATCGCTATCAGAAAAACAGTCTTGAAAGACAAAAGCCTCAAGGGACACTTGTGTAATGGCTCGAAAGGCGAACCCATCAGTAAAGTAAGTACAAGGTTCAAGTCCCACTGAGGCACAATAAAAGGAGTTGGTGGAAATTTATTGGTAAGGCCCTTGATGAACCGTAAAACAATAGGTGACTTAAACAAAGAGGGCTGGTCCGGCAAACAAAGGAAAGTCAATAAAACCGACAAATAACCCTTAATAGTGGCCACCGCAAAACCCTGCTGGGCCAAGGAGAGAGCAAATTGAAGAATATTGGACAAACGAGCCCTAAAGGGTGAATGGACTTCTCCCCACACCAAACAACGAACTTAGTCCATCTATAGGAATAAATGGACTTAGTGGAGTCACGCCTGGCTGACAAAATGACATCCACCACATCGTGTGGGAGAGAAAAGAAACTCAGGTTGCCCCGTTCAATCTCCAGGCATGAAGGTGTAAGGGCTGGAGGTGGGGGTGTAGAACCTGCCCCTCCATCTGGGAGAGATCTTCCCTGTGAGGGAGACAGAGCGGCGAGTACGAGGAGAGGTGGAGAAGATCTGTGTACCACACCCTTCTTGGCCAATCCGGGGCGATCAATATAACTTGGGCTCGGTCTTGGCCAATCTTCCTCAGAACCCGAGGAATCAAGGGTATGGGGGGAAACGCGTAAAGGAGCCGTGAGTCCCAACTCAACTGAAACGCATCCCCCAAGGCTCCCTGCATCGGAAACTGGAGGCTACAGAATTCCCGTGAGTGGCAAATAGATCCACCAGAGGAGTTCCCCACCCTAGAGTGGATGCATCAGTTATCACTGTGGCCACAGATGGAGGTAGATGAAAAGGCTTTCCTTGAGACAGATTGCCTTCCACACTCCACCAAGTCAGATCCGCTGCAGTTTCTCTGGAGATCCTCACTGACTCCCTGAGATCTCCGTTGTGTTGATACCACTGCCTGCGGAGGCACCACTGGAGTGCACTCATGTGCCAGCGTGCATGGTTGACCAACAGAATGCAAGAAGCCATCAGACCGAGCAAGCGAAGGACCTTCAGGACTGGAACGACCGCTCCATTGAAAAACAAAGGAATCATTTCCTGTATGTCGCGAATCCTTCGAGGAGGAGGGAATGCACGACATACAGTAGTGTCCAGTACCGCACCTATAAACAGGTTGCGCTGGAAGGGCACCAGGTGAGATTTGGGTACATTTATCGAAAAACCCAACCTGTGCAACAACTGAGTTGTCTCCTGCAGGTGATGGAGCACCTTCTCCGGCGAACCTTGCCTTGATCAGCCAGTCGTCCAGATACGGGAATACAGGTATCCCCGACCTCCTGAGATGTGCTGCCACCTCTGCCATCTCCTTGGTAAAGACTCGAGGCGCAGTTGTAAGGCCAAACGGAAGGACCTCAAACTGGTAGTGCTGCGACCCAATCGTGAAACGGAGTTACTTTCTGTGCGACTTCAAGTTGGGAATATGAAAATACGCATCTTGTAAGTCGATTGACACCATCCAGTCTTCTTCCATCAGCGCCTGAAGAACCTGAGCAAGGGTGAGCATCTTGAACTTCTCCTGCTTCAGATACAAGTTCAAGATCCTGAGATCCAGGATTGGCCGAAGCCTGCCATCCTTCTTGGGGGATCAGAAAATACCGGGAGTAGCACCCCTGACCCCTTTCCTGCTCTGGAACCACCTCTATTGCACCTTTTCTGAACAGCGCCAGGACTTCTTCCTGCAGGAGAAGCAGGTGGTCCTCCGAACAATAACCATGGCAAGGAGGGTAATTTGGGGGAAACTCCCGAAAAGGAAGAGCATACCCATTCCCCACGAGATTGAGAACCCAAAGATCCGATGTAATCAATTCCCAATCTCGAAGCAAATGGGTAAGCCGGCCCCCCACTGGGCCCGCATGATCCGGAATGGTGGATCTAGGGCTGCTTTGCTGCGTTGGCAGGGGGCTGGGAAGGGGAAGATGAAGAAGAGGAGGAGGAGGCGACTTGACGACCGCTGGGACGTGCTCTCGGTCTGCCTCTGTACGCCTTGCACAGTGTGTTTTGCTGCTGCTGGGGCTGCTGCTGAGTTGACTTGAAGGAACGAAAAGAAGATCTGCCAAACCCTCTATAACGTCTTCCAAAGGAGCCCCTGGTCTGAAGGCCCAACGACTTAGCCGTCGCCCTGCTGTCTTTAAAACGTTCTAAAGCAGCATTTGCCTTTTTGCCAAACAGACCAGATCCGTTGAATGGTAGATCCATTAATGCAGACTGGACATCTGTAGAAAACTCAGAAGATTTTAGCCATGCAGCTCTCCTCGTAGCCACCGAAGAGCCCATGACCCTCGCCACAGAATCCTTGCTGCAGCCTGAGTGTCTGAGATTACCTCCTGGAAGTCTTTTCTATCTTCCTCCGGTAACTGTGGCACCAATTGTTTTGCAGTATCCATAAGGGCGTGGATATAACGCCCCATCAGGCAGGTCGCATTTGTGGACTTCAACGCCATGCTGGCAGAGGAGAAAACCTTCTTAGCGGCCTGATCCTGTTTTCTCGACTCCTTTTCTGCAGGTACCTGTGGAAAAGACCCCGTTGACCTCTTGGAACAGGCAGCCTGCACCACCAAACTCTCAGGCAGAGGGTGAGTGGACAAAAATTCTGGGTCATTTGGAGCAACTCTGTATCTCCTGGCAACAACCCTAGATACTGCAGGAGCTGACAAAGGTTTCTTCCAAACATCTAAAATTGGCTCTGCCAGTCCATCATTAAACGGCAGTATTGGCTCAACCACTGAAGATGGTGAGTGAGGGACCTCTGTGAGAAGGTTCGACTTAAACTCAGCAGTAGGCAGAGTAATGTTCAATAAACTTGCCGCCTTCCTTATCACGACATGGTAAGGAGCCACATCTTTAGAGGGTGCATCCGGCACTGAAGCTAAATCCCACTCAGGGGACCGTTCAAGGCCACTAGCCACAGTCAGATCTTCAAATGGGTCCTCAGACTCCTGTAGCTCACCCTCCTCCAAATTTTCTTCTCGAAACCTTTCTTCCTCCAAAAGCCTCTGGGCTTCACGCCTCGACCTGTGCTTCAAATACGAGGCCGACGGATCCACAGTCGACGGAGCCGGCGCAGATACCAACGTCGGACGAGGAATCTTCATACGAGGTCGATCAGGGTTCGGCATCCGAGCGCGACCTCGATCGAGACCTTGACCTCGAACGCCGAGTTCGCGACCTCAAACTTTTCTTCTCTTTTCTGCCTTTACGTTTAGCCACATGAAGCTTGGTTTCTCTCTCCCGGAGGGCCTTAGGTGTCATCTTCTTACAAGACTGGCAGTCTTCGACGTCGTGGTCGGAGCTTAGACACCATACGCAGCATTCATGTGGATCCGTAATGGACATAGTTTTCCCATATTCGCCACAAGCTTTAAACCCGGTCTTTTTCGAAGACATGTCGAGAGAGAAGACAATGAAGCACAAATATTTCAAAATAACAAAGTTACAGCAATTCCTACGGACGATCCCTAGAAAACCGTTAGCGTCGAGGACGTGGAAAAAAGGGAACTGATGTCATCACGCCGGCGTGGGCCTAATATTGGTGTTGGTGATGTCAGCGGAGTCACGCACGATGCCGTGCCTCAATGACATCGCCCACGTCGGCGCGAAGCTACAAAAGAATTTCCCGAATGTTGCTGACGCAAGGGGGATATTCACAAGGTGAGGAATCCACTGGCAGATGTATCTATCAGAATGCCCATCTTGAGAGACCCGACTGTCCAGTCAGTAGTGCTTAGTGAACGTGTGCAACGAGGCCTATGCAACTATCGGGCAGATTTCCCGGACTGTGCTGGTCGCAGCTTTAGCACTGGTGGAATGAACTTGCAGGGAGGTTACTTCTTGGCCATTGTATTGCAGAATATTGATGCAGAGCACGACCCAGCGAAAAAGGGTTTGCTTCCGCACTACCCAACCTTTCTTCACACTAGCATGCCCCACGAAGAGTGGTTCATCCACCCGGAAACTATCAGGTGAGGCCAAGGTAGAATGACAATGCGCTTTTTGGGATCCAGACAATGTAGTCGCTCCTGCTCTTTAGAGGGATGTGGAGGAGCATATAAGGTAGTCAGGGTGATCGACTGACCTGCATGGAATGTAGAAAGGAGGCCCTTATGCGAATCACCACTTTGTCAGGATAGACTGAGAGGTAAGGAGGCTTAGATGATAAGGACTGCATCTCACTCACCCTAAAGGCAGATGTAATTGCCACCAAGAAGGCTGTTTTTTAGTGTGAGAAGCATGAGGGGAAGTTGTGGAGAGGCTCGAAAGGAGCGCACACCAAAAAAGTGAGAGTTAAATTGAGGCCCACTGAGGCATAATGAAAGGCTCCCTGTTCCGTAGCCATGGTAGGGGGAGAAAGCATACAAGTATTTGTATAAGTATCCAGTCCACGGGCTTCACCCTTTTTCTCACACCAGTCCATATTAGGGTCCTCTATGTATGGCTGTATTCTTCAGTGTACAGCGACACCTCCCATTCCTCCGTGATTCCTAGCCCTTGGGAATAGGGCTAAGGCTCCAATCTAGGAATCAAAGGTTTTGCCAGCGGCGGAGTAAGCATTGGGCGATGCTCATCCGGCTCGGTGTCAGAGTCAGGGATCACAATGGGGATGGCACCGCCAGGAGCATTGGCATTGGGAGCGGTGCTGGTCTAGATCCAGGAAAAGATTGAGACCAGTGCCAGTCTGCATCCCCTGGCGCAGAATCAGATGGGGCCCCCTCTGACCCTGCGGGGCCCAAAGGAGCGTCAACTGGGTCGGGCCGCCTGAATATGAGGTGTATGGCCTCATAAAACTCCTTTAGTAGGGCCGCTTCGGCTCCTCGAAAATAGAGGAGGCTGGAGTCAGGCCAGATGCAGGCTCCGAGGAACCAGGCCTTGAATGCCGGGGCACCCTCGTTGCGTCGGCCGAAGGACGAGGAGAAGTTGTAGATCGCTTCAACTTCCTAATCATCTTCTTGTGCCTCTTACCTGAATGTCTTGAGGACTTTAAGTGGGACGATGATTAATTCAGGCTTCGGGAACGATCCTGGGACCTTCTCATCGACCAGGACCTGGATTTCGGAGAGCCCCATGCCAGGACACCATGAGCTGCAGGGACCACTCCCTCAAAGCATTCGGGTAAATGACCTGGCAATCAGAGCACGGCTCGGTTCGTGGTCGCTGGAGGAACTACAAAAAGAGGAGGTGCGGGTCCATCACTGCCATCAGTTGGTTACAGGCTCAGCAGGGCTTAAAACCTGTTTTCTTGGATGACATATTTTACCACACCATGAAGAAATCCTCAAAACTCTTGACAAAACATTAAATAAAAACTGTCGAAAAAATGACTGAGAGGTAGCTCTTCTCTCGGATCAGTGCTGGCTGATGTGAGAAGAAAATAACTCATGTCAGCGAGCCGAGGTGGCGCTTCTATAGGTGCTGCAGATGTCACTTCTGGCGCGGAAGCACAAGTTACTACTTGTGTAACGATATATCTGTAAGAGACATTAGTTAGTGATAGATTCCTTACCATAGATTCCTTACCTTAGAATATCCCCAGGCCTCAGACTGGATCTGGAAACTTTTGCGTAGCAATACCCCTGCGCGTCGGTAGGCGTCGTCTGCGGCTCCGCGTCGGTCGTCGGCATCGTGAGCGCCGGAATGACGTCGTCGGAGTACTTAGACGCCGCCCATGCGCGCTGACGTCAGTTCTGATACACAGCTTTTCCGCGCCAGATACGCAGAGCCATGAGAGAACCAACACTGGTGCCATGAAACTAGGGCCCTAAAAGGGGATGACCTTAACCCTAGATATCGGTTCGCAGAACGGGGAGGATGGGTGGGTCGGTAAGGAATCTATCACTAACTAATGTCTCTTACAGATATATCGTTACACAAGTAGTAAATTGTGCATCTGAAAGAGATACGTTAGTGATAGATTCCTTACCTTAGAATAGATACCCCAGCAATACCAACCCCGGTGGTGGGTCTGCGAACCAATATCACACCAGAAAGTCCTGGAGGACGGAACGGCCAAAGAAGCCATCCCTCCAGACATGAGTGTCCAGGCAGTAGTGTCTTGCGAACGTGTGCAGCGAGACCCACGTAGCTGCCTGGCAAATGTCCTGTAAAGGGACTCCTCGGCCCAGGGCAGTTGTTGTCGCCGTGGCCCGAGTGGAATGAGCCCGCAATCCAGCAGGGGGCTCCTTCCTCGCCATGGAGTAACATGCTTGGATACACAAGATGATCCACCTTGAAATGGTCCTCTTGTGTACAGCCTTTCCCTTCTTCGCGCCCACGTAACCAACAAAGAGTTGGTCATCCACCCGGAATTGGCGTGTGCGATCTAGGTAGTAGGAGAGCGCACGTTTTGGATCCAGACGGTGGAGCCTCTCTTCCTCTTTCGAGGGATGCGGAGGCAGAAAGAAGGTGGGCAAAGTGATGGACTGCCCGATGTGGAAGGCCGTGACAACCTTGGGCAGAAAGGAAGGTCGTGTACGTAACACCACCTTGTCAGGATGAACAGATAGGAAAGGTGGAGAAGAAGAAAGAGCCTGGAGCTCACTCACTCTCCTGGCAGAGGTGATGGCAACCAGGAAGGCAGTTTTCAACGTGAGAAGACTGAGAGGACAGTTATGGAGTGGCTCAAAGGGAGCACACATCAGATAAGTGAGAACAAGATTCAAGTCCCACTGGGGCATCACGAAGGGAACAGAAGGGAACATGTGTGTGATGCCCTTCAGAAATCTGCTTACAATGGGGGACTTGAATAAAGAAGGCTGATCAGGTAGCCTTAAGAAGGCGGAAAGAGCAGAAAGGTACCCTTTAAGAGTGCCCAGAGCAGAGCCCTGCCTGGCCAGGGAAAGCAGAAAGAGCAGCACTTCTGAAAGGGGTGCAGAGAGAGGATCCACAGCCTTTGGTGTGCACCATGCCACAAATCTGTTCTACCTGCAAGCGTATACAGACTTTGTGGAGGGACGCCTGGCTGCCAGAAGTGGTATAGGCGGAAAGGCGTACAACAGACCACAGCTCCACTCGCGACGAAAACCGTCTCCGAGCGAGTGCCGCCTTGGAAATTCCAACGCGCAGAACTGATGACATTGCGCGTTCTCTTCTGTGGCGAATAGATCTAACCAAGGCTCTCCCCACTGCTGAAAGAGACCTTGCGCCACGTCCGAGTTCAGACGCCATTCGTGATCCATCATGCACCGATGGCTGAGTTCGTCCGCCCTGGCATTCAGAGAGCCTGCCAGGTGTTGAACCACCAGGGTCACGCCCTGATGTTCCAGCCATTGCCATAGGCGCAGAGCCTCTTGGCAAAGGGTCCACGACCCCATTCCGCCTTGTTTGTTGCAGTACCACATGGCGGTGGTGTTGTCGGTGAACACTTGCACTGCACTCCCCCGGACAGAGGGGAGGAATGCTTTCAGTGCTAGACGAATCGCCCGCAGCTCCAAAAGGTTGATATGGAGCCGGGACTCCGCCGGAGACCAGAGGCCTCTGATCTCCGCCTCTCCCATGTGGCCTCCCCAGCCCTGGAGGGACGCGTCCGTCACAACTACGTGCTCCAGGTGGGGTAGGGAGAGGGATCTGCCACTGACCCAGTCGCGGTCCGTGAGCCACCACTGCAGTTGTCTCACAGTGCCCTCCAAGATCAAGACATGATCGGACAGGTTGCCCTGATGCTGGGCCCACTGAAACTTCAGGTCCCACTGCAGAGCCCGCATCCGCCACCTGGCGTGATGCACCAGAAGGATGCAGGAGGCCATCAGCCCCAGGAGCCGCAGCGTCAACCTGACCGAGACTCGGGATAACGGCTGGAAGATGGGAACCAGAGCCTGAATATCCCGAACCCGCTGTTCGGGTGGGAAAACCCGAAACTGCGCCGAGTCGAGAACCGCTCCGATGAAGAGGAGCTTCTGAGAGGGACACAGGTGTGACTTCGGCACATTGATGGAGAACCCCAGCAAGTGCAGGAGGTCGGCCGTAGTCTGGAGGTGGGTGACGACTACCTGGGGCGAGCCCGCCTTCAACAACCAGTCGTCGAGGTAGGGGAAGACTGATACCCCCTGCCTGCGCAGATGAGCTGCGACCACCGCCATCACCTTCGTGAACACCCGTGGGGCGCTGGTAAGGCCGAAGGGGAGCACGATAAACTGAAAGTGCTCTTGGCCTACCGTGAACCGCAGGTAACGCCGGTGGGCCGGCAGGACGGGGATGTGGAAATAGGCGTCCTGCAGGTCCAACGCTACCATCCAGTCTCCCGGGTCCAGGGCAGCCAGGACCTGAGCCAAAGTCAGCATCTTGAACTTCTCCTTCCGGAGGAAGCCGTTGACGTTCCGCAGGTCCAAGATAGGGCGTAGGCCCCCTTTGCCCTTCTTGGGCACCAGAAAGTAGTGGGAGTAACATCCACACCCTACTTCTGGCCCAGGAACGCGCTCGATGGCCCTCTTGGCCAAGAGGGCCGTGACTTCCTCTTGCAGAAGTTGCAAGTGATCCCCCGACACACGGTGGCATTGCGGTGGCATGGATGGAGGGGATGCCTCGAAGGGGAGGGAGTAGCCCCTTCGGACAATCTGCAGCACCCACCTGTCCGAAGTGACTGTGAGCCAGTGGGAGAGGTGATGGCGATCCCTGCCTCCCACAGGCGTCACATGGGCCTGAAAACTCGGACTAGGAAGGTTTTGAGGCAGGCGCTGCTGAGGGAGGTGTGGACTGGCCTCGCCGTGGTCCCCGACCGCCGCCACGGCGGTTTCCACGTCCGCCACCGCGCTGTTGGACATTCTGCGGTGCGTGGCTGACGGTACGTGGTGGGGCGCCCCTTCCGTGGCCACGAGAGGAGCGAAAGGCACCCGATTGCTGGCGTGGGGCCGTGAGGCCTAAGGACTTGGCCGTAGCCCTGGAGTCCTTGAAACGTTCCAGCGCATGGTCTGCCTTGTCGCCGAAGAGGCGACGGCCATCAAACGGCATGTCCAGGAGTGTGGCCTGGACATCGGCCGAGAAGTTGGCGGACCTCAACCAGGCGTGGCGTCGAACCGCCACTGTCGTTGCCATCGTTCTGCCCAGTGAGTCTGTTGTATCCAGCCCACACCGGATAGAAAAGCGTGCTGCATCTCAGCCCTCCGCAAGGGCTTGGCCGAGTTTAGCCTGGACCTCCTCCGGGCACTGTGGCAGCACCTCCGCAACCGTGTCCCACAGAGTGTGGGGGTAGCGGCCCAAGAGACAGGCGGTATTCACAGACCGCAGCCCTAAGCTAACAGACGAGAAAACCTTCTTCCCGAACTGTTCGTATCTCTTGGATTCCCTGTCGGGCGGGGCCGACGGGAATGCGGTCTGGGAGTTTGAGGCCTGGATGACCAGACTCTCAGGGTGGAATGGGTGGACAAAAAGCATGGGTCGCCCGGGGCCGGGCGGTAGCGTCTGGCCACGTTCCTATCCACAGGCGGGCCTGTGGCGGGCTTGGACCAAGTGCCCACAAGAACGTCACACAAGGCCTCATTGAACGGCAGCAGGGGCTCCACGGAGCTTGACTGCGGTTTGAGGACCTCGGTGAGGAGATTAGTCCTCACGGCCGCGACGGGGAGCTTCAGGTTTAAGGCCTTAGCTGCCTTCGTCAACACTACGCTACAAGTAGAACCCGCCTCCGAAGGTGAGGTAAATCCAGTGTCTGGCGATGTGTCAATACCACTGGCCTCCCCAAGCTCATATGTCCAGTCCTGCTGCGACTGGCAATCTAGTGCCAGAGGGTCCTCGGACCCCTCCCAAGTTTCCTCGTCACCTGTGTCCTGGAAACCAGGATTAGCAGACAGGGCCTCCTCGTGGAGATAAAATTCCCCGAAGGCTGTCCGAATCGGCGCCCAGCGGTGCCCTTCCGGCGCCTGAGTAGGACCGCAGGAAACATTGGGGCCGGCAACCACAGTGGCCGCCGGGGGCGACACCCGTTGGGACGGCGCCGGCGAGGTCGTAAGGTCGACCGGCGAGGTCCCGGATCCGGAACCGGATCCGGCGAGGTCCCGGATCCGGAACCAGATCCGGCGAGGTCCTGCGGCGCCGAGACCGAAGTCGCCAGCGGCACCGGAGCCGAAGCACCCGACGGCGTCGGGGCCGAAGCGCCCGACCCGGAAGGACCTCCAGACGGAACCGCTCGGCCCGAAGGCGCCACGGGAACCGACTGAGGAGGGAGGGCCCTCATGGCCATGAGGTACCTCTCGACCTCCTCCGGCGTCGCGCCGTGCCCAGGGACCCGAAGGTGTGGGGCAGGCGGCGACGCTTGCGACTCCCACGGAGCCGCGTGGGCGGTGTCGCCCGAGCCCCCGGCCGCATCGTGCGAGCGTCGGGGCGGGTCGGAGGAACGATGACGTCGCTCCGACCTCTCATGCCTCTTACCTGAGGACTTGGAACCAGACGATCGGTGTCCACTTCCGGAGCTTCGATGACTCCGACCTCGCGACCTGTCCCTCGACCTCCCGTGGGAACGGGACCCGGAGCGGCGCGGGGCCGACTGCCTCAGCTCGAGTCGCTTGAGGGACCGCTCCCGCCTAGCCTTCGACGTCAGGGCCCGGCAGTCGGAGCAGGTCCGATCGTCGTGGTCGAGGCCTAAGCACTTCAGGCACCGGCGATGGGGGTCCGTGACCGACATGAGTCGATCGCACTTCGAGCAAGGCTTGAACCCGGGCAGCCCTGGCACCGATAGAGTCGAGAACTCGACAAAAATGAGAGATCAAAAGATCAAAAAAGTTCAGTCAAAAATTGACTGGGGGTAGGGCTTCTTCCGGATCTGCGCTAGCTGGCGCGGAAAAAAGAAGAACTGACGTCAGCGCGCATGGGCGGCGTCTAAGTACTCCGGCGACGTCATTCCGGCGCTCAAGACGCCGACGACGGACGCGGAGCCGCAGACGACGCCTACCGACGCGCAGGGGTATTGCTACGCAAAAGTTTCCGGATCCAGTCTGACGCCTGGGGATATTCTAAGGTAAGGAATCTATGGTAAGGAATCTATCACTAACGTGTCTCTTTCAGATAACGCCAACAATGCAAGTAAAGTCGATCGACGCCACCAACCGGCGTGCCGGGCTAGTGCTCACGAAAAATCTTCCAGATCCAGACTGACGCCAAGGGGAAATTCTAACAAAGAATCTGTGGCTAAAAGTCTCTATCAGATACAACATAGCAATCATGAATGGAATCGCTTATTAGGGTATCTAAGAAATTAGTCGATTTTTTGAATGTTTGCAAAATCGAAAGCTGTTTCATAACTGTATTAATTATCTGTGTCACATAAGCTGAGGCTCAAATCTAAGACATGTTTACATGTTAACATAGGACTTAACAAAATAAAATCTTCAAAATCCCAGTGTCTCAGAAGCTTGCCGCCTCAGTGCTGACCATAACTATTTCTGCTACCTAATTTTGTTTGGAAATTTTAAGTATACTCAAACCAACAGAAACTGAACATGTGGCCTCAACCAAACTTACTGATTCTGAAATCCAGTCTACAGCACCAGCTCTGGCAGAATGCAGTACTGTGCTTAGTTCAGAGCAGTACAAAAACATGCAACACTGTGAACCTCTGGTAATTAAACATATTTAAAGATTACTTAATAAAAATAATAATATACAAGGGCTTCACAAATATATCTTTAAACCTTCACTGAAGGACCAGAAGGTGAAGTTATCTTAGTAACTCCAATAATTCCAGCCCTGTCTGAATGCCTCTGGAGGAGAGTTTAACTAAGTCTGCAGAAACAGAAAGTGAAAATTAGAGGGAAATAATTGAGGTAATCAGAGGAAAATAAAGAAAGAGATAATGCAGAGTGAGCAACCTGGAAGGAAGGACAGGTAGAAAAGAACAAATGTTGCAACAGAGAAGGTAGCTGCCCGAAAACTATTCTATTTATTTTCGTAATTCAAGTGGGAGTTGGTTTAATCTATTTTGATAACGCATGACAGTGTAAAACTATCTGGTCATATTAGACAAAACAATGCAGTGCACCCAAAGAAAGTCCCTCTTTGAAACAAGCGGTTATCTTGCCAGGGAGGACAGGGCTTTTCATAGGACAGGATCTTTTGCTATTTTTGTTAGATTAATACTAACTTAGTACTTACATTAAACAAATGAAGGTAATCGAACGGCATGCCACTTACCTATGAAATCCCAGATGAAGACATTCTTTTGAAACATTCGTGCTTGCTTGAATCCATGCTGAAAGACTTGTTCCAGTGCTGCGACTAGGCCATTTTCTCCACACAGCAGGATAGTCAGACTACCCCTCTGTGCAAAAAAATATAAAAGTAAAAAATAAGTTAGTAATAGCACTGACAGAGGGATATACCAAAGTTTTGTTTGGTCAGAACTTCATAGCAATTGCCTTGAATACTGAATTTAAAAAAAGAGATTTCCTGCAAGACTGTCATTCACAACTATATTTGTTGGCCCTGACTTTTTCAGAGGAAAAAAAGATACAACTTGAGTTTTTCCAGTTTCCTTCTAGGTTAATCCTGCATTCAGTCATGACATGCTCATCATATTATCATTTAATGCTTACAATTAAGATTTTTTTCTCACATTTTTTAAATAATTGTACTACTTTTAGACAAATGGAAGAGAAAAATAAACTGTTTACCAAAGCACCAAAACTAAACTTTAGAAATAATGTGTAAATACTGCAAATTATTTGAGATATCCTATCTATCTACATACACACACACGCGCGCGCACACACACACACACACACACACGCACACACACACACACACGCACACACACACACACACATATATATATATACACATATCACCCAGTGGCAGTTGCCACTTAGTTATAGTTAGGATCATGTTTCCGCAGCAAATGCCTTTTTTGTGTTGCTAATAAGTTTGGCCCTCATTTTACAATGCCAGTCGAACTGCCACCAACGTCCGACATCTAGGGAGTGCAGTGGACGGGGGGTAAATACCGCCACCTCCGACAGGCTTAAGGAGCCTGTTGGGGGTGGAGGTCGGACTGTAATCCCTTCAATGGAGGCAGTGCCTGCGCAGGCACCGCTGTAGGGACTACGATGTCTCTTTCCGTCAGCCTTTAGATAGATGGAAAGGGACTTTGGTGGCCCCAAGCAGGGCTCCTGTGGCCCGTGAGTCAATGCTCAGTGGCCTGGGGGCACATGTGGTGCCCCCCCTCCAAACATACATTCAACGCGCACAGTGCATGGATGCTTGATAAGTACCTGTTTGCACTGTGGCTTGTGCTGCGGCCCTTTTTTCCTGGGGTGCAATAAAAAAAAGGCACATTTTGATTGTCATGCTGGTGGTCCTACTCTAATCAGGCAGGTGAGACTGCCGACTCATTGTCTGGTGGACACCTGTCCATGGCTATGGCGGTCGTCTGACAGCCATCGTAATGTGGGCCTTTGGCGTGGTTTGACTTGTTCCTACTAAATATTCCCAAAAGTGCTACTTTTGACTAGTTTGTGAATTGGAACGTTTCAGAGTGATCTGTCAAGCATAACTACTGCCTCTTGTTTACTCAACCATTTGTTCATGAAAGCTGAACAATTCAACTGCAATCACGATCCATTGTTATTGCTGCCTTGCTGGAAGTAGCTTCAATGATCTCCGATTGTTATAGCCATAATGTGTTATTTTCATAAAGCAAAGCATTTACTACATAATTGAATCATTTTCTCTTGTTTTCACTATAGACAATAAAGAGGTATAGTTGAGTATTTCATTTAACTGTTTAAAAAAAATCGATCCCAGTTTGAAAAATGTGTTTTTCTCATGCTAAATGCACCAAAACAAATATGTAATGTCAAAACGCATAATAGGTAACTTCTTTCATATGTTCCTAAAGTGCGATTTATGGGTTCTGTTGTCATCTACAAACCACTCTACCTTCAGCACTATGGTTTATGAACCCCTCAATGGCAATACAGGGAATATACAAATCGGGACCATATTAA
Organism: Lissotriton vulgaris; assembly: GCF_964263255.1. Taxonomy (NCBI): domain Eukaryota; kingdom Metazoa; phylum Chordata; class Amphibia; order Caudata; family Salamandridae; genus Lissotriton; species Lissotriton vulgaris. Next base: position 41,930,912 of record NC_141686.1, on the reverse strand, counting down.
AAGGATAACTCATTTTCTGTGATTTATAGCACTGCCCAGTATGCATGTTCTCGTCCATGCAATGGAGTATAGCATAGAACCAATATACAACAAAGGTACCAGAGGGTCTCAGGTAAGTGTGCCCATATACAGGAAACCAGACCAAAACTCACCCTTACAACCAGGTAGTGACACAGAGAGCTCTCCGTGGATGAGGACATATACCCATCAGTCACCATTCGGATCCGCCCTTCATCATTTGGGATTTTATCCGTACCACCCGTCAGAGATAATCAGTACTCTCCTAGGAGGTCAACCCGGTGGTAGGGGGTAGCCTCACTAGAGTAAGGGGACGACAGTGTGGTGTACCACTCGATGTAGGTGAGTGGTAAACAAGATGGGACTGGGGTGTGCAGTGCAAAAGAAGATGTGAGAGAACAAAAAACCAAAAAGAGTGGATTTAAAATTGGTTAAGGCTAAGCACCCAACAATGATTTATTCCAATTGTGCTTACCGTACCAATGTTAAAAACGATACGCCTGCTGACTGACCAGTTACGTGGACAGCCTCAGGACAGTGTGGTCGACTAGTTTCAGCAATTCAGCGACTTATTTTGTCATTGCTTTCTTCAGGACCAATAATACAAATAAAAGCTACTACACCATGTGAAAAAAAGCAACACCCTGAGAACACACAACAAGTGCAAACAGTCACCTGAATGTTCTGGGTGTCCTTACAGTCTGTGCAGAACACTAAACATGTAAGGTAAGATGGCCTCACCCCACCTGGCTGTGGCTCACCTCCCCAGATGGCCAGGACGCCGGCCAGGAGTACCGACGGTGAGAGCGGTGCTTCATTCTTCCCCTGAGCCACAGCCAGGGGAAGAATGAATCCAGGTAAATCATTGTTGGGTGCTTAGCCTTAACCAATTTTAAATCCACTCTTTTTGGTTTTTTGTTCTCTCACATCTTCTTTTGCACTGCACACCCCAGTCCCATCTTGTTTACCACTCACCTACATCGAGTGGTACACCACACTGTCGTCCCCTTACTCTAGTGAGGCTACCCCCTACCACCGGGTTGACCTCCTAGGAGAGTACTGATTATCTCTGACGGGTGGTACGGATAAAATCCCAAATGATGAAGGGCGGATCCGAATGGTGACTGATGGGTATATGTCCTCATCCACGGAGAGCTCTCTGTGTCACTACCTGGTTGTAAGGGTGAGTTTTGGTCTGGTTTCCTGTATATGGCACACTTACCTGAGACCCTCTGGTACCTTTGTTGTATATTGGTTCTGTTGGGGATAGTACCCAGAGCTTGGTCTTTAAATCTCCCCTAGGTCCCCCTCTACCGTTTTGTGTTTGTTGGTATAGCATAGAACACCACAAATTTCTTATCCACAAGTTTCTACTTTATCAAAAGATACCAACTCCCCCAAAGCAATAAGCTGAAGAATACTTGAAGCAAGTAAAGAAACTGAATGTTAATCAACTATTTTGAAATATACATGAATGGGAACAAGATAAAACACACATTTGCACCTGAGATCTTCATGTGCAAATGTGTTTAACACATGTAGATCTCCATGCACACGAGTTTTACCTCCATTGTTCTTGAACTGCCCTTCTAAATGAGCACATTAATCGCAACAAAGTCTTCTTATATTTGTTTTTGAAACATTAGAAACACACCTCTTTTTCAGGTTTATGAAAATGCTTGACTATATTGTTCACAGCTTCACCCATACCCTCTTGAATCTGCCCTGAATTAGGCTCTGAAAAAAGACAAGAAAAACGAATTACTAGGTCGATCTTCCCACCAACATTACTCAATAGAAAATAGTTTCTATTCAAAAGAAACATTATTTTAGAAAACATCAAATGCTCACATGGTAAACTGTGTTATAACAACCAGGAATCGTGTCATGATCCCATTCTGTATACTACGCAGATGCATAAAGGATGTGTGCATTTTCAAGGCTACAACACCTACTTTAAATCTTAGTGCAGTGGCTGCAAGCAGTACAGCTAGGAAATATAGGGCAGTCATGGACTCTTCATGTTTTCCACCTCTGTTGTCAATAGCAAATGCACTAAATTTGAGACTTTGCATAAGGTATGATCTTCAGACAAAAACAAGCAACGGTAAAGCCAATAGGTCTCAACTCTTCAAGAGTTACTGGCCTTGTCAAAGTGTTTTAGCCATGCTGTTACACCAGCAAGGCTGCTATGCTGAATAGCTAAAAGTTAGTAGCATAGAAGAAAGTGCCGTGCAGTAGAGTGTCATAGAGTGGAGTGTTCTGGAGTAGAGTGGAGTAGCGTGGACTACGGAGGACTAGAGTGGACAAGAGGAGTGGTGTAGAGTGCTGTAGAGTGAGTGGTATAGCCGTAGAGTGGAGTGGCATAGAGTGGAGTGGTGTAAACTGGAATAGAATGTCGTAGAGTGGAGTTGAGTAACTGGAATAAAGAGTGAAGGGTCATAGAGTGGAGGGTCGTAGAGTGGAGGATCATAGAGTGGAGGATCATAGAGTGGAGGGCTATAGAACGCCATGGAATGGAGTAGAGTGGCAGAGATGGGTGGCGTAGAGTGGAGTAGAGTGTTGTAAAGTGGAATGTTGCGGAGTAGAGTGAAGTGTCATGCAGTAGCAAGGACGAGAGAGGAGTGGATGTTGCAGAGTGGCCCGGAGTGGAGTAGAATGTCGTAGAGTGTAGTGGCAGGTCCTAGAGTGGAAGGGCATAGAGTGGAGGAGTAATGTGAGTGGAGTGTTATGGAGTAGCGTGGACGACTGGACTGGATGGTATAGAGTGGAGTGGAGTGGTATAGAGTGTTGCAGAGTGGAGCAGCATGTCAGAGTGGGGCGGCATGTCAGAGTGGGGCGGCATGTCAGAGTGGGGTGGCATGTCAGAGTGGGGCGGCATGTCAGAGTGGGTGGGGCGGCATGTCAGAGTGGGTGGGGCGGCATGTCAGAGTGGGTGGGGCGGCATGGCAGAGTGGGGCGGCATGGCAGAGTGGAGCGGCATGGCAGAGTGGAGCAGCATGGCAGAGTGGAGCAGCATTGCAGAGTGGAGCAGCATTGCAGAGTGGAGCAGCATGGCAGAGTGGAGAAGCATGGCAGAGTGGAGCAGCATGTCGTAGAGTAGAGGGTGATAGAGTGGAGTGGAATGGAGAAGAGTGGCGTGGAGTGGAGTGGTGTAGTGTCAGAGTGGAGTATCCAAGAGTGGAGTGTCCTAGAGTGGAGTGTCCTAGAGTGGAGTGTCCTAGAGTGGAGTGTCCTAGAGTGGAGTGTCCTAGAGTGGAGTGTCCTAGAGTGGAGTGTCCTAGAGTGGAGTGTCCTAGAGTGGAGTGTCCTAGAGTGGAGTGTCCTAGAGTGGAGTGTCCTAGAGTGGAGTGTCCTAGAGTGGAGTTTAGTGTCGTAAAGTAGAGTGGCACGGAGTGGTGTAAAGGGGCATAGAGTGGAAGGGCGTAGAGTATTGTCCGAGAGGAGGAGTTCAGAATGGCGAAAAGTGGAGTAGTACTGTAGAGTGTTGTAGTGAAGACAGAGTGTGCCATTTAACCTCTGTCTTTGAATGCACAGCAAATGTGACGAGATAAGAACAAAATTTAAAGACATGTTGGACAGCCTAAAACGAAGAAAGACAGCAAGTAGAAAGCAAGCAAATGTGAGTTACAAACAATAAAGCCAATAGTAAGCAATGGGCAGAATGCATTCTTAGGTCAGCTTTCCCCAAGAAGTCTTTAGCAACCAGGCAGCTGCGCTGTCTGGTAAGCTTCGACCTAAAAAAAAATTGGACCAACCACTTCTGCATCTGTGCAGCACACAAACATAATCCATGGTACGGCCCCATATAATTAATTCACTGAATGATGAACTCCAACTTATATCTGATGTGATGGGGACAACAAAGCTAATCGTTTATCACTTAACAGTTTAGCACATTTACTAATAATACACACCAAGTCAATGCAACAAAACTATTCTCACAACAGTTGACTTTACAATAGCCACACCATTAAAGTATTCTTTCACGTAGGAGTGGGGAGAATGTACGCTTCCAAATTTCCAGTGTCCTGTAACTTTCAACAATTATTGCAATTGACACAAAAAGGTTGGATGTGTCCACTGATGAGATGACTAGTTGAAGAAGGTGAATAGTGGGGAAAACAAGGGCAGACCAGAAAGGTTCAACATTGTTAAGGCAAAGGGAGAGACAAAGGGAACTCTGCACAGGGATTACTTAAGGGAGATGTGATCGATGGAGGTCCTTCAGTGGCAGAACATATACAGCCTGATTCAACAACCTGAATTGCGCTCGCAAAGGGCCAGATTCTGAGAATCTGGCCCTTTGCGAGTGCGATTTTTGCATTTGGGATTCATCATCCCAAATGCAAAAATCGGCAATAGCGATTTCGCTATTTTGCGAGGAATTACATTTAAGAAATCTCTATTTGAGATTCCTTAAATGCAATCCATCATCCATTGTAAAATAACGAATTCGCAATTTCAGCCCGCTATCTACCGCGAGGTCAAACCTCGTGGTAAATAGCGAAAAATTAGAAAAATGCTTTTAAAAGCATTTTTCTAAGTTGCATGTTGCACACACACATGTCCTTTGGACATGTGTGTGCGCAACACGGTATAGAGACAAAATATCGACTCCAAAATATCGACTGGACATAATATCGAGTTTTAAATATAGACTGGACAAAATATCGACTGGACATAATATCGACTACAAAAATATCGTTTTTCAGGTAAGTGAAGTAATATCGACTGTATAAAATATAGATAGCAAAAATATCGATTTTTTAATAATATATAATATTTTATAGTGTATTTTTATGTAATAATATGTGTGAATAGTGTGTATTAATGTTATAAAATATTTTATTACATGAATTTTGTTTTGATAATAATTGCGTAATGTAATTCTGTAGCGGGTTGTGGGTTTATAGGGGAATAGGGTGGGAAGTAATTTAATAATAATTAATTAATTAATATATGTTGTTAATATTTTTAATTAATAATTAATTGATAATTAATTAATATAATTTTTAATATATTTTGTATTAGTAAATAATTGTTAATTAATTAATTGTAATTAGTTAATTACATTAATTAGAGTACATTTTTTATATATATAATTTTGTGTTATTTTTAAGTAATTAATTTTGAAAAAATAATATTAATTATTAAAATAATTACACCTAATGTTCTAATATATTTACTTTATTGTTATTGTTAATTAATAATTAATTGGTAATTAAATAATATTGATAAATTTTGGGTAAAGGAGCATTTTTAGGGTTCAGGGTCAGTTTTCAGTTCATGGGTAAAGGGGTATTTTTAGGGTTCAGGGTCAGTTTTCAGTTCATGGGTAAAGGGGTATTTTTAGGGTTCAGGGTCAGTTTTCAGTTCATGGGTAAAGGGGTATTTTTAGGGTTCAGGGTCAGTTTTCAGTTCATGGGTAAAGGGGTATTTTTAGGGTTCAGGGTCAGTTTTCAGGTCATGGGTAAAGGGGTATTTTTAGGGTTCAGGGTCAGTTTTCAGTTTTTGGGTAAAGGGGTATTTTTAGGGTTCAGGGTCAGTTTTGGGTTTTTGGGTAAAGGGGTATTTTTAGGGTTCAGGGTCAGTTTTGGGTTTTTGGGTAAAGGGGTATTTTTAGGGTTCAGGGTCAACAAATAAGATTTTAAAAAATTATTTTTATTATTTTCTTTTATTATTTTATTATTATAATTTAATTTAAGTCGTTTTAAGTATATTTTAGTAATTAAAATTTAATATTAATTTAATTTAACACTGTTTTTAATAAAGTCGATATTTTTTACATCTATATTTTTGTTAACGATATTTTGTACTCGATATTTTTGTACTTACCTGTTTGTAGATACAAACTCGATATTTTGACTGTCGATATTTTGTCCACGATATTTTGGCAAGTCGATATTTTGTCAGTCGATATTATTTCAGTGATCCGCGCAACACACCTGTTTAAATTAGCATTTAAGGGGTGCTACAACGTGTCCTTTGGACACCCCTGGCACCCTTTAAATCGCTATCTTATTTGCGATTAGCAAATTGCTAATCGCAAATAAGGAATACTCCCCATTCATTCCTATGGGCCAAAAGGGGAGTTATTCCTTATTTGCGATTAGCAATTTGCCAATCGCAAATAAGGAATATGTAGGAATCGCATTTTTTTTTGCGATTCCTACATGAATCCTGTTTTGCGAGCCTGTAATAGTGATTCCTTATGAATCGCTATTATAGACTCGCAAAACGGGTCGTTGATGAATCAGGCTGTTAGTCCGTTATTTTGCTGTAATGGACCACATAGCTATGGACAGGTAGCATATACATATGAGCAATTCCCAGCATGTGCCTGGGCACCTGTATATAATGCAAGTATGATGTATTTGGAAGCAGTTTGTATTCTTGTGCAGGTGTGAATTCATATGTTGCTAATGTGTAGATTATCCGTGCATGCGTTACTGCCTGCATTATTACCAGTCTACACATGACCTACGTGAAAAACAGGCCACTTGGCAGTATGGGATAGATTGATGTATCTAGCACAAAGGCTGACTTCTGCCCAGTTCAGCCCCAATGTTATACTGCGCTGGCATGATTTGCTCCTAGGCAATTTCACTCCTCCCAGTCGTTTTACACCACTTTCCTATTCTGCTAAAATAGGAAAAATGGTCATTTGATTAAGTGTTTCCTCCTTTCCTTGAGTATTTGGACAACCTGCAGGGGAGGAGTGTGATTATCCTCCACACAGGAGTGCCATGGAGGTTTTCTAGCTACCTACTCAGCAGACAGGTTGCTCTGAACCACTCACAGTAGAAGTCAACTGAACAAAACATGTGAAGTCTGAGGGATGAATTGAAGAACAAGTTACATACCTTCCGTAATACCTTGTATAGTAGAGACTCAAGCCGCAGATTGCTTCCCTTGGGGTTATTCCTAGCCGCCCTGGCAGTAATGCTTCGTGAATGTGTGTAGAGATGCCAAAGTTACTGCCTGGCAGACATCCAGTACCAGAACTCCCCATGTCAACGCTGTGGTCGCAGCCGTAGTTCTGGTGGAATGAGTGCACACGCCCTAAGTAGCTTATTTGTTGGCCAATGCGAATCAGATATTAATGCAGAGCACGATTCATCTGGAGATGGTCTGCATCTACATGGCCTTTCCCTTCTTCGCCCCAACATACCCCACGAACAGTTGGTCGTCCACTGAGAAATCTCTTGTGTGGTCAAGGTAGAACGACAATGCTCCTTTTGGGTCCAGTTGTTGAAGTTGCTCCCCTTCTTAAGAGGAATGTGGCAGAGCATAAAAGGAAGGCAGCCTGATGGACTGGTCTACATGAAAAGAAGTGGTAACTTTCAGCAGAAAGGAAGCTCTTTGGATGACAAAGCCTGAAGATCACTGACCCTCTGGGTAGATTTTATTTCCAACAGGAGGGCCATCTTGATGGTAAGGAGCCTGAGAGGACGTTTGTGCAATAGCTCAAAGGGAGTGCACATCAGAAACAGTAGGATTAGATTAAGGTCCCACTGAGGCATGATGAAGGTTGAAGGAGAAACATGTGTTGCACACCTTTCAAAAACCTATTTACAACAGGGGATTTGAAGAGGGACAAATTATCAGGCAACCGCAAAAAGGCTGAGATAGCAGAAAGACAGACCTTTAAGGTACTCAGGGCAGAGCCCTGCTGGGCAAGGGAAAGGATAAAGAGAAGGACCTGAGAGAGATGAGCAGAAATAGGGTCAACCTATTTCTATGCACAATCTGCCACAAACTTGCCCCATGGCAGACATATAGCATCTTGGTGGAGGGATGCCTGGCTGACAAATTAACATTGCAGACTTTGGGTGGAAGGTCGAAAGCTGTCAACTGATATGGCTCAATTTCCACACATGAAGGCGGAGCGCTGACAGGTTTGGGTGGAGAATCCTTCCCTGTTGCTGCAAAGGAAGATCTTCAACAAAGGGCAGCCTGATCGGAGGACAGATTGCCATGCTCAACTGCAAGGGATACCAAACTCTATGAGCCCAGTCCGGAGCCACAAGGATGTCTTGGGCTTGGTCGTTCATGATCGTCTTGAAAACTCAGGGCATGAGTTGTACTAACGGAAAGGCGTACAGGAGCACTGAGCTCCACTTGAGACAAAGCGTCTACAAGCGTGAGCAGTCTTGGACTGTCCAGCACGCAGAACTGCTGACATTGCTCATTCTCAGCTGTGGTGAACTGATCTAACCAAGGCACTCCCTACTGCTCAAAGTACCGTGCCGACTTGTCATTCAGAATTATAGCCCCAAAACTGCAGTGTCAAGAACAGCTCCAATGAAAGAGAGTGTCTGAGAGGGAGTCAGGTGTGACTTTGGCACATTGATAGTGAACGCCAGTAAATGAAGGAGGTCTGCCGTAGTCTGCAGGTAGGAGACAGCCTGGGGCGGGCCCGTCTTCAACAGCCAGTCATCTAACTAGGGGAAGACTTACACCCCTTATCTCTGCAGCTCATCTGCAACCACCACAATCACCTTGGAGAATACCAATGGGTGCTGATAAGGCCAAAAGGAAGCACTGCGAACCGAAAGTGCTTGTGGACCACCGTGAACCACAGGTAGCATTTGTGGGCAGACAGGACGGGAATGTGGATGTGTGCATCCTGCAAGTCCAACGCCACCATCCAGTCTCTCGGGTCCAGGCCAGACGGGACTTGAGTGAGCATGGGTATCTTTAACTTATACTTCTTGAGGAAGAAATTGAAAGGGCTGTTGCATCCTGTATAGTGGAATGCTGGAGTTGCTAGGGAATGGGTTTCGGAAAGCTGTTACTGGAGGCTTAGGCGGGAGTGTGGAGGTAGCTTCCTCCTAGAAATAAACATACCTCTTGCCATGTTCCTGTTTGAGACTCCGTCTTTCTACACCATTACAGTGGCGATGAACTGAAGTATTGGACCCCGGGTAAGATGAAAGCGTCATCTGCGCCGTTCTCAAGGTCCTGACGCTGTGCAGCTGAGTTCACCGAAGCTGGAGTTGGTGTCCTAACTGCCGAGGGAGGCTACAGACACGTGCCAGCCTCAGCGTCACTCCCTGACCACAGTAACCACTACTGAGAGTCGGCGTCTTTGTTCTGTAGGCATCCGTTGCCTTGACGGCGGGAGGCACATGTTGCTTTGGAAATTGAAGGATCAACAGGAGCCAACAAGTATTGGCATTACCAATTGTATGCTGCATCTTCATGAATTTCTTTTGCTACAACAAGAGCAACTGGATTTAGCATTTATTTGCATTTTCTTCACTATATTCAATAGCAATGACAATAATAATAAAACATTTTGGGCAGAATATTAATCTCAAATAACTGTACTTTCTGACATAGTATAATAATGGAAGGATTGATCACTCCTACACCATTTTTAAATGCACCAGGAGAACCTGAGATTCTATGGGAGGATTGGAAAGAAGGCTTTGAAGCCTATGTACAAGTAGTGGGTGGAGATATTTTTACTGCAACCCGAAAACTAGCTATCCTTAAGCATTGCTTGGGTGTGGAAGGACATTGAATATTAAAGCATCCTCCTGAGTTTGATGAATGCGAAAGTGTCAGGCGGAGACTGGATATCAACGATGGAAAGAAAAGAAATGTGGCAGTGGAGAGATAAGTTTTTGAAGAGAAGTCAGCGTTCTGGTGAAACACTTGATAATTTAATGGCGGATTTGCATCAACTGGCTTCTACAAAAAAATCTGGATGACATGATGAGGGATCAACTAGTTCAATAAATTGGAGACAAGAAAACACAAGAAAAATTGCTGAATGTAAAACTAGAGGCAAGATGGCGTCCATGGCGTGGGCTGTGTAGAAAGCTCAGCTCCTCTCTCCTGTTCCCGGACCTAGGGTGGAGCTACTGGACTCGCCTCCGCATTAGCTGAAATTAAAAACACAGCTGCCGCACAGAAGAGAGAGGAGAGAATATGCGAAGCTGACCCGGGCTGGCAAAAACGGGAGGAATTAATCAGTTTGTTGCTCATTGGTTTGATGCTCAGCTCGAAAAGGAGAACGCCAACTCGAGCGGAGAACGCCAAGCGGTGACCGGAGGGTTTGGAGAAAGTTCCGGCTGCATTACAGACAGCTGGGGGCGGTTCGGAGCGCAGGCTGTGCTCGGAGTTTGGTGCTCGGCTCGGCTTGACGACTCGGCAGCTGAGAGCATTTCTTTTTCTGGGCGGAAAAAGGAGGAAAAAAGAAAGCGGCAGATGCAGCTGGAAGTTTTTGGAGAAAGAGAGGTTGCCTTACCTGGATTTATTAACGGATGCTGGGCGAACGGATTACGCTCCGGCGGAGAACTCCTCTTTGGAGATTTCCCCTTCTATTATTGAGAGGGTACCGAAGCAGAGTAGTTCGAGGCCGAGGAGGTACTAGGAAGAAAAAGATGCCAGCAAAAGGAACGGGGAAAGTGAACTAAAGTGCGAAGGTTACCACTCGGAGTGAAACAAACAAAGAGCCAGGTATGGGGGAGAACACTGAAAAGACGGGCAGAGAAATAAATGGGGGCGCTGATAATTTTGGCGAGACTGCTACCGACATGAATAATTCCTCTGCTAGTACTCAGGGGGCTCGGAAAAAAAATAGTGAAAGCAAGGGGAATGGCGCCGTGGGTTTACGCTCTCTGAAGTCAGGCGTTCAGAACTTGACTTTGCCAGCTCTGAGAGGCAGAATGCCCGTAATGCTGAAACCATAGCTGAATCAGCAGAAATAGGGGATGTAACTGCTGTTTTAATGCAAGACTCTCTGGCTTATTCAGAAGGAAGCACCAATGGAAACTTCAGACATCCCGGTAGCCTCTGTAATGTCTATAACGCTTGATACGGATATAAACGCAGAGCTACCTCAAGTGGGACAAACAGTGCGAATTAGCCTTGAAAATGGCACGCCTAAGGTACTATCAAGGGAGATGAATCTACTTGCTTCCGACATTAATGTACAGGAGGGCTCAAGTGCATCAGAATTAGTTGAGAACTTCTATTCGTCATCTGAGGCATCATCGGATGAAGGCTCTAGTATGAGCAAGGACTGGGCAGAATACAGTGGAGGTAGCAGTCCGGATGAGGAAGGAGGAGGTAGCAGGATCTCTCCTAATTGTAGTGTCACCACTGTTAAAAAGAAAACAAAGAAAAAGAGCTCTCAACAAGCTATGTTAGAAGAGGCTCTAACACCCTTCGTTGAATTAAACAGAGCCCAAACAGCTATGGTACTTTCAAAGGAGATGGAGCAAGGGGGCAAAACCAAGCAGATACACCCCTACCGCAGGAAATTACCCTGGTAACCATTTATGAGACAATGATGAACCATAGAGCTGAAAGCAAAGCTGAAAATATTTGTATGCAAGCCACCTGTAGCAAGGTAAAAAATGCAGTTCAGCGGGCAATAAAATTGGGGGCAGAAACTGCTAACAGAGTCACGGAGGCTGAAGCTCGAATAGCAGCCTTAGAGGACGAAGCAGTTATACAGAGGGAAGAACTAGATCTCATAAAGGCTCATCGGGACGATTTGAGCTATAAGTTATCCGAACTTGAAAATCATTCACGTAGGAATAATCTGCGCTTTTTGGGGGTCCCAGAAAAGCAGGAGGGATCAGGTGTCCGCAGGTTTGTTGCAGAATTGTTGACAGAAGCCTTCCCCCAGCTCACGACGTGGAACTGGCCCCGGGAAATACAACGGGCGCACCGGTTCCCGTTTTCCATGAGAAAGCCCCGTCAAGGCGAAGAGAATCTCATAAGGGCGATACTGGTTTGTTTCAACAATTTTTTGGCTCGAGAAGACATTTACACCCTGGCAAGACCAGATCGGAAGGCCACCGCGAAGGACAGCAACTTTTTTGTAAGGCCAGACTATTGCCAGGCTACGGTTTCCAAGCGCTGGCATCTTCGGCAACTCATACCGGATTTTTAAAAGAAGGGGGCGGTTGTGTATTTACAGAACGCGGCAAAACTAAAAGTCATTATGAAGGGGCAAACCAAGTTTTTTTGGTCAGAGGTTCTGGCCAAAGAGTATTTGGCAGCTATATAGGGGGCGGAGGCTTAAAAGATGAAACTTTGATGATTTAGTGACGATATGTGATAACTTGGTTTGACCGATTGCTATGTTTTTTTTTTTGTGTGCTTTATCTAGTGTTTTGACTAGGGTTTTCTTCTGAAATGGCAGTCCAGATTGGTTTCGTTTAATTTAAGGTCCTAAGGGATGGGGGGGGGGACACGGCACTCCATTACACAGGGACTAATGGTCCTTGGGCCTCATATGATGGGAAGGCAGGGTGGGGGCGGGTGTGGAGGGTTGGGTGGTAGGGGACGAAAAGGGGGTGAAGGGGACTTTGGTGGTGGGGGGTGAAAAGGGCAGCAGCAGGCAGTAAGAAAATATCGTGGGGCAGTGCAAGGGAGAAAGTAAGGACACAATGTAGAAAATGTTATTACAAAATGCAAAGAGGGAAGGAAAGGCTTCCTGGAGCTAAAATCGGGTGTTTCTTTATGGGTTTGACTGTTAATAAATCTAATGGATAGGAAGATTAAGATTTGCTCGCTAAATATATGTGGTTTAAACGATCCGAGGAAAAGACAAATTCTGGCCAAAATCGTTCAGCTATTACGTATTGATATACTCTGTTTACAGGAAACTCACGTGGCTTGGGCAAAATAGAGAATATTTAAAGAAAATGGGAATGGAGTTGGTTGTTTGTTCTAAACAAACGGGAGTCAAAAGAGGCGTGGCGATACTTAAAAAAAGAGGAGTGAGAGAGTGCGCCAAGACCTTATCGGATAGGTGGGGTCGATGGGTTATCGCAGAACTTAAGTTGGGACATCATAGATTCACTTTGTGCAATGTTTATTGGCCAAACTTGGATGATGCTGAGGTGTTTAATTTGCTTAATTTAGAACTAGCACAATGGATTACCCCTATGTTGCTGTGTGGGGATTTTAACATTAACATTGGCGCAGATCTGAAATTTAGATCCACTCAAGCGTACACAGGCAGAAAGAAATTAGTGTATGCGGCAATCCAGAGATTATTCTATTGAAATTCAACCTAAACTGGTTTCCGATCATAATCCGATTGTATTAGATCTGGCACTAGATATTGAAGGAAAAATAGAATCCCCTCAGTGGTCTTTCGAGCGGAAACTACTTTTAGACGAGGAGTACTGTCAATTCATGAAACAAATAATGAAAGAATTTTTCGATATTAATAGGGATACGGCAGCACCGGAGGTAGTTTGGGGCACATTTAAATCAGTGGTTCGGGGAGAGACTCTAAGCTTTTCTGCATCTAGGCGTAAACAGATTTATCTTAAGCAACAACAAGACTTTAAGCAGGCTTTGCAGGCGGAGAAAAAACTAGCAGAGGTTATTAGGCTAGGATATGAGAAGGAAGAATGTAGTCTCGCCCAATAAGATCTCACTATTAAAAGGGCTAACGTATATACTAATATTGCCGATCAATTAGCAGCCAATTATACACAACAAAAGGAAGCAGCATATGAATATGGAGAATAGACAGGTAGGATATTAGCGAAGAGGGCAATGGAGAAAGCTGTATATGGAGACATACCGAAAATTAAGGACTTACGGGGAGTTATGCAGGAGACGAAGCAAGGAGTGTTAACTGCTTTCCAAGAGTTTTATCAGCGGCTATATAGTGATGAGATTGGTCAGGTAGATGCTAGCGAATATTTAAGTGATATGAATTTTGTAACTCTTTCTGAAGCTTAACGAGCGATATTAACGGCACCTCCAGACTGGGGGGAAGTAGAGTTAGCAATTTTGGGTTTTCCCCAGGCTAAGGCCATGGGGCCAGATAATATCCCCTTGGAGTTTTATAGAAAATTTAGGAATGAGTTAAAATCAGAATTAGAGTATATATGTCAGCAAGCATTCATAGGAAAGGCTCCACGGTCATGGGCAGAAGCTACCATAGTGGTTTTTAAAAAGAAAGGCAAAAAAGTAGATGAAATGGGGTCGTTTAGACCTATTTCTCTGTTAAATTCAGACAGCAAAAGTTATTCAAAATCGATTGCCAATAGGCTAAATGATCTGATGCCAAGTTTTGTCTATATAAGACAACATGGATTTATACAAGGAAGAGGCACCACAGACCACATAAGACGAATAATATCTCTGTTGGATTGGTCACAGGGGACTGGTTCCCCTGTAGGTGTGGCCCTGTTGGATGCGGGAAAAGCGCTTGATAGGGTCACATGGACCTTTTTGTGGTCTGTGTTGGCAAAAAAGGGGATTCCAGAGGAATTTGTAAATGGAATAAAATCATTGTATAGTATCTCAGGAAGGAGCTCGGGGGTGGTGCGGATAGCAAGGGGGACGAGGCAGGGCTGTCCCTGCTCGCCCTTGCTGTTTGCACTATACATCGAGCTGTTTATTGTACATTTGGAGAGAAACTCGGCTATAAACCAGTACAGATAAATAATTTTGATTTTAAAGTTTGTGCTTACGCAGACGATATTGCTACAGTGACATCAGAGATGAATACTGCACTATCAGCTATTGTGAAGTCTGTGGAGGAATACGGCCGGCTCTCTGGATATAAATTAAATATCGATAAGACACAGCTTATCCATTCAGCGGCCGGACGCCCAGAAAATCTAAAACTTGATAATGAGGCCACATATTTAGGCATTAAGATCACTGCCAACATGGAAAAAATTATTCCTATCAACTTATTTTTTTTTTTAAATTATTTTTATTGTTGCATCAGAAAGCATAATAAATGAGGAAAATCAGCAGTCGGCAGGGCGTCAACATTTCGCCTCTGTCCGCTGGTTGGGCAACTTTTTGTTTGTTCCACAATTATCCGTGTTACACGTAAATCTACGACATGAACATATAAAAGCAACCCCCAAAAAGGCAGCATACACCTCCCGTCCCCCCTCCACTCCCCCGGACCCACCCTACCTCCCCCTAGCAAAGAATCCTCCATCCCTCTCACATAGACCAATCAGTCAATTTTTCATACTGCCCCCGTGGTCACTTCTGGTAGATCCACTGCGTTGTACGCCCTCCCGTCTCTCAACACTGTCCCTTATCGGCCCCCCTCCAAACCATGATATTGTCTCCATTTAGCCCACACTCTCCGGAACTTCTTTGGGCATCCTCTGGCTTTATAAGTAACTCTTTCGGCGGCCATATACAAGTCCAGGCCCCTCCTCCATTCCTCTATATCTGGTGTTTCGAGTGCCCCCCAATATTTTGCAATGTCCCTTTTTGCCACCACCAATGCAAGTACCAAAAAGATAAGCAGAGGGCGCGCCAAGTCCACCTCTGTTGTCATGCCCAGCATAGCTAATCTAGGGTAGCGCGTTAGAGCCACTCCCAAGACCTCACTTAGCTCCGTGAATATATGTCCCCAGTATGTTTGTATGGCGACGCACGCCCAGATCGTGTGGAAAAAATCACCTCTCTGGTGGCGGCACCTAAGGCACGCCGAGTCTGTTATCCGTCCCATTTTAAGGAGGCGCACTCTGTCAAAATAGGTTCTGTGGAGCACATTCAGTTGGATGAGGCATAGCCTCGATTTAATCGCCACCTCACGGGGGTGCAGGAGGACAATCTCCCAATCCAAATCTTCCATCCCTCCCACATCGGCCTCCCACACTCTCCGTAGCCCTGTCAAATCGCCTAGCATGTTGTTTGTCAGTGTTTTATATGTGAGGGATACCGACCGACCCAAGACCCGCTCCTGAAGCAACCTACCCTCCAGCGGTGCGTACTCTGGAATATCTGTGAGCGTGATGTTCTGTGCCCGCCATGCATGTCTCAACTGCGCATATTTATAGAACGGAGTGTTGTGCAGTCCAAATTCATCCCGAAGTACCTGGAAGGATTTTAGTTCCCCCCTTGCAATCACATCTCCAATTGTTGAGATACCTATATCGTCCCATCTCCAGAAGCCTCGTAGTTTACGGAGTTCTCCTAACCATTTGCAGTGCCACAGCGGCGTCTGCCGGGTAGGCCTCTTGTCCCACCCCATGCGCCTAGTGGCCTAGTTCCATGCGGTCAGTGTGATCATCATGGCCGGTAGAAGCGATGCCCGCACCGCCCCCCGTGTAGATAGTACAGTAGGTTTTTGGTGGACAATTTATACCTCTTTAACGCATAGGTAGGGTGATCTGCTGCTGCGTGTAACCAATCATTGACTGGAGCAAGGTGCTCCACCCAATAGTACGCCTCCAGGTTGGGAAGGGAGATCCCTTCGCTGTACTGGTGACGCTGTAGCGTTGACAGGGCCACCCTCGGTTGTTTCCCTAACCACAGGAAGGCCCGCAGGTCCGCATGAATTTTATTCATCGTTTTTGCAGGCAGCTGGTAATACTCATTTTGGAGCGCATACAAAAACTTCGGGAGGATAATCATTTTGTATATCGCCGCTCGACCCAGTAGGGTGAGCGGGAGCTGCCGCCACCTGTTCATCTCTGTCGTTGCGCCGTCAATGACTCGTGCTATATTTTTGCTAAAGGAAATTCCCTTGTCTAGTGTAATGAATATTCCGAGGTATTGAAAACCCTCCTTGGTATGTATTAGCTGCCCCAGTAGGCATTCCCCCCGCTCCAGGCCCTGCGGGTCATAGAGGACTGATTTGTGCCAATTAATGGTGTGGCCTGCCCTAGCACCAAAGCCATCCAGCTCCCTGAACAATTCCGGGATTGTTGTATCCGGTTCGGTTACAAACAGTAGCACGTCATTGGAGTATAAGGATATTTTTTCCTGTGCAGAGTCGGAGTCTCCCCTGGAGAAGCCCCGAATCCCATGGTTTTGTCTGACCTTTATCGCTAGAATTTCAATAGTGAGTGTGAATAGAAGGGAGGATAGCGGGCACCCCTGGCGCGTGCCCCTGCCGATTTGGAATTCGCGGGACAACCGCCCGTTAACCCGAACTCGCGCCCTCGGAGCTGAGTATAGGAGCCGGACCCATTTCTGGAACTTAGGGCCAAACCCAAACCTCTGCAGTGACGCCATTAGGAAAGGCCAGTGTACCGCGTCGAAGGCCTTCTCCGCGTCCAGGGAGAGGAACCAATGGGGCGCACTTCTCCCCTCAACCTCCTGCAGCCAATTATGTGTGTGGCGGAGGTTCAACTTGGTTGCCCTGTGTGGCAGGAACCCTGACTGATCCATATGTATGAGGTATGTCATTACCGACCGCAGACGTTTAGCTAGAATAGTGGCCAAGATCTTTATCTCCATATTGAGGAGGGAGATGGGGCGGTAGGAGGCACATTCGTCTCTTGGCTTGCCATTCTTGTAGATCGGGACGATAGTGGCCAAGGCGAGGTCCGGCGGTAGACTCTCCGTTTGGTATGCCTCCAAGAAGAGGGTTTTTAAATGACGTTGCAATAGATCAGTAACCCGTTTGAAAAACTCTGCCGGAAAGCCATTCGGCCCGGGGGTTTTCCCCGGTTTCAGTGAGGCTATAGCATCAGATATATCCTCTAGAGTCACCTCCACCTCTAAAGCCGCGCTAGCCTCTGGGGACAGTATCGGTACCTCTGTGTCGCAGATGTAATGCAGCGCGTCCTCACCCGTGCCCAAGTCCCTGGCCACATAGAAGCTCTCATAATAGGACGCAAAGGCGTCTACTATGGCTCAGTCTCTGTGCACCTGTCTACCTTCCGCCAATGTGATCCGATCCACCCACCTCGCCGCCCTTTCTTTCCTTCCAAGCCAAGCCAGGAGTTGCCGGACTTATCCCCCACGTCATACAATCGGTGGAGGGTTGCCAACGATTGAGTGCGTGCCTCATCAGTGACCACCTAACTGTAATTTCGCTGTGCATCTAACAGTTGTCTGAGTAATACGTCTTCCTTCCGTTGCTGGTATTCCGTCTCTAGGGCCAAAATAGACGTCTCCATATTAGCTACTTCCGCCTGTTGCGTTCTCCTCACCTCACCCAACCTGCTCTGTATTCGATCCCTCAGGACCAGCTTCATCGCCTCCCATAAGGTGATCCCTGAGTCAACTGTGCCTTCATTTCCGGCCACGTAGACCTTGATGTCTGCTCTGATGCCCCTCAGTATTTCCGGTGTTTGGAGGTCCCATGCCGCCAGGCGCCATCCCGCCCCAGCTGTGCATACAGCGGCGAGTGGTCTGATAATCCCCTAGCTTTGTATTCCGCTGTGCCACTCGAGGTAAGGTTCTGCCTGGACGTGAATATATACCCTAGTCTGGAAAAGACCCTGTGTGCCCCGGAGTAGAAGGAGTAGGCCACTTGTGCAGGGTGAAGCCACCTCCATACATCAGTGAGTCCTATGACATTCATCTGTCGTGCTAAGGCCGAACTTGTCCCCATTTTACGTCACGTCCCTGACCGATCCTGCGCTTCGCACATAACATCGTTGAAATCTCCACCCACTATTTGTATAGTATCTGCTGTGTCAATGAGGATGGATGTAATCGCTTTGAGGGTGCGCGCCTGTAGCTTTGGGGTAGCGTATACCGAAATGATAGTGTACCTACGCCTTTTCCAAGTCCCATGCAACGCCCGCGTAGGTCCCCTGTGGGTCCAGCCAAGTACGGGTTATACTGAATGGTGACGTTTTTTTAATGAGGATAGCCACCCCCCTGGAATCTGCTGTGTACCCCGCATGCGCAGGTACTACATGGCGGCCTCTCGCTATAAACGCGCACTTATTGCCTCTGAGGTGAGTCTCCTGTAAAAGGATGATATCCGGCGCTACTCTTTTGAGGTAGGCATTCACCAGGCCCCTCTTGATCTTCGACCCTAAGCCATTCACGTTCCAAGTTAGGACGGTGACCCCTTCGTCGCCCAACTGTGGGGTGTCTAGTGTACTTGTCATTGTGTAGTGTGACACTCGTCCCAAGTGAGTCCCTGTGGTGGAAGTGTTACGAGGTGTGGCAAGGTGCGTTGCTGCTGCTCTTCAACTGCCCCCCCCCCATGCCCCCCTTGACCCTCTCTGACCCCAACTCGAGGGATTTCGAAAACCTTAACACCTCCCTCCCCTTCCAGTCGCATCCCAACGTGGGACCAAACTATCCACGGGAGAAGGCCTGTCGCCCTCCCACACTTCCCTCCCATCACAAACCAAAGAACAATATAAAAAACTCAAACAACATTGAAGGGCGTGTCAACTTGCGTGCTCCCAGTGGTCGAGCTGCAATCTCTCTGGTCCCTGAGCACCATCGTTCATGAGTGCGAGTCCTGTGTGTCCATAGTGGGCACCTGTCCCGACGAGTCCTGTTCCAAATGTTGGATTTCTTTGACTAACGGGTGTACTGAATCTCCAACGCCCTCTTCCTCTTCACCTCCGGCGGCGAGGCCCTCCGAGTCGTCCTCCTCATCCCCCTCTGAACGGATGCCATTCCGCAAACAGCTAAACCTAGAGCCCGCCACTGAGTCGTTTCCAGGCGATGTTGATCTGCCTCCCCTCCTTTCACTTATACCACGGGTCTGGTAAGGCGTTGCCAGTGTTTGTTTCCTTATCCTCCCAGTTGTCCGTCGCTGTGGCTTCGGACGCTCCCATCGCGGCCTTTCCCGCAATGATCTGTCCAGTGCTTCCCTTCCGGCCGCCTCTCTGCTATTCAGGATAGGACGTTCCTCAAGCCATTGCCACGCATCCTCTGGGTGTGAGAAGAATATGGACTTGTCTTTGTAGAGCACCTTAAGCTTTGTGGGGAAAAGAAGCATGTACGTAATGTTCAGGGTTCTCAATTTTGCCTTCACGGAGTCAAATGAGCGGCGCTGTTTCGATACATCCTGACTGTAATCCGGGAAAATCATTATGGTTGTATTCTCCATACGGATCTCTCCTAGCTTCCTGGCTCCTCGTAGGATTAGATCTCGGTCCGCATAGTTCAGGAATCTCGCTATGACTGGCCGCGGTCTTGCCCTTTCCGGTGGTTTGGCCAGAAGAGCCCTGTGTGCCCTCTCAATAATGAAGCACGTGGAGAACTGTGCAGTCTGAAAGGTGGTCTTTAGCCAGGCGTGGAGGAAGTGTTATCTCGGAGCCCACTTCTCCTATCTTCACCTCCAGGGCCGCTCGAGATTCTTGGATGTCACTCCTGGACGCCTGGATGGCCGCCAGCAACATTGCTGTTTCCGTCTGCGCTCCGGATATCGCCGGCCTTTGCTCCGCTGCATGTCTTGGCGCCGCAAAGTTGTCCATGGGGCCCTGTTTAGTGGATTTAGGCACCGGGTCTCTTTTCCCCATGGTTGCCCGTGTCCTGGGAAGTGTCCCGCTGTGGGTTGCTTACCACCACTTCCTGAAATGCCCAGGGCGTGGGTGGTGCCAATCAGGGGGTAGCGGCCGTCCGTCCTGCCGCACCGTGAGCTGTCCTGTTGTGCAATAAGGTGTCCCTTGGAGTCTCCTCACATCAGGACCCTCGCCTCGTGCCTCCCCTCGCAACCGTGTCCTCTGTCCCAAATCTCCACACTGCCTGAATCGTGGTAAATGCCCCTTCTTGCACCGCAGTGACCCCCTCTCTCAATCACCAGCCGCCCAGGCCCACCAAAATCTGTTCCTCCCGCTATTCCTGCGGGTGTCTCCTAGACCAAGGGTGGGGCACGGGCGAGGGGGGGGGGTGAGGCGGGCAGCGCCGCAGGGCGAAATCAAAGGCTCTCACCCGCCGGCCTCCGCTGTTGCTGTGCGTCCCCCAGGCTATCTCCAGTCGTCGCCGCCCGACTCGTACAGCTGCCCCGGGCAGCCGTGGGCGTCTTAGACTCCTGCGCCTAGCTGTCTCCGTTGGTCGCATCCTCCACCTACGGGTCACACCACCGCTCCTCCGCTCCCGGCCTCCACCGTCCCCCAGTCCCGCTTCAATGCGTGGACGCCAGCTAACAGCCTCCGCCCTCCGCTACCGGGCACCGGTCGTGCCGGCTGCCATCTTGTTAAAGGCGGCCGGCCACCGGCAGCACCTACGACCTCCCTCCGGGCACTTCAATTGCGGCTACATTGGACCGCCGGGCGGGGCTGCACTCAGCGGCGTCTCCGCTTGCGGGTGACTTCACTTCAAGGCTGCTGGTGTCCCATATACCAATAGCTCAGGCACCAGTGCAGTGCCCCGGTGGCGAGGGGGGGCGGCACTGGCAAAGCCGGAGGGCTAAGTCAAAGGTTCTCACCAGCCAGCTGCCGCCGCACGCCCCCCCCCGGGCTACCTCCATCCGTCGTGAGGTTCCGTGACGATTTGAACCCGTGTTTTCAACATTGTCGTAAACTCATAATTTTGGTATCAGTGAACCGCAAATGATCCATTTAGCATATCCTGGTGTTTGCGCTATGCTACGAGCAAGAGCACTTCTGTTATGAAGACATTTCTGATTTACCCATGGCATCCATCTTAGATTACGGCAGTCATTTTGTATTCTTGCCCTCACATAGTCAATGGACACGCAGTGACCTCTTTCACTTAAGGACACGTAAGCTTTAGCCGACGATTCACCTTGCTAGTGACACGTGCACCTTAGGACAGAAAACGCTGTGGCCGCATGACTCGGCAGAAGCTGCCTCCCCAGCCTGAGGCCAGTCCTGCTATACTGGTTCTCGTGTTCGTTGGCCTGATCATGATTAGGCGGCCGAAGCTGGTAGCCTTGCCCATTTACGACCCACAAACATCTCTTATCCTGCTTTTCTATCTTCTGCACCTGGCTCTGCTCCTTTCCTTCTGGGCCTTTATTAGGGGGAGGTAACGAAATTTACGATGAGGCGGTCCGGCTCTTGAATGAAAAGTTGACATGGGATTATGATGGAACAGTGGGAACCCCTCGTTCGTAATGTTTTGACATCAGATATTGTTGACGATTCTTGTGTAAACGCCAAATATTTATTGTTTAGGACATGAAGGTTTAGAAATGTACCAGCATGTAAAGAATTTGCCCCAAGCTGAAAATTTTGTATTTAAGGAGCAACCCACTTTGTACAAATCGAACAGGCTCCTAGAATCTGCCCGTGTGTAGTTTTTGTGACTTCTGTGTCCCTGCAGTAATAAACCTTTGGTCTTTGACGCCACCATCGAGAAGCCCGTGTTTCTGTTTATTTGTGCACCGAGACAGGTAGAACTCAGGGGTCTTCGGGTGTTGTCCCTGACACCTCTGGACGGAACCAAAAAAGTCCAGAACTCCAGTCGCCGCCACTCCAATGCAGCTGCTCGGGCGGCCGTGGGCGTCCCCGACTTCTGCGCCTCGCGGTCTCCGCTGTTTGCTTCTTCCACCCAAGGGCAACACCACTGCTCCTCCGCCCCGCTCTCTTCCACCGCCGCCCCCCAACCTCGCCTCAAAGCGGGGACGGCTGCGAACGGCCACCGGCTCTCGTCACCTCTGGACGGAACCAAAAAAGTCCAGAACTCCAATTGGCGCCCAATGTGGGGCGACGTCATTCGGTACCGGTCCAAAAGCCTGAAGAGTTCGAGAAGCTTCGTGTGAAGATTCCAGAGGGAGGCGCCCCACTTCATCGATCCCGGCATATCGCAAAAGTGGCCCGACGTTCTCTTCCACGAGGGTTCCCGTTCGGACGGCTGCAGTGGTCCGCTGCCTTGACTGTCGCCCTGTCTTGGACCCGAGGTGCAGACCTTAGTACGGCGAGACGAGACGGGTTTCTCCTTGGTGACGTCTTCAGTGCCTCAGTTAAGTATTAAGTGGTTGCTAGTTGGTTACTTCGTAAGGGTTTGCTCCTGTTTGGATAATCCTTTTAGTTCTTGGTTTGGTTTGGTTTCGTAAGATTATCACTGGTTGTTCTAGTTACGATAATCATTTGGTTTAGTTTGGGTATCGATACATTTGTTTCGCTTTGGTAGGCCTAAGTTCTTGGTTGGAGTGCGCACCTTTGTTTGTGTCTATTCTGTGTTCCGGATTATAAAATGGTAAGTCCGAAAAATTGTATGTTGTCGTGTTTTGGTTGCAACAGTGATTCCCGGTTGGAGGACTCATGTCTGGTTCCTCCGATTGGAACTCCTCTTTATGATCTGTACTGTAAGCATGGTGTGGGTCCTATATCTTATAACGAGGTATGGATCCGATATACAGAGAAAGACGGTGTCCTTAGTTGGCCACTGCATGGTAGTTTTGAGCCCGAAATTCTTGATAATTTAGAAATGAAATTATTTAAGAAGAAAGCCCGGCCGGTAATGTTTGATTCTTTCCGTTATTGGCGAAAATAATCCAAACAGAGAGAGACTAAAAAGTTAAAGAAAGAAGAGAAAGAGCAAGAGTTGACTTTAGAACAGTCTGCCAAGCAGCTGCAACTCAACGAATCTGAGAAAGCGATGGAGGTGGCCAATAGAGAGCGTAATCTAGCGATAGACAAGTGCTATCCTGCCTTGCCATCGAGTACAGCTAAGATAGTAGAGGACCCTGAAAAGGATCCCCTGTTGTCTTACTTGTTGAGGTCACCTCCACCGTATGCACAGAGTGCTACAGCTCCACCCTTGCCGAATGTTCAATTACCGGTTGCTGGACAGCCTGGTATTCCTGCTCCTGCTCCCCTGAATCAAGCTCCTGTACTTCCTGTGGTCAATATTAATGTTCCTCCGGCACCCCCTCTTCCAGGGTTGCCGGCACCTCTGCCTATGCCTGTACCGTTCATACCTGTTGTTTCACAAGTTACTTTGCCTGCTACCCCTACTGTCGCTGTCTCTTCTGTCCCGACTACTACTCTTCTTCAAACTTCTGCAAGCTATATGACTCCGCTTTCTGTTCGTCGGAAAATCACTGATTCTGTCACTAATATTCTATCTCCCTTTTACAAAACCTTGATTAGGAGTCTTGTCTCTGACTCCGTTCAGAGACGTAGTCAGCTTCCTAGTAGTGAAGAACGTGGAATATTAGACTCCACTGCCCTTAGGTGGATTTCGAAAGTTGGAAGGTATAGTGTGCGAGATGTATTAGATACATTCATACAATGGAAGGAACCGACACAGCGTTGTGTGTTCGATGTCATGTGTTCCCTTTTACGTGAAGAATGGGAAGAGAGCGAATCTGAACAGGTACCAGATGAATTAATCCAAGTTCAACAAAAATTCGCTGCAGGTATGATAGTTGGTCAGGAGATAAAAGAGGCAATGGAATTAATTTTAGATTCGATCCTTCCCTTCGTTCACCAAGAGAGTTAGAGAAACGTAGTACGAAACAGGGTCAACAATATCCTATGAGGGAGGTTCCTCCAATTTGGCGCGAAGCTGTGCAAGCTGATGCGCACCGTGGTATTGCTGCCGCTCCGGCCCAATTCCAGAGAGTGTGGATACACATTCCGTGGAAGCGAGCCGAAGTGTTAGCAGTGAAACAGGCCTTGCCAGATCCGCGTAAGAATCCAGCTGGATACTACAAAGAGTTAGCGCAGACAGTTGAAGCTTGTGTAATGAATTTAGCGGACATTGACATGTTATTTGGCAATGTAGTTCCACAACCAATTTGGGCTAAAATTCGTAAAGAAAATCATCCAGTTGCCCTAGGTGGTGATTGGGCAGCAATAATAGCGGCAGATGGTCAACAAATAGGTGGTTCTAAACCCGAACCTCTAATTGCTGATTTGCACGGTAGAATAATCGATTTAATGAAGACTCTGATGCCAGCATTGCGCGTTAACTGGGACAAGTTGTCCGCATGCAGGCAGAAAAAGGACGAAAGTGTCTCCGACTTTTTCACAAGGTTTGAAGAAACTTTCGTAGATCACAGTGGTCAGGATATGAGCACGGAAGGAGGACAGAGACTATTTGTTGATAAATTTGTGCACAATCTGTTACCAGAGCTCAGTAATAAATTGAAAGATTCTGAAAGTGCGTGGGCTGTCTCTACGACTGCGCAAATACTTGCAACTGCCCAGTACTATGAAAATAGGGATAAAGAAGAGAAGGAAAAGTCAGATAAGAAAACGAAAGATTTAAAAACTAAAGTCCTTTTGCAGCAAGCATATCCGCCTCGCACGAATCAGACTAACACACAGCAAGGGTCATATCAGAGGACAGATTATGGTTCTCAGAGACCGCAATACCAATGGAATCAGTGTGCTTACTGCAAGAAGGAAGGTCATTATAAAAATGAGTGTCCAGTATTAGCACAAAATAATGCTGCAGCAGCTCAGAGAGGTCGTGGTGGTTCTATGCAAAATTCTAGAGGTCGAGGACGAGGTGCCATGCCTCCACAAACGAATGATCGCCCTTCTAATTACTTTGATCAACGAAATGGACAGTCTGCCCAACCAAATAGATCTCAACAGTATCACGTTGAAGACTACTGTGAAGTTAGTGAGGAATTTCAGCAAAATGAGTACTAGGACAGCCATGGACAAAGAGAGGGAGTAGTATCAGTTCCAGTAGATCAGAGTGGGCCTTATGTCGCAGTAGCAACATCAGGTGTAGTCGAACCGTTTCTGTTGGATACTGGTGCAGCAAAAAGTTCTATCATACATGCGAAACTCCCTGGCGCACCTTTGTCTGGCTTAACAAATGTTTCTGTAGGTTTTTCAGGCGCCCCTGTTCACAACCCCGTATCTGGTCCTTTGTCTATTTCTGTTGGACCCCGTCAATTGAAAGCACCCTTGATTTTGACGACTGGTTGTAATGAAAATCTGCTTGGTTTAGACTTGTTAAAACGCCTGTACGCGACTCTGTACTGTTCTCCTTCAGGAGTACAGCTTACATTGGGCAAGATAATCATCTCTCCGATGGACTTGTCAATGGATGCGCTCCCACCAGAGCTGCGTTCTCTCCCTGATTCTCTTTGGGCGACTGGTCCTAACGACGTAGGTCTTTTAGAAATTCCACCATATGTAGTCACTTTGAAGGCGAATGTAAAATTTCCACGAATCCCACAATACAAGATCTCTAGTGAAGGTGAACGTGCGCTTTTATTGATCGTGCAAGATTTAATCAAGAAAGACGTAGTAGAAGAAACTAGAGGAAATGTCTGTAACAGTCCTGTATTGCCAATTCTAAAACGCACTGATCCTTCAAAGCCTCCAGTCTATAGATTTGTAATCGATCTTAGAGAGGTTAACAAAATTGTGATCCCACAGTTTCCTGTGGTTCCAGACATTACTGCATTGTTAACGTTGATTCCTGCTACAGCCACATGGTTTTCAGTTATCGACTTGAAGAATGCCTTTTTCAGCATTCCGATAGCCGAGGAAAGCAGAGATATTTTCGGCTTCTCTTTAGGAGGCCGAAGCTTCAGGTTTAAACGTGCTCCACAAGGCTATTGTGAGAGCCCATCCATCTACAGCCAGGCATTAAAAAGTCAGTTAGATTCCTTTGTACTTCCTCCTGGTTCTGCTTTAGTGCAATATGTCGATGATCTTCTAGTGGCTGCCGATGACAAGGAAACTTGCAAAGCAGCTACACTTTCCTTATTGCATCATTTGTCCAATTTAAATCACAAGGTGTCACCTTCAAAAATGCAATACTGTTGTCAAGAAGTGACCTACCTAGGTCATCTCTTGTCAAAGGAGGGAAGAAGGTTGACCCCAGAGAGAATAAAAGCAATTACGCAGATGAATGTTCCTAGCACACAGAGAGAAGTGCGTGCCTTTTTAGGTATTACCTCATACTGTAGGCAATGGATCCCAAATTTTTCTCTTTTGGCAAAACCATTGGTGGCCTTGACTGGGAAAGGTGTTCCGAGTCAGGTGCCATGGTCTGCCGAATGTCAGCAAAGTTTTTCTGAGTTACGAAATGCACTGTGTTCAGCTCCTGTGTTGGGTACACCCGACTACAGTAAACCATTTACACTCTATGTTCACGAGAGAGAAGGTTGCGCGTTGAGTGTTCTGACGCAACGATTTGGTGATAAACAACGCCCTTGTGCGTATTTTTCATCAACATTAGATCCGGTAGCCAGAGCGTTGCCTAGTTGCTTGAGAGCTACAGCAGCAGCTGCAGCGTCCATTCGACAATCTGCTGGTTTGGTCATGAACAACATGTTAGTGGTCATGGTTCCTCATGCTGTGGACACACTCATGAACCGAACCAAGACACAGCACCTTACCAGTGCTAGATTATCAGGCTACGAGCTGACACTGCTGGCGAGTCATATTCAGATCAAAAGATGCAATGTATTGAATCCAGCAACATTGTTGCCGACTAGTCAGGAGTCGAGTGATTCGGAACCACATGACTGTTGTTTCAGAACCGAGGAAGAGACAAAAGGACGAATTGATCTTAAAGACACTCCGTTACCAGATCCAGATGGCACGTTGTATGTTGACGGGTCTTGTTTTAAATTAGAGAATGGTAATGTAACAGCTGCCTATGCAGTAACGACTTTGAGTACGATTGTGGAGACTGCAAGAGTGAGTCAGAATTCTGCCCAAGCTGCAGAATTAATCGCATTGACTAGAGCGTGTGTTTTAGGTAAGGGAAAGAGAGTGAATGTGTTCACAGATAGTCAGTACGCGTTCGGCGTAGCCCATAGTTTTGGCCGTTTGTGGAAAGAGAGAGGTTTCATTACGTCCCATGGGACTAAGATCCAGCATGGTCAGCTAGTTAATGACTTGTTGGAATCTCTAACCTTGCCGACTGAAGTTGCGATTGTGAAGTGCAGTGCTCATCGAGCAATCACGGATGATGTTGGTTGTGGAAATGCTTTTGCTGATGAGACCGCTAAACAGACAGCTAGAAATACGATGAGTAGAATGTATGTTGCAACATCTGCAAGATGGATTACTGAGTCTGGAATGTGTGAGGATACTGTGGAAAGTGTGAAAGCAATTCAGAAAGAGGCGACTGAGGAGGAAAAGGTTGCATGGAAAGAGAATACGGGTAAATTGGACTCGAGTGGGTGTTGGATCGATTTGTCGGAACAGCAGCGTTGGATGTTGCCTGATGCGTATGTGCTTGCGGTAGTAACGATGGCGCATGGAGCAGCGCACATCAGTTCTAAAGGGATTTGTAAGATGTTGGCTCCAGTCTGGAAGAATGATGGAATTAGTAAGTGTGCAGAAAGAGTGGTGAGAAATTGCATGATATGCCTGATGCATAATCCTGGCAAGGGAATCCCCACACCCGCTGGTCACTTCGCTCCTCCTTCTTGCCCCTTCGAAGTGATTCAGTTAGACTTCATTCACATGGATCGTTGCAATAATCTTAAGTACGTCCTAGTGGTAGTCTGTGCTTTTTCAAGGTGGATCGAAGCATATCCACTAAAGGACAATACTGCCTTGTCCACTGCCAAAATCCTTCTCAAGGAATATTTCCCCAGGTTCGGCATGCCACGGATTGTATGGTCAGATAATGGAAGTGAATTCGTAGGGAAAGTTATGCAGAGTGCGTGTGTGGGCCTAGGGATAAAGCAAAAGTTCCACAGTGCGAATCACCCCCAGTCTGCTGGTTTAGTGGAAGGTTACAATGGCACCCTCAAACAGAAACTTGCCAAGATACAAGCCTCCACGGGTTTGTCCTTGTGAGAAGGTGGCCTGATATGCAGTGCTCACTATTCTAGTGAACACTATGTATCAGTCCAGCAACCCTTATTGATGATTGGTTGTAAGTCAACCTTATAGACCAGCTATCCTAGTAGCATGTATACGAGCAGTCTAAGGCTAAAGACTCGAGAGGGCTTGTTAAGCCAGCTGTTATACCACACATATACCCCTTGAACACCAAGTGAAAGGACACCACACAAGTGTTATGAAAATAAACAAGATATTTATTAAGAATCACAACAGTCCTGTACTCTTTATGAGGACAGGGTACTAAGCACCAAAACAAAACTCTTACGAAAATACTTAAGTTAGCACAGTATACACAAATGCCCGAGGGGCACGGAAAACCATATACTCTGAAAGTGGAATGCGAAATTACTAGCAGGTAAGTACAGTACTAATAGGCTTAGGAATCGCTAGGACTTGACTATAGAATCTTCAGATTACTTCTAGGAGGCCTAGGGGACTCGGGTGCAGAGTGTGCACTCTCACGCGTGATGCGGGACAAAGTCTATGGTAGCTAGTAATTGCAAAGTTAGTGTTCTCGGGCGAACCCGACCTGGTAGGAGGAAAACGAAAGTGGATTCTGACCCTTGGATAGTGAGGCTATGCTGGGGCACCGAAATGCCGAAGTTACCTAGCCCAGGGGCTGCAGCTGCATAGGTCTCAAAAGACGTTGGGAATCCTCGTAGACGGACCAGGAGCCTGGAAGAAAGAAGTTGCTGGCAGGCGACCAGTGAAGAAAGTTCGATGGATCCAAGCCTGGATCGAAGGAAGATGACACCTGAAAGCAGAGGGGACCAAGTTCGAGACTACTAGCCAGTAGTCAGTGGGCACCAGGAGGGCACCGGATGGTAGCCACCTCGACTAGGTGAGTGGGTGACGCTGTGCTCGCAGATCTCACGGACCAGGAGGCGTTGTCGGCGACCAGGATGGAGGAGCGAGCTGTCCCACGATGGATGAAGCTGTCGGCGTCGCTGGACCCAGGATTGGGCAACAAAGCCTTGGCAAATTCAAGCCCACGCGGTGGACTCAAAATGGCGTCTGGAGTGGACCAGGAGGGTCCGGGGTGCCTCTCTTGAAGAAGGAAGCAAGGGCCAGTCTGGAGCAACCAGACCAGCAGCAGTGATGTCGTCGGGCGTCGTGAAGAAGGCCACAAGCCCGCCGGCTAGTAGCCACACAGCGCGGTGAGCAGGCAAAAGCAGAAGGGGCCCACGCAGATCGTGGAGATGCTGGAGGGCTGATCTTCGGTGCTGGAGCTGCTCAGGGTTGGGGCTTCTCGGACCCCAAAGCACTCACCAGTGGAGCACACGGTGGGCTTGTTGCAAAGAAGTCGTGCAGTCTTGGCGATCGTCGGTCCCTCGAGGTCTCGTCGCACTCACAGTTCTCAGCTTTGCTGTAGAGGTGAGTAGAGGTCAGAGGTGCCAGGGAAGCCGGGTCTCGTCGAGCTGGGTCGTTGGATTCGTGAAGAAGGACTTGCAGCAGACCGCAGTGTTCTTTAGGATGGTGCCTGCGGATGCAGGGTGACTACTCCTTAGCCACAAGGGAGAATCTTGAAGAAGGAAATCTTGATGCCTTTCGCAGAAAGTCGGGTCTTGATTCCAAAGATGATCTAATTTGAACAGGGGGCCCGCTCCCATCTTTATACTAAAAAAGGGGGCTGACCCGGTGACTAGGTCCTGCCTATGGGTGGGACTAGGAGTGGGGTGGTTACACCCCTCTGCCATGCCGGACTTTCCCCAGGCCAGGGGCTGGTGTGCCCCTGGAACTGGTTCTGACCGGCCTATGCGTAGTGAGCACCGGGGTGCCACTCAGCAGTCACCTTCCTGAAAAGCCCTGCCTACCCAGGATACACAAAACCATGTCTGGGACGGTGCTAGCACCGCCCCTGACAGGAAACCCTTTGTCCAGGCTCCCCTCGCTGGAAGGTCTCCCAGCTGCAGGGGGTCAGACTCGTGTCTGTGGTGGCAGCATCCATTTTGTGGAGCTGAGGCTTCGTTTAACTTTAACCGGGGTTCACAGTTACATACATGTTGTGTCCCTCTAGAAGGGTGGAATGCTAACCCCGTCGCCAGAATTGGCGAGGGGTTAGTATTCCAATTCGTATGACACCTTACTCGACATGTTTTGATAAAGCAATACCAAAGATAGCATTTAACCGCGAGGATTATAATGCACTTAAGAGTATATGGTATGCGATATCATGGAACAGCTATTAGGACTTGGTTCCGCAAGCTGCAGACAGGCTCAGCTCATGCCAGAGCACCATCTCACACGATTCCAAGCACTCTGCTTTCAGGATTGTCAAGGCCTGCCATAGGAGTGACTGATAGGAATCTGTGTGTCCATTTTAGGGTTAGGTATAGGTATACTACACCTACAGCAAAGGGTGATTACACGACTTTGCCCCAGCTGTCATGCAGCCAGTTGTGTCAAATTTAGGAGGCCAGCCAGGGGTGGCATAATACATGCTGCAGCCCCTGGCAGCCCTGGGTACACCTATGCCCTGAGTTACAGGGTCTGATAAGGTGTCCCAGTACCAATTGGTACATGCACCTAGGGTACATGTTGTAATTTAGAGAGAGAACAGCCAGGCTGTGGGTCTGATTGGCAGGCCCACAGCCAGAGAAAGTCGTAAACCAGTGAAACAAAAGCAAAAAATCTGGGTGATCATAGGATTGCAGACCCTACTCTCCTACATGACCCCCTCCCCCCAAACTTTAGGACAATAAGCTAACGTTGACCAGGTGAGTCTTCTTGTTCTAAGTGGAAATATCTGGAGAGCCCATCGGCATTGCCATGATCAGTACCAGGTCTATGTTCCACTGTAAAGTCCATCCCCTGTAGGGAAATGGACCACCTAAGCAGTTTGGGGTTTTCACCCTTCATCTGATTTAGCCACAAGAGGGGCTTATGGTCGGTCTGAATCTTGAAGTGAGTGCCAAACAAGTATGGCCTCAGCTTCTTCAGGGCCCAAACCACAGCAAAGGCCTCCCTCTCAATAGCTGACCAATTCTTCTCTCTGGGGGTCAGCCTTCTGCTTATAAAAGCAATGGGCTGGTCTTGACCATCAACATTCAGTTGAGATAGAACAGCTCCCACACCCAACTCAGAAGCATCTGTTTGGACAATGAATGGTTTGGAGTAGTCTGGACTCTTGAGGATAGGTGCTGTGCACATGGCCTGCTTTAGGTCATCGAATGCTTTTTGACAGCCTGCTGTCCACTGATCCTTTTTTGGCATTTTCTTACTTGTCAGTTCATTTAATGGAGACACAATTGATCCATAGTTCCTGACAAACTTTCTGTAGTAACCAGTCAGGCCCAAGAAAGCTCGAACCTGAGTCTGGGTGGTTGGAGGAGCCCAGTCCCTGATTGACTGTATTTTGCTCTCCAGTGGCTGAACCTGGCCTCCACCTACAAGGTGGCCCAGGTATACAACCTGTGTCTGCCCTATCTGGCACTTAGTGGCCTTGATAGTGAGGCCTGCTGCTTGCAGTGCCTCTAACACTTTCCTCAGGTGGACCAGGTGATCCTCCCAGGTGGAGCTAAAGACAGCAATATCATCTAGATATGCTGCACAGAAGTCATCCAGCCCAGTGAGAACTTGATTCACCAACCTTTGGAAGGTGGCAGGTGCATTTTTCAGACCAAAGGGCATTACCACAAATTGATAATGCCCACCAGGGGTTGAAAATGCTGTCTTGGGCTTGGCATCCTCAGCTAACCTGATTTGCCAATACCCAGCTGTTAGGTCAAATGTACTTAAGTAGTTGTCAGAAGCCAATCTATCTATAAGCTCATCTGCCCTTGGTATTGGGTGGGCATCAGTCTTAGTGACTGCATTGAGACCCCTGTAGTCTACGCAGAACCTCATCTCTCTCTTACCATCCTGGGTGTGAGGTTTTGGCACTAGAACTACTGGACTAGCCCAAGGGCTATCTGAGGGTTCAATGACTCCCAACTCCAACATTTTCTGCACTTCAGTCTCTAACATGATCAGGCTGCCTGTAGATTTTACTCTTGACTGGCAGGCTGTCACCAGTGTCAACCTCATGGGTACACCAATTGGTCTGACTGGGTGTCAGAGAAAACATATGTCTGAAAGACTGAAGAACCTGTTTACAGTCTTTCTGTTGATGCTCAGAGAGGCTGCCACAAAAGACAACACCATCTACTGACCCATCATCAGGATTCTGAGTGAGCAGGTCTGGGAGAGGGTCACTCTCTTCCTCCTGTCCCTCATCTATGGCCATGAGCAAGCTCATGTCCTTCCTGTCGACATATGCTTTGAGCCTGTTGACATGGAGCACCCTGTGGGGGCTCCTGGGAGTTCCAAGGTCCACCAGGTAGGTGACCTCTCCCTTTTGCTCAAGAATTGTGTGGGGCCCAGACCATTTGTCTTTGAGTGCTGCTGGGGCCACTGGCTCCAACACCCACACCTTCTGTCCAGGCTGATAAACAGTCAGGACAGCCTTTTGGTCATGCCAAGCTTTTTGAAGTTCTTGACTGGCCTTAAGGTTTTCAGATGCCTTCTCCATATACTCAGCCATCCTGGAGCGGAGACCAAGTACATAGTCCACTATGCTGGTTGCAGGCTTTTTGAGAGGTCTCTCCCATCCTTCCTTCACCAAACACAGGTGGCCTCTCACAGGATGCCCATACAAAAGTTCAAAAGGGCTGTAGCCAACCCCCTTTTGTGGGACCTCTCTGTAAGCAAACAGAAGGCAGGGAATCAGGACATCCCATCTACGCCTGAGCTTTTCAGGTAGTCCATGAATCATCCCTTTTAGGGTCCTGTTGAACCTTTCAACAAGCCCATTGCATTGTGGATGATAGGGTGTAGTGAACTTGTAGTTGACACCACATTCCTTCCACATAGCAGTTAAGTAGCTTGACATGAAGTTTGCACCTCTGTCAGAGACAACCTCCTTAGGGAAGCCCACTCTGGAGAACACTCCAACTAGGGCCCTTGCCACCACAGGTGCTGTGGTGGTCCTAAGTGGAATAGCTTCAGGATACCTGGTGGCATGATCCACTACCACCAGTATAAACTTGTGCCCTGATGCTGTCTGGGGTTCCATTGGACCAACAATGTCAATCCCCACTCTTTCAAAGGGCACCCCCACCACAGGCATTGGTATAAGGGGGGCCTTTGTTGTGCCACCTGACTTACCACTGGCTTGGCAAGTGACACAGGAGCGACAAAACTCCTTGGTATCCTCATTCATGTGAGGCCAGTGAAAGTGTGAGACAAGCCTGTCCCACGTCTTTGTCTGGCCTAAGTGACCTGCTAAGGGAATCTCATGGGCCAAGGTAAGTAGGAAACCTCTCTGAGACAAGGGTACAACCAGCCTCCTGGTCATGCCAGGCTTGGGGTCTCTTGACTCAGTGTACAGGAGTCCATCTTCCCAGTATACCTTGTGGGTACCTGTGGCGTTCCCAGCAGCCTCCGCAGCAGCCTGCTGTCTGAGGGGTTCAAGAGAAGGGCAGTCTAACTGGTCCTTCCCCAGGTCTTCCCTTGAGGGTCCCCCTGAACCCAAGAATTCAACTTGATCAAGTTCAAACTCTCTAGGCTCAGTTTCCCTCAATTCCTGTAGGTCAGCCTCCTCTGAGACTTGATCCACAACCTGGGGCAAGGGGGAAGGCACAGCCTTAACCCTACTGCTCTTTTTCTTGGAAGGTGTCTGGTCCATTGTTCCAGGATCCAGCACCTGTTCAGTGGGGCATTTCCTGACCTGTGACCTGGTCACAGCAAACACATGTGCTGGCAAGCCTAACATTTCCATGTGAGTCCTCTGCTCCACTTCTGACCATTGTGATGACTCCAAATCATTGCCCAACAAACAATCCACTGGGAGGTCTGAACTAACTACAACCTTCTTTTGGCCAGTTACCCCTCCCCAGGAGAAAGCTACAATTGCCATACTGTGATTGGTAGTGACATTGCTTGCATTGGTCACCAGGAATTCTGTACCTGGCATGATCTGTCCAGGGTCCACAAAGTTAGGTGTCACCATGGTGACACTGGCACAAGTGTCCCTATAGGCCTGAGCCATTTTTCCATTAATGAAAGGTGTCTGTCTGTATTTGCCTAAAGTATTGGGACTTATATCAGGGGACATATCCACATCCCCTGTACAAACAAGGACAGCCTGAGTGAGTGTACCAACTAAGTTGTCACACCCCTCAGAACCCAGGGTTAACCCTACTAAACCCTTGGGAGGTGCACTACCACTGCTGACTGTACTAGGGGGCACAGGTGCCTTAGGGGCTGCAGTGGCAGGAGTCTGCCCTCCTCCTTTCTTGGTGCACTCACTAAACCAGTGAGTTTTACTTTTGCAGTATTGGCACCACCTTTTAGATTGGCCTTCTTTCTTCTTTTGGGGAGCCTGAACCCCACCCTCTTTGGGTTGTTGGGGACCTGTCGAAGACTTCTGGTCATTTTGTTCCCCCTTAGAATCTTTACCCTTCTGGTCTGCTTTCTTCTGACCACCTTGATTCTGGCCCTGGTTCTGTTTAACTCTTGTTCTGACCCATCTGTCTGCCTTCTTTCCCAATTCTTGGGGAGAGGTCAGATCTGAGTCAACAAGATGCTGATGCAACAACTGGTTCTGACAATTGTTTAAAATTTGTTCTCTCATCATCAAATTGTACAATCCTTTATAATCAGTAACCTTACTGCCCAGCAACCAGCCCTCAAAAGCCTTAGTGGCACGATCTACAAAGTCAGACCAATCTTGAGACTGAGTTTTCTGGGTATCCCTGAACAGCACTCTGTACTGCTCAGTGGTTAGGCCAAACCCTTCAACCAGTGCATTTTTCAAGACTTGGTAATTGTTAGCATCCTCCACTCTTGTAGTGAGGAGCTTATCTCTACCTTTACCTTCAAAGGAGAGCCACAAGATAGCTGCCCACTGACTCTGGGGAACACCTTGCACAGTGCAGGCCCTCTCCAGAGCAGTAATCCATTTGTGGATGTCATCCCCTTGTTTAAAGGGGGGCACTATCTTACCCAGGTGTTTTGTATCAAAACTCCTTTCCCTATTGCTAGGTACAATGCTGCCACCAGTGGGGACTACCCCACTTAACTGTTGCTCTCTAGCAAAGGCAAGCCTCTCTTTGGCCAGGGCAAGTTCTTCCCTTTCAATCCTCAGATTGGCTGCCCTTTCTTTAGCTTCATACACTCTCCTCTGAGGGGATGTCATCCCCTTCTGAGAGGAGTGTTGAGAGCCATTGGTTTGAAGGGATCTGCCAGAGCCTCTGGATAGAGACCTAGCTCGTCCATTCCCAATGTTAAGCTGACCTGAGAGTGGCCCCAGGGGTCCCCCAGTACTCATCTCATGTCTGCTTAAGTTGGACCTGGTTAGTCTGCTGACTTCTACCTGTCCCTTGTCTGCCTCATCCCCAGAGGGCTCCTCATCCTCCTCCCCCTCTTCAGTCTCAGCTGAGAGGTGGATTAGGTCAGGGTCTCCTCTGGTTCCCTCAAGGGGAGGCATGTTCCCATCTGGATTAGAAGAGCTAAGAAGTTTCTCAGCTTTTCTGGCATCATAAGTCTCTAAGAGACCAATCAGAAAGGAAGTTGTGGGGTTAGACCCCTGCTTAATCTTCCTAGAGGTACACACCTGTCGTAACTCATGGAAGCTAAGCACAGTATATCTGGAAGGAAGGACCTGTGGAGGGTCCACTGACACAAGGGGAGACTCAGAGTTTCCTCCTTTGTCTGACATACTGTTTCTAGTGTGGTGTAAGTGATGCACCTACCTACACTATGTGTTTACCTACTGATCCCTTGCTAAGAGCTGCAGCCAAGGTGTGCTAAGCCTTGAGGAGCTGCAACAGCTGGTTCAGTAGAACTCAGAGTATTCTAAGCTTAGTTATATGTACTAACAATACTTATGTGATCTTTCAACAAGATATTCTTAGGATACGTGTGGTAAAACAACAGCAAGCTCAAATCCCAACCGCTGCTCACCAATGTGAGAAGGTGGCCTGATATGCAGTGCTCACTATTCTAGTGAACACTATGTATCAGTCCAGCAACCCTTATTGATGATTGGTTGTAAGTCAACCTTATAGACCAGCTATCCTAGTAGCATGGATACGAGCAGTCTAAGGCTAAAGACTCGAGAGGGCGTGTTAAGCCAGCTGTTATACCACACATATACCCCTTGAACACCAAGTGAAAGGACACCACACAAGTGTTATGAAAATAAACAAGATATTTATTAAGAATCACAACAGCCCTGTACTCTTTATGAGGACAGGGTACTAAGCACCAAAACAAAACTCTTACGAAAATACTTAAGTTAGCACAGTATATACAAATGCCCGAGGGGCACGGAAAACCATATACTCTGAAAGTGGAATGCGAAATTACTAGCAGGTAAGTACAGTACTAATAGGCTTAGGAATCGCTAGGACTGGACTATAGAATCTTCAGATTACTTCTAGGAGGCCTAGGGGACTCGGGTGCAGAGTGTGCACTCTCACGCGTGATGCGGGACAAAGTCTATGGTAGCTAGTAATTGCAAAGTTAGTGTTCTCGGGCGAACCCGACCTGGTAGGAGGAAAACGAAAGTGGATTCTGACCCTTGGATAGTGAGGCTATGCTGGGGCACCGAAATGCCGAAGTTACCTAGCCCAGGGGCTGCAGCTGCATAGGTCTCAAAAGACGTCGGGAATCCTCGTAGACGGACCAGGAGCCTGGAAGAAAGAAGTTGCTGGCAGGCGACCAGTGAAGAAAGTTCGATGGATCCAAGCCTGGATCGAAGGAAGATGACACCTGAAAGCAGAGGGGCCCAAGTTCGAGACTACTAGCCAGTAATCAGTGGGCACCAGGAGGGCACCGGATGGTAGCCACCTCGACTAGGTGAGTGGGTGACGCTGTGCTCGCAGATCTCACGGACCAGGAGGCGTTGTCGGCGACCAGGATGGAGGAGCGAGCTGTCCCACGATGGATGAAGCTGTCGGCGTCGCTGGACCCAGGATTGGGCAACAAAGCCTTGGCAAATTCAAGCCCACGCGGTGGACTCAAAATGGCGTCTGGAGTGGACCAGGTGGGTCCGGGATGCCTCTCTTGAAGAAGGAAGCAAGGGCCAGTCTGGAGCAACCAGACCAGCAGCAGTGATGTCGTCGGGCGTCGTGAAGAAGGCCACAAGCCAGCCGGCAAGTAGCCACACAGCGCGGTGAGCAGGCAAAAGCAGAAGGGCCCCACGCAGATCGTGGAGATGCTGGAGGGCTGATCTTCGGTGCTGGAGCTGCTCAGGGTTGGGGCTTCTCGGACCCCAAAGCACTCACCAGTGGAGCACACGGTGGGCTTGTTGCAAAGAAGTCGTGCAGTCTTGGCGATCGTCGGTCCCTCGAGGTCTCGTCGCACTCACAGTTCTCAGCTTTGCTGTAGAGGTGAGTAGAGGTCAGAGGTGCCAGGGAAGCCGGGTCTCGTCGAGCTGGGTCGTTGGATTCGTGAAGAAGGACTTGCAGCAGACCGCAGTGTTCTTTAGGATGGTGCCTGCGGATGCAGGGTGACTACTCCTTAGCCACAAGGGAGAATCTTGAAGAAGGAAATCTTGATGCCTTTCGCAGAAAGTCGGGTCTTGATTCCAAAGATGATCTAATTTGAACAGGGGGCCCGCTCCCATCTTTATACTAAAAAAGGGGGCTGACCCGGTGACTAGGTCCTGCCTATGGGTGGGACTAGGAGGGGGGTGGTTACACCCCTCTGCCATGCCGGACTTTCCCCAGGCCAGGGGCTGGTGTGCCCCTGGAACTGGTTCTGACCGGCCTATGCGTAGTGAGCACCGGGGTGCC
This sequence comes from Lissotriton vulgaris, assembly GCF_964263255.1. Classification (NCBI taxonomy): domain Eukaryota; kingdom Metazoa; phylum Chordata; class Amphibia; order Caudata; family Salamandridae; genus Lissotriton; species Lissotriton vulgaris. Next base: position 41,892,697 of record NC_141686.1, on the reverse strand, counting down.
ACTCAGCAGTCACCTTCCTGAAAAGCCCTGCCTACCCAGGATACACAAAACCATGTCTGGGACGGTGCTAGCACCGCCCCTGACAGGAAACCCTTTGTCCAGGCTCCCCTCGCTGGAAGGTCTCCCAGCTGCAGGGGGTCAGACTCGTGTCTGTGGTGGCAGCATCCATTTTGTGGAGCTGAGGCTTCGTTTAACTTTAACCGGGGTTCACAGTTACATACATGTCGTGTCCCTCTAGAAGGGTGGAATGCTAACCCCGTCGCCAGAATTGGCGAGGGGTTAGTATTCCAATTCGTATGACACCTTACTCGACATGTTTTGATAAAGCAATACCAAAGATAGCATTTAACCGCGAGGATTATAATGCACTTAAGAGTATATGGTATGCGATATCATGGAACAGCTATTAGGACTTGGTTCCGCAAGCTGCAGACAGGCTCAGCTCATGCCAGAGCACCATCTCACACGATTTCAAGCACTCTGCTTTCAGGATTGTCAAGGCCTGCCATAGGAGTGACTGATAGGAATCTGTGTGTCCATTTTAGGGTTAGGTATAGGTATACTACACCTACAGCAAAGGGTGATTACACGACTTTGCCCCAGCTGTCATGCAGCCAGTTGTGTCAAATTTAGGAGGCCAGCCAGGGGTGGCATAATACATGCTGCAGCCCCTGGCAGCCCTGGGTACACCTATGCCCTGAGTTACAGGGTCTGATAAGGTGGCCCAGTACCAATTGGTGCATGCACCTAGGGTACATGTTGTAATTTAGAGAGAGAACAGCCAGGCTGTGGGTCTGATTGGCAGGCCCACAGCCAGAGAAAGTCGTAAACCAGTGAAACAAAAGCAAAAAATCTGGGTGATCATAGGATTGCAGACCCTACTCTCCTACAGTCCTGGCCAGATGCACTACCTTTGGCTCTGTTATCCACAAGAGCGACTGTACATTCTCGAGTAGGGCTTAGCCCTTATGAGATTGTATTCGGTCGACCTGCGAATATTTGGGGGGTACCTAGACCGAAGGAATTTAAGCAGCTGGAATATCCAATGTTAATTGATTACCTTTTCGACTTGACTGCTAAATTGAGTCTTATTCACCAACAGGTTTTCGATGCATTGCCAAAGCCACCGGAGAGTCCAGGTCATCAGCTGAAACCCGGTGACCAAGTGGTCATCAGGAACTTTGGACGGACGAGAAATCTCCAACCCAAATTCGTCGGACCACTCCAGGTCCTGTTGGCGACGAGGACTGCTATACGTGTGGCTGGCAGAAAGAACTGGATCCATGCGACGCACGCAAAACGTGTACCCCTTCCACTTCCTTACGACAATTGGGTGAAAAAAGGAATCAGTGCTTCTGAAACTGAACCAGTTCCCAGATACATTCCTTTCAGCGATGCAGAACTGATTACTGATTCACCGAACTCTGACTCCCCTTCTGAAACTGCTCCTTTGAACTCCGAACATTTGTCCTCTGCATCAAATGAACATTTGCCATCTGCGAACTTGAACATTGCCACCCCTGCTGAAAATAGACTGTTTCCGGATCAAACAGCTCCAGGAAAATTGAGATACAACCTACGTTCTCACACAAAGGACAAATAAAGCAGGAAACTGCCTATTTTACATATTTGAATTTTGATACATTGCCTCCAGCCAGGAAGTTTGCTAATATTTTGTATTTTTCCATGTATGTTATGTTGTTTTAATTGCCTTGCCGTCTGGGTAGCCGTAGGGTCGTGGCTGTGTGCCTAATTGAATCTGCGGGGGTCAGACACAAGGTCGATCTTTCTGTTAGTTCTGGGAACTCCCAGGGCTGATAGAGGCATTTTCAACTACGTACACATCATCAGCCTACTGGCTTTTAGGAAAGGCCTTAAAACTTGGCTGTTTATTCAGTAGTCTGTCCTCCTTGAATATCTGCTCCACTCTTCCGTTAGTTTTTTCTGATGTTATGTTTTTTATGTTGCAGCATTGTCTCTTTCTCCGCTAAAGCGCCGGGACACTCTTTTTGAGTAGCCGCGCGCTATAGAAATAATTAAATAACATAACATAACATAACATAACATAACATCAGTGGTCGCGAGCGGTTGTAGAAGATGGAGCTTCCTGAGCTGCACCGAGAGAATGTAATTTATGTTCTCAGAAATAGACTTTACAAGATTCTTCATAACAAATGTTTTCTGATGCAATGTGCAATTACGTTTTTGATTGTTTTAATAACGTTGGTGGGTGGAATCGTCTTTGGTGTCCATTTAATTTTTGCACCGGTAACAACTACAGTACCTCCCCTTGATCCTATTCCTTCTACTATTGCTTCTTACCATTCCTTTCATCCGTTCCCTGAACATGAGCAAGCTCGACGCTCAGAATTCATAAATAACACTTTTGTACAACTCTTGCATCAACACCAACTGGTAGTTAACACAACAGACTGCTGGGTATGTGGTTTGATACCACACACCATGGATAAAGGCATTCCTTATCTGGTCTTGCCTTTTAGCTATAATGGATCATTTCAGGCCTTTCAGACTATTTTTGTCTATGCCCTTGAGACCTATCCCCCGCGTCCACCACGTTCCACTAAATATAACTCTGCCAATAAAGCTTTAGTCAAGGGAATCATTGACATGATTAAAGACGTCAATAACACCCCATCTTATCCTAGAGATGAATTACGAGTATATCTGAGTTGGAATTCTACAGAGTATCGCATTAGTTTGGGTGAAAGCAAGCGAAAGAGCTCCACTCCAGTCTGGGTCGTACCTCACCGAGGTCAAGTCTGTTTGCAAGGAAATGGGAGAAATCCGAGAGCTCAGCTAGGGAAGAGTGAGTGCGTTGAGACTTACGTGTATCCGTCTAACTCTTCCCCTGCCTTTCTTACTGCTAGGGGTACCTACTTCATCTGTCAGGATAGAGCATATACATGGCTGCCTGCTGACTTTTCAGGTTCATGCTATATTGCTCGACTGTTGCCTCCGACATACACTGCTTCCCCAGATTATCACAAGACCAGAGTAGCAAGAGGTGTTTTCAGCAAGGAAGATACCGCTGGCCAGGAAGCCGGAGACTTCTTCAAAGGTTTCCTTCCGTTTTGGGGGCCTATGGCCAATAGTAGAAATCTACGTCAGCTAACACTGGTAGTTGAATCTACTATTACAGAAACTGCTGGTGCCCTTAGTAACTTAACAGCTGAGCTCCAGGCAGATCGTCTCATGACGTTGCAGAACCGTATGGTTCTAGACGTAATACTTGCAGATCGAGGTGGGGTATGCAGAATGATCCAATCGAGCTGCTGTGTTTTTATTCCCAATAATGCTCCGACTGTATATGAAGCGATCTCTAAGCTACACAAGATTTCCGACTCTATTCACGTAGACAAGGGAAACTGGTCCTTAATGGAGTGGCTTTGGACTCTACTATCAGCGTGGGGATGGAAGGTTCTGATGGTCGTTGGTATCATCCTAGTATTCCTGTTCTCGTGCTGCCTTATTATCCAATGTGGTCCCGCTCTGTGTAGTCTCTGTGCTGCAACCTGTCTTAGAAAACCACCTGTGTTTGGAGACAAGGTACGAGAAAGGATGATGATGCAACAACATATCACTGACCTAATGAACATTGAGATAGACTCTGATATAGACTGAGTAATTGCCTATGTAAGGGCAAAGGAGGGTCTGAGGTTCCGTGACGATTTGAACCCGTGTTTTCAACATTGTCGTAAACTCATAATTTTGGTATCAGTGAACCGCAAATGATCCATTTAGCATATCCTGGTGTTTGCGCTATGCTACGAGCAAGAGCACTCCTGTTATGAAGACATTTCTGATTTACCCATGGCATCCATCTTAGATTACGGCAGCCATTTTGTATTCTTGCCCTCACATAGTCAATGGACACGCAGTGACCTCTTTCACTTAAGGACACGTAAGCTTTAGCCGACGATTCACCTTGCTAGTGACACGTGCACCTTAGGACAGAAAACGCTGTGGCCGCATGACTCGGCAGAAGCTGCCTCCCCAGCCTGAGGCCAGTCCTGCTATACTGGTTCTCGTGTTCGTTGGCCTGATCATGATTAGGCGGCCGAAGCTGGTAGCCTTGCCCATTTACGACCCACAAACATCTCTTATCCTGCTTTTCTATCTTCTGCACCTGGCTCTGCTCCTTTCCTTCTGGGCCTTTATTAGGGGGAGGTAACGAAATTTACGATGAGGCGGTCCGGCTCTTGAATGAAAAGTTGACATGGGATTATGATGGAACAGTGGGAACCCCTCGTTCGTAATGTTTTGACATCAGATATTGTTGACGATTCTTGTGTAAACGCCAAATATTTATTGTTTAGGACATGAAGGTTTAGAAATGTACCAGCATGTAAAGAATTTGCCCCAAGCTGAAAATTTAGTATTTAAGGAGCAACCCACTTTGTACAAATCGAACAGGCTCCTAGAATCTGCCCGTGTGTAGTTTTTGTGACTTCTGTGTCCCTGCAGTAATAAACCTTTGGTCTTTGACGCCACCATCGAGAAGCCCGTGTTTCTGTTTATTTGTGCACCGAGACAGGTAGAACTCAGGGGTCTTCGGGTGTTGTCCCTGACACCTCTGGACGGAACCAAAAAAGTCCAGAACTCCAGTCGCCGCCACTCCAATGCAGCTGCTCGGGCGGCCGTGGGCGTCCCCGACTTCTGCGCCTCGCGGTCTCCGCTGTTTGCTTCTTCCACCCAAGGGCAACACCACTGCTCCTCCGCCCCGCTCTCTTCCACCGCCGCCCCCCAACCTCGCCTCAAAGCGGGGACGGCTGCGAACGGCCACCGGCTCTCGTCACCGGGAATCGAACTTGCCGGCCGCCATCTTAATAAAGGCGGCCGGTCTCCGGCGTCACCTCCGATCTCTCTCTGGGCACTTCAATCGCGGTTACAATCTACCGCTGGGCAGGTCTGGAAGCTGCAGCGTCTCCGCTTGCTGATTTCTGCTCTCTCAGGGCAGCGGATATGCTCCTCGGCGCCTCCGCCTCAGCCGGTCGTCGCGGCCGCCATCTTGCGCTCACAGGGTGCTCCGGACCCGGCTTGTTTTCTTTCTTTTTCGGGTGGCCCCAGCGTGTTTTCGCCGTCCCGATGAGCTCCCCTGCTGCTAGCACGTCTCGGGCTCCGCTGGGTAATGTCTGTGCTTCCTGGGGTATATTTTTTGTCGGATTTCGATGCAGCTCGGCCGGAGCTCCGGCAAAGCACGTCCTAGCCGGCCATGCTGCTGGCCACGCCCCCTATTCCTATCAGCTTAGACCCTATCATAGGCACTTCGAATAAAACCCTGGAAAGATTAAACAATTTGAAGCTTTCACTTTTAGGTCGCAGTAATGTGATAAAAATGCTTATTTTCCCTATGTTTTTGTATATATTTCGTTCAATACCTTTACTGATAGCTTCTGGTTATTTTGGCCGAATTGAAAGGATGTGCTCGAGATTTTTCTGGGGGTACCACTGGGCCCGGAGAGCATTTAAAAGTTGTGCGATGTCAAGGGAAAAAGGGGGATGGGGCATACCGAATTTCCAGATTTATTATTGGTGTGCGATACTGCAATATATGGGCTTTTTAATCTTACCAGAAGACTCTATGGAGGATTATATGAAGCCATCCATTTATGAGACACTTCTGGGCTCGGAGGCCAAACAGTGCTTTAAGCATATCATCGAACCCAGCTACTTAAAAAAAAAACAAGGTTTAAAATTGTCGAAACAGCGTTTGCCATATGGAGGACTATAAAAAAATATCGGCTAGGCTCCAACATGAATATATATACTCCATTAAGGAACTGTTTTTTTTACCAGAAATTTTTCATGATGGAGTTATATCTAGGTGGTATAATATGGGGATTAATAAGCTGGGGGACCTGTTCCAGGGAAGTGAGTTTGTATCTTTTGAGTATTTAAGGAATGAATATCAGGTACCGAGAGCCGATTTTTTTAAATACCTACAGGTACGAAGTTTCTGTGCTCAGAAAATATCTAATTCTACATTGGTATTGGGAAAAATGAAGCTGTTTGTCCAATTTTCTGCCCATCCTTGATTGCTGCTTCACTTATACCAATTATTTATGGAGAAAGTTGGGGACGATTTAGAATTAAGAGACTTCATGTGGCAAACTAAACTGGGAGTTGAGTGTGTTAACTTAGAAAGAAGCTTGGTGATTGCCGGCAAGGTACTACTTAATGGCTCACTGATAAGTCCGCATTATATGTCAATTTTTGGGCTATACTATACACCGGGCAAGTTAGCCAAATGGAATTCTGGGAGGGGGACAAAGTGTAATCGTTGTAACCTTTATGCAGCGGACGCTGCACATATGTTTGTTTTATGTCCAAAATTGGGTCAACTGATAGCTGATATAGAGCGCTATATCTCAGGAAATCTGGGTATTGTGATTAAGTTAACAACGCCACTGGCTATATTTGGATGTGAAGAGAGCACTACTCAACAAGTTTTTGACTCAGAGTAATGTTTCATATTTATTTGCATGTCTGCATATCGTGCATGTATTACATTGCATTGGCTTGATGAGGAACCACCTAACTTTATAATGTGGCAAACAAAGCTCTTGTATTTGTTTCATTTAGAAACTGCTCTGTATAAGCTGAAGGGTATAAGGAAAAAAACTCTCGGAAGGAATATTTGGCTCCCTATAACAAATTGGATAGGACAGTAATGGGACATGACGTAAAATGTATGATTTTGGAATTGTATCTTGTATATTATTTTTCCTGCTTGCTGCCTCAAAAAAGAAAAATTGCTGAATAATGAAGGCCTGATGCTAGAAAAAGCAATAGAGTTTGTAGAGAGAGCCGAAAACATGCAGGAAGTCCTAAAGGGTATGGCATCAAGTGATGTGAATAATGTGTTGAATACTAGTGTCCCTCATGAGTTCCGTAGAGATGTAAATGCAAAGAAACTTGATAGGCTGGGAAGGCCTGGAGAAGCTTTTAACAAGTATGTAATCTGTTACAAATGTGGATAGAAGGGACATGTCCTGCAGTGGGATGGTGTGCCTGAGGTGCAGATCGTGTGGACATTTTGCCACAATATCCAAAGGAAAATGTGGGAGTGTTTACTGCAAACCAAAGAACGCGACTGCAGCTGTGAGTGGTGAGGATGAAAATGCGATACTTGAAATATATCTCTTGCAAGTTAGTGAAGTAGGAGCGGTTGATCAGACAATCCATTCTGCAACTTGACTGTGGATGGCGTGGGGGTGCGAATTATGTTGGATTCGGGAGCATGTTACACGCGGATTGGAGAACAACACATGGACACATTTCCTGGAAGGGATGTAAAGCCACCAGATGTAAGGTTGTGGGCTTATGGTAACAAACCAATAGATCTGGTGGGATACTTTACAGGTGCTTTGGAGTTCCAGGGTGTTTCAGCGATATCAAAGGTGCACATCACAAAGGAATGATCTTGTTTGTTGGGTTGGCCGCAAAAGAGGGAGTTACAGATAAAATTGGATCCCAATCATCCAGATCAAGCCATTGGCCCAGAATTTTGTTTGGGACCTTGCTTTAATGAAGTATCCCGGAGCAGATGGAAGGAGGAGTTTCCCAAGGATTTCAGCGACAGGTTGGGTGTGAAGGGGTTTATGCATAAGATAAGGTTGAAGGACAAGGTTACAGCCAAGGTACACAAAGCATGGCCTGTACCGTTAGTCATGAGAGAAGCCCTGAGAAAGGAACTGCGCAGATAATGTGAGAACAATGTCATCAAACAGATAGAAGCGTCAAAGTGGATGAGGCCGTTGAGGGGGCAGAATTGACATACGCCACGATCGAACAGGAATCCCTGGTGCGTTAGTGAGGAATTTGACATTTTAAGAAGTTTGTGTGGGGAATGGAGTTCATTCAGCAGACTGATCATCGCCCAATGGTGGATGTTTTTACCACAAAGGGGAAAAACAGGGCTTCCACCAGGATTGAGCGTTGGATGATAACGATGTATGTGGTGAAATATCTGCCAGGAAAGAAAAATGTGGTGGCCGACTTACTCCAGGTTGCTGTCGAGTGTTTGGATGAACAAGGACTGGATGGTGACTGGGGTATGTGAAAGGGGGTCGCATTTCGCTGGAGGAATGGGTGCCCGAAGGATGCAGTGTTGCAAGAAGTGTGGAAGTATGTGAGAGTTCGGTGGCCGAAGAGAGGACACGGTTCTGTCATGTCTGATGAATACTGTCAAGTGAGTGAAGAATTATCGTTGATTGAGGGGTTGTTATGGAGAATGTAGGTGTTGGTTGTGCCTGAGGAACTAAGGGGTCATGTCTTAGATCTTGCTCATGAAGGACATTGTGGAATGAGTGCAATGAAGCATAGATTGAGATCTGAATACTGGTGGCCGGGTATGGATTGAGATGTGGAACACAGCATTCGGATCTGCTTGGCATGTGCATGGAGTGATAAGTCGCAAAAAACAGTGACGTACCCACAGGTAGTTACGGATAAGATAGATGTGCCATGAAAGAAAATTGGTTTGGACATTTCCGGACCTTATGGGGTACTTGGTGCCGGATGTATGTAGGTTTTGGTGGCCGTGGATTATCATTCCAGGTGGCCGGAAGTAATGTTTTTCAATCAAGTTAATACATGGGTGGTGATTGAGTTTTTGGAACAGAGAAGGAGTTCCAGAGGTGAAAGTGACTGATAATAGTGTGCAGTTTGTATATTGTGAGATGAGATTTTTTGGGGATGTGGGGTGTGGAACATGTTCGTTCCTCGGTTTATCATCCTCAAGGAAATGGATTGGTAGAGCGGTGGAACAGAACATTGAAAGAAGGTTTGCAACTGGCTTTGGGTCAGGGTGGTTCATGGAAGGAAGCAGTGTGCAAATTAAGAGCCTATCGGACCACACCCAATAGTGTCACTGGGAAATCTCCTTTGGAATTGAGGAGGTGCAGAAAAGCAAGGATGTTGATCTTTGTAGGAGTCCTGAAGCAGAATGAGCGGAAGAGTGTCAGTGTGGTTGATGGACGTGACAGCACAAATTAACTGAGATTGGCAGCAGGGGAATGGATGTGTGTGCTTTGTGGAAGTAAAGAGAAACAAGCATTTGCAATGTAATAGGTCTCGCATTTCGAGAGTTTGAACTAGTGCGGTTGTAAATGACAATGTCTTTTATTTAGGTGTTGTTTTTAAAACAGATACATAAAAGGGATTGTCATTTACAATGCCAATAGCTTAAATTCTCACAAATGCAAGGCCTATTGCATTGCAAATGTGTTTGTGCTATAAACATTTTTAAAAAGCATTAGGAGAGCGTGTCCTGCCTGCAACAGCATGCAGGACAAAGCTATTTGAGACAATAGTACTCCGAGGCTGTAATTAAATCCTACCGTGTAACACACGTATCAGGGGGTCTCACCATGGGACGTTACAAAATGAGACAAAGTGGTCCTAAGGAGGGACTACTAAGCCTATTGACCAATGAACAGCCACCGTTTACAGTGAGACAAGCTAATGAAAAATATGGTGGGAGCTTCACGTCCCTACCTGAATAGAGCAGGCCTCGCAGGCTCAACATAAAAAGGTACATCAAAATTCTCTAGCCCGTTACAAGTGAAGAAGGTGAAATGCTTATACCGTTCAAATGAGTGATGGGAATGTTTGGAATGTGAAGACGGTAGTTAAGCTGGCTGATAGCATTACTAAGGTGCCGTTTGGAACAACAACCAAGGTACAGACCATGGTGCTTCCAAGGCTGGTGAATCAGGGAAGATTTCAGAGGGTACCTGCATGGGTTAAGGACTACGAAATGTACTGATGTGGTTGGTTACCTTCTATATCTTGGGTCCGGTTGTTTGGCAGGTCTAGGGGAGAATAGTTTGGTTGTATATTTCCTTGCAATGCTATTCCAATGTTTATCGTTGATATGTTATTTATCTTTTTTTTATGTTATAGAACATTTACATTTATGTCATTTTGTATGGTTTGCGAAAAGGCAGGTGTTTTATAGTGAAATGTTGGGGTTGCTAGGGAATGGGTTTTGAAAAGTCATTATTGGAGGCTTGGTCCTGAGTGCGGCAACAGCTTACTCCTACCAATAAACATACCTCTCCATGTTCCTGTCTGAGGCTCCGTCTTTCTACACTGTTACAAGGGCAAAGGTCTAGGACATCACGAAGGCCCTGTCCTCCTTGGCCACCAGACAACAGCGGTTATAACAACCATGACCTACTTCTGGTGTCAGCACCCTCTCTATGGCTCATGTGGCCGAGAGAGCGTCACTTCTTTGTGGCGCAAGGTAAGATGGCCCTCCGTCAGCTGGACATAAGTGGGTGGCATGGGTGGAGGGGTAGTCACAAAAGAAAGGGAGTAGCCCTTTTGAAGAATTTTTAGAACCCATCGTTCTGATGCTATAGACCTCCAGTGGGGCAGGTGATAGCATGTCCTGCCTCCTACTGGGTGCCCATGAAGGTAAAAGGGCAAACTAAAGGGGTTTGGAGGCTGCTTGAGGGGTGGTAGACTGGCCTGGCGGTTGGTAAAGAAGCAGCTGGGAGCCCCTTCTTTGGCCACAAAAGGAGTGAAAGGCAGACTAGTGTTGGTGAGGGCCATGGAAAGGCCTAAGGAACCTGGCAGTATCCCTGCTGTCCTTTAAGCGCTCCAGCGCTGTGTCCGCCTAGTCTCCGAAGAGACGGGAGCCATCAAAGGGCATGTCCATAAGCAATGCTTAAACATCCCCTGAAAAGCTAGTCGTACTCAGCCAAGTGTGGCGCCATAGATAAAACTGCTCTGCCTAGCCAGTTGGTGGTATTCAGTTCACATCTGATTGTGAACTTAGCTGCATTTCTCCCGTCAGCAACCGCTTGGGAAAGTATGGCCCTGGCCTCCTCCAGAACTATGGGCAGTGCATGTGCAACTGAATCCCATAGAGCATGGGAATAACAAGCCAAAAGGCACACGGTTTACAGACTGCAGTGCCAGGCTGGTGGAATAAAACATCTTCTTGCCTAAGCTGTCCAGACTCTTGGATTCTCTATCTGGTAGGGCGGTAGGGAACGTGCCAGGATTTACACGGGAAGTACAGGCTTGGACCAAACTCTCTGGGGTAGGGTGCAGTGTAAGGAGCTTGGGGTAACCTAGGGTGTGACGATGGCGGTTGGAAACTGTCCTGTTCACCGGAGCCCTGTACAGTGGCTTACAGCCCTTACTAGATGTCCTAAGCAGGACGTCCAGTAAGGGCTTCATTAAATGGGATACATGGTTCAGAGGGGGTCCCTCCTGGCTGAAACACCTCTGTCAAGGTATTAGTCTTGACTGCCACCGAGGGGAGGCTAAGGTCTAGGACCTCAGCTGCCCTTCTCACCACCATAGCAAATGAGACTCCCTCCTCCGTAGCAATGGCTAGGGGAGAAAGCATGACAGTATCTGGAGACATATCCAGTCCACTGACCTCTGCTAAGTCCGCACATCAGTCCATGTTGGGATCTAGAAGCTGGTATTTTTAAGGGTCCAACAATCCCCTCATAATCCTCCCCAAGTTCTACCCCACAGGAATAGGGCTAAGGCACTGGCCTGGAAGTGATGGCTCCAGTTGGCTCCAGATAACGCGCCTTCGGCTCTGCGTCGGAGTTTAGGATTAGAATGGGGATGGAACCGCCGGAGAGTGCCGGGACCGTCAGCATCTGAATTGGCATTGGGAAAGGCCAAGATGGTGTGACTGGCGCCATCTGTGAATCCAAGGGGCTCAATTGGTGCCAAGCAAAAGACCCACCGGCAGGGAACCAGTAAGGACCCCTCCCAAACCCATGGAGCCCGAAGACACGCCAGCAGAAACGGGCCGCACTGGCTCCTGGAAACTCGGGGAGACACAGGGGCAGGCGCAACCGCAAAGCCAGGCCTCGAATGATGATGAGGCAAAGTCAAAGACATCTTTGACTTCCTGTTCTTTTTCTTGTGGGACTTACCTGAATGCCCAGATTACATTGAGTGCGACGAGAATCTTGGACTCCATGACCAATCCTGAGACCTTCCCCTTAACCGAGACCATCACAGTGTCACACATCAAGGGGCAAGGATCTTGAGAGACCGCTTCCTCAAGGCCTATGGGTGAATGGCGTGGTAATTGGCGATGCTCGTCGCATTGAGGTTGCGCTCCAGCTAAAGAGGCAAAGAAGATGCAGGTCTGCCTCGAACATCTTTCGATGACAGGCGCGACAGGGCTTTAAACTGGCCTTCCTAGTGGACATCCATGTCACACCATGACAAGATCTATCAAAAACTGCTTTACCAAAAGTCCCCCAAAAAATAAGTCTGAAATCGACTCAGGTTTAGCATTCCCCAAATCTGCCTTGACTGGCATGGAAAGAAAAGAACGGACATCAGCTTCCTGGGGCGGCGCCTATATTGGCACCGCTGACGTCGCTTCGGTGTCGACGACGCCATGTGGACTGAACAACGACATCCACTGGGGTGCAAGGGTACTGCTCATGATACATTTCTGGATCCATTCGGACACAGGAATCTGCAGCTATAAGTCTCTATCAGATTGATGTATTGACACTGGCAAATTAAGTGCATCCACCTCTAATGATCGATCTGTGCTGGGAAATCACATTTATGTAGAAGTTTCAAGTTTTTTAACACCCTTTGATAGTGCAGTGCCAAAACAGGGTGTGTTGTGTGAAGCCTGGTCAGAAGATCAGGTGCTTGTGGCCAATAAGCATGACTGCAATTAGGAACCAAAAGCTTTAGATAGTTCCAGGTTGTGGATGACCTTGGGAAAAAAAATCCTGGGACCAGCAACATAAAAGTAGATGTGTTTATAATCATGACAGGAGTGGGAAAAGCAGCTTAATGAAAGACAGCATGAAAATGTTCTGAAAGGGGCAAAAAAAGAACCCTGAGGGAAACAGACAGGTTTAAAAACTAATTGAGCAAATTTTGACATGCTGTTCCCTGTTGAAGAAGAACGATTTGAACCATTTTAAGTAGATATCTGAAGCAACAGGTACCAATGCAATGTGATCTGTCAAAATGTTAGAAAAAGACTACACATAGTCTTGGTCTTAAGTACAACTGCTATTACAACTATTTCGGAAAGAAGTAGTCCCGCAATGCAGTGGCCGGTGCCTAGAATAGTTGGACCGATGGATGTTTATTTTACTGGGAAACCTCTGGAATACCTGTTTAACAGAATTCTGAAGGAAGCCATTTATAAATGTAGTGACTAATGTGGACAGTAAATTGAACAGGTTCAGTGAGCCAGTGGTGTAGACACGTCATAAGCTTATCCTTGCAAAGATTAGAGGACTGGGTCAATATGGGCAAATAAATTTGGCTGGGTATAATAAATTGTAACTGTTACACTTTTCATTTGAGAGAGAGAGAGAGAAAATAAAGAATTAGGAAGGATGCAGACACTGTCACCTTGGGCATTCCTTGGTTATTTATATGATATCTGAGATGGCACCAGATGTTTATAAATTTCTACAAATGTGGTTTAATGCTTAGTTTTTTTAATTTGTTTTTAAGTAACTGGAAATTTCAGACACAGTAAATCTAGTTAAGATAGCACACATACAATGTTGTGCATGGACAATTATGAGACAACTGTGGGGAATTGCAGGTGGACGTACTCAAGTTGTGCTGTGAAGAGCACAACTTAGCAAAACAGTAGTTGGGGTTTGCCCCCTGCATCTTTAGCAGTGCTAATCGGGGTTAAAAAGTATCAAATTTGTCTGCTGTTGGGATGTTTTTGTCTGGGACAGGCAACACTATTCTACCAGGGGAGAAGCGGAGTGCAATATGATATTTATTGAAATGGTTGAGTGTGGGGATGGACCATGCTGCCTTCACAACCCTGACTGTTACAGACAAATGAGATGCATAGCCTGACCACTAAAATAGAAGAAAAAGAATCTTGAAGAAGGCCTCCCTGCACTTACACTGGAAATAACAAATCGGATAAATGCCTCTCATCTATCATGAATAGCACCGTAGGCCTCATAGCCTCATAGCATTTCTAAAAAAAAACACAGATCCCAGGATTCTGGGTAATTATTTGCCCATATCCAATGTTCTTTACCTTAGCAGGATCCTGGAAAAGCAGCAACAAGACCGCTTCAAGAACATGCAGAATTAAACTATATCCTTCACAGGCACTCCTCCTGCCTTGGTTCCCAGAGGACTTGAGTATTTATATGTGGGCCCTTTGCCTAATTCATACAGTCCAGAAGAGATGACCCAGTGGGGTTATGGGTTATGGATTAAGAAAAAGGGTGCACAGGTCGAGTCCACATGACAGCAAGTATGTCTCCAGCCATGAATCCTAAGTACTTGTCAAGTGGGCCCAGTGTCGTCTTTATTTGCCCATTTGTAGGACGAATATGTACGTCTCAGAGGTTCAGGAGTGGGTTCTGTATGCCTCTCTTGCCTTGATAGGGCAGTGATTTCTGTCTCAGCCCACTTGGATAACGTTTTAGGGTGCATAGTCATTCTTACTCAGCTTAGCTAAATGCCATAAGGCACGCTTTAGGACTGTGGAGGCTTTGTAGATTGTTTAGTGTTCTTGAATGCTAATACATTCAACTAATAAATTGTAATTGGGGGACAGGCCATGATAAGAACAAAATCTGAAGATCAGCATTGTCAGATTGGCACCTAAGGCATGTGTTGGATACTATCGGGAGTATTTTGTGCAAATGGCTGGGCATCTGGTACATGTCAAGCTGTATGGTGTACTACAGCAATCTGAACCTTGATTTCCTGGATACCAGTGGGTAGCCTAGCACTCTCTGCTATGCCTTTTCTGATATTTCCACCCCAGATGTGCAAGTTGTGTCTTTTCTTTGTTCTCTTACTCCTTCCAGGTGTCAGTAACATGGGCAACACACTGTAAGGTTTTGGAGCCTCCCGATTAGTGCCATTTAAAATAAATAAGCTGGCCAGGATTTTGACTTTTGGAAATTGCCCCAGGTATTCCGGTCTAAGAATCCTGAACGTGTGTATTCACAAGTGGCCTAAGTGTTGTGACCCTAGCTGGAGTCCAGAGCTCGACATTCAGCTGCATAGACAGTTTTGTGGCAATGAGCAAGAACCACAGTGGTAGGTCTGGTACAAAGACCAACTTCGTGTTTCAGCAAGTCAAAGTCCTAAGCCAGCACTATCTTGTCACACCCATTCTATTGGCATGTAATGTTAACATGCTTACTCTGTGGTTTGAACACTCAAGTGAATATGTTGCCCCTAGCAGTTCCAACAAACTTGTACTGCAGTTTAGGACCTGCAGCATGGCAACCATCTAGTCACCCATTGAAGCTATGCTGTGAGATGTCTAATGCTTACGTTTCCATTCTCCTTCATATTATTTTTGGTAAACATTTTCATTCATTCCAGGATTCCTCCATAATGTTTTTAAGTGTCTGTTACCATAGTTTTCTCTTTGGGGTATGCAGTTTGTTCTGTTCTTAATTTAACTTAATATTTTCTTAATTTATTTACTGTATGACAATGGATTGTTTGAAGTTTTCACTGCTTCAAATTATGCGTCTCAAACCTGCCCCAATCCCTTTCAAATATGAAATTGTGCTTACCTTCTATCTAATCCTTTATAGCTTTTAATGAATAACTGGTGTGTAATTCATCTGAATCTTTTTTGTTGGTGAGTTTTGTTAAATTGCTTCCACCAGTCTTTCTATTCGGTTTCAACTGATATTAAAGGTTAAGGAAAACTCAGAACAGATTACAATTCTCCTCCATAGTGAACAGTGTAAATGCACGTTTATGGTGGAGTTGCACATAAACATACACTTTAGAAACACAAATAAAAAGACATCAATGTTGGATTGCATAAGATTGCCTAATAAGACCCGGTATGCTAGTATGTATCAATATTTCTTACAAGGAAAACCTTGAAAGGTGACTTTAGTAGTTTGAAGGGCCAGAATACCTTCCTATTTGTAAACGTTAATTTTCTGGTGTGGTCTGCCACTTTCCATATATACGTTTGACTGCAATTGTGGCGTGCTACATTATCTTGGAGGTCTGACCTCCACAATTAGGTTTCTGGATCTGGGTATTTTTAATAAACTAGTGCTCAGACTACAGAACACAAAAAAACAGACTCCTTGCTCATACAAAGGCAAGTATCCTAGGACTGCTGTGTCTACAATGATCACCAATCAAGAACAGAATACACACTAAAACATACCATCTACCAATCAGCAAATGGATTTTTTTTTTAGTTTAGCAGATGCAGGACATCAGTTAACATATGACACATGTTCAGTCAGCCGCACTTGAAGTGCATACACTCTAAACAAAAAAGTTACTTATCTTTGGGAACAATCTTTATTGACCTGCAGATTCCTCTCCTTTTAAAAACCTCAGGTGTCAGACTGGATCTGGAAACTTTTCAATAGTTGTCTGCACCCGTAGGAGGCGGTGGGTCCATCTCGGTACTGGAAGTAATGTCACCATGATACTACTGGAGACATAAAACGCCCACATTTGCAAACCAACGTCTCTACCCTTTTCTCTTCGGTTCCAGACTATTGCTCTCCTCAGAATTTTCATTTTTTATTTGATTTCTGTTTTTCAAAAAAAAATTGGGGAGAAGTGCAAGGACGTAACCCCTCAAATGGTCAGCTTTTAAACCTTGCAGAGACTGTTATAGGAAAATGTACATCATAGACCCCCACAACAGCCATCTCTGGTGCCTATGATGCGAAGTTGTGTGAGTCAAGCAACAGCATGCACCCCAATGCCATTAAATAAAGCGAGGCCAACCTGTTCATGGCCCGGGCTCAGGACGATAGAAGAGCTAGAAGAAAATCAGGCACCAGGATAAAGTCGCCAGTCGCTTTTGTTGAAGTTCTACCAACGAAGGTACAAGATGAAGTGACCTCACGACTTCAAGCAGCGCAGATAGTGAAAATGTAAGTCACCAAAGCACTTTTCTATGCCTCAGGAATCTTCCTCAGTGCCAGAATTAGTTTCTCTTCCTTGAAAGGAACTAGGACCTCTGTCTCCTTTGGAACTAATGTAAGTTCCCACAACTTCAGTGCCTGTTGTTCCTTCACCCATGCCTCGACATTAGAAGTCCTACACTGAGTTTCCTGCTCACAGTAAAGACATTGCTTTCTACCTAAATGTAATTTTTTAGGTTTTCCACAAGGCTATGGTCCCCACTGGAGGAAGCTTAGGACCTATAGGCTTACATTTTGGAATGACATCAGTGGGCTTTAAGCCGTCTTTACTCCCTTCATCTCCTTGCCTGCTGTTTCTCTGGCTCGACTCCAGCGTCGACGCCAGTCACAACTTCGGTTCCACGGCTAATGCTGCCTCCTCTTACCATGCAGATGGGTTCTTCACCATGGGTACCAGAACCAGCTTTCACCAGCACCACTCCAAACTCAACCTGTACCACCAATTTTGGGTGGGTGACTGGTTTGCCAAACTCCAAAAAACGTCCAGTGTCTCTAATGAAAGCTTACATTTGCACCAATAAGTGTGCCTTGTAAATGTATTCATATTGTTATTAAAAATGTTCATGCAAAGCTAAATCAAGTACTGAAAATAATACAAATTATTTCCGCTAATCAAAATGTTTACTTGAAAATTTAATAAACAAGCAGCAGTGTGATAAATCTAAGTCAGGGATCTAACTCGACAATAATTGCATGAGACTGAAAATATAAAAGGAATCATTGGCTTACTGGGGCTTTTTCCCGTGAGGGAAGTGATACTGAGACGTCGATTCATGGTTGGTGATTTCTGCTGAGGCGGAGTGCGAGACTGCTTTCCCAGATCCTCTTCGGAAGTTGTGATTATTAATTCTCCAATAAGAATTCTCTCAAGACTTCCATCATCAACACCTTTCCCCAACCATCTCCCACACGGGAACCTGCAAGACAGTAGAAAACAGCAAGTAAATATATTTTGGGGTTTGAGTCAATATTTTGTTTTAGTGAGCATGGTGACTTAAGCATTTTAGTAAACTTATTGTCGGATACCTCATATAAACTTTACATGAATCCCATTCATTAGTATCAAAGAAGCTCCTGAAATTGTTTGCCCAGAAAAAGTTTGTGCATTAAATGTATAATATGGAATTACCACACAGTGCCATGCAGTTGTGAAGGCATGAAAAACCTTCATTCAATTACTAAATTGCTACTCCCTGATGAGAAGGAGAAGGAAGGAGAGTAAAAGGTTTTCACCTATTATCCAGTGTATCCAAAACCATGAGTCAGCATGATGGTAGGATGATAACATGATTTACATCCTGCATCTTTTGCCTGTGCCACTCTTAATGACAGCCTTGTAGTATATTTCACTTCAAGGTACGTTAATCACCATAGCATCATGTGAGCATCTTATTACAAGCCTCTTTTGGCCTTAGCTCACTACTTGATCCCAGTCAGTTGTCGAAACCACATATCTTTCGCAAGACCTCCTGCGTAACGAACTCCGAGCTCATGCACACCGTGCCTAACTCCTATTGTATCATTAGGGGTGGCATGCACACCATTTTTCATCCAAATTTTCTGTATCTACTGTTCATGTAAACAAACTTTGCTGATTAGCGTGCAAAACTGGGCTGTGCCTTGCCCTAGAAACACCAGTTAATGCAATCACGTGGGGAGCGTCAATTAAAAGCTCCACTCCCAGATGCACTGCATGAAATGGATCGCTGATCCAACCAATAATTCTCCATTTAACTATGTTCAAAATGAATCTTGTTTCAAGCTATGAGTCAAACGCTTTCTTCTTCACATCCTTCATCTCAACATATGTAACATTATGTATTTTGGAAACTTTGCGTATTCGCACGTGCTCATCTGGACCTCTTGGAGAATACGATCCAAACACAACAGGTAGTTCAAAGCAGCATTTTATTAGGAACCCAATGCATTTCGGGCTTATTCCAATCCCTTCGTCAGGGGTAACTGTGAATCGACAATTTTAGAAAACACGTAATTACACAATTATGCCAGTAACATTAATCTAAGTTTTCTTCATGCGCAGTATAACATATAGTGTAAAACCGCTCACTAAAAGTTAATTTAGCTTTAATTTAAACAATAAACAAAACACAAAACTAGATACTTAACCTCCATAAATGTGTAAACGTTCATCTTCCGACCTCCAGATTAAATGACAATTTAAAATGCACTGTAATTGAACATGTCAGCCCATAATTCCTCTAATATCAGACTTTCAAAAGTTCCCTCTAACAGCATACCATCTAACACCCTCCTATTCGCGCTGGTTGAATCACAATCTCTTCCCACCTTTAATTGAACTTCCCGTTCTAACAGTAGCCCCTTCGGACGATCTGCAGCACCCACCTGTCCGAAGTGACTGTGCGCCAGTGGGAGAGGTGATGGCGAACCCTGCCTCCCACAGGCGTCGCATGGGCCTGAAAACTCAGACTAGGAAGGTTTTGAGGCGGGTGCTGCTGAGGGAGGTGTGGACTGGCCTCGCCGTGGTCCCCGACCGCCGCCACGGCGGTTTCCACGTCCGCCACCGCGCTGTTGAACATTCTGCGGCGCGTGGCTGGCAGTACGTGGGGTGGCGCCCCTTCCGTGGCCACGAAAGGAGCGAAAGGCACCCGATTGCTGGCGTGGAGCCGTGAGGCCCAAGGACTTGGCCGTAGCCCTGGAGTCCTTAAAACGTTCCAGCGCATGGCCTGCCTTGTCGCCGAAGAGGCGACGGCCATCAAACGGCATGTCCAGGAGTGTGGCCTGGACATCGGCCGAGAAGTTGGAGGACCTCAACCAGGCGTGGCGTCGAATGGCCACTGTCTTTGCCATCGCCCTGCCCAGTGAGTCCATTGTATCCAGCCCACACCGGATAGAAAAACGTGATGCATCTCGGCCCTCCGCAAGGGCTTGGCCGAGTTTAGCCTGGACCTCCTCCGGGCATTGTGGCAGCACCTCCGCAACCGTGTCCTACAGAGTGTGGGTGTAGCGGCCCAAGAGACAGGCGGTATTCACAGACCGCAGCCCTAAGCTAACAGACGAGCACACCTTCTTCCTGAACTGTTCGTATCTCTTGGAATCCCTGTCGGGCGGGGCCGACGGGAATGCGGTCTGGGAGTTGGAGGCCTGGATGACCAGACTCTCGGGGGTGGGGTGGGTGGACAAAAAGCATGGGTCGCCCGGGGCTGGGCGGTAGCGTCTGGCCATGTTCCTATCCACAGGCGGACCTGTGGCGGCCTTGGACCAAGTGCCCACAAGAACGTCACACAAGGCCTCATTAAACGGCAGCAGAGGCTCACTGGAGCTTGACTGCGGTTTGAGGACCTCTGTGAGGAAGTTAGTCCTCACGGCCACGACGGGGAGCTTAAGGTTTAAGGCCTTAGCTGCCTTCGTCAACACTACACTATATGTAGAGCCCGCCTCCGAGGCCACAGTCGGAGGGGAGCTAAATCCAGTGTCTGGCGAAGTGTCAAGACCACTGGCCTCCCCAAGCTCATATGTCCAGTCCTGTTGAGACTGGCAATCCAGTGCCAAAGGGTCCTCGGACCCCCTCCCAATCTTCCTCGTCACCTGTGTCCTGTAAACCAGGATTAGTAGACAGGGCCTCCTCGTGGATATAAAAATCTCCAAAGGCCGACGGAATCGGCGCCCAGCGGCGCCCTTCCGGCGCCTGAGTCGGACCGCAGGAAACATTGGGGACGGCAACACCAGTGGGCGCCACCTGTGGGGACGGCGCCGGTGAGGTCGTAAGGTCGACCGGCGACGCCCCGGATCCGGTGAGGTCCTGCGGTGCCGAGACCGAAGTCGCCCGCGGCATCGGGCCGAAGCACCCGACCCGTTAGGACCTCCAGACGGAACCGTTGGGCCCGAAGGCGTCACGGGAACCGACTGAGGAGGGAGGGCCCTCATGGCCATGAGGTACCGCTCGATCTCCTCCGGCGTCGCGCCGTGCCCTGGGACCCGAAGGTGTGGGGCAGGCGGCAACGCTAGCGACTCCCGAGGAGCCGCGTGGGCTGTGTCGCCCGAGCCCCCGGCCGCATCGTGCGAGCGTCGGGGTGGGTCGGAGGACCGATGACGTCGCGCCAACCTCTCATGCCTCTTACCTGAGGACTTGGAACCTGACGACCGGTGTCCACTCCCGGAGCTTCGATGACTCCGATCTCGCGACCTGTCCCTCGACCTCCCATGGGACCGGTACCTGGAGCGGCGCGGGGCCGACTGCCTCAGCTCGAGTCGCTTGCGGGACCGCTCCCGCCTAGCCTTCGACGTCAGGGCCCGGCAGTCGGAGCAGGTTCGATCGTCATGGTCGAGGCCTAAGCACTTCAGGCACCGGCGATGGGGGTCCGTGACCGACATCAGTCGATCGCACTTCGAGCAGGGCTTGAACCCGGGCATCCCTACCGGCACCGATAGAGTTGAAGACTCAACAAAAAAGAGTGATCAAAAGATCAAAAAGTTCAGTCAAAAATTGACTGGGGGTAGAGCTTCTACGGATCTGTGCTAGCTGGCGCGGAAAAAAGAAGAACTGACGTCAGCGCGCATGGGCGGCGTCTAAGTACTCCGACGACGTCATTCCGGCGCTAACGACGCAGATGACGGACACGGAGCCGCAGACGACGCCTACCGACGCGCAGGGGTATTGCTACGCAAAAATTTCGGGATCCAGTCTGACGCCTGGGGATATTCTAAGGTAAGGAATCTATCACTAACGTGTTTCTTTCAGATATAATTGTGTAATTATGTGTTGTCTAAAATTGTCGATTCGCAGTTACCCCTGACGAAGGGCTAGGAATAAGCCCGAAATGCATTGGGTTCCTAATAAAATGCTTTGAACTACCTGCTGTGTTTGGATCGTATTCTTCAAGAATACACAAACTTTCCAAAATACATAATGTTACATATGTGGAGATGAATGATGTGAAGAAGAAAGCGTTTGACTCATCGACGAAACAAGATTAATTTTGAACATGGTTAAATGGAGAATTATTGGTTGGATCGGCGAACTATTTCATGCAGTGCATCTGGGAGAGGAGCGTTTAATCGATGCTCCCCACGTAACTCCTATTGTGGACAGAAATTTTGCTGGAAGATTTTGCCCTCTATTTACTGTTAGACTGAGAACATCAAATCCAAACATGACTTTGACTATCTAGATTTATTCTCCATTAGTACCAGGATTTGTGATGCAGTCTGGACGGACTTGTCAGTATGACACTGGCTCATGGACCTGGTTTAAGATGCCTTCAAGTTTGCTTCTTGTTTCCGAAGTGAATAAGCTGGGCTGCTAAGAGAACTAATGTACTCAAATCTGCCTCCAGATTTATATCGACCCCCTCCTGTTGCCCCAAAGCATATATACAGACCGTATATATATATATAGTTCTCTCAGGCTGTGATTGGATTTGCTTACTTGTTGGGTTCTTCCTAAATCTGGCAGTAGTGTTATTCACAGATAAGGTGTGGAGAAACTGATGGCGCTCAACATTTTATTTTATTCGCTTCCTCAGGACACTGTCCATAATACATTCTTAGTTTCCAAAACAGCAAGTAGAGACACCTGTCGCACCATAGGTGACTAATAAAGATAATACAATGGGGCATATAATAAGAAATCCAGACAAACCTTCATGAATGTAAGTTAGAACTCTATGACCACGTGCGTTTTGTGACACAAAACTAGATTACATCGTTCTGTCAGATTTGTTATGACTATTTGCTTAACTGGAATCTTAACAACTGGGAGGAATATTTCTCTTCTCGTTAACCTCTTCATGATACCAGAAAGCCTTCTTGAGAATGAAACATCATCTGCTAAGTTTAAAAGGTTAATCGTAATTGTTTAATCAAGTCTTTTTGTTTGACCATTCGTTAAGGGTGAAAGCCAGACAAAAGCGCCTTTTGGATCTATAGTTCCTTGCGGAGCGGAGGTCAAAAAGCAAAAGATGAACTGAGGACCATGCTCTAAAATTATCTTGTTTGTAAGTCTCTGAATTCTAAAGATGTCAGAAAGAAACATTTCTGCCGTTTCTGCTGCATAACTAAGTTTGGTCTAAGGAGAGAAATGTACAAAACTTCCTAAAACAATCCACTGTGACCATGGATGAAGCTCCACTATGAAATCCCAGGATATATATTCCAAACATTTAGTAGATCTTTCCAGAGACCGTAGATAACCAAATCTCTTACGTGAATCCATTTTAACTTGAGCCTGATGGCAGCAGTGATAGAATTGGGGCACAACTGCAGAACAATTAGTCTACGTTTTTCACTAGCAAAAAAGATCTTGACTTGATTTCTTATTATCATACAAAGGACATTGGCTTGATTTCAAGGTAGTTTAATTAATTTGTTCTAGAAAGGAATTTGTTGCAGTGACTACAGAAACAGAAGATGATTCAAGGGGACTGAAACTGAATGATTTATCAGTGGCCTAATTATCTTATGGGAGTAAAAGTCAAAGGGATGTTCTTTACCTTTAATTTCTTCAACACAAATTACTCGATCAGAGTAATCAATTTCAAGAATAAAAGCCTGGCAGTGAGACAGCAGAAGAATAAGTGCCTTGGGTAAATTCTTCTCTTTAATTTATCAAAAGCTTTTACTGCTGCAGTAATCCAGTTTAATTATTTTCCTTTTTTTCAGCAGGTCTGCCATTGGTGTTACGTCTCCAAAGTCAAGAACACATTTTTAATAGTAAATTGCAATATGTGATTAACATTTAGTTATCTCTACTAACGTAGGAGCCTACCAATTCAGATGGTCTGAAAAATCTTGAGTGTCCATAGCTACACCTTCTAATGAAAAAATGCACAAGTAACTTAATTTAAGACTAGTCAAATAAAAACTTTTAAGGCTTAGCCAACAAGTGATGTATGTGTAACCGGTAGAAAACGTCCCTTACTCATATGGCTGAGATACCCGCCACCCCCTCTCAACACAATCCCCAAAAGGAGGGAAACCGGAAACAGTTCTTAAAGTTTTTGGAAGTGGGAGGGAGTGACCCTCCCGGCCGTATTTATTAAAACAAAATTAAAAACATTAAACGTTTCATGTTATGTACAATTTCATTAACACATTGCGATGTTTGGCTAACCTTAACATATTCTCTAATACAGAGGTTCTCCTAGCCGAACTAGCATCCTACAAAACATTCTCTAGAAATACTGAAATTGTACATCCTAACGTTTAAGGGCCAACGGCAAGGTCATAACCGGTGTCAAGATCCCTAACCAGACTTACCCCTCCCACTTGGGAGGGGCGACAGCACAGAGGCTTACCTCAAGTGCAACTACTAACAATTTCCCTTGACTTGACGGGGGCACTTAAGACTCGACGCCATTTAAAGGTCGTTCGAAGACTCGTGTGAGGTATCTAGAAGGTATCGTGGACCTCCCCCCACCCCACACAACTTACCGCATCTGCCGTCGCAGATGACACTGGCCCCGGGAAATTCCCCAGGAGGGGGCTGTAACCCCTCCTACAAAGGAAGGGGCCTTGACCGCCTTTCCTTTACTTCCGGCGACCCACCCTTAGACGGGACCGCCTCCCCACTGAGGGGCCAATGGCCACCTCTCCCGAGCGCTCCCATCCGTGTTGGGTGACGCCCACTCATAGGGATCTTCTAATTAGTGCTCACCGATCATGACCTTACCGCCTACCAAAAAATAAATACGACAATTCTTACTCAAACCTATGTAAACATTGGTCGCTACGACCGAAAGAGCATGCTTAAAGATACAACACTATATCGAATCATTTTAATCGTAAAAAACCTACACGACATTCACCATTCTTTATTAGGCTCAACATCAAACTGATACCTTCACAGCCTGTAAACGAAACGGAAAACATATTTATAAATTCACTTTATTACAAAACAACTGGCTGTCCTCAGGGGCTGGTGGGTGGGTCAAAATTGGCTCTTCGTTCTGTCCCGAGCTCACGTGTAGCGAGGAGGTGCAACTTCGGAGCACAAGAACAAGAGGACGTCTTCTGGTCTTGCGTCTCTTTTTATCCGTCTTCAGGGCGGGCGTAAACCCGCCCCTGCCTGCCCCTAGGGCGGGGCTGGCTACGTCGGTGTCTATGCCAGCCCACTCTAGGGCGGGAAAAGACGCGCCCCGGCTACGCCGCTTCGGGCATACCAGCCGAGACGCGCCTCCCGCCCAAAAATGGCTTCCCGGGGGGATCGAGGCACTCCGCCATACGTTCGGGGGGACCGAGTGGTCGCCCCTTTCCATATGGCTGAGATACCCGCCACCCCCTCTCAACACAATCCCCAAAAGGAGGGAAACCGGAAACAGTTCTTAAAGTTTTTGGAAGTGGGAGGGAGTGACCCTCCCGGCCGTATTTATTAAAACAAAATTAAAAACATTAAACGTTTCATGTTATGTACAATTTCATTAACACATTGCGATGTTTGGCTAACCTTAACATATTCTCTAATACAGAGGTTCTCCTAGCCGAACTAGCATCCTACAAAACATTCTCTAGAAATACTGAAATTGTACATCCTAACGTTTAAGGGCCAACGGCAAGGTCATAACCGGTGTCAAGATCCCTAACCAGACTTACCCCTCCCACTTGGGAGGGGCGACAGCACAGAGGCTTACCTCAAGTGCAACTACTAACAATTTCCCTTGACTTGACGGGGGCACTTAAGACTCGACGCCATTTAAAGGTCGTTCGAAGACTCGTGTGAGGTATCTAGAAGGTATCGTGGACCTCCCCCCACCCCACACAACTTACCGCATCTGCCGTCGCAGATGACACTGGCCCCGGGAAATTCCCCAGGAGGGGGCTGTAACCCCTCCTACAAAGGAAGGGGCCTTGACCGCCTTTCCTTTACTTCCGGCGACCCACCCTTAGACGGGACCGCCTCCCCACTGAGGGGCCAATGGCCACCTCTCCCGAGCGCTCCCATCCGTGTTGGGTGACGCCCACTCATAGGGATCTTCTAATTAGTGCTCACCGATCATGACCTTACCGCCACAGGTCCGGATAGTTGACCGGCTATCCGGACCCCCCACAAGACTCCTACCTAAAGGTCATGTTTTAACGTTTTTAACCAGGCTAAGAAGTCTCCTATGAGTAACTCATTCCCCACCCTTGACAAATGCACACCATCCCCCAAATACATACTGTCATCATTAATACAACTATGCGAGATCGAATGCAATGTCTTGGAACGGAACAACCTACTCACTTTGTTATTCAATTTTCTAACAGAATGATTCAAAGCAGGGATCGAGATAGCCCCCCGCCACACTTTCCGTGGGATCATATGAGACCACGCAATTATGCACCCCGGAACTCTCCTCGCTAACCAACTTACCGTGGAAAGCATAGCCTCCAGGAGAAGTCGTCTACCGGTGGTGACCAAATCATTGCCCCCTAAATGCACTATGACTATGGACGGCGGTGACCTCATCCGCCCTAACAAACCCTCAAAGAATGCTTGAAACTGGTCAATACAGAGACCGCCTCTTCCGTAGAAGGACACTCTGTACCCGTATTCCCCAGGTACGTGAATCATGTCACCTGCTTTGAATACGTCTGCGGCCCGTCTCACGTATGAGTGGCCCACGACCCACACCTCCTTTCTCACAGCCGGTGATGTCTGACCGCTGGCCTGGTGTTGGGTCGACTGCATAGTCCGCCCTGCCGCGTAGGCTTGCGTAACTGAAAACAAACAAAAGACAAGAAGCGTGAGTATATGATTACAGCTTCACAACATGTGCAATCGCACATATCTCTTATAACAATTGGAGGACCAACGCCCCACTCGTTTCACTTGTTCTACAGTAAGACCCCTGGCTGTAGCTTCAGTGGCAGCCCCTATTCGAAAGGAATGGGTCCCGAATTCGCCCGGGTCCAAGCCCGCTGCGGCAATGGCCATTGCAAGCACCCGCTGAAACTGAAACCTCGTCAGCGGGGTGGCGTCTGCATGCCTCAACAATGTCCCCCCCCATGATGCCACCCTTCGTGCTAGGTAATCTTCTAAACACTGTACCGGACACATGGAGGACCCGGGGGTCCTGCGAATGATCGTGCAGTCCCCCCTCCCATCTTGGTCGGTCTTGGACCTGAGAAAGGAGACAATCATCGCATCGCCCCTGATCTGAACGTGTTCCCGGCACAACCCCCCCACCACATCCTGTTTGTTTCTTGCAACCAGCTCACTTATCCTCATAGCCCCGTGAAATGCCAGCGTAAATGCAGTCCGGAACAAACACGTCTCGAAAGGAGACGAGCATGTGGTAGGGAGTGTGGCCAGCAACTGGGACAACCTATCCAGACCTATCGGTCGTCTCACATCTACTCTGCGACCCTCAAGGCGTTGCCACCCCCGCAACGCCTTTTGTACTGCAAAAGACGCTGTTGGGTCCTAGATATTATGGGCCCTGGCAACAAAGGAAATGGCGGCACGATGCCTTTGGGCCGTAGCCACCGATTTCCCAGCCCTACGTAAGGACATCAGAAAATGTACAACCCACTCTTCCTGAGCCCAAAGTCCCCCTCTCTCAGTCCCCAAAAAGGCTAAATAGGCCTGAAACGCCCCTTCATATGCCTTCCTTGTCCTGGGTGCTAGACTCTCTCCCACGAGGTGACGAAGTTCGAGGCACCGAGAGACCAGAGAGCTTCGGGGAAGGGTGCCGGCTCTGGGTCCGCTGAGGGAAGGAAACCCGAGAAAGCCTGCATGTGAAAACGAGACAGTGCATCAGCAGCCTGATTCATCACCCCTGGGACATGTTTTGCTCTGAATATCACGTTCAGCTGCATACACAGTAAGACAATTTCTTTGAGCAGCCTCAAAATTAATTTACAACGGGCCGCCTGACTATTGATGCATTCTACAACGGTCATATTGTCAGACCAGAACACGACAGAATGATCTTTGAACCCTTCGGGCCAGGTTCTCAGGGCCACCAGAATGGGAAACAGTTCAAGGAAAGCAATATTACTCGTCAGCCCCCCCTCATGCCACCATGGGGGCCACCTTTGTGCCGACCATTTCGTGCCGAAGATGGCGCCAAAACCTATGCTTCCCGCTGAATCTGTCCATAGCCCAAGCTCTTCAGAGGACACGGCTGGCTTGTTCCAGACGACTCGACCATTGAAGTCCGCCAAAAATGCTAACCAAATACGCATGTCCTGGCGGACCTCAGCCGATAACCTCGTGCGATGATGACCCTCCTTTAGGCCAACCATCGCTTGGGCAATTGAACGGGAAAAAGGGCGAGCCATTGGGATCACCCTCAAGGCAAAGTTCAACTTCCCCACCAATTGCTGCAACTGATGCAGTGTAACCTTAGATGCATTTAAACATACTTGCAGGGCTGCCCTGAATTTCGACACCTTGCTAGCTGGTAGACGGAAACAGCCCTCACTAGAGTCCAACTCGATCCCCAAAAACTCGAGGCAAGTCGTGGGACCCACAGTTTTACCTGGTGCCAATGGCACGCCAAATTGACCCATCAATACACAGAATTCAGCCAAGGCCTGAGCACATTCGGGATTTCCGGTGGGTCCAAGAAACAGAAAATCATCAAGGTAATGCATCACATTTCGGAAACCCGTTTTCTTCGTGAACACCCATTGCAAAAAAGTGCTAAACTTTTCAAAATATGCACACGATATAGAGCATCCCATTGGCATACATCTATCCATGTAATATGATCCCTGAAACATGAATCCAAGAAAACGCTGGTCTTCAGGGTGTACCGGGAGCAACCGGAAAGCTGACTCGATATCTGATTTTGCCATCAGCGTCCCGGGCCCCAGGCGATTCAAAATGGCTACTGCCTCATCGAATGATGCATACCGTACCGAACATACTTCTGGATCAATTGCATCGTTTACCGAAATACCCCGTGGGGCTGACAGATTATGGATTAGTCGAAACTCACCTGGGTCCTTCTTGGGGACCACCCCTAACGGAGAACAGACAAAATACGGTACCGGGGGTACAATAAACGGCCCGGCGACCCTTCCCTTGCTAACCTCTTTCTGGATTTTTTCCTGTACTACAGATGTATGATGCAAAACGGAAAGTTGATTTCTGCACGTCCCGGTACCCTGAAAGTCCCCCACCGGGATGCGGAAACCATAAGAAAAACCGTTCCGCAGCACCCCAGCGGAGATACGATCTGGGTACTCGCTGAGCCAAGGAGTCATTGCCAAAGTATCAATCGGGGTCGGTAAAGGCGCCCCTCGGCCTATATTAGGCTTGTTTGGCGCCTCCCTTACCCCCATTCTCACTCGTTTTGGCTCGACACAAGGACTCAGGATGGGACGACCCGCAGTTGCTGCACTCGTGTTTGAATTTACACGATCCCGGAGGCCTGGTACATTTTCCCTTGTTGAAATTGAAGCAGAAACCCCTTTTCCCCGTGTTGCCGGCAGGTCTCGGGTAATCGTCGGTGCTCGTACCTGACCGAAAGGGCGTCCCCACATTTTGGCGGGAGTAATCAACAACATTGCTCCCTACTAACGGCATTTTCAACATTCCTGACTCTTTCATTTTGTCCCATGTCACAGAATCGTAACAATCCCACGTTAAACCTTTGTTATGTTCCTTTTCTTTCCTAAACAAGTTGTCATAACAGAACCAATGGTTACCCTGATACGCTGTCGAGTAACTCATAATTCGTGACTGATAAATGGGAAACTTAGGAAGCAACTCGGGCCTACGTTCCCCCAAAATCGATGTAAAAATACCCCACGCATTGCCCCAGTTGCCAATATTCTCATTTACCTTAAAGGCGGCCATTTTTGCGCGCCAAACACTCGGATGCATTAGGTCCTTCTGACTCTTAACATGCTCCACCTCATAATGATCAACAAGCAAGGAGAAAATATTCACATACTCCCCCGCCCAGATCTTTTCCTTTATTGCTAAAGGCACATGTTGTCCCAATCTCTCTCTACGAGAGGGTGCTGACTCGTCCCTTGCAATCGGCAATGGCCGCTTACCTGAACCGGACGCTGCTTCTGCCGCTTGCGGCTTGTCTATTCCCGCCAACGGCGCGGTCACTTTAGCTGCATCTCTCTTCTCACGCAGCTCTTTTATCAGCGCCTGTGCCTCGGCAGCCGTGGCGCCCTCACTACTATCCCCCAACCATGCTGCTAGCTGTGCTGCCAGCTCGGGGGGCATGTCTTCATTGGATGTCGGGGTGACGACAACGGGGATTGGATTCCCCTCCATCGGTACTGGGGTCGGCGCCTCGAGCGGGGCAGAGGGAACCGGGACGTCTCCACCGGCTGGAACCCTTCTCGGCCTCTTAGGTCTCCCTCCAGCCGGCGCAGGGGCCGAACCCTCCTCCCCGTCTCGCTCCGCCAACCGTTTCTTTATGTCGGACATCTCTTTGAAAAGGGCCCGCACCATCTGGTCGGTCGTCATTCTCTTTGCGCCTTTCTTGGGCATCTCTCCGACGAAGTATCTAGAAGACAAAGAAAAAGATCAAAACGCTCAAAATTGGCTCTTCGTTCTGTCCCGAGCTCACGTGTAGCGAGGAGGTGCAACTTCGGAGCACAAGAACAAGAGGACGTCTTCTGGTCTTGCGTCTCTTTTTATCCGTCTTCAGGGCGGGCGTAAACCCGCCCCTGCCTGCCCCTAGGGCGGGGCTGGCTACGTCGGTGTCTAGGCCAGCCCACTCTAGGGCGGGAAAAGACGCGCCCCGGCTACGCCGCTTCGGGCATACCAGCCGAGACGCGCCTCCCGCCCAAAAATGGCTTCCCGGGGGGATCGAGGCACTCCGCCATACGTTCGGGGGGACCGAGTGGTCGCCCCTTTCCATTCTTCATGTTTAGCATTTTATTTGGAAAAGGAAAATATCATCAAGATAGATAACCATGGTGTGTAGCAGTAAGTTTGAAAAGACCAACTCCATGTAGCACTAGAAGGCTTACTGGGGCAGTATAAAGTTGTAATGGCTTTTCATTAGAAAGTCCCAAATGGTGCTCTGAAAGCTCTTTTCCGCGTATCTACTGCTTTGATTCAGATTAGATAAACTTCTAGATCAGGGTTTGCAAATATCCCTGCTTAATGCACCCATTCTAAGATATCAGAAGTGAGTGGACATAGACATCTATCCTTAACTGTTACTAAATTGAGGTCTCTGAAATCAATGCAAAGATGCAAATCTGTGGTACCTTTCTTGGGTTCAAAACAAAAGAGATTTGATGCTTCTGTACTTGTGTTTTATTAGATACATCTTCCAAAGTACAATTTTGCATATACAATTCTAATCTCAGAAACATGATCTTGTATACTCAGTTAATTAAAATGATTATTATAGGACAACCATGACATGTCCAAAATTACTGGCTATCGAGGAGTAACACATCAGATTATTTTAATTCTTGATGCCAATTCTGAAGAAATAGGTGTTCCATCCACCACTTCTCCAATATGTGGGTTATCAATCTGGGCTAAACTAATCTGTAGCCCAAAGAATATCCATGTACCTACTGGAGGCTCCACAATCTACTAGGATTGGTATACGGACGCTCTATTCCTGAAATTGCACTGTGGCCTTCAAAATTATACACCCTTGAGAGACCGTTAAAATTTAGATTTTTTGATTGGTTCATATTCAATGTCATCTTTTTCCTACATTTCCTGGGAAATATGACTATTAATACGCAGTATAAACAAAACCCCATCTTACATTGTCGTTCTCTCGCCTGTTTAGACGTACAGTCAATCCTAACAGCGTTAGGTCCTCATGTCATATTGCAGTAGACTTTGATATAGGAATGGTAGGAGGATAGGTGCTAGGCCACAAGTATTTAGTTTTAAGACCTAGAGTTTCTTCTATTCCACATGTGACTTTACAGCTCTACAAGCCAAGAACAGATGCATACTGGGTAAGTAGCATTTTCCGTTCGAGGCATGTGAGCTGCAGATCACATCCTGTGCATAGACTAAAAAGCAGTTGCCTCCCAAAGCGGTGGCTAACCAGTAGCCGTTGCAGTGGTTTGAAAGAGTGTACGTAAAACTGCTTGGCCCACACTTGCTTTCTGTCTTGTGAACACATCTACACAATAGTGTTTTGTGAATGTGTGAGGTGTAGACAATGTTGCAGCTTTGCAGATATCATTTATGG
This sequence comes from Lissotriton vulgaris, assembly GCF_964263255.1. NCBI lineage: Eukaryota > Metazoa > Chordata > Amphibia > Caudata > Salamandridae > Lissotriton > Lissotriton vulgaris. Next base: position 41,860,638 of record NC_141686.1, on the reverse strand, counting down.
GTAGGTTTCCTTGAAATGCCATAGAAGCCCCTAGTTTGCGAGTGGAATGCACTCTAGAGGGAATTGTTAGTTATTTTTGCTTTTGCATAACATATCTGAATGCATTTGATTATCCACCTTGCAATGCCCGATTTTAATATTCAATTGCTTTTATGCAGTGGAACAAAAGCAACAAATAGTTGTTTAGTTCAGCAAAAAGTTTTAGCCCTTTCTATCTAGTAAAGAATTCATCTTTTCACATCTAGTGTGTGTAAAGCACATTCTGCCACAGAATCTGGTTGAGGAAAGAACAAAGGCACCGGTTGATGTGAAAGGCAGAAATGATCTTTGGTAAAAATGTAGGATTGGTCTGAAGAACCACTTTTTTGATGTATTTGTAAGAATGGTGCTTCTATGGTTAGTGCCTGGATCTCACCCACTCTCCTCAGAGATGTGATAGCCATGAGGAAAGCTACCTCCCAAGTAAGAAATTGTATTTCACATTTATGGAAAGGTTGGACCCATTAGCCTGGTGAGGACAATATTTAAATTCCACACTGGAGCAGGAGGAAGTCTCGGAGGAATAATTCCTTTAACCCCTTCCATGAACGCTTTGATGACAGGCACTCTAAAAAGAAATAGATGTTGTCTGCTTTGTAGGTGAGCAGCTATTGCAGCAAGATGTAAGCGTATGGAAGAATACACCAAATTGTAACGCTGTAGATGTAATAAATAGCAGATGATATTTTGAACTGAAGCGTCCAGTGGATCTATGTGATTTTTATTGCAGTATATCACGAAACGCTTCCACTCTGCTGCCTAGAATAATCTTGTAGTTCTTGTACTCTTGTAGCCTCCTTGATAATGTTCATGCAGTCTGGTGGAAGATTGAGGTAACAAAACTCTAGGATTTCAGGTGCTAGATCGCAAGGCTGAGATGGCTGGGATCTGGGTGTCTTATCTCTCCATGGATCTGAGTGAGTAGATTGGTAGTGAGGTGTAGTTTTTGGTGAGGAATTATTGAGAGTTCCAATAGAGTTGTGAACCAGGGTTGTTCTGCCCATGTGGGAGCAACTAGGATTAATGTCAAGGGCGCCTGTTTAAGCTTCCGAACCACTCATGGAATGAGTGGGAGAGGCGGAAAAGCATAGGCAAATATCCCGGACCAATTCATCCATAGTGCATTGCCCTTGGACAATGGATGTGGATGCCTGGATGCAAAGTTTCGGCATTTTGCGTTTAGGTTTGTGGTGAACAAATCAATGTCTGGAAATCCCTACATTTGGAGGAATGGGAGGAGAACTTGAGGGTGGAGTTCCCATATGTGGATCTGTTGTCTTTGACGACTGAGCAGATCTGCAATCTGATTGTTTACTTCTGGAAGGTGTTCTGCAAGGAGAAACATACTGTGATGTATGACCCATGTTCAGATGGTCTGTGCTAGATGCGATAGCTGGAGGGAGTGTGTCCCCCCGTTATGTATGTAGTACATTGTTGTCATGTTGTCTGTATGGATCAGGACAGCTTTGTCTACTAGATGAACTTGAAACGCTTTGAGCGCTAGAAAAATCGCTAGCAATTTTAGAGGATTTATGTGAAGCTGCTTTTGTTGCAAGCTCAATATGCCCTGAATTGAATGTGTTTGGAGATGAGCTCCCCAACCAGTGAGTGATGCGTCTAATGTTAGCACTATCTATGGAACCGGTCGATGCAGGGCCGCCCTTTTGAAAGGTTGTGTGTATTCCACCACTGCAGAGAGCAATGGGTGCTTCCTTCCACCAACACTAGATCTGATAACAGACCCTGAGCCTGGTTCCACTGATGTGCTAAGCACTCCTGAAGGGGACGCATGTGAAGTCTTGCGAAAGGGACTATTAGTATGCAAGATGCCATCATACCCAGTAACTGAATGAACACTCGAGCTGGCTTGCTGTGTTGTGTTATTTTTATTCTGAGTTGCAGGTGGAAAGCGCCGGGACACTCTTTTCGAGTAGCCGTGCGCTATACAAGAGCGTTATAACATAACATAACATAACATAACAATGAGTGTTGAGGCTGAAATTGAGAGAGTAGAGTCTGCAAATTGTGGATTCTGGTCGGATCGGGATAGGTCAAAGCCTTCTATATGTCTATTGTGGCTCCCAGATACGCCGGTGTGTTGGATGGCTGTAGATGGGATTTGGACAGATTCACTGTGAACCCAAGATCGTGGAGCAACTGCACTGTTTTGAGAGTGTGATGGAGACAGCTTTTTTGCGAGCCAATCGTCCAGGTATGGGAAGACATGAATATGTGGTCTTCGAAGATGAGCTGCGACTACTGCTAAACACTTGGTGAAAACTCTGGGTGCGGTAGTTACTCCGAATGGGAGCACCTTAAACTGATAATGTTGTCCTGCCACTACATACCGTAGGCATTTGCGATGAGGAGGATGTATTGGAATATGGAAATAGGCGTTCTTTAAGTCCAGAGTGGACAGGAAGTCGCCCTGTTGAAGGAGCGGAAGTACTTGTTGTGGAGTGACCATGTAAAAGTGGTCTGATTGAATGTATATATTTAGATCTCTGAGGTCCAGTATAGGCCTAAGAGATCCGTCCTTCTTGGGAATTAAGAAGTATAGGGAGTATACTCCGGTTCCTTGATGTTTTAATGGGACTGGCTTTATTGCTTCTTTTTTCTTACCAAGATTGAACCTCTTTTTTTAGGAGGGCGAGATGTTCCTGTGACGTTGCATGTGATCTTGGAAGAATGTTTGGGGGAGTGTCTAAGTTCCAGGCAGTAACCATATTGGATAATTTGTAGAACCCATTTGTCTGAGGTGATGGTGTTCCAGAAAGGGAGAAATCGAGAGAGATTTTCCCCTACAGGAGTGGAATGATCAGAGGGTAGTGGAAGGAAGTCACTGTTTGTTATTGGAGGGGGAAGTAAATGTAAATGTATGTATACTTGTATAGCGCACTGTTACCCCATCACTCGGGGCATCCTGGCGCTGTATACTGCTGGAGAACCCGTCCTGGCTCTCCCTGTGAGATGGTCCCTCCTTGGCACCCCCAAGGTGAAGCCAGGCATCCCTGGCGCCGATAGGGCCGTTGTGGAGATTAAGCAAGCTATTGCCCAGAGTTGCAGAGTGGGACCCATGGTTAGCGTAGGCACCTAGGCGAGAATTATCGAGTCCGCGGACATTGACCCAAGACCCTGCCGCGTCGGGAATTGAACCCTGGTCCCGGGCAGACCTCTGCTTCAGGGTCTGCTGCTTCTAACCAGTGAGCCACACTTCTCCACAAGTGCGTGTGGAGTTGCTTCTGCCTCTTCCCTTACCATTGTTTCCTCTAAAACCTCCTCTAAAATATCCTCTTGATGAAGCGATTGGTTGTTGCACTTGTAAGAGGAGGAAGGATTTTCTGTTGTAACCGTTTTGGAAGCACCCCTGTAAAAGGAGTGGCAAAAGGAACCTCTACTAGCAGGTAATTGTAAAGCCCCCATGGATTTTGCGACCTCAGTCTTTTTTTTTTTCCAGTGAGGTGTCAACAGCTGGATCAAAAAGGTGTTCCTTGTCAAAAGGTTGATTAAGAATGGAGGCCTGTACATCAGGTTTGAAACCTGATATTCTTAACCATGCGTGCATGCATAGCAACACGCTTGTGTTCACTGCACCTGCTGCTGTGTCTGCTGCATCTAATGCACATTTGAAGGAGGTAAAGGTAATGAGTTTTCGCTCTTGTATGAGATCATTTGCCTTAGATTTATGCTCATCAGGCAGATGTTGGATATGTTTTTCCAACTAATCATAATGAGCTCTATCATATCTGGCTAGCAAAGTCTGAGCATTGGCAATTCGCCAGTGATAAGCTGCCTGAGAAACTACCCTTTTACCAGAGGCATCAATTAAATTGGACTCTTTATCAGGAGGAGGTGCCTCACCAATTGTTTGTGAGTTTGCTCTTTTCTGAGCATTACTGACACCAAAGAGTCTAAGGGCAGCTGACCTTTAATGTAAGCAGGGTCAGTAGGTGCTGGTTTACATTTTTTCTCAACCCTGGGCGTGATTATTCTTGCCCTGACAGGGGTCTTTGAAAACCTCATCTGCATGCTTGAGTATGCCATTAAGCATTGGTAAAGTGTGTGTTGTTTTTTGAGTGGAGCATAAGGTCAAGAATAAGAAGTCCTATCCTAAAGTCAATTTATGTAATTCCACCCCATGATAGTGAGCAGCCCTATAAAGAAGCTTAATATAATCTATATTGTCGTCAGGAGGTGATGGCCTAGATGGATACAAATCAGGGTCATTGTTTGTATGTGGATCAGTATTATAATCCTCCCATAGGTCAACATATTGTAGCCTGTTGTTATACCCACACCCCTCATCCTGTGGGTCAGGTGACAGTGGAGGTCAATTAGTGGGGGTAATAAGTAGGTGAAGATTAGTAGGTGAAGGAGGTGGAATATAAGGTGGTGATGGGTTTGTACCCATATTCCTTTTCTTTAGAGGTATATGATGCTCATCCTGATGTGCTAATTTCCTTTTTTCAGGTAATTTGGCATGAGTGTGTCCAGTGGACATTTTGGATACCTGGTAGATGAACTGACACAATGGATAGACCTCTTGCCAGGAGCCAGTGCCAGATGGCTTGTGCTTCCAGGGATAGTACTCTTGACCTGGTGCCCCCCCTGCTTGTTCAGATAGAACATAGGTGTCGTGTTGTCCGTCTGAACTTGGATGTAGTTGGTGCGCAGAGAAGGAAAGAGATTTGAGCGCCAGATGAACAGTTCGAAGCTCTAGGAAGTTGATGTGGTAGCCTCGCTCTACTTTGGACCCGAGACCTTGAACCTGAAGCTGGTCCATATGAGCACCCCAGCCTATAAGAGAGGCATCCGTGACCACTGACTGAGATGGAGGAGGGCGATGGAATGGAACTCCCCGGAGAAGGTCGGAGCGTTTCATCCACCATCTGATTGAATCTCTGGTACCTTGTGGAAGAGAGACACGGTCCTTCCAGTGACCTGACCTCTGAGACCATTGGTCCTTGAGAGCCTGCTGCAGAGGCCTCATGTGAAGGCGTGCATTGGGCACTATGTAGATGCACAAGGCCATCGATCCCAGGAGAGAGGACACTTGCCTGGCTGTGTGAATGTGATTGTCCAGTAGAAGATGACACTTCAGGAGCATGGATGACAATCTCTCCTCCGAAGGACACACGCTTGCCTGCACGGAGTCCAGGGAAGCGCCCAGGTAATGAATCTGTTGGGAAGGATTGAGTACTGACTTTTTGAAGTTGACCTGCAACCCCAATGAGTTCATCAGGTTGAGACAGAACGACAGATGGTCTTGAAGCAGAGCCGGAGTGGAGCTTTTCAGTAGCCAATCGTCTAGATAGGGATAGACTAAGATCTTTCGCTTGCGGAGAAAAGCAGCCACCACCGCCATGCACTTGGAGAATGTCTGTGGCGTGGATTTGAGGCCAAACGGAAGCACTCGATACTGGTAGTGATGGCGTCCGATTTGAAACCTGAGAAACGTTCGGTGCTTTACTGAGACAGGTATGTGAAAGTAAGCGTCCTACAAGTCGAAGGCACACATCCAGTCTCCCTGATGAAGATGCGAGAAGATCTGGTGCAGGGCCAGCATGCAGAATTTTTCTTTTCGGATGAATCTGTTCAGTAGTCGTAGGTCTAGAATGGGCCTGTATTCTGTGACTACTCCTCTTTTTTGGACAAGAAAATAGCGGGAGTAGACTCCTTGATTTTTCTGCACAGAGGGAACCTCCTCTATGGCCTTCTTTTTGAGGAGGGCAGCAACTTCGCCCTGCAGCAGTTGACTGTGGAATCGGGGAAGGTGCTTCATTTGAGGGAAGACTTGCAGAGGGGGTCAGCGGGGGGGACTTGAACCTCAGCAAGTAACCATGCTGCACAATACTCAGCACTCATCTGTCCTTGGTTATGGATCTCCACTCTTCCAGATGATAAGAAACACTCCCTCCCACCGGAGTGGCGAACAGTTGTAGAGGAAGGAACATCTCAGGGCTTGGAAGGCTGCTTGGGGGCAGACTGCTGTTTGGTATTGTTGCCTCTGCCTCTGCCAGGGCGTCTCTGCTGAAACTGTCTTCTGCTGTGTTTGGGATGACCATTGAGGGGTTTGAACCCTCTGCTGGTAAGACCGCTTGTCCCCCTGACGAAAGCGCTTTTTAAATTCTTTTCGCTTCTCCAAACCCACAGCTTTAACAGTGTCCATTTCCGATTTCATTTTGGTCATCTCATCGTCAGCGTGTGAACCAAAGAGAGAGGTACCATTAAAGGGGAGGTTCAAGATCTTCTGCGCATCCGGCTTGAGGCCTGTAAGGCGGAGCCAAGCCGAACGCTTTTAGCAGATTCCATGGGAGTAGCCATGGGCCGCGAGGTCAGAAGCATCCGCTGCGGCACAGATGAACTGGTTGGCTACGAGCCCTCCCTCCTGTAGGATTTCGACGAAGTTCTGTCGGTCTTCCTTAGGAAGCTTCTCTGTGAGGCGAGTGAGGCATTCCCAGAGGGACCTATCGTACCTTCTGAGAAGAGCAGAGGCACTGGCCACCTTCATATAAGAAGCTGAGGTGTTGCATACCTTTCTGCTAAACGAATCCATGAGTTTGCTGTCCTTTTCTGGGGGTACCGAGGATGAGGTGGATGCCGAATGGGACTTCATGGCAGCCGCCACGATAACGGAGTCAGCAGGTGGATCCGATCTGAGGAACAAAGGATCCTCCGCGGGAGCCTTGTACTTCTTGGCTATTCTAGATGGAACAGAGCCTACCACCGCAGGCGTGAGAAAGGTAGCCATCGCCAGTTCAATGAAGCCAGGCACCAGAGGCAAGAGAGGTCTGGGCGCTGACCGGTGGTGAAGAGTATCAAATATTATAGAGGTGGGTACCACAGGAGTATGCAAAGAGATATTAAGCTTCTTTGCTCCCCTGCCCAGCACATCTGTAAAAGTTGCGATGTCATCAATCGGTGAGACTCTTGAGGGAGGAGTATAGGAGAAGGTCGGAGAATAGTCCCGGACCGTAGACCTCGTAGAGGATGACCAAGTTGGAGATTTTGTGCGTCTTCTCTTATGGGGCCTGTCGCGATCACGGCTGTGCCAACCCCTGGAACTAGACCGATGTATTGCCCTGGGGGAAATCTTGGCTTAGCAGGTGATCCCAGTTGTGCTGGAGAGCGTGATCTGGCAGGAGAACTTGGTCTGGGTGAGGGTCGTGGCCACCGAGAGGGAGACCTAGATGGTCTGACCGGAGTACTTGTCCTTGGACCAGAGGGTGAGAATGTGCGGGAGTAATCTGAGCCCGGACTACTGCGACCGCCCAATACAGGCCCCTGAGGACGGTGAGATGACATACTGCGTGATCTGTCCGCAGATCTGGGGGAAGCTTCCGGAGAGATCTCCACAATGTTAAACCCAGGAGATGAAGATCTATCTCCTGATGACCTGGACCCAGGTGACTCCACAATGACTGTGACCTGCTCCCTTGACGGCGAAAGCTTCGACGTCGAAGACGTCTGTGTGACCAATGGCATCGAGCGAGGCCTTGTTGCTCTCGACGTTGATAGTCCACGCCGTGGTGACCTTGACGGCGATCTTCGGCGTCGAGCCGGTGACCTAGACGTCGATCTTCCTCAGCGTCGGGTTGACAGCGAGCCTCCAGGGTGTCGTGTCGACGACCTTCTGTGACGTCGTGCAGACGGCGACCCTTCCTGACGTCGCCTCCTCAATGTCGAATAGTCGGCTATGCGCAGCATGTGATCTACAGCTCACATGCTTCGAACCCACTGTTCTATTTCAATTTTGGTGCGTCACTCCGACCTTCAATTTGTATTTGTTGCAATGAAATCCTGTAGGTTGAGTGGTCTTGCTGTGCAGGCCAACTTATCTCTGGTCTCCTACTTTTAGCGATTCAACAATAAGGTAAACAAAGTTGCATTTTTAGAATGTTTTTCTGTAGCAAGATACTTTTGAATTAAATTATATACGTCTGCAAATCCATAGACCCTTGCTGAATTTTGCTGAATTTCCAGTAGATCTTATTAACCATGTACCTATCTTTAACAGCACTTACAAATGCTTGGTAATGGTCACACTGTGGACTGGATTCCTAGATGAGAGGTGAAGCCCATGCTAGAGCAGTTCCTGAAGCAATGGTAATAATGAATCCGACCTTGGCTCTGCCAGATACTATGAGATTTAAAGGTAAAATAGATGAAGCAAGAGTCCAAAAATTCTCCATATTTCCTGGGATTCCCAACAAATTCTTTTTTCTGCCAATCCAACTAGAGAAGGGTCTAATGAGCCTTGCTGCAATACGGCCAAACACTGACTAAGACTAGAATTTTCAGTAGTCAGAGATTGGACTTGAGTAGATAAGTACTTGACAGCAGCAAGTAATTCTTCATCAGCCATAGTTAAAAACTGAATTTTGAAAATGTATCTAGTGTTACAGTCTGTCACGTGCAGGTCTTGAGACATTGTTCGGGACTCCTTTTAGTTCCAAGATCAGGCCTACTTCCTCCTACTTCCACTTTTGCTTTCTAACTGCATGAACTTCGCTTACAATTCTATGCAGAACAATGCCCCAACCCAGTCAAATTAGGAGAAATAACAAAGACTTTCAGCGTAAAAGTCCAGCCGATAACAGCTAGACCTGAATACGCAAGGCAAATGACAAACACTGACCTACTGTCACCAAGCTAATATGTGCGCCCAACCCTAGCCAGAACTACAAAATGGAACACCTTTCTGTGTGGTAAGAGACTGTGTTCAAGAACGCAACTCTTAGAAAAAACACTAAGTTAAATATCTCCTTCAGTCTGTAAGTAGAACTAACCCTCTGGACAGAACCAAGATTTTTAAGTGTCATTACCACAGGCCCTTTGCACCATTTAAGGTGATAAACTGCTTATAGAGTTGTATATCCTATACTGACTATGCAGAACTAGAACTGTGAAAGCTGAAATGGAATGTTCTGAAACTGATTTTCTGTGGTGTCCAAGGATTAATTATTTTTAAGAAGCACATGGCGGTCTATAGCAATAAATCAACACCATCTTTTCAAATGAGAGGGGAGGGTCCTACCAGAGGCCTAAAATGGCATCACCCCCTTATAATCTTTTAGCAAGAACAAATACAATAAAGCTACAAGAGGGATTTGTCTTAGGAGCGGATCAAATGTGCCTTTGACATGTACCATCCAGCAGCTTGGATATAACTGATTTAGCTTTTGTCTGATTAGTATGGATAACAATTTGCACTAAAGCAAAACACATACTTTTGCAGAGAAATTTAACTTTGGGGATTTCAACCACTATTTGTAATCTAAAATGATATTTGGACATGGCTTCGGGCATTGAGTCAAAACTTAGGAGAAGCACAGTTGGCTTGTTTTCTGGAAGCAAGGTGGCTGCACCTAACGTTACCAGAAATGTAGAGCAATTATCACCTCATACCAGTAATAGTTGACATTTAGCAGACCAGCCTTTTTGAATCATTGATTACACCAAGGAAAAAGCACAGAGAAAAAACAATTAAGTACTTCAAGTAAATGAACGGTCTTCATAATATCAATGAAGTATCAATTCTGACATTCCAATAACTGCTTGGATAGCTTGTCCTTCAATCACAAATCTTAAAAATAAATTCTCCATATATCTGGCTAATGTGCAACATCTTACTTGTATGTGTGTCCTGATATTTCATTTCGAACCATGACGCAATCAACATGCCACTTGGCTAGCAATCCTGAATTGTCATGGCCAATCTGAACTGTAGTCAGCTTCCCCAAATTTTGTCGCTGAAAAAGAAAACAATGCATTAGCATACTTGTACACCTAATTCTAAAGGACATAGTCTACCATTATCAGTTACATATCATTGTAAATTAATAATGTGACATTCAGGAACCGCAGAATCTTTGAGTTGGGAGGGGCCTGACAGACCAATGTTTAAGACTTCTGGCTGTGGAAAAGAACGTTTAGTGTATCATTATACTCTCTTTTTAATCACAGCTCTACTTGAAACCTTACAATAACAAGTTTACAAAAGCGTTGAAAGAGAGCCTACTCCAACATTTATCTCTAATATTGGGCATGCTTTTAGGTTTTTAAAAAAAAATTTTGTTAATGACTGTAACTGTCTTTGTAGCATTATGAAAGAGTTCCTATGCAACAGTCTCTCCTCCTTAAGCATAACGTAAAAAAAATAAAAATTCTAACGACTATATCAAAATACAAAACAAGTTACCACTCAAGATGTCCAAGTACAGTTTTTCCTCTCTTTGTTGAATCTGAAATTTGACCCTTCCAATCCATCAGTTTCATGGTGAGGAACTTTATTTACATCCCCAAAACACTTTGGCCATCAGCCTCTTTCATTAGGACAATACATTCAATCCTCAAAACATTTGGCACTGACCCCAAGTCTTAATCGATTTATTTGGGCAGCCTCCACTGAAGTATACTTGTTATTCGGCCAACATGCATCAGTCCATATCTCTTTTTCACCCATGAGGCCTGGTCCACTCTCTGTCCCCAATTCCCGGCCATGTCCGTTTTGCCACTGCCCACCCCAGATTCACACACAGCCTTGAGCATTTGGGAATTCTTTTTTATCTCCAGATATTTCATACGTAGCGTGTAGCTAAGGCTTCACTTGGGATACCCAGCACCTGATCCTCCCATTCATTTATTCCCTCTAAAACAGGCCGTTTCTCTGGGCACGACCACAAGGTCTGGAAGGAACACTTTTGTGCACATTCCAAGGCAAAATTCACTGCTCGTTCTCTCCATTTTCAAAAGTGTCGATCTGGAACAGTATGACTATGCAATAATGGTAGCGGTATTTTCCAGAAGCCTGATCGTATTGTAACACCTATTTCCATTCCTCCAGGGCACCCAAGTCTACCTCACATCTTTATTGTCAGTAGATCATTGGGGAGTTGTTTATAATCTTTTTGCATGTTAATGAGACTACTTTCTTGTGCAATTGTTCACTTAGTATTCTATCCTTCAAGGGGGAGGCTTCAGCCAGAACAGTGCCCCTTTTAATGTGGTATGACAATGTGTGCTTAGCCTGCAGGTATCAACATTTACTTTTTCTTTTTTTTAAACATACTTTATTGATTGCCAAAATAGCATTGCAATGTGATTACGGTAATACAATTGGCATTTTATCTTTTTGATGTTCTCCCCATCGTATACATTACAGAGTGGTATGCTGGACAATTTTCTTTTTTTTTAAATGTGTTTATTGATTACAGTCAAAGTAATGTCAGCAGATAACAAGAATACTGTTACAATGGAGCAATAAGAAAACAAACCCCATCCCGCCCCCCCCACCCTTCCCACAGGCAGAACAGATAGAGGTCCAATACATTGGATAAATTCTTTTGGCTTAATAGCGGCAAATATGCAGAATAATAGCAATAACAGCCTGATACAAGACCCTCCGATAATGCTACTAATGTATCAATCAATGAAGGCATTCGGGGTACAAAAGAACGCCTACCATTGAGCCATGCTTAGGACAGTGTATGGGTCAGATCTTAGAGCCAGCTAGAACATGCACAGGAAGTGAACATTATTCATATAGGGTTATAACAAGTCTGGTCTAGTCATCAAGTATGCAGTGAGCTGGGCCCAGAAATCTTTGGGGCTAGAAGTCTCAGGCAATTCCTCCTCGTATGCCAGTAGCTGAGTTTTACAGCAAATCACTGAGCCCTTTTTTTTTTTGTCGGAGTGGTTTTCGCACCCCAACATTGCGTCACAGCCCTCTTCGCAAATAGGGTAGACAATGCAACTATACGTCTGTTACAGGGTTTGAGGCGTTTTACATACCCCAGTAGGCAGACTTCGGGGGTGCAGTGCACTGGTTCCAATATTATATCAGTAAGTAGTTTCGTCACTTCAGACCAAAAAGCAAACACACCCGCACACTGCCATGCCACATGTAAAAAATCTGCGTCTGCCATGCCACACCGCACACAATTAGCAGTTTCTCGGAGGCCATATTTAAATAGCTGTACAGGGTATAGTATAATTGATGTAGACATTTGAAATGGATTATTCTGAGATTACAATTAGCCGTGAGGTGGCCAGTTAGGGCACAACAATCAGTCCATATATCTGGAGTAAGGGCATCCCCCAGCGCTGCCTGCCATTTAACACAGGAGGAGTGCTCATGTTGCTCTCGTTCTCGCAGAAACGCATTATAAAGCTTAGTAATTAGACCTTGTCGCTCTTCTCCCGCCAGCATCGCCTGCAATGCCCGTAGAGTCGTAGGTTCAGCCGGGTAGTCTGGATATACAGCCCTAATGGCCTGCCGCACTCTCATGTAGGTAAGGCTAAGCATAAAGCATCGATCCGCGCACCTTGCAATGATTTAAATTGACCCTGCGTATATAAATCTCCCATACCCAAGATACCTACTTTGGCCAGCTCGCTGAGAGTCTGCCTCATGTGCTGCTGAGATATCAGGATGCAATGCCAGGGGCAGCAACGGAACATAGAGGTACGATAACTGAGCCCTTTCTGCCAGCTTACACCAAGTCCACGCCGTATACTGTACAGGGTTAATCCCAGCCCGGTGGCCACCCGTGCCCCCTGACAGGGTTGCTGTCTGCACTATCATTGGAAGCACTGCATCTGATTCTATCGCCACATGTGGCAGAAACCGCTGTGGGAAGTGCCAATAATGCCCAACTGAGCCTGTGCACAAAAATAGTGCAGTCTGAAATCTGGGGCCACAAAGCCTCCTCTCTCAAATGGCTACACCAATAGATCCCACTTGTACCTGGGCTTCTTCCCGCCCCACACGAATGATGTTAACGCGGATTGAAGTGTTTTGAATAGTGCCACATTCAATTTAATAGAAAAAGTCAAGCAACTTAGGGAGAAAGGCAATTTTTACAACTGCTATTCTATCCGCCAAGGAGAGGGGCAGATCGCACAGCCATAGTTCTCCGAGACCACGACTTCCGGATCCCTATGTAGCCAAACCCTAGATATTTCACTGGGTCCGACGTCGCAATTAGCGGATACTCCATCTAAAACTCTTTTGTGTGTGCCGTTAAGGGAAACACCACTGATTTCGACCAATTGATCCAGAGGCCAGAAAACCGTTCAAATTTAATATACTCTCGGAGCAGCTCAGGCAAATACAACTCCGGTTCAAGTACATATAGTAGCATGTCGTCCGCGTACAGAGACGACCAGTGATCTCTGTTGAAATCGCAAAGCAGCTGCCCCATAATGTTGCCGGAGTTTTCAAGCTAGTGGCTCAAGGGCGAGCAAGAATAACATCGGTGACAAGGGGCACCCTTGCTTCGTGCCACTTTCAATAGGAATCGGAGATGACACCCACCCGTTCACTCTCACCAGAGTGACTGGGTTTTCATAAAGCACCCTAATCCATTGTAAAAAAAAAAAAAAGGGATGAAAGCCCATCAGAGTCAACACCGAGAACATGTATGTCCATTGCAAGGAGTCAAAAGCTTTTGCTGCATCTAGCAGCACAGCAACAGCTTGGAAGTCAGGGTCAAAATAATGAAAAGTGGAAAAAATTGTTCAAAGATTATGCGTGGTGGAGCGCACTGTGAGAAATCCAGACTGGTCGGGCAAAACCAAGCGGGGAACTAACGGTTGTATCCTAGATGTGATCATTTTTGCAAGAATCTTCGCATCGATATTAATAATTGAGAGTGGCCTATAAGATTTGCATTTATTTGGAGGTTTATCCGGTTTCAGCAGAGTCACAAGCCACATTCTAGCCATCTTAACATATTCTTCATCAAAAGGCTGTACTAGGTATTCCTGGTGCAAGTTGGAGAGCCAACCTAATGCCACATCATCCAGGTATGTGCCAATCTCTTCCGGTAACAAGTCATTTTTGGCAGCGTACAGCTGAGTGTAAAACTGCTGCACTAATCTCAGGAGTAGAATAGTGAGCAACCCCATTCTCGTCTTGCATCTCCGCAATGTGCTCCTGGGTTCTTGGCGCTGCCAATTTTTGTGCTGGGGATCGACTTGGACGACCCCCCTCCCCATAGTAGCAGGCTGTCTTGCGGCGAGCACAGTGGAGCAACTTCTGGTCAACTGTTTCATTATGTTCCATAACAAGTATTCATATATCCCCCAGTACTGCCGTTGAGGGGTTGGTCTCATATTCTCGTTCCAGTGTGGAGATATCGGAGGCCAGCTTTTTAATGCGACGCCAGATATTACGCAACACTCCTGACTGTGCCCCAATGCAAACACCTCTAATGGTAACTTTAAACGCTTCCCAAAGCACTCCTGCACTGTCTACTGTGCTCTCATTCTCCGTAAAATAAATTCTGATCACCTCGGTAATGGTCTGTTTAAAAACTGGATCTGCTGATTCAGTAGGTTGTAGGCGCCACGAGTAGGGTGGTCGCTTACATGTGGGGACCAGCAGGCCTAAAGCTACTGGAGAGTGGTCCGAAATTGTTTGCGCCTCATATTGCACCTTCTTTTACCCATGTACAAACTTCCTCTGAAACTACCCAGAAGTTTATACGAACCAGGATCCATGGACCGTGGAAACAAACGGACCCTACCGGCATGCAGGATGTCGAAGTCGCCATATATCATGTACGTTTCCTGCCTCACATATCACCAGTATCGCTTCCGAGGCTTGTTTAGGTCTCGCCTCACTACTGCCCGTTCTATCTAACGTTAAGTCTAGGCAAACATTAAAATTCCCACCCCAAATGAGCAAGGTTGGAGGAAATGTGGAGATTCTGCGCCACACGTCTGAATAGAAGGAGGGGGTCGTCCATATTTGGACCATAGACATTTACCAAAAGTACACTCATGCCCCCCAAGCATCCAAGTAGAAGCGCCACTCGTACTCGCTCATCCATATCCGCTCGAATCACTTTAAATGGAACACCTTCTTTTATAAGGATTTACACCCCTCTAGAATAGGAAGAATAGGACCCGCCCAACGTTTTCCCACCTTTTTTGCCGATTCAACAGTGAGGTGGGTCTCCTGCAATAATGCCATGTGCACCCCCATACGATCCAAGTATGCAAAAACTGATCTAATCTTTTTAGGAGTATTGAGCCCTCGCACATTCCAGGTGAGGAATCTAACATTAGTATTCATAGCAATTAGCCAGCATCCATAAACAGAAACATCAGTATCCTAGGACATAAAATACACGTCTGAAAGAACCAGATGTAGCGGACTGAAAAATCTGGACTAAAATTCCATTACAGTTCTGCCATCCCTTCGAAGAACCCCTCAACCCCCCCAACTCCCCTCCCACTTCAGCAGCCCCAACTCGCCAAAGCCATCCCTTCCCACAAAATCCCGACCCCTACTGAGAACAAAAACATGAGTATAGATATGGGGTACACCCATTGGGGGACGTCTGAGAACTTCTGGTCTCCTACCTGGTAGGAGGTGGTTGAGCCAAATAAGTACTGTACCTAGAGTCCAAGCACATACCAACCATGTTGGGAGCCCTATGAGGCAACAGTACTTAGCCCACCAAGGACCCTCCACCTGCAAGAGAAAACGTTACACATCGCCGGAAAACAGTATAAATCCACATCAGAGAGGGCTATTGCTTCCTCGTCTTATACTCAATATACCCCAAAAAATTGTGAACTGTTTCTCTTTCACCATCAATCTTCATTCTCAGATACTGCTTGAGATGCTCGTTGTCTCCTCTTCAATTATTTAGCATGATCCATTCCGGCCTTGGGAGTTATGAAAATCTTGGAATCGCTGTCTGAGCCTATCTTCAGCAAGCAGGGTACAACATGGCATATGGGACCCCCTCAGTTTGCAGAAATGTTTTGACAGCTCCAAACTCTCTGCGCGCCGCTTGCACAGCCACGGTGAAGTCTGGGAAAAAGGCGAGAGTGTTCCCCTGATGTTAGATTGTCCTTTTTTCCCTGGCCATGCGTAATATAGTATCGTGGTCCCTGTAGTTAAGCACCGGGGGTGCCTGGGACCGGTCTAGTTGCAAGGGAGCGATGAGCGCGCTCGATAATAAACATGGGTGACAGGTGGTGAGAACCAAAGATATCGGTGATCAGTGTTTCAACGAATGTCTCCATTCTCCCCATATTTGTGGATTCTGGCAGACCCGTGATAAAAATATTGTTCCGCCGGGAACGAGCTTCCAAATCCTCATTTTTTGCCTGAATAAGAGATAGGACCTTTTCCATGTTTAGAGTTTTACCTGTGACTTCGCTAAGCCCATCCTCTGTGGCAGACACCCGTTGTTCAACTTCCCCCATGCGGGCATTCTGTTTCTCAAGCTTGGACGACATATGATCAAGCCGCCATTGTGCCTTCTATGGATTGTACCGAAGAAACAACAAATTTGCCTATACTGAGCTATTTTTTAGGGGACAACCATTGTTGAAGCATACATGAAAAAATAGCATGAACACTTGCTTTTTAAATTGCAACTTTTACTTTAATTCTTTTCTAAAGACTATTATGATTTTTAGCCTTTTTTTTGTCTTTTTAGTGCATGGGAATACAAAAACATGAAAAATATTTTACATTTATATACAAGCAAGAAACAAACATTGGTATGTACAGTAATTCAAACAAACTCACACTCAACACATTCTTGGCCATCCAATCATACTATACCACATTCATACTGGTCCCAGTGCCATGAAACAATTGTGTAAATACAAAATAATATTATTTGCTGTTTTTTACACGTTAATCGTAATTTTTCAAAATTTGAAAAAATGAAGAAAGTAATCTTTCAATCAGTTGGCACATTCCATTTGGAAAAAGAATGACAAGGGACCGGGTCGGGTCGACGCGTTTCGAACCCTGTAATTCTAAGGGTTCTCTTCAGGACCACAGTTTGACTACAAAGAAAGAAGGAAACAATCATCACTAACCAAAAACTAAGAGATCAACGTCTCACCCAATGCTCAGTTGCCCTCAGCCTACCTCAACAAGTGGGTCATGGCTCCACAGAAAACGAGAGCAGACAGATGTATTCCAAGTGGGGGGGAGAGGCGAAAGGTGCTGAAAAGCAAAGAGTGCACTCAGATGCATTCCACTCATCGCTATGCCTAGACTGGTTTTTTACAAAAGCGGGTCTGCGCGCTTACCTCCACTGCGGCGCGTGTTTATTCAAAGGGTGCTTCCCAGTCGGGTTTACGCTCGGTCCGGTGATACGGTTCCGGCGTCACCAAAGCTGGGGAAAGAAAACAATGCGGGGATCGCGGATTACCGTCAGGCGTGGGTCAATCGCTTAGGCAAATGCTGGATGTGGGCGCTCGCTGGCGCCAAGGGTGTCATGCTTACCGTGATTTATGCTCCGGTTCTAGAGGTCTGTAATCATTCGAAGTACTCGCTCCTCACCCTGCAGTCAATGGCGGGTTACTGAAGCCTCACTGCGGTGTAGCTTATGGGTGTGGCTTCGCCCTGGAGGGTGTTGGGAGTTGTAGTGTTGTCAATGGTTTGTCAGAAGAATTGTGGGAGATGAAGTCCTCATTTCAGATTCAGGAATTGGTTTTATAAATTTCAGAGATTTCGTTTAAACCATTAACCGCTGTGTCATATTTCATGATCAGCAGAGCTTCTCTTTGGTTCAATCTTGTTTCCAAATCACCCCCTCTGGGGTCATTTTCAATTTTAGACAAAACAGTCCACTTGAGACTGTTTTTGTCATGCTTCTGAGTCAACCAATGATGTACTAAGGGCGCATTCTCAACTTCTCTGCGCAACCTGGATTTATGCTGAGTGATGCGTTGCCTGACCTCTTGGGTTGTTTTCCCAATATATAACTTGGGACAGGGGCATAAAATCGCATATACAAAAAAAAAATACAAAAAAAAAATTCTATGGATTGTAGGCTGCGCTGCATGGCAAGGAGTGTAGGTTCCAATGTGGGTTGCCCGGCATCCGGGGCATCTGCCTCCTAGTCCTAAGCTGCTCTCTGTGAGGACTTAGGAGCTTTGCGCACCTCAAACGTGAGGCGAGGCTGCGACTTATCTGTCCGGCCCATCATGGCAGCCAGGGGGGAGTTCACTGTAGCACACGAAGGGGGCAGCACCCCTCAGGCCCACAACAGTGCAATGAAGTGATCTATTAGCTGCTCCGATAAGCGCAAACTAGCCCCTCTACCACACTCAGCAGCAGGGATTAGGAGGATAGCTGCCACGCAGTCCTTGGAAGACAGCCAGGTCACAAGGGTGGTACAGAGATTCTCTCACCAGTCCATGCACGGGGCAACGAAATTCAGGGGACTAAGTAGCCCAGGAGTCTATTGTGTCAGGGAAAAGAGGTGCCAAATTTCAATATCAAGTTCCCGGCCACCTCTGTGGGACCAATCTTAGCTATAGTTGCCTCTTAAGTAGGGTTGCAGGCAATAACAGAATGTGCGGTAAAATAGCCCCAGGCAGGGTTTGTATATCTGTAATGTCTCTATTGCCGTAAATATCTTTTAAGAGTCAGCAGAGAGCACTTGCCTGGGACAACCGCATCTCCGTGTGCTTCCCCATCAAGGTAAACGCTATTATAGTGGAAATGCAGGGGAAGCAGCGTTGGTGGCCTTCAATGCCGGATTGCGGTAAATATCGGCCCGGCCCAACTACGCAGCCACAGCAGCTCACGCACCACAACACCCAGCAGCAGAGCCCAGGCCGCAGACAACGCTAGGCCAGCCCCCGCAAACGCAGGCCCAGCACACACTGCGTCCCCACTCACCGCCGCCGGTACTGGGGGCTCAAGCGCCGTCTTCTGCAGTCAGCCCTCTGTCGGCGGCTCAGAGTCTCAGAAGGCCTTCTTGCCGCACTTCACCGTCAGAGCTCCTTGGAGGGTATGGCGCCCACTGAGGCACCCTCAGAGCAGCCGTCCACCGTAACCCGATCAGGAGCGCTGGTGGAGTCTCAATCACCAAACGTGCCGCTGCCGACTTAGCTGAGAGCTGGAAAGGCCTCCGATCTTAAGGTCTCGCGGGCACCGCCATTATGCGGCTGGGAGTGAAGATATCTTGTAGATCACGACAGCGGGCTTAAAAGGCAAGATGGTAAGCCCAGCTATCGATGCAGGAGGAGGTATTCTACGTAATTCGCCCCCTCAGAGTACCAGATGGCAAGGATCTCAGGGGGATATTTGGCAGATTTTAGCTCAGCTGAGCAGAGCCTCACACAGGTATGGCCATCTTGCCGTGCGCCCTCTAGCGCCCCCCCCCCCACCCTCCCCTGCACAGACAATTCAATTGCAGTTGTTACTGGTTATATATCCGCCACTGCGGCAATAAGGTGGTTTGGCAAACTCTGGAATACAATATTTCTCCTACAGTAGTTTAACATAGTAGATTTCAATATCAAAAACGTAACATTTATAACTTGTACAACAGCCCCCCTCCCTCCTGGTCTGCGATTACTTGTATGTTTAGTAGCCTATTAGTATTATCTATATATCATTATTTGCTCTTCGCTGCTTGAGTACTGTAGTGTCATAACTAGGGCCTGTGAAGATCTCTGGCGTACGGTTCTAGAATGTTTAGGTCTGCTATTATGTGGGGTTGTTATGTGTAGGTATAAAGTCCAGCTGTTTAAAGTCTTCCATCATGATGTCCCAATCCATCGTATCACTTTTTCCTGCCATATAGTCAATAATTGACTTCTAGGGGATTTCCATCTCATGGTGATTGTTCTTACGGCCAGTATAAGAGCAAGACCCAGGAACCTTAACTGTATCTTCTGAGCTGTAGTGCGTTTGGGGAGACCCATAAGGCAATCTAGGATATTTTCCTGGACAGTTAGGTGCGTAAACTCTCGCAGTGACTGCCTTATTCCGTCCCAAAAATCATGTAGCCGTGTGAAGGCCATAACATATGGACAAAATCCGCCTGGTCTCCCTTGCATCGGGTGCAGCAGTGTTGGGCCTCTGGGAACATACGGTGTATTCTCTTTGAGGTTAAGTAAGATCTATGTAGTATCATTGTTTGAATACATTTAAGTTTAGCGTTATGGGATACCTGTTTGGGATGCTCTCACATGCTCGCCCAGGCTTCGTGGTGAGTTCTGTGTTTGCATCCGCCTCCCATTTTGTTCGAAGATTAGTAAGCGCGATGGATGCTTGCGCTTTAATACCTGTGTATAACTATGTGACTAGATGGCCTCCTTATCCCATGTAGTACAGCAAATGGACCAGTTCGTGTTGTGGAGGTTCTCTGCATTGTGGCGCCCATGTCTTCCTGATATAGTGTGATACTGCTGCGTGTGTCCGATATAAGCGGTATGGTGCCCCAGTGGTCTGTATGAATGTGTTGTGATCAAGGAGGTTGCTGTCACAAAAGAACGTCCCAACTTCCTCCACGCCAGTCTCCGTCCAGGCATGTAGTCTGGCCTTTGTTAGCACACCCCAGGGATGGGAATGCCCAGTAATGGGATATTAGTCGCATAGGGGGTTGTTCCTGCAGTATAAAGCAGAGCCTTTCTCCAACATTGTAATGCAGTCTTAAGTAACGGAGGCCCCTCCAAGGGGATTTTAGCTTTTGGTAGGAGTAAGGAATGTAGTTTGCCCCGATCTAAGTCCCGGGGTGTATAAGCTATTTATTGTAGATTTCTACCTGCTGTCCAGTAGGACAGCCACTTGAGTTGACAGGCATAGTAATAGACCATGAATCAGGGACTCTCAGGCCTCCCCTATGGGACTCTTTTTGTAATTTCCGAAGACTTACTCTCCGGCGGCCCTTACCCCGTACGAGTTCTATGAGGATAGTCTTCAACGTGCAGAAGACAGAGGGCGGGACCACCAGTGGTACATTCACAAAAAAATATAATAAACAGTGAAGCACCACCATCTTTGATATGGCAATCCGCCCCATCACAGACAGCGGTAGGGATATCCAGAAAGCCACACTCTAGCGTAGATGGTCTTTAACAGGTTGCCTTCATGTTGATCCGCCTGTGCCCTGTACACTTGTATTCCTAAATACTTGAATGCAGCGTGTGCTACGGGTAAGGTATAATTACCAAAGTGTGTCGTATCTCGGTGGATCCCGTCACGAAAATAAAAGGCATTTGATTTTCGTGGATTGATGGCAAGGTCCGATATACTTTCAAATGTGGGGAGAGGTGCAGCGCGACAGTCAAATCACGTAAATAAAGCAGAATATTGTTGGCATATATTGAAATTAAGTGTGCAGTTCCTTCAATGGGTATCCCCAGTTGTTCTGCTGACTGTCTCAGGGCTATCACAAAGGGCTCCAGCGCTAGCAAGAACAGCAGAGGTATTAACATTTACTTTACGGCATCTAGTAGTCCAGCAGCAGAGTATCCAAGAGATTCATCTCACCTGACCATAGGTATCCTAGTTTTCTTGTGCTTATAGTTTCCCACCCCTTGGCCTTGTTGAGGACGCCTACTGCAGACAGTGCTCCCTGTCCCACAAAATCTGTGACAGTTCCCTCCTATTCCAGAAACCTTGTGGTCTTCCTCCACACTGCAAAAACAGTCTGAATGTGGGTCACTAGAGTCCTCGGGTGCCTCACTTGTAGAGTGCTGCTGGGTACCCACTTTTTCCCATGCCATGTCTATTTAGTCTTAGTGCCAGTTCGTCCTGGGGCAAGAACACAGTTAATGACCGTCTGCTGCACACCCCAGTAATATTTGTTCATACCAGGAATGGCTATGCCCCCGTCGCATACACCCCTTGTAAGTTTGCTCAATGCAATGTGTGGGGCCTTTCCGATCCACAGCAACAATCAGATGATACCATGTTCTGAAGCGCTGGCCATCAACGTGAATGGTAAGGATCTCCAGTGTTCCACATCTCCCCTAAATCTGTCCAGTGCAGGGGGTGTGGCTGCAGTGTAAATTGGTGGTCGCATAACCACAGAGCTCCTAGACCAATGCCATAATATCCTTCACCACCCTGCCTATGCACACTACTCAGATCGTGGCTTACCGCCTGGACCTGCCCAGGATATCCACTGGGGGTGGGGGAGAGGATAGAATGCCACTGAGACAGACAGCTGGAAGCCCATTTGTCCAGATTTTTGTGGCGAGAGAGCAAGGCCTTTGACTTGAACACAAGGGAGTCTGTAGCGTAGTGATCCGCTGCAGCGTTAAAGTACTAGCAGTTTACTCCTAAGCTGCCGGCCCTCAAGAGACACCTGGACTTCAGCCACCTGTCCCAAATAGGTGGGTGCCCTAGATATGTCCCTGCAGACTGGTGTCACCGTCTCCGTGTCCTGGGGGTTGGCATCTCGGCGACATCCTCCTCACTACCACAGGCGAGGATTGAAGCCTCTGATCTGTAAGGGAGGCCGGTTTGTACAGTATGAAGCTGTGGTGGCTGTATCAGAAAGGCTATACTGGAAGAGTGTCCTGACTGGAACCACTTGCACTGTGGCCCCTGGCAGGTATGACCCGGAAGGCCTTAGGAAGACCAACAGAGATAAATTGTGTAGATCTACTACAGTCCAAATTTAATCTTGGCAAAGGGAGGAAATGTACGGCCCGAGCAGAAGAGAACTATTGATGCATGGGCGCTCCACCCCAGCAAACAGAAAGGTCACCAAGACCCACTGCTGATGGGGTGTTATCTGCCCTAGACTGTGAGCTCCCAGGGACAGTCAGGGGGGGTGAACAATCACTCCCTCTACTGCTTTTTTGCTTTGGTGGAGCTGTGGATTTCTCCCCATGAAATGAGATCTTTTTATCAGACTGTGGGTGCCGTCCTTTTTGAGGGTACTGGCGAATCTACTTGGTGGGCATACTTCAGCCCATTACTCCAGAGGTAGCAGCACAAATACTCTACAGTCTTGGCCCGCAAGATGGTCATGGGCAAAAGAGCCTTTAAACAGGGCAAAATTGATACATTTGCTAAACCCATCCAGCTTGACAAAAAATCCACTAGGGTCGCTGACACTGGAGCTGACCCTAAAGCACCAGACAAAGGCATGGAAAGACACTTCTCAAATACAGAGACGATTCTGCAGGCCATCCAATCCTCTTATCTAGCACTGGAAGGCAAAATAGGCTAGATGGGAGTAGACGTGGCCTCCTCCGAAAAGACCTGCTCAATGCTACAGGAATTTTGACTGAGGCAGAGAACCACATATCCTCACTGGAAGACATGGGCAAGACTATGTGCCTGGTGTTACAGAAGTTACAAAATACCCCATGAGAAATGGCAGCCAGATTTGGTATGCGAAGTGCTGACCCAGGTGGTACAAACTGTGCTTGCATACGTTCCCCAGAGCGCTTTGAAGGTCCTCAAACAGAAATGTTTCTGGAAAACTGACTTCGTACCTTCCTGTCTGCAGATCGGATCCGTCCATGCTTTTTAATCGAGAGGGCAGGTCACAGCGCAGATTGATTCGACTGGGCAGTGACCCAGCACTGGGACAATGGTTTGGAGCAGTAACAAAGACCTGGCGGCCTGGATCTGGGGCCCGGGAACACACTTTACAGATACTAATGGTTGCTCGGTCTGTCGGAGGGGAAGAACACACACTGGACCTTTTCAGACTCAGTCTGAATGGTCTGCAGGCGCTTTTGATACTTGACTATGACGTGTTACTCCCAAGTTTATCACCAAAATCAGTTTTTGCTAGTTTGTTTGGGTGCTAGCATTAAGGTGGGTGACAGATGCTTCTGGAGAGGCAGTTTAGGGTGGAATGTCAGGGGGTACTATACTGTTCACTTGTTTTTGTTAGCTGTGTTATAAGGTTGACCTGGGCACTAGGCAGATCTAACTCCATAACTGTTTTATGTACGGATGCCATTTAACAAAACACCCAGTCAGTTCAAAATTCTTTCATGGAATGTTAATAGGCGCCCTGATAAAATCAAACAGGGGTGGTCCTGACATATGTTTAAAAATATGCACCCAAACTTTTCCTGATCTAGGAAACTTATCTTATGGATACCAGATGCACCTTTCTGGGGAGAATTGGCTACTCGAGAATCTATCATGCAGGCTTTACTAGAGGATCCAGAGGAGTCGGGTGATGCTGCATAGATCCTTTCCAAGATACGGACTGATGATCTGGGTAGATTTGTCATTGTGGAGGCGTCCCCATGGGTACTCTGCAGTGTCCACCCTCCGACCTTGCTGGTGGCTGGCACACTACAGGCATTGACAACTGAACTGCTCAATACTTCTTGGAGGGGGGATTTTAACATACTGATTAATAGAACCCTAGATACAGGCTCACATGCAGCAGACACTACACCTCAGTCCCTGGAAAAGTAAGTTGCTTCTATGGGTTTGATTTATGTATGGCGTGCCTGGCACACTGACTACCTACAACACACACATTGCTCAGCTCCAAATAACTAACTCAAGGACAGACTACCCATTCATACAATTGTCATGTATTGATTGTTTGATGGTGTTCACATTCTGGTACAAGGGAGCACTCAGACAATTCCCCAATTGCAATTAGTCTAGGTGCTTCTTTAGGAGGCTAAAGGGCATCTAGCGCATGAATGCATGATGGCTGAAAGACACAGGTTTCATTGAATCTATTCGGGAAGCGATCGAAGAATTATTTGACTGCTAATACACTTTCAGTGTCTTCTCTGCTTAGCGCATGAGAAGCCATTAATGTGGTGATACGGGGCAAGGCCCTCTCCAATGTGAGTGGTGCAGGGAGCCCATGGTCATGGAATTGGAGACACAGATCCTTACTCACTAGCATACACTGACCTCAAGTCAAGTGAAGAAAACCAGGCACTAATCGAGGAGCTATACATGACCTTCAAACATAAGCTATTAGATACGGCCAAACAGACTTGGGCCATATCGAAGTTCTGAATACATGAACATGGGGATCAGTTAGCAAATGTTTACATTGGTTAGCTCAAAAAGAGGAAGGCGCTAGGATAGTCCCTTTGGTCTACGCATCTACGGACACATTGTCTTGCAGGTCCTGGGACCTGCTAACTACTATGCTACTCTCTACCGAGCCCTTTCAGCTTTCTGGCAGCAGACCATGCCCCAGAGACATTATACAGGTGGCGATAACAGCACAGTAATCCAGAAAGAACCTGGGGCCCAATGGCTTTCCTGCTTAGTTTTTAAAAAGGTTGTCATTGTTACTGACACCCCACCTTCTTAATCTCTGTACTTGGGTAGGTGGCGCTGTACGATCTCTGCTGTGCAATAATTTCAGTTATTAACCTGAATAAAACACCTCATAACTGCACCACGTACTGACCTAGGTCACTCCTCAATGTAGAGGTCAAAACTTTAGCCACTTTGCTGGCTACCTAGTTGTCCTTGGTAGTGGTATCATTAGTCCATGTGGGCCGAAATGGCTTTATGCCAAATAGAAGACTGAGTTACTGTTTGTATAGGCTCCACATGGCTATGGCGCACCTGGAGGAGTTCCAAGGCCCGGTGACACTCCTCTTAATAGGCTACAAATTTCTTTTTTATATAGTTCCCTGGCCATTGCTGTTTCAAGTTCTTCATAAGATGAACACTGGCGCTACGTTTATAGCATTGGTATCTGCCCTTTACAGTACCCGGCGGGCACGCATAAAGTCTATGGAGTGCTTGCATCCTCATCCCCCATTCAATGTGGCACGTGTTGAGGATGCTCAATGTCACAATTATTATTTGTGTTGATGGTGGCGCAACTGGCAGAGTGGCTTAGACAAGATGCACAGTCACATGGCTTTCAACGGCCGGGGAGTGGAAGGTAGAGAGGCATTGGATGCTGATGATATGCTTCTCTACCTGGAGCAGCTGCAGGACACACTACCATGCCTATCACGGCAAGTCATATCAAGCAGATATATGGGGAGGCCTCTGCATTTGCTGTGAACCGGGGTAAGTCTACATATGTACACCTAACAGTTCCAACACCCCACGATGCACAATACAAGTTGGCAGAGAGTACCTTTCAATACCTGGGAATACACGTCTCTTGTGACCCTCATGTAGCCTGGGACAAGAATATTGTACTTATCCTGTGCTGTACATATAGAGACTTGGAGTCATGGGCTTCACTGCCGCTAATCCTGGTGGGGAAGATACCATTATATAAAACGGTGGTTCAGCCTATGTTCTTAAATGTTCTCCAAGATCACCCGTTCGTTGTCTAGCCTGCTTTCTTCCAAGATCTCCAGGATTTGGTAATCTGCATTGTCTGGGAGGGTCTCCTTTCTTAAGTGTGCACTATCAGCACTCATGAGGGGTGTGGTGCATCAAGATCTCCGCCTAAATTATTGGGCACCATTCAATATACTATTAGTGGGATCTACTTAAAACCTAATTAATACAATATCCATTCAGAAGGGCATTTACAAAAACGTATTCACTTGTTCGCACCTTATTTGTGTTGTTTTTATATACCAAAGTCCACAAGGGTTTACTGGGTTGTCTTTACCGGTTCTTCTATTATTGGGTGTCACAAAGGGTGCAGCTAGGGGTCTGCCTGATTGGGGATCAACAGGACTCTTCATTGCGTCTGGAACTGATCACCCTCGAGAGACCTGGAAAACCAGATTTATTGTTTGAACAGACCCCTTCCTCCCCTCACCCCCGGCACTCACTTCTCCAGGTCACCATACTTTCTTTCCTCAGTTGATGTGCTGTACTTACTCACATCAAATGAATAGGCAAACTTGGTACACAAACATCCTGTAGGCTGGGAACTGGTTGCAGCGGGTCACACGACTGGAGACTTCCCGCAGTGGGAACTTATAGGTATCTACCGTCTGGGTGTAGTATGGGACCGTGACCATATCCTCACTTTTGAACACCTTGATGTAGAGTTCGAATTCCATAAATCTCTATTTTTTAGGTACCTTGACCTGCATCAAGCCCTAAACACACAAACGTTCTGAAGGAAGCATGATAGGGCAACACCTTTGAAGCCAAATTTAACCACGGAGGTGTTGGGAAGGAACGGCATATCAAGATTGTATTGGTACATTCTACTCAACAGCCTTGATTCTCTCTAGATCTTGCAAGAGGCCTGGAAATAGGATGCCAGAGGGGCTGGAAGATGACAAATGGCAGGAGGTCCAAATGGTCACTGGCCATCCCCTTATATCTGAGACTTACCCAATTCAATTATTTTCACTGGCTTCATTACAGTCCCAATAGACTATAGAAAATGGGAAGGGCCCGCAACCAAGAGTGTACAATGTGCCATGCCCAGGTGGGTCGCTATATCATATGATCTGGTCTTGCTCGGTCTTAGAGCATAATTGACAGGAAGTTTTATGCTTCCTTTGCAGAAGTTTTGCATTTCCCAGAAGTGCTGCATCCCAAGATAACCTTACTAGGCAAAATAGAGGGTTGGCTGTAGTCTAAGGCCCAACGAATCTTGGCTAGCATTGGCTTTTGATAGCTAAAAGGACACTGCCAGGCATGGCAAGAGGTGGAACCTCCATCGGAGCACGAATGGTTGAGAGGCATGGACTATTGTGCAAGGGCAGAAACGCCAGTATATAAATGCAGAAGCTGCGGAAGTAAATATAACAAGTTTCAGAGCCCATGGACCTTAAGATAATGGCACACGGGATGGTGACTCTGAACTCATCTCTTAATATACGTTTACCTAGGCATTCTCTATGTGCGATAGACTTGACATACAATGATATCTGTAGAGTCTGATGTGTTAGGTGCTTGATGAACCACAAATAGAAACCTTTGCCAACCTTTAGAATTATGACTATACTGGCCATCTTCTGATCCAGTGTGAGTACTCCCTGCCTCTGCGACTCCATAAACATTTCCACCAAGTGTGGGGACAGTTTGCTTACCATAGTTTTGTATGCTGTTGAGGCCAGCTGCCTTACTGGACTGTATGTTCCGGATGGCCACCTCTAAACTCTGGCAGTACTGGTGCATCAGTTGAGGAATCTGTATGTCTTTAAGGGAGTCCTCTCTGTTCCCTGGCATTTTTGTGGAGGTGAAAGCGTATATCTGACTATAGTAATCGGCTAGTGTTTCTGCCACTTCATTGTCGCCCCTAATTAATTGTCCATTATGGGACTGAAGCTCTGACATCCAGCATCTACCTCACTCTCTTTTACCTAAACAGGCCAATAACTTTCCTGCTTTGTTGCCTTCATCATAGAGTCTGTTCTGGAAGCCAGTAAGATAGCTTACACACCATCCTCAGCCATACCTCTATATTCCTGCTGTTTTAAGCGTAGGCGATGGGCCAATACCTCATCCTCAATGGTCCTGGTCTTATTTTCTAAACCAAGCATCTCGATTCAATGGAGTACATTTGCTCTCTCTTTCACTTCTGAGTTCCTGCCGCTAAAGCAATTATCTGGGCTCTCAGCACTGTTTTGTAGTCATTCCATAGCACCTAAGCATAAAAGTTAACCAAAAGATTGATTTTATTAATTTAGTCCCAACAGCCTTAGTTTACCCTACAATGTTTAGTATATACAATTAGTTTAATATGATCACACAGTTGCACTACACCATCATTTTCAAATCACAACTTATGATTAGGAGATAGGACCTATATGAGGTAACACTACAAGGTTGCGGTGATAAAGACAATCATTAACCCACAGCTATATTACTGCACACTTACAATGACCAGTGTAAGCCACTTTTAATACTAATAAGCATGTCCTTTAAGATTACACTGGGAAGTGAATTTCTGGAGTTGCCTTCCCTTTCGTATTTTACTGCCCCTGGGGAGGAAGTGCTTATATTTTCAAAATCTCTGACCACAGAATTACTTTCCACAGTGATGCAAAAGGTGGAATTTTAAGATAGAAACTGGGGGTGTAGCCTGCTAAGATGACGTACTGGACGCCTTTCGTGTGAGCTCTTCAGCGCAAAAATAGATCCTGAGGAAATCCTGATGAATACAGAATGTAAGCGACTAAACTCTGTTCCTGCTGGAAAGTATCTTGGCAGAGGCAACTGATGTCTGGGCATGTGTCCTGAAAGTAGCCTCTACATGGTGTTGCTGCAACTTAGGTGCCCACCATGTCAAGAGAAGATGACGAGCAGGGCTAAGTTAACTGGTGGTGTTCTAGTGTGCAGTCCACGCCTGAGCGGGAGGGATATGAGATATTAAGGGCCTTGCCAGTCGCAACATGGTGGAATGCCTGAACTCACACCCAGCAGTTATTATGGATGCAGTGCCCCCGTCTGCGTGAGTCTACCGTTGCAGTTCATCTAATGAGGAGCAGAGTGCACAGCTACTCATTATGAAGGTGGTGAATTTTTAAACTGCATGCTGCGCTTCAGGATGGCTTTGACAACTTTTGGCAAGGGTATACTGCTTGTATCCATGCATACTAATTTGATGCCCATTTAAATTGTAATACTGGGAATATTTGCATCCTTGTGCACAAAGGGCAACATCTGTAGAATTTCAACCTCTCAGTAAGTGACAATGCAGTGGCTGTGTCTACAGACAATCGTAGTGGCCCTGTTATAATAAGCTCAAAAATGAAAGACATTAATAACAGCAGAGCAGCATAGCACACTGCTCTAAAAACAAGCATTTGCAATGCAATAGGTCTCGCATTTGCAAGAGCTTGAGCTTTTGGCATTGTAAATAACAATGCCTTTTATTTGTGTTTTAAAAACCTGCAATCAATGCATAACAATGCACTGGCCTTCTAGTCCTTGCTTTGGAGAAGCAAGGCTGGCAGTAAAAGAGGTGCAGTTACGGTCAGCCTTGCTTCTCGTAAGCTACAACTATAATTCCAGATTATGATTTTATGCACCGCTTGCAGGTTTTCAAGACACTAACTCGTGCAAATGCGAGACCTATTTAATTGCAAATGCTTGTTGAGCTCTCAGACAGAGGCGGCAGCAGCCATAGGAAGGTAGGGACCATGACGTCAGACAAATTAAATAAAACTGAAAAATGCAAAGTGCTCCAATGTTTGTCTGTGTACAATTGGCTTGATTAGGGTTTAGAACTGAACAGTGGTAGAGAGATAGAATCCTTGCAAAAACTTCTATATACATTTGGCCACTGAGCACCTATAGTATAGTATGCATCTATCTAATACCTCATTGCAGTCAAGCTACACAACAATGACCTGGAATAACTGAATCCCTGTTCGCGTCTGTTTACAGCAACATGACCAACCATGATTATTCCAAAACTAAGGTGTGTCACACCAGCTTGTGCAGTTTTGAGTTCTTTGACAGAATGGATTTTGTTTAGCCTCACTTGTCCTTGGCATGGGTACATCAACACTATGTAGAACATATCAAGGAAAAGCAGAGTGGTGCATTACCGATTCATAAAATATTTGCAACCACATCACAGGAGGAACCCAGCTCCAGTCTGGGTGAAGAAATCTTTTTTTGGATTAAACGTGATGCGCCAGTGCCCTAATCTTCCTAAACATATTACAATTGCAAATCAATAGCAAGAGGAAGGAGGCAAAAGCACATTTCCAAAAGCAAGTCAAGATGACAGTGCCCATCATACACACAGCACAGGGCAGTGAGACTCACACTTGCCAGTCTTAAATAAGTTCAGATTTTTCAATCACCTACAAATCTACGTTTATAAAGTGACAACAACAGCTATTAGCAATAAACTATCCCTCGCTCTACAAAGGACACCCTACACCCTTAAAATAAAGCCTACTGTGTGTTTATCCATAAACCCCTCCGGGAGTTTATGGTTCAAGCAGCCAGGCCAACATGCCACATAACAAATCTTCGTTTAATCATGAGGTCTGTAAATAAAATGCATATGAGGAGCAGATTATGAATGCAATAACATATCAAATCATTGCTACGTAACAGCTGAAAATACATTTGTTAAAGCTACATTCAGACCTCTAACACTTGGCGTGATCCAAACTGGGTATTTGGCTAACATCACAGCAAAAGTAGGCCGCTACCCACTGATCAGATAATGCTTGATGCTTAAATAATGGCATCACCAGGCAGGCAATGACAGGCAGCTTCCAACAGTTTTATAATCAGCAGATGGAGAGTGTACAGAAGGCATTTAAGGGGAGGAGCATCAGTGATGCCATGACAATAGTCTGTTTCGCATGCACACATCCAACTCCGGGGACCCACTTTGCAGTGCTTAGAACTGACAAGGCCGGAAATGATGCAGTGCTGGACATATGCAGATCCATGTGCATTAACACCCAGAAAAACCCAAGAAACCATGTACTGTTTCCCAAATGCCTGGCACCAGGGTGGTTGGGGGTGCTGCAGGTGACAAGCACTAGCTGACTCCGTAAGTCATACTGAGCATGACCTGAAAACGTGTAGCACCTGGGGGGGTTTCACAGTGTGTGGTTTCCCGGTGGACTCCTGCATAAACTGCATGTTCCAGTGAAATTAGTACATAAGGGGTGTGCAAGTGCTCGTGGGCACCTGAAGTCTGAGATTGAAAATCCACGCTTACCTGAAAACAGCTCCTGTAACAGCACCTCAATATACATACTTTATGTTCACATGCATATATTGTCAGTTGGAAGTTATTGCCATGTTCTAGTCAGTCAAAAAATATATATCATATAGAAGAACAGCGCTGCAAATGTTGTGTGAAGAACAGCTTCCCCAACTCTAATATTTATTGGCACTATGATTTTTGCTATTGTTGTTCATGTTACCTTGTATTTGCTGATGATCTGCAGAATGGCAATAATGTAAAACACTTACAAGGACAATACATTAGCGAAGAACAAAGTGAATAAAGGAGCATTACAAAAGAGGAAAGAGAGGGCCACCTGATTATCACAGAGAGCATCATCCTTGTTCATTGCATTGAAATAACAAGCCAATTAAAAATGTGGGTGGGGCTTCAAATTCCTACCTCAATACAGCATGCCTCGAAGAGCAGCGCATGCACTGCCCAGGCTCGACCTAAAAAGAGGCAAGGGTGTCTCGTAGTGGATTAAAGACCACCAGCCTTTGTATTCCACGCACCAAAATGTTATTGCCCCGGCCACCTGTTTCTGAGCAGAGCTGCTGGCACCAGCACTTTTTCTTTCACAAATTAAGCACTGGGTAGATGCTACATTATCATGTCTGTCCACATCAACATTCTATAACCCCTCCTGGGAGCTAACTCAGCCATAC
The DNA here is from genome assembly GCF_964263255.1 of Lissotriton vulgaris. NCBI lineage: Eukaryota > Metazoa > Chordata > Amphibia > Caudata > Salamandridae > Lissotriton > Lissotriton vulgaris. The sequence continues at coordinate 41,828,612 of NC_141686.1, read as the reverse complement.
AAACAGCTACAACTTAGTATGAGCCTTGAGGGCAAACTGTTTATCCCCTTCACCTCTACCCACTCCTGCAGCAGGGACATCTGGCGCTGGAGTTGGCCTCTGCAGTTCATGTAATTGGAAAGCACAGTGTGGCCTGATTGGGCCCTTCTTGGGGAGACAGGAGGAGCAAGAAGAATAGTGGAAGGGCATTAAGGCGAAAGAGAAACTGGATGTCTCCACAAACATTGGAAGAACCCGCAGCAGCAGTGACCACCTCGGTTTTCACGGAGAAGAAACGCAGATCCCCCCCACTCCCCTGACACTGTGACCTGGAATTTAAATACACGCACTGCCTACCACACACACCCAACGCTTTCAAGCCTGCCATTCGCAAATTGGGCCCACACAGTATTATGATCGGGAGTCCCAGGCTGTATTAACCCCCAAGAGCAGGTTTAAAACTAGTATTTCTCAGCAAAGTCGAAATGCTACCATGTGCCACAATCAAACTATCATAATTGCCTGCTTCTACTTTCTTAAAGCACCCACCATCAGCCAGAAATATATTGGCGCTGCGAGTACATGGCACAGGTGAACTTAGATGGAGTAGACTGGCATGGCAGCTTCTTTACCATGTACAATATTATATATTAAAAATCACAAAGCCATCACTTGCACTTTTGCTCTACGGTGAATATATTTTAAATACATAACCACTTACATTTTGTTTCTGTGCCCAGCTGTGTGCTTTGTCCGTGTGCAATGGATGTTATGCTTTGCAAAAGGGCACACAGTGCACTCAAGTGTAACATGGGGTTTATTTCGGCATTTCTCTTGGTACAGGTACCCAGCAAGTGCTGCGCTTTTTCCATCACGATCTATACAAGTAAGATGGCAGCTATAGCGCCTTGACACACAACTTCATGGAATGCATGCTCTATAAAAACAACTATTAAACGAGTAATTATAGAAAAAGTATTGCTTGGTTTCGCGAAGGCTCGACCATGTTGTTATCTGGTCAGTTCACAGGACAGGGTTAACCACTTGAAGACATCACCGGAATCCCCTCTCGCAGAGTAAATCCCGCACTCTGCTATAATTGCTGCCCTTCTGGAACCCATTGCTGCCGCTCATTAGATCTTGTTTCGCTCAAAACAAGCTCCATATACAAAGCCTCTGCATGTTTTCATTTAGAGCTCGGCAAAAGCCATTTTATCAGAAGCAGCTCTTAGTCTAAGGTCAGTCCGGGTACTTTCATTGAGAGAGGATTGTCGGCGGCTTTACACACAGGGCAGCCCTGGCGCTTGTTTAACCAAGGACCCTGGACTGTACGCCCGTCGTCCCGCCCCCCCCCTCCCCCCTCCCCCCCACCCAACCCTAGTTAGTGAACCCTTTCAAGAGAGTGGCAGAGCATGGGCAGGAAAGTGCAGAGGGCAGATATCAATCAAAGTAGATAAGAGCCGGGTTGGACAAAGAAGCTCAGTCGGTCCCAGGGCAGCGAGAGGGCACCTAGATAGGGAAGTGGTGGAGTGTATGCACAGTGTCCCAGAAGTGGGCGCCACGATGAGTCTTACAGCTGAATATTTCCAAAGACGGACGGATAGTGCTAATGTCCACTCCTTCTCTCCCAGCACTCATGATTCTTCCCCCGCCCTCTCCTGCTCTGGGGTGAGGTTACAGGCGGAGTGCCTGGAGTAAATCTGATTTACGATTGAAAGCAGCGGCGCCGGCAGTGCAGCTTAAAATATGTGGAGCAGACATTGCGCTGAAAACATTGCTGGGGAAAGGGAGCAGCTGTGAGCTAGCGGGGCTCCCGTGCTCGTGGAGAGCCCCGCCTGCTGCCGAGACTGACCCGCTGCAGAGGGAGAGAGGGACACGCGGAAAGAGCCCGGTGAGTGGGGGGGAGGGGTGTGTGTGTGCGCGTGTGTCTGTGTGTGCGTGTGTGTGTGTGCGCGCGTGTGTGTCTGTGTGTGTGCGCGTGTGTCTGTGTGTGCGCGTGCGTCTGTGTGTGCGCGTGTGTCTGTGTGTTTGCGCGTGTGTCCTGTGAGTGTGCGCGTCTTGATCCATGGTGACTGAAGAGCATGCCGGAATCGGAGAGCGTGTTCACGCGCGCGACCTGATCCGATTCCGGCATGCTGTGCGTGCCCATCTCTTGTCTCCTTGTAAGCACAGCCGTTGACAATAGGTCTCGCGGCGAGACAGTGCTTCGCGCTGTAATCGCCAGGGCGAGACCTAAAAACGACTCAATTAGCCATGATGGGGAGGAATAGGGCACCGAGATCCACAAAGGCCAGCAATATAGTGCAATACACATCACCTAGTGAAGCGAATGCTTTGAACTTGCACCAGGGAGAAAAGGAGAAGACAGAGCAGCAAGTGCAACCGTTTCACAGTGATAAACATTCAGGGTTCAAATTCAGCATTGGAAGGCAAAACAAAAACCCATCTTTGAGGTTCCCCTCCCTTGTACAGATGTGAGAAAACCTGCAGGCATGGTTAAAGAGACTGAAGAACAAGTTGCTGTGCTGCACCAGGAAGTTAAATACCTAAAGTCAACGGAAGAAACCCTGTCACAAGCTCAAATAATGAAGGACGGACTAGAAGAGGCTGCTCAAGAAAAAAAAAACTTGACATTTCTGGGTTTTCCTGAAAAGGTCAAAGGCCCATCGACTGGACATTTCTTGGAAGCCTGAAACGTGCATTGCATTCTAAAACACTGTACAACATTTTCACAACAGAGGCTGCTCACAGATCGTTGGCGCTTCCTCCAACTGGGACACCACTTGGGGCACTAAATTCATCTCTTTTTAACCACTGTAACTGAGATACTATTCATGTAAACAAAACAGCAATAGGTGGGTCTTCAACATGTATGCACTATAGCCCTATAGTTATTTGTCCTGATTACACCAGAAAGATAGGAGATATGGGATAAAATACTTTACAGCCATCAAAAGAAAGCTGAAAGACATTAATTCAAGGGGAGATTGCTATTTCAGGCTAAGATCAGAATCATTATAAATCAATCAATCAATGCATTCGTAGAGCGCACCACTCACCTGTGAGGGTCTCAAGGCCTTGGGGGGGGGGGAAGGGGGGGGGGGATGCTGCTACTGCTCGAACAGCCAGGTCTTGAGGAGTCTCCTGAAAGTCAACAGGTCTTGGGTCTACCGCAGGTGAATGGGGAGGGTGTTCCATGTCTTGGCGGCGAGGTGGGAGAATTATCTGCTGCCGGCGGTCGCTCGTCGGTTGCGGGGGACGGTGGCGAGGGCGAGGTCAGGGGAGCGAAGCTGGCGGTTCGGGGTATAGAAGGTGAGTCGTTCATTGACGTATGCTGGTCCGGTGTTGTGGAGTGCTTTGGGAGCGTGGGTGAGGAGCTTGAAGGTGATCCTCTTGTTGACGGGGAGCCAGTGCAGGTCTCTCAGGTGGGATGTGATGTGGCTGTGGATGTCAAGGATGAAGAGTGCAGGGGGGGGGCGCTAGAGGGCGCACAGCAAGATGGCCCCACTGCTGTGAGGCTCTGCCTGACCAAGCTACAATCCGACAATTATCTGCTGCATCACGTGCCCCTGGAGGTCGCTGGGACCCTGTGTGGGTCCGAATTCACTTGCTGCACCCATTGGTGAAGTTTGTGGCCTTGCTGGGTCTATCCTGCTGGGGAAAATACAACTGTCATGCCCCGGCGTGGTGAAGCGGAAAATGGCGGCTGCTGAGATGCAGCAATCCTGTTTCACGTGTGGGACCTGGTATTTCGCTTATTTATTTATTTATTTTCAAAGTTTTATATAGCGCGAACAAGATCTTTGCAGATATCAGAGCGCTTTGTCTCCCTGCGCGGCCCCTTCTGAGCTACGGGGGGGTTTGCACGTTGTGGCGGCTATCATCTGGCTTCCAGGGACCTGCTGGCGGTGTATTGACAACTCGGAGGGATGTTTGGTGAGGCGAGCCCTTGCGGTCCCAAGGTCCGGCCGCTGGGACTGCATGCGCGGAGGTGATTACTGGCGGCACCAGCGGACAGCAGCTGTGGCTGGGTGACGGACTATCGCGGTGGAAAACTGGATTGCCGGAGCCAGTCAGTGCTGGCTGTGGTGAGTGGGGCCAAACCGGTCTGAAGCTAGATCGGGTCTTGGGCTGGGGTCGCATCCTGTAGGCTGCAGCCGGCATGGGCCTGCTTCTGGTGCGGCTGCGCAGTGCGGAGATCGTGTCTGTCTGGGGCCTGTTGCGGCGGAGTTTCTGTGAGGCCTTCTACTGGACAGCGCGGGAGGGTTTGACTCGAGGCGCGGAGTCACTGGAGGCAGTTTTATCGACCCTCTACCTAGCTTGCAGCTGAGAACGCTGGGCCTGCTGTACACTACTTCACAGAGGCCTGGTAGACAAATTGCACCGGGTCACGGCCAGCCATTCGAAGAGTTTACACCTGCAGAGTGTGTATAGGCAGAGCGGGCATACAGATTACGAACAGCGCCTGGTTCTTTGTGCTGTGCGCCCACTGAAATCCTGTCACTCTGCCTGAGCGCTGGAGCGGCCTACCTAATACAGGCCTTCAATCACTGATGTGTTGGACATTGAGATAGGCTGGAGCAGAGAGGAGCTTCCCTGTTGCTTATTTTCGAGATAATTTGAGCTTTCTGGCCCTGCACATGCGCTCTGTCCTGAGGCCTGAGCGCTACCTCTACTAGATTGGCCGGAAGTGCATGTATGTGACTGTGACCTTTACTGGCGGGACATTTTTTGTGGCTCTGGTGTTTTGTCTGGGGCCTTGGGGGGAGCAGACCAGGAGTAACTCTGTCTACTGTGGGAACACTGCCCTAGGTGGTGCCTAATAGCTGCTTGTACCCACCCCAAGCGAGCACATATCTCCAGGATTTAGACACTGCACATAATAATGGGGAGGACGGACAAGAATCAGTCGCGTCTTAACTTCAAGTCGCGACGGACTCCCAAGACTCTGCAGAAAGCTGCTTCTGAATCGGAGGCAGACACACAAACGGACGAGCCCCCCACATTAGAATCTATGCTGGTGGCCATGCAGCGCACTCTGCAATCTATTGAGGGTGCAATGGACGCGGTGAATCATCGACTTGACCACGTCCTCACAACTTGAGAAGCAGAGCGCTCGCATGGGGAAGGTGGAACAGAGGGTCTCTGCGGCGGAGGATGGCCTGTCCACAGTCGCAGACAAAACCTTGAATATGGAAAAGGTCATCGCCGCCATCCAGGCAAAAAATTACGACTTAGAAGCCCAGTCCTGGCGCAATAATAAACGCATTACCGGGCTGCCGGAATCGACAAACGTGGGGAAGATGGAGACCTATATAGAACACCTACTAATGGATATCTTCGGCACTGAACATTTATCTAGCATGTTAGTTGTAGAGCGAGCCCATCAGTCCCTGGCTGTGTGACTAGTCCCGGGGGCTCCTCCCCGCTCTATCATAGCCAGGGTCCTGAATTATAGGGACCGGGACACAATCCTGTGCCTGGCTAGAGAGAAGGGTACCATTGTCCATTAGGGCAACACGTTGGCCTTCTTTCCGGATTTTACAGTTACCGTCCAGGCTGCTAGGAGGGAATTTGGCACCGTGAAACAGTTTTTGCGGAATGTAGGCGCCCCGTTTGCTAAGCTATATCCCGCCCGACTCCGTATAGGCGGTGCAGAGGACAACAAGATTTTCTCTTCCACAAAGGCAGCAATGGGGCATGCTAAAAAACTGAAACGAAACAAAAGGGACTCAACGGCGGTGCCTGATGAGGAGGAGTACAGGGGCACTTCGTACTTAGAAGTACGAATGTTTTAGGATTTCTTCTCCTAGCCCCTTGTTTATGATACGCTCACTGTATCGTCCCATTGTTTTCAAGCGCATTTAAGGTTTAAGCTCCCAGTGCGGTGTACTGCAGGTAGTGGAAAGCTAGTATAACTATTGATAATGAACAGGTTTTGGGGACACGTCAACAGGTCGGTTGGCTCTACTGCCACTTGATTTATTGTTAATAATATTACTCACTGCACGTGTCCCACTACTCATTTATGATATAATATAGTTTACCATAGCCATGAGCACTGCTAGTGGTGCCTTCTACTTTACAGCAAGCCTTTTTTATTTCTTTCCCAGTGACTTGATGGGTTGGTGGAGATGGGATGCATTGTTATATTGCTTGCTTGGTCAACTCCTACTATGTGGGAGGGTTGCAAATTTGGTTGATTACTGGAGGGGGGAGTTGGGATGGGTGTTGGGATGGCTTTGGCATGGTTGGGGTGCTGAAGTGGGTGGGGGGTTGGGGACGATTGGGGTGGGGGCATGTTTTTGATTTTATCCCAGGCACAGATGTTTAGCATTACCTACTGCTGGTTGCTGTTCTGTCCACAAATCATTCTCCACTATCTATATTTACGGCAGACCTATAACGAGTAGCAGTATTAAGTTCCTCACGTGGAATATACGCGGCCTTAAAACGCCTAGGAAAATCAGGATGATGTTTGCAAGTTTAGATCGCATGGGAGTGCAGGTTGCCTTACTTCAGGAAACTCACTTGACCGATGCGGTCGGCAAAAAACATAGGTGCGCGCTGGGCGAGTGTGCGAGCATCTTCCTCCTACACCTCCTCGTATGCTAGGGGGGTGTTGACCTTAGTGAAAAAGGGGGTCCCCTTTACGGAGATTAGAACAGATATGGATGATGACGGCCGGCTTGTGATCGTGCATGTTCACAACAACAGTGGGTATAAAGAGTTACGCGGTGGTTTGGAGCCCGAGTATGTTTTGGCGGGAATTGCCGTACTGAACGATTGTGTTCATGGGCAAAAAACCCCCCGGGCGGCCATCAGTTCGAGTTTTTGACTTGTATAAACTCGTGAATGTTTTCCCATGATTCATAAGGGGACACTTCCTCCACTGATTTAGAAACATACCCAGCAGAGTACGGATCCTAGTGACCTACACCTAGCTGGGCTACCCAAGGATCTAATAAACAAGGATCCAATAAAGACACGGATCCTACTGCGACAGTCCTGAAGAAGACCAGGGTGACCTTTCGGGGCACAAATCTATGGTCGTAACATGTTGACTCGAGCAGTGGTAGGAGGGAAGTCTTGAGAGACCTCATTTTCTCAATAAGGCATTTTCCCATCCTTTCTTTTCTTTTAACACCTTCGACGCTCATGACGAGCTCAGCTCGTCATGATGTACACCTCTCATACACTCATGACGAGCTGAGCTCGTCATGGAGCATGGGTTTCTGAATATTTCAGCACCCAGCGGGAATTGCTCTAGCAGCCATGGAGTTAATCCTGATAAGGGTACCATAATTGGTTCTAATAAAGTAATTCTTTCTTTTGGCACCCCTAATCAGTTTTAACACACGTCCTTACTGCACTTATTTGTGTCGCACATTTGATCCACGAGGTGTTCCTCTATACACGGTATCACTTATGTATGTTACTCGTTGTACGTATTTACGTATTGTGTTGTACGTCTTGTAACGTGGAAATTTATTATTTTTTCCCCTCCCTAATGCTCCGCCCTGGATGTGGCTACACCAGGGCGTTTGTAGCAGGCCCTATGATGAAGCATGTCACATACTTCGGTATGTGAGGGAGGGCAGTTTTTTCCAAATTGGGAATTTCCCTTTGCTTATATTGAAGAACTCTTTATACCGACTGTTGTTGTGAACATAGTCCTTTTAGGGGGTCTGGGGTATTGGAGTATAAATAATTTGTCCCTCTCCCCTTTTGTGTGTTTAATTGTGATCGTGCATGGCAGGTTGGGGGGTGAGAGTGTGTTGCTGGTTAATAGTTATGGGCCTAATGTTGATGGCCCTTCGTTTTTTTCTGGCGCAGGATATCATCATTTTCCCCTGCTGCAATTATTTGGGGAGGGGATTATAATTTATGTCTGGATGTCACTAGGGACAGGCATGGGGTTATGGGGGCTCATAGATGCTGGCCGCGTGCATGATGCACAAGTTACTACTTGTGTAACGATATATTTGTAAGAGACATTAGTTAGTGATAGATTCCTTACCTTAGAATATCCCCAGGAAAATTTTGCGTAGCAGTACCCTTGCGCGTCGGTAGGCGTCGTCTGCGGCTCCGCATCCGTCGTCGGCGCCGCCTCCGCGTGCTGACGTCAGTTCTTAGCCACAGCTTTTCCGCGCCAGAAGCGCAGAGCCATGACAAAAACCGACACTGGTGCCAAGAAACTAGGGCCCTGAAAGGGGATGACCTTAACCCTAGATATCGGTTCGCAGAACGGGGAGGATGGGTGGGTCGGTAAGGAATCTATCACTAACTAATGTCTCTTACAGATATATCGTTACCCAAGTAGTAACTTGTGCATCTGAAAGAGACACGTTAGTGATAGATTCCTTACCTTAGAATAGATACCTCAGTATTACCAACCCCGTGGTGGTGGGTCTGCGAACCAATATTCACACCAGAAAGTCCTGGAGAACGAAACGGCCGAAGTAGCCATCCCTCCGGACTTGACTGTCCAGGCAGTAGTGCCTCGCAAACGTGTGCAACGAAGCCCACGTAGCAGCCTGGCAAATGTCCTGCAAGGGCACACCTCGGCCCAAGGCAGTTGTGGTGGCCGTGGCTCGAGTGGAATGAGCCCGCAGCCCAACAGGTGGTTCCTTCTTAGCCAAGGAGTAACACGCCTGGATGCACATGATAATCCATCGAGAAATGGTCCTCTTGTGCACCGCTTTCCCTTTCTTAGCGCCCGCGTACCCAACAAAGAGTTGATCATCCACCCGGAACTGGCGTGTGCGATCCAGATAGAACGAGAGCGCACGTTTTGGGTCCAGACGGTGGAGCCTCTCCTCCTCTCTCGAGGGGTGCGGAGGCGGAAAGAAGGTGGGCAATGTGATGGACTGCCCAATGTGGAAGGCCGTGACCACCTTCGGCAAGAAGGAGGGCCTAGTCCTCAAAACAACCTTGTCCGGATGGACTGAAAGGAAAGGAGGCTCACAAGAGAGGGCCTGGAGCTCACTCACTCTCCTGGCAGAGGTGATGGCTACCAGGAAGGCAGTCTTCAAAGAAAGAAGGCGAAGTGGACAGTTATGAAGTGGCTCAAAGGGAGCGCACATCAGAAAAGTCAGAACCAGGTTCAAGTCCCACTGAGGCATCACGAAAGGAATAGGAGGAAAGGTATGAGTGATGCCTTTCAGAAATCTGTTTACTATAGGGGACTTGAACAAAGAAGGTTGGTCAGGCAGCCTCAGAAAGGCTGAAAGAGCCGAAAGATAGCCCTTGATAGTGCCCAGAGCAGAGCCCTGCTGGGCAAGAGAAAGAAGGAAGAGAAGAATCTCAGAGAGAGGGGCATTGAGAGGATCCACAGCCTTTGCTGTGCACCATGCCACAAATCTGTTCCACCTGCAGGCGTATACCGTTTTTGTGGAGGGACGCCTGGCTGCCAGAATGATGTTGCAAACTTCAGGAGGCAAGTCAAATGGCCTCAACTGTCGCCGCTCAATCTCCATGCATGGAGGTGGAGACTGGACAGGTTCGGGTGGAGGACCGTCCCCTGCTGCTGCGACAGAAAGTCCTCCTGAAGAGGCAGACGAACCGGGGGATCGACTGACATACTGAGTAGCTCGGGATACCAGTACCTTCGTGCCCAGTCCGGAGCCACAAGGATGACTTGTGCTCGGTCGCGCTTGATCTTCTTCAGCACTCTGGGCAGAAGAGGCATAGGCGGAAAGGCGTACAACAGACCGCAGCTCCACTCGCGACGAAAAGCGTCTCCGAGCGAGTGCCGCCTTGGAAATTCCAACGCGCAGAACTGATGACATTGCGCGTTCTCTTCGGTGGCGAATAGATCTAACCAAGGCTCTCCCCAACGCAGAAAGAGGCCTTGCGCCACGTCCGAGTTCAGACGCCATTCGTGATCAATCGAGCACCGACGGCTGAGTTAGTCCGCCCTGGCGTTCAGAGAACCTGCCAGGTGTTGAACCATCAGAGTCACGCCCTGATGTTCCAGCCATTGCCAGAGACGCAGAGCCTCCTGGCATAGGGTCCACAACCCCACCCCGCCCTGTTTGTTGCAGTACCACATGGCGGTGGTGTTGTCCGTGAACACCTGCACTGCACTCCCTCGGACAGACGGGAGGAATGCTTTCAGTGCCAGACGAATCGCCCGCAGCTCCAACAGATTGATATGGAGCCGGGACTCCGCCGGAGACCAGAGTCCTCTGATCTCCGCCTCTCCCAAGTGGCCACCCCAGCCCTGGAGGGACGCGTCCGTCACAACTACGTGCTCCGGTTGGGGAAGGGAGAGGGATCTGCCGTTGACCCAACCGTGGTCCGTGAGCCACCACTGCAGCTGTCTCGCAGTGCCCTCCGAGATCAGGACATGGTCGGAAAGGTTGCCCCGGTGCTGGGCCCACTGAAAATTCAGGTCCCACTGCAGAGCCCGCATCCGCCACCGTGCGTGATGCACCAGAAGGATGCAGGAGGCCATCAGCCCCAGAAGCCGCAGCGTCAGCCTGACCGAAACCCGGGATAACGGCCTGAAGATCGGAATCAGGGCTTGAATATCCCGGACTCGCTGTTCGGGCGGGTAAACCCGAAACTGCGCCGAGTCGAGAACCGCTCCGATGAAAAGGAGCTTCTGAGAGGGGCACAGGTGTGACTTCGGCACATTGATGGAAAATCCCAGCCTGTGCAGGAGATCCGCCGAAGTCTGGAGGTGGTTGACGACTGCCTGGGGCGAGCCCGCCTTCAACAACCAGTCGTCTAGGTAGGGGAAGACTGAAACCCCTAACCTGCGCAGGTGAGCTGCGACCACCGCCATCACCTTCGTGAACACCCGTGGGGCGCTGGTAAGGCCGAAGGGGAGCACGGTAAACTGAAAGTGCTCGAGGCCTACCGTGAACCGCAGGTAACGCCGGTGGGCTGGCAGGACGGGGATGTGGAAATACGCATCCTGCAAGTCCAACGCTAACATCCAGTCTCCTGGGTCTAGGGCAGCCAAGACCTGAGCCAGTGTCAGCATTTTGAACTTCTCCTTCCGGAGGAAGCCGTTGACGTTCCTCAGATCCAAGATAGGGCGTAGGCCCCCTTTGCCCTTCTTGGGTACCAGGAAGTAGTGGGAGTAGCAACCACGACCTACTTCTGGCCCAGGAACGCGCTCTATGGCCCCCTTGGCCAAGAGGGCCGAAACTTCCTCCTGCAGGAGCCGCAAATGATCCCCCAATACGCGGGGGTGTTGCGGTGGCATGGCTTGAGGGGTAGTCTCGAAGGGGAGGGAGTAGCCCCTTCGGACGATCTGCAGCACCCACCTGTCCGAAGTGACTGTGCGCCAGTGAGAGTGGTGATGGCGAACCCTGCCCCCCACTGGCGTCACATGGGCCGAAAAGCACGGACTAGGAGGGTTTAGAGGCGGATGCTGCAGGGGCAGGTGTGGACTGGCTCCGCTTGCCTCCCCGACCGCCTCCACGGCGGTTTCCACGGCCGCCGCCGCGCTGGACGATAGTTTGCGGCAAATGGCTGGCGGCACGCGTGGGGACGCCCCTTCCTTGGCCACGAAAGGAGCGAAAGGCACCCACTTGCTGGCGCGGGGCCGAGAGGCCCAAGGACTTGGCCATAGCCCTGGAGTCCTTAAAGCGCTCGAGCGCGTGGTCTGCCTTGTCGCCAAAGAGGCGACGGCCATCGAACGGCATGTCCATGAGGGTATTCTGGACATCAGCCGAGAAGTTGGCGGATCTGAGCCAGGCGTGGCGTCGAATCGCCACCGTCGTAGCCATCGCTCTGCCCAGCGAGTCAGTTGTATCCAGTCCGCACCTGATCGAATACTTCGCTGCGTCCCAGCCCTCCACTAGGGCTTGGCCGAGTTTGGCCCGTACCTCCAACGGACACTCTGGCAGCAATTCCGCCACCGTTTCCCATATAGAATGGGTGTAACGGCCCAAGAGGCATGCGGTGTTGGAAGACCGCAGTCCTAAGCTAAGGGACGAGAATACCTTTTTGCCAAAGGCCTCGTACCTCTTGGATTCCCGGTCAGGAGGAGCCGACGGGAAGGCGGTCTGGGAGTTAGAGGCTTGGATAACCAGACTCTCGGGGGTGGGGTGGGTGGACAGGAAACATGGGTCGCCCGGAGCCGGGCGGTGGCGTCTGGCCACGTTCCTATCTACAGGCGAACCTGTAGCGGGCCTGGACCAAGTGCCCAAAAGAACGTCCGACAAGGCCTCATTAAACGGCAGCATAGGCTCCATGGAGCAGGACTGCGGCTTAAGGACCTCAGTGAGGAGGTTAGTCCTCACGGCCGTGACGGGGAGCTCATGGCCCAACGCCTTAGCAGCCCTCATCAACACCACACTATATGTCGCGCCCTCCTCCGAAGCCACGGAAGGAGGAGAGACGAATCCAGTGTCTGGAGAGGTGTCCAGGCCACTGGCCTCCCCAAGGTCTCCTGTCCAGTCCATGTTAGACTGACACTCCCTTGTCAGAGGGTCCTCAGACCCCTCCCAATCCTCCTCTTCCCCCATCTCCTGAGATTCAGGGTCGTAAGTGAATGAGGATGGGTCATAGGGATGGAAATCCCCGACCGGCGTCGAGATCGGCGCCGACAGGCCCCGTCCCGACGCCGGAACCCATACAGAGGAGGTATTGGGGACGGCGTCGGCCGAGGCCGGAGGGGACACCACACGGACCGACCCCGGGGGGGTCGTAAGGTCCACCGGGGACGTTCCAGCGCCCGACGAGGGCCGAACGGCACCCTGCGGCGTCGGGCCCGAAGGCACCGACGACGCCGGGACCGCCGAACCCTGCGGCGCCGAGCCCGAGGGCAGCGGCGGCGTCGGGATCGTGGAGCGGCGGCGTCGAGGCCGAAGCACCCGACGGCGTCGGGGTCGCAGCCCCCGACCCACTAGGGCCCCCAGACGGGTTCGCTGGGCCCAAAGGCGCCGCGGAACCCGTCGGAGAAAAAAGGGACCTCATGGCCATGAGGAAGCGCTCTATCTCCTCCGGCGTCGCGTTCAGCCCAGGGACCGGGGGGTATGGGGCCGAACGCGGCGCCCGCGACTCCTGAGGAGCCGCGTGGGCGGTGTCACCCGAACCCCCGGCCGCATCGCGCGAGGGGAGTCGGAAGAGCGATGATGTCTCTTCGACTTCTTACCTGACGACTTGGACCCGGAGGAGTGGCGCCGACTCCCGGAGCTGTGACGGCTCCGCCCCCGCGACCTTTCCCTCGACCTCCTGTGGGACCGGGACCTCACACGGCGCGGGCCGACTGGCGGATCTCGAGTCGCCTGCGGGACTGCTCCCGCCTGGCCTTCCTCGAGAGGGCCCGACAGTCGGAGCAGGCCTCGTCGTCATGGTCGACGCCCAAACACGTCAGGCACAGGCGGTGCGGATCCGTAATCGACATGAGGCGTTTGCACTCGTCGCAGTGCTTGAAGCCGGGCATCCCTAACGGCACCCTCTGAGTCGTGAAGACTTCGAAATAGATCAAAAAGATCCAAAAAGTTAGTCAAAAAATGACTAGGGAACTGCTTTTTCCAGATCTGCGCTGGCTGGCGCGGAAAAAAGAAGAACTGACGTCAGCACGCGGAGGCGGCGTCTAAATACTCCGACGACGTCATCACGGCGCCCACGACGCCGACGACGGACGCGGAGCCGCAGACGACGCCTACCGACGCGCAAGGGTACTGCTACGCAAAATTTTCCGGATCCAGTCTGACGCCTGGGGATATTCTAAGGTAAGGAATCTATCACTAACGTGTCTCTTTCAGATGTGTCGCGTTTGGCCATCCTACCGCCCACGAGAGCACATTCGCTTAGTCGGTGCACGGTTCTTGGTCCCGCATTAATTTTTGGTTGGCCTCAGAGGCGGTTTGTACCTGGGTCACGAAAGTTTCGCACGAGGACCGTTCCTTATCAGACCACTCGCCTGTGCTCCTAGATTTACGGCTGCCGGAATATCAGGCGCCACCCTTTGCGTGGAGGCTCCAGATCAGATATTTCGGGAAACTATAGCAGAGGCAATCAGGAATTATATCATAGAAAATGAAGGCACTGTGGAAAGTGCGGGTGTTCTCTGGGAGGCCTTCAAGGTCACCATCCGAGGGGCTTGCATCTGGGTACAGTCTGGTGTCCTGAGAGATATCAGACGTCGGATACGGAAGCTGGCGGCCGACATTTTAAACCTGGAGCGCGCTTTCGACGCTGATCCCTCTGCCGACAGGCTAGCAGCAATAAAGAAGCTGGTCACGGAACATAATGAAACTGCGGATCAGGAGTTACAGCACTGCTCACGACGCAGAATAGCTAGGTATTATGGGGAGGCGGGACGGCCTAGTCACTCTCTAGTCCAGAAAGTCGCAGAGCCCCGAAGTCAAGAATCTGTCCTTAAGCTCCTTGACAACACTGATGTGCCTCGTCATTCGATAGAGGAAATCTGTGACGTTGTGCTAAAGTTTTATATGCAGCTAGAGAATCCCCTTCTGCCGCGGAGACGCATGATTATCTTGATGATGTAGCATTGGGATGGCTGTCTAATGCACATCGTGAATATTTGGTGCAGCCTTTCGATGAGGATGATGTGCGGGAGGCCATTATGGCCCTGCCAACCTGTAAAGCCGCCGGGCCAAATGGGTTACCAAGAGAATTTTATAAAGCGTACGCGGCGACCCTAGCTCCGAGGTTATTGGAAGTCTACGCAGAGGCTTACGACAATGGGATTTTAGCGCCTTCTCTCTGTGAGGCCCTTATAGTGACCCTGCTAAAGCCAGACAAACCCCCTAATAAGTGTGGATCGTACCGACCTCTCTCAATCATTAACATTGACACGAAGATATTGGCGAAAATGATAGCCACCAGGCTACAGCCTATGATACCCCTATTAGTGCTGCTGGGTCAGTCCGGTTTCGTCATGGAATGCTCCACAAGTCATAATCTGCGCACGCTGTTCTCTACGTTGCACTATTTCGAACCGGATTTTCAGGCTGTTGCTGTGCTGCTCGATGCAGCAAAACCCTTTGACTCTGTGCACTGGTCCTACATGTTCACAGTTTTGAGCAGGATGGGGTTCCCCCCTTTCTTTGTACAATGGCTTAAGGTCCTCTATAGTGGGCCGGTTGCCCGAGTGCGAGTCAATGGCAGGGGGTTGTCTCTATTTCCTATAGAAAGGGGCACGAGACAGGGGAGTCCCCTGTCACCCATGCTCTTCTCCCTAGCGCTAGAGCCTATGGCATGTAAACTGCGTCAGAAACATTCGGCTGCTGCATTAAGATTTCAACAACGTCCGTTGAATGCTTCCTTATATGCAGACGACATGATACTCTATGTCAGAGAGCCCTCTGTGTACCTGTCACAGTTACTCAAGGCATATGTTCAGTTTGAAAGATTTTCGGGACTCTGTATTAATTGGTCCAAATCAGTGGTTTTTCCATTGACTGCGCATACAAAGGAAATAGAACTTGATTTTCCACTGTCTTGGACCTCTGATCCCGTGAAGTACCTGGGGGTGTGGATACACCCCGCGGTGGTGATAACAGAGAATTATGGGCGATCCATTATGCGCATTACGGAACAGGCTGAGCGATGGTCACATCCTCCTGTTTCGTTGGTTGATAGAAAAGCCATCGTAAAAATGGTCTTCTTACCCAAGATGGTATACTTCTTCATTAATATTTCCATAAAACTGAATATTGCGCTGTTCTGCACACTGCAATCGGCGCTGTTGAACACGCCCACAACCTTAGCCACGCCCCCTTTGTGTCAAAAACGCGCGCTGACTACGAGCGCAGAGTTTTCACAGTTGGAGCTCCTGAGGCACAGCCGGGAGCAGGGATCAGATTGCACTTTTAAAACTGTATTGCTAAAAACTTGATTTTAAATCGCCGTACCTGTACTATTGCCCCCGATCAAGCAGATTGAATGCTGACGTAGGCAGGGACTTCCAGCTGCACCGACGTGATTAACCGGTCGCCAGAGACACGCCCACAACCTTAGCCACGCCCTCTCTGTTCTCTTCCTCTATTACTACAAAGCATGTGTCCCTACCGGAAGCGCAGCGGCGCGACGAATGCGCGCCGAAGGCGCGCTTAAGGCAAGCTCATCTGCACTCGTCCGCGATCGACCGGGGCGCGGGGCAGGACTCCATGGCCTCGCCCTTCCAACAGATGCCCTAAGCAGCAGCAGCCCCCAAATATATTATTCCAAAGCTGATCTCCTCACAATCGGTAAGAAGCCGACTCAAAGCTGCTTACATACCCTAGAACCTGACTATATGCCCCCCCTTTGTAAAATATGCAACCAAGTACATCCCACGATAAATAAAATACCAAGAAAGGTAGCTAACCTTAAGATGATATTGTTAAACTGTAGGTCTTTGACTAAACATAAAATGGAGATCCACGACCTATTGATAAATAAAGATCTGGATGCCATGTTTCTCACCGAGACATGGCTAGAAGAGTCGTCTTCCCCTGACATTCTGGACGCAATACCCCCCAGTTATAGCCTACTGAGAATTGACAGACAAAAACAACGTGGAGGAGGGCTAGCATTAATCTATAAATCAGAGCGAGAATGCACTCTAATGAAATATTCCATAACTAACAGTGAATGTGGCATATTTACAATGAAAATAGAATCGACAAATGCGATTACTGGTTTACTGATATATCGACCCCCGGGAGCGGCGGCGCCTTTCTGCAGCCAACTCATTGAGTCGGCAACCCAGCTAGCAGTTAGATATAAAAAACTAATTATTTTAGGCGACCTTAATCTTCATTTTGAAGATATTAACTCAAGCGAGGCACAACTTGTAGCTGCCGCATTAAACTCTGTAGATATAAAGCTTCTCTCTACAACCCCCACACACCAGCAGGGCCATCTTCTAGACCCCATTTTTGCGAATTGGGAAGGTATTAAGATCTTACCCCCGATCCCATTGATCTGGTCTGACCACAGCATTGTGCCATTTGAGATACTAATAGAACCTATAGAAACTACATCCATAAAAGCATCCCCCTCAGAAACGCCGTAATTGGAAGAAATTCACTCCTGAACTTTTTAATAGCATTTTATCAGAACATCCCCCAACAATAGGTAACACCTTACAGGAGGTTTGGAACAACTATGAATTATAGATGTCGAAAGCATTAGATAAGATTGCTCCTTGGACAGCCAAACCTCCAGCAAGACAATCCAGAACTACTCCATGGTTTTCGGAGAAACTTAGAACAGCAAAGGCTCAATGTAATCCACGGAGCGAAGATGGAGAAAAAGCTATGCACCTGAACTCAAAGCGAGTTACAAAATTGAACTAAAAAAGTATCAGAAACTGGTCAGAGCGGAGAAAAGTATCCATTATAAAAATAGAATTGAGCAAGCAAACAATCCCACGAGAGAATTGTTTAGTATCTATAAAGAACTCACAATTCCCTCACGACTAGATGCTCAAGACACATACTCTGCTGAGATATGTGAGCAAATTGCTGACTTCTTTGTAGAGAAGGTGGATAGAATTCATGCCACCTTTGTAAGCAATATAAATCCCATAAACACCAACGCGGACACCAGATCCACTCTAACATACAAATCCCCACTTACCAGTTTTAAAACCCCTGACAAACAGGATTTGTTGGAAATCATTAACGGCATACAGTCCGGCTCCCCCACCGACGCCTGTCCACCGGATCGGTGTAAGGGAGTTATGGAAAGCACATTAATTGATCATATTAGTCACATGATCACTTTATCATTCCAGGATTGCTATGTTCCAGAAGTTTGGAAAACTGCCCAAGACATGCCATTAAAGAAAAAGCCCAATTTTCATATTTCACAGTTCCAAAATCTCCGCCCAATCTCCCTTCTCCCTTTCTGTGCTAAAATTATAGAAAAAGTAGCTAATAAGCAACTCATGGAGTTTTTGGAGAAAGAAGCTCTCCTTCATCCCTCCCAGTCAGGATTTAGATCAGGCTACTCGACTGAATCGGCAGTTCTATATTCAACTGAATGCATTCGGCAGATGGTGGACGAGGGCGAGACAGCGGCGTTGGTCCTATTGGACCTCAGTGCAGCATTTGACACCGTGCTGCACTCAACGCTGCTGTCTCGTCTCTCGGACATGGGAGTAATGGGCCCAGCACTTGCTTGGCTACGCTTCTTTCTGAACAACAGATGTTTCCAGCTACACTGCCCACCCTTCAGATCATCTCCTCGGAAGGTGAGCCACGGGGTTCCACAGGGCTCTAGCCTTAGACCTACGGTATTTAACATCTACATGGAACCCCTGGCACACATTGTAGAGGACTTTGGGGTGGGCATTGTTAGCTACGCTGACGACACCCAGTTGGTGTTTTAGCTAACCCCTGACCGAAGAGAATATGCCACCAATTTCTCGGACTGTATGTCGGCAGTAGCGGCCTGGATGAACAACAACTGTCTCCGTCTCAATGGCGATAAGACCGAACTACTGGTGGTCGGGAGAGCCACTTCTGTGTGGTCTCATGCATGGTGGCCTAGCGAACTGGGTAATTTGCCTACCCCTGTAGAGGCGGTTAGAAACTTAGGCGTTATGCTGGACTCCGACCTCTCTGGCAAGACCCAAGTCAACAAGGTAACGGGAAGGTGCTTTGGCATATTAAAAGTTCTTCGAAAGGTGTTAGATCTTCTTCCCACCGAAGCCAGAAAAACCATAGTCCATGCACTGGTAACACCCCATTTGGACTATGGGAATGCCATCCTGATTGGGCTCAGCCAGAAGGGCCTACACCAATTACAATGCGTGCAGAACGCTGCCGCACGACTGGTGCTCGGACTCCCAAGAAGAACCTCTGCTAAAGCTGCCCTGTCCAGACTCCATTGGCTCCCAGTTAAGGAGAGGATTAAGTTTAAGACCCTTTGCTATGCCCACCGCATCGCTCAGGACAAAGGTCCCGAATACTTAAAAAATCTCCTTACTATACATCGCCCGACCCGGAATTTAATATCATCTGGCATGATGCTATTCAAACTTCCCCGAATCACCAGAGCCAAAATGGGAGGAAAATCGTTTCGATATTTAGCCTCCAAACACTGGAATGCGCTCCCGTTCCACCTGCGGATGGAGCCATCGGAACTGTGATTTAGGACAAAACTAAAAACTTATCTGTTCCCTAACATCTAATCCCACTTTGAGCTCCATTACCACAGCTCCTCTGGATTTCTGTATTATATTAACAGTCAGCGCGGGGACACACAGTTTGTGCAGCCAGGCGCTTTATAAATGTTTTATTATTATTATTATTATTGTTTGGGGGGGAAACAGCCCAGATGTAGATGGGATTTATTGGTGCAGACTTTTGAACTGGGGGGTTTTGAGGCTCTGGATTTTCACCTCTATTACCTGTGTGCATAGAAACACTTCGCTCATTACTGGCATTTCCCGCAGCGCTTCCAACCTCACGTGGCTATCGAATCAGATGCTGTTCTACCTGTCCCATTGCAGGCAATGTTTCTCTCTGGAGGATTGGGTGGGCCCCGGACTGAAATAAACCCTCTGTTGAGCACATCCTGGGCATGGCAGGCACTGGCTTCCAGAGCACAGCTTCCTTATCTATATGCACCACTATTACCTCTAGCATCACACCCGGGGGTGTCTGCGGCGCGGGAGTCCACTGCCCTGAAGGAGCTATGACGGCGGGCATCGTCAGGGTGAGTGACCTATATAGGGAGGGCCGTTTTAAAACTTTGCATGAGGCTCAGAATGGGGTGGACAGTAGCTTTATGTTTAACTTCACGTATGTTCGGGTCTGACAAGATTTCGTGACGCGTACCCCGAGTTCCCTGCTGAGCCCACAGCACTTCATGCACTGCAGGCCTCATTGTCAGGGGAGAGTTGCAGGGGGCTTATCAGGATTAGTTACTTACCTGTAATCCTAGTTCTCATCCAGGGGTATACTCATCATATCAATAATCCCCCCCCATGTGCGGGATCCCAGAGCAAATATAAAATACATATATATATATATATATATATATACATATATATATATATATATATATACATATATATATATATATACATATATATATATATATATATATATATATATATCTATATATGTATATGTGAAAACATATATACTTGCAGCCTAAGATATTTCCACAGTGGCCAAAATGCTGAAATTACATAGGTTTGTATAGTAGCACCTATACTGTCCCAACCCCTAGGGAAGAAAGAGAGCAGTAAACATTTCTACTGCAACAATGCTTTATTGCCATAGAGAAACCTCTAATTGCAGGCATTTGTAGTAGGCTGCAGTAGAGTATAAAGAAAACAAATAAAACGGACACCTTGCCTTTAAGGCATTAGAGTAGGGGTACCGTGCCTTTAAGACCTGTAGGACACCCCCTACTCCCATGATGCACCACAGGTGGCAGTTAGGTCAGTCTTTTTTGGAGGTGTATAACCCCTGAGTAAATCCACAATTAAAATACAATAACTTTGCAGTGATGCTTGTCCGGGGAGGTGGGTCGGTTGCTCATGATTTTGATGAGTATACCCCTGGATGAGAACTAGGATTACAGGTAAGTAACTAATCCTGCTCATCCAGGTGATACTCATCAATAGTCATAATCTATGAATAGATTAGCAAGCTCATACCCAAAGTCTTGCGGACGAGCAATCAAGTACACAGCAAAAAACATGAATCAATCTCACATTTACAATGCAGTTATGCAAACAAATTGCTCAAAGAGGCCTGTCCCACTTGGGCATCAGCCTGTGCATCTGAATCTAGGCAGTAATGGCGGGTAAAGGTATGCACTGAACGCCATGTAGCCGACTTACAAATCTCAGATATGTGAATGTTGCGAAGGAGAGCTGTTGTAGAAGCTTTCCCTCTAGTGGAATGTGCACACGGTTTGCCCTTGTTAGCTAATTGGTAAGACAGAGCTATACAGGAGACGATCCATCTCGAGATAGAACTTTTTGAAGCTGACAGACTGGTATTAGTTGTACCATAATTAACAAAGAGCCAGTCAGACTTCCTAAGTGGAAGAGTTCTAGCCAGGTAAAATTTCAAAACCCCCCGGAGATCAAGGGAGTGTAAAGACCTCACCGGGGGAGTGGTTGGCTGAGGGAAGAAAGTAGGAATAGTGATGGTCTGATTGATATAGAAATCCGAGACCACCTTGGGCAGGAAACCTGGATGTGTTCTCATCACCACTCTGTTGGCATGAAACACTGTGTAAGGTTCCTTGCAACACAGGGCCTGGATCTCACTCACCCTGTGGGCTGAGGTGATGGCTACCAAAAGGGCAGCTTTCCAGGTCAAGTGCTGCAAAGCCTTACGGATAAGCTCGAAAGGGGCGCCCATTAACTTGGTAAGTACGATGTTAAGCTCCCAGGGAGGAGAGGGGGACCTCACTGGTGGAAACACTTCATTAAGCCCCTCTAGGAAATATTTGACCACAGGCATGATGAAGAAGGAGGTCTGGGAAGGAGACTTCCTATAGGCTGTGATTGCCGCTAAGTGAACCCTGATGGAGGGGTACTTTAGACCTGATCTTGCCAAGTGCAACAAGTATGGGAGAATCACCTGCTCCTGACCTTGAATTGGATCAAGAGCATTGTCCATACACCAAATGTAGAATCTTCCACTTAAAAGCATAAGACTTCTAGTGGAGGGCCTCTTCGACTTTAAGAATATTCATGCAGTCAGCCGAAAGGTCTAGATGGCCATACCGGATGACCTCAGGAGCCATGCCGTCAATCGAAGGGAAGGAAGGTTGGGGTGCAACACCCTCCCCTCGTCTTTGGTCAGCAATTCTGGGCGGCAGGGTAGCCTCCGGTGAGGAATCTCTGACAGCTGGAGGAGATCCGGGTACCACCACTGGCGTGGCCACTCTGGCGCTGTCAGGATCATCCTCGTGTTGGTCCTGTAGAATTTCTGTATGACCGCCGGGATCAGAGGCAGTGGAGGAAAAGCGTACAGCAATGTCTAAGACCAGCTGATCAAAAGTGCATTCCCCAGTGATCCCTGCTGGAGGAATCTGGACGCGAAGACGGGGCATTTCGCGGATTGCCGCGTCTGCGAACAGATCTATGTCTGGCACTCCCCATTGCCGAAACACCTCCTGAGCGACGTCTTCGTTGAGCATCCAGTCGTGCGCTTCTACGAAGTCTCTGCTTAGGCCGTCGGCCTGAACATTCAGGATCCCTGGAAGGTGAACTGCAATGATGGAGAGACCTCTCCCCAGAAGCCAGCGCCAAATGGATTGAGCTTCCAGAGACAGAACTTGTGACCTGGTGCCTCCTTGTTTGTTCAGATAGAACATCGTTGTGTTGTCTGTCTGAACTTGAATGTGGTTGGAGTGCAGAGACGGGTACAGGGACCTGAGCACCAGATAGACAGCTCGGAGCTCCAAGAAGTTGATATGGTAGCTTCTTTCTGTTTCGGACCAGAGACCTTGTACCTGAAGCTGGTCCATATGAGCACCCTAGCCGTGCATTGAGGCATCTGTAACCACTGTCTGCGATGGGACTGATGAAACAAGACTCATTGCAGCAGGTGAGAACGTTTCATCCACCATCTGATGGAGTCTCTGGCAACTTGGTGGAGAGAGACACTATCTTCCCAGTGGCCTTACCTCTGAGACCATTGGTCCTCGCGTGCCTGCTGTAGAGGCCTCATGTGAAGGCGTGCTTTGGGTACCATGTAGATGCACGAGGCCATCGATCCTGAGTAGTGACGACACATGCCTGGCTGTAGGACTTTGGGTGTCTAGCAGGGTGCGGAACTTCAGAAGCATTGATGACAACCTCTCCGAAGGAAACAAGCTTGCCTCTGCGGACTCCAGGGAGGCGCCCAGATAGTGTATTCGTTAGGGCGGCAGGGTAGCCTCCGGTGAGGAATCTCTGACAGCTGGAGGAGATCCGGGTACCACCACTGGCGTGGCCACTCTGGCGCTGTCAGGATCATCCTCGTGTTGGTCCTGTAGAATTTCTGTATGACCGCCGGGATCAGAGGCAGTGGAGGAAAAGCGTACAGCAATGTCTAAGACCAGCTGATCAAAAGTGCATTCCCCAGTGATCCCTGCTGGGGGAATCTGGACGCGAAGACGGGGCATTTCGCGGATTGCCGCGTCTGCGAACAGATCTATGTCTGGCACTCCCCATTGCCGAAACACCTCCTGAGCGACGTCTTCGTTGAGCATCCAGTCGTGCGCTTCTACGAAGTCTCTGCTTAGGCCGTCGGCCTGAACATTCAGGATCCCTGGAAGGTGAACTGCAATGATGGAGAGACCTCTCCCCAGAAGCCAGCGCCAAATGGATTGAGCTTCCAGAGACAGAACTTGTGACCTGGTGCCTCCTTGTTTGTTCAGATAGAACATCGTTGTGTTGTCTGTCTGAACTTGAATGTGGTTGGAGTGCAGAGACGGGTACAGGGACCTGAGCACCAGATAGACAGCTCGGAGCTCCAAGAAGTTGATATGGTAGCTTCTTTCTGTTTCGGACCAGAGACCTTGTACCTGAAGCTGGTCCATATGAGCACCCTAGCCGTGCATTGAGGCATCTGTAACCACTGTCTGCGATGGGACTGATGAAACAAGACTCATTGCAGCAGGTGAGAACGTTTCATCCACCATCTGATGGAGTCTCTGGCAACTTGGTGGAGAGAGACACTATCTTCCCAGTGGCCTTACCTCTGAGACCATTGGTCCTCGCGTGCCTGCTGTAGAGGCCTCATGTGAAGGCGTGCTTTGGGTACCATGTAGATGCACGAGGCCATCGATCCTGAGTAGTGACGACACATGCCTGGCTGTAGGACTTTGGGTGTCTAGCAGGGTGCGGCACTTCAGAAGCATTGATGACAACCTCTCCGAAGGAAACAAGCTTGCCTCTGCGGACTCCAGGGAGGCGCCCAGATAGTGTATTCGTTAGGTGGGATTGAGGACCGACTTCTTGTAGTTGACCTGCAAACCCAAAGAATGCATCAGGTTGAGACAGTATGAGAGATGGCTCTGAAGAAGAACAGGTGTGGAGCTTTTTAGGAGCCAGTCGTCTAAGTAGGAGTAGACAAAGATCTTCTGCCTGCGGAGGAAGGCAGCCACCACCGCCATGCACTTGGAGAATGTCCGTGGGGCGGATTTGAGGCCGAACGGAAGCACCCGATACTGGTAGTGGTGACGGGTTGAAAATGAGAAATTTTCGATGCTTTACTGAGACAGGTATATGAAAGTAAGCGTCCTGCAGGTCGATGGCACACATCCAGTCTCCCTGGTGAAGGTGTGGAAAGATCTGGTGCAGGGCTAGCATACAAAAATGTTATTTTCTGATAAGCCTGTTCATCAGGCGCAGGTCGAGGATAGGTCTGTACTCTTTCGCTACTCCTCGC
This sequence comes from Lissotriton vulgaris, assembly GCF_964263255.1. Classification (NCBI taxonomy): domain Eukaryota; kingdom Metazoa; phylum Chordata; class Amphibia; order Caudata; family Salamandridae; genus Lissotriton; species Lissotriton vulgaris. The sequence goes on along the minus strand of NC_141686.1, from coordinate 41,804,304 downwards.
TTTTGGACTAGAAAGTAGCGGGAGTGGACTCCCTAATTTCTTCGCATCGGAGGGACCTCCTCTATGGCTCTTTTCGCGAGAAGGGTAGAAACTTCGTCTTTCAAAAGCTGACTTTGAATTTGAGGGAGGCGCTTGAATTGCGGGGACACTTGCGGAGGAGGAGACTTGAACCTCAGTAAGTAACCATGCTGCACAATATTCAGCACCCATTTGTCTCTAGTTATGGTCTTCCACTCTTCCAGGTGACAAGCTACACTCCCTCCCACCGGAGTGGCAAACGGTTGCAGAGGAAGCCACGACTCAAAGCTTGGGAGGCTGCTTGGAGGTGGGCTGTTGCTTGTTGTTATTGCCTCTACCTCTCCCAGGGCGTCTTTGTTGAAACTGGGATCTTTGCTGGTTCTGGGCGGACCATTGAGGGGTTTTAACCCTCTGTTGGTATGAATGTTTGTTGCCCTGACGGAACCGTTTCTTGAACTCCTAGCACTTCTCAAGTCCAACAGCCTTGACAGTGTCCATCTCAGCCTTCATTTTTTTCATCTCGTCATCAGGGTGAGCCCCAAACAGAGATGAGCCATTGAATGGGAGGTTCAGCACTTTCTTCTGTGCCTCAGGCTTGAGGCCTGTGAGGCGCAGCCAGGCCGAGCATCGTGAGCAGACTCCATGGGAGTAGCCATGAGCGGAGAGATCTGAAGCAACCGCTGCAGCACTTATTACTTGATTTGCTACTTGCCCTCCTTCCTGTAGAATTTCGGTGAAATCCTGCCGGTGTTCTTTGGGAAGTTTCTCTGTGAAACGTGTGAGGGAGTCCCAAAGAGATCTGTTGTATCTCCCGAGAAGGGCAGAGGCACCCGCAACCTTCATTGATGAAGCTGAAGTGTTGCGCATCTTCCTCCCATATGAGTCCATCTGTTTGCTATCCTTCTCCGGAGGCACAGAGGATGAGGTAGAAGCGGAGTGGGATTTCATGGCTGCAATCACAGTGACCGAGTCCGCTGGTGGGTCAGCCCTGAGAAACAAGGGATCCTCTGCTGGAGCCTTGTATTTTGGGGGATTCTGGATGGTACAGAACCCATAGTCGCAGGGGTGAGGAAGGTGGTCATAGCCGGTTCCAGGCATCCAGGCACCAGTGGTAGCAGCGGTCTAGGAGCTGTCCGGTGATGCACGGTGTCAAAGATGACAGACGTGGGAACCACCGGGGTATGCAAAGTGATGTTGAGTTTCTTTGAACCCCTACCCAGAACATCTGTAAAGGTTGAGATGTCTTCTATGGGCGACACCCGTGATGGAGGCCTTGAGGAGAAGGTCGGAGGGTAGTCCCGGACCGTCGATCTTGTAGAAGAAGACCATGTAGATGATCTTGTGTGCCTGTCGTGATGACGGCTGTGACGACCCCTGTACCTAGACCGACGTGTAGAAGGTGATCTTGGTCTGGAAGGTATCCTTGGTCTGGAAGGTGATCTTGGCCTGGGAGGCGATCTTTGTTTCCTAGGAGGAGACTTAAAAGGTCCTGTCGGAATGCTTGTCCGAGGAGTAGGACCAGATGGTGAATACGTGCGGGAGTACTCCGAGTCCGGACTATTGCGGCCACCTGACACAGCACCTTGCGGACATCGAGGCGACAAACTGCTGGACCTCCCCTCCGCAGGTTTCGGGGATGCTTCCGGTGAGATCTCTACAATGTGCAGTCCTGGAGACAATGACCGGTCTCCTGACGATGATCTGGACCCGGGATCTGACTGCTGCGGGGACTCCGTAATTCCTGTGACCTCTTCTCTCGATGTCGAGTGCTTCGACGTCGATGATGTCTGAGTCACCATTGGCGTTGAGTGAGTTCTCAATGGTCTTGACGTCGATCGCCTACGACGGTGGGGTGACCTCGACGGTGACCTTCGGCGTCGAGTCAGAGTTCTCAACGTCGATCTGCTATGGCGTTGAGTCGACAGCAATCTGTTAAGGCTTCGAGACAACGGCGATCTGCCATGACGTCGTGTCGAATACGACCCTTCATGCCGCCTTGTCAACCTCACTCTCCTCGATGTCGAGTGGTGGGATCTCGATGAGCCTCTCGACGGCAGCACGCCCTCCAGCGACCAGATGTTAGCCGTTATTACTCTCGAGGGTGGCGGAGAGTGCCTCGACGACGACGGAAGCCTCGGCGTCGACGGAGACTTAGGTCTTTCAGCACCCACAGTCTTCGAGTCCAAAGTTTGGTGCCTCAACGCCAACTTACTTGGATGCGGCAGAGACTCTCAACGTCGAGATGGTGTTCCTGAAGAGTATCTGGGCCTCTTCGGCGGCGACTTCGACGTCGATGGTGATCCTCTCATCCCCTTTCTCTTCCTAGGGTCAGGAGAGGTGGAACATTGCCATTTTTTACCTTGCTTGCTGGAAGACTATGTCCTGGGGCCTCCATGGCCACCCACCTGAGGACTCTTGTCCTTTTCCAGCAGACCATGGAGTTTTATGCGTTCTCTGCCGCGTAGGGTCTGCCTGGAGAACTTCTGACAATGGTGGCACTGGTCAGGATTGTGTGAGGATGGGAGGCGCACAATACACACAGAGTGTGGATCGACCAGTGCCATTTTCTTGTCATAAGAAGGACACTTCCTGAATAAAGCTGGCATTCTGACTGGAAAAAATTTGTGGAAGTCCACAAAAACAGTAGCAGAAGCCTTTAGAAACCAGAAACCGTTAAATTTTCTGAAAAAATCTCTTCAAAATCAGTTTTAGTAAAAAAACTGAAGAGCTCAAGCTCCAGGATCCTCTCAGAAGGAGCCGGAAAAAAGAACTGACCTAAATGCCACCTGTGGTGCATCATGGGAGCAGGGGGTCTCCTACAGGTCTTAAAGGCACGATACCCCTACTCGCATGCCTTAAAGGTAAGGTTTCTGTTTTCTTTATACTCTACTGCAGTCTACTGGCAAATGCCTGCATTTACAGGTTTCTCTATGGCAATAAAGCATTGTCGTAGTACAAATGTTTACTGCTCTCTTTCTTCCCTAGGGGTTGGGATAGTATAGGTGCTACTATACAAACCTATGTAATTTTGGCCATTGTGGAAATATCTTAGGCTGCATGTATAAATGTATTCACATATGCATATGTAGGTATGGAATATGCTACTTACCAGTATGCATCTGTTCTTGGCATAGAGGGCTGCAGAGTGGTACATTATGAATAGATCGCCATCTGGTGTTGGGCTCGGATGATTGCACTTGTTTTTCTCTTGGAGTCTTTTGTATCTTGGTGACTCCTCCTTTGGTTGCTAGTGCGCATGGGCATCGGCTACATCCTTAGATTGTTTTGCCATAGTAGGGTTAGATGGAGTAGTATGATAGAATACAGATAGAAATGCCCATGTAAGTGTATCTAAATAAGCTATTGTTGGAACAGACACAGATTTCCGGGGAGGCTGGGAGGGCATGCATCACTCTGCAGCCCTCTATGCCAAGAACAGATGCATACTGGTAAGTAGCATATTCCGTTCGAGGCATATGGGCTGCAGATGGTACATTATGAATAGACTATACAGCAGTTCTCTCCCTAGCGGTGGTCGCCCGTGTCTGTTGCAACAGTCTGAAATAAAGTCTTTAGTACAGCTTGTCCCACTCTAGTTTGTTGTGTTGTGTGCACATCTACACAATAGTGCTTTGTGAAGGTATGCGGTGTAACCCAGGTAGCTGCTTTGCATATGTCATCTAGTGGAATGTTTCCCAAGAATGCCATAGATGCTCCTAGTTTACGTGTAGAGTGAGCTCTAGGAGGAACAGTTAATGTCCTCTTTGCCTTTAAGTAGCATATTTGTATACATTTTACAATCCATCTGGCAATGCCTGCTTTAGAGATGGGATTGCCCTTATGTGTAGGAGAAAACGCTACAAATAGCTGTTTTGTCTTTCTGAAAGTTTGTGTTCTTTCTATATAATACAATATTGCCCTTCTGACATCTAATGTATGTAGGGCCCTTTCCGCTACCGTCTGTGGTTTTGGAAAGAAGACCGGTAGTTCCACTGACTGATTGATGTGGAATGCTGAAATTACTTTAGGCAAGAATTTTGGGTTTGTTCTAAGAACCACCTTGTTTTGGTGTAACTGCATGAATGGTTCTTGAATTGTAAACGCTTGTAACTCACTTACTCTTCTGAGTGAAGTGATAGCTATGAGGAAGGCCACCTTCCATGTGAGGAATTGTATTTCACACCTATGCATAGGTTCAAAGGGTGGTCCCATTAGTCTGGTAAGTACTATGTTGAGATTCCAGACTGGGGGAGGTGGCAGTCTTGGTGGAATGACTCTTTTGAGTCCTTCCATGAAAGCTTTAATTGCTGGTACTTTAAACAGGGAAAGATGTTGCCTGTTTTGTAGGTATGCTGCTATAGCTGCGAGATGAACTCTGATAGAGGTATATGCTAAGTTACATTGCTGCAAGTGTAGTAAATAGCAAATAATCTGTTTAGTAGATGCGTCCAGAGGGTTGATGTGATTACTGTTACAGTGTACAGCAAACCTTTTCCATTTTGCTGCATAGCATGCTCTGGTGGTAGGACGTCTTGCTTGTTTAATGATTTCCATACATTCTGGAGGTAAATTATTATTATTATTATTATTATTATGTTCTTATATAGCGCCTGATTCGACCCCCGAAGGGGTATCTCCGTGCTTGCCTTGGGAACCCGTCCTGGCTTTTCCCTGTGAGATAGCCCCTACAGGGCATCCCCAAGGTGAAAGCCAGGCATCCCGCCGCGGGGGGCCGTTGTGGATCTAAGTATCCAAACTCTATGACCTCAGGAGCCAGATCGCTAGGTTCAATTGTTTGGGATCTGGGTGCATTATTTCTCCATGGTTCTGTGTAAGGTGCATGGGTAATAATCTTAGCTTTTGATGTGGCACCTGTGAGAGTTGTAGTAGCGTGGTGAACCACAGCTGTCTTGCCCACGTGGGTGCTACTAGTATCATTGTCATTGAGTGCTGTTGCAGTTTCCGAACCACTAACTGAATTAGTGGGAGAGGGGGAAAAGCGTAAGCAAATTTGTTGGACCAATTTATCCATAGTGCATTGCCCTGGGACCGGTGGTGTGGGTACCTGGATGCGAAGTTTTGGCATTTTGCGTTCTGATGATTGGCAAACAGATCTATCTCTGGTTGTCCCCATCTTTGGAAGAATGGCTGCAGTATTTGGTTGTGCAGCTCCCATTTGTGTACTTGTTCTGACTCTCTGCTTAGGATGTCTGCTATCTGATTTTGAACTCCTGGTAGGTGTTCTGCTAACAGATAGATCTTTTGAGGAATGGCCTATCTCCAAATGTCCTGTGCTAGTCTGGATAGTTGGAGAGAGTGTGTCCCCCCCTGTTTTTTAATATAATACATTGCAGTCATGTTGTCTGTTCTGATCAGGACTGCCTTGTTTGTTATTTGCATTTGGAAAGCTTTTAGTGCTAGAAATACTGCTAGTAGTTCCAAGTAGTTGATGTGCAGTTTCTTTTGCTGCACACTCCATGTCCCCTGCACTGTGTATTTGTCCATGTGCGCTCCTCATCCGGAGAGCGATGCGTCCGCTGTCAGTATCGCTTGTGGAATCGGTTCTAGGAACGACCGTCCTTTGGAAATGTTTGTTGTGTTCCACCACTTCAGAGAGCGATGCGTACGGTCGTCTACCAACACCAGATCTGTAATCTGACCTTGAGCCTGATTCCACTGTGTCGCTAGACACTCCTGTAGTGGACGCATTTGTAGTCTGGCATGTGGTATTAGTAGTATGCAGGAGGACATCATGCCTAACAGCTGCATAAACACTCGTGCTGGTAGTGAGTGTTGTGGTTGAAATCTTTATATTAACTTGACCATTGTCTGTATCCTGATTGGATTGGGGTATGCTTTGGCTCTTTCTGTGTCTATAGTAGCCCCCAGGTATTGTTGAATTTTGTTTGGTTGTAGGTGGGATTTTTTGTAGTTCACCGTAAACCCTAGGCGGTGCAGCAATTGAATGGTCTTCTGTGTGTTGTGAATGCATTCTTTTTGTGACTTGGCCTTTATTAACCAATCGTCCAAGTAAGGGAAGACATGTATTTGTTGTCTTCTTAGGTGTGCTGCCACCACAGCTAGGCATTTTGTAAACACTCTCGGTGCTGTTGTGACACCGAACGGAAGGACTTTGAATTGATAATGTTGTCCTTCCACTACAAACCTTAGGTATTTTCTGTGGGCTTTGTGAATTGGGATGTGAAAGTAAGCGTCTTTTAGATCCAGTGTAGAAAGAAAGTCCCCTTTCTTCAGTAAAGGAAGTACTTGTTGGAGCGTGAACATGTGCAAATGTTCCGAATTTATGTATGCATTGAGAGGTCTGAGGTCCAAGATTGGTCTTAGGCACCCGTCATTTTTGGGGATTAGGAAGTATAGAGAGTATACTCCTGTCCCTTGTTGATGTTTTGGAACCTTCTCTATGGCATGCTTTTGTAGTAGTGATAGTACTTCTTCCTTTAACAATGTCAGATGGTCTTGACTCATTGGACGCTGTTTGGGGGGATGTTTGGTGGGGTAGCAGTGAGTTCTAGGCAATAACCATGTTGGATAATTTGTCTCACCCACTTGTCTGATGTGATGTTTTCCCAGACAGGTAGGAACTGTGCTAGACGTCCCCCGACCGGTGTTATGTGGTCTGGGGGAAGTTGTATTAAGTCACTGTTTTGGGGTTGGGGAGTTGCGGTTGTTATTATTTCCGCGACCTCTACCCTTGTTGTTGTTACCTCTGTAACTGCCTCTTGAATTACCTCTGGGTGACGTTGGCGTAAAAGAGGTGGATTGCCGACTTGTTCCTGTACTCTTTGAGCCCCCTCTATAGGTGGATCTACGAAAGGAACCCCTTTGTGTTGGCTGTTGTAATGATCCCATTGACTTAGCCGTTTCTGTGTCCTTTTTCATCTTTTCTAAAGTCTCATCTGTGCTTGAGCCGAAAAGTGTCTTCTGATCAAAGGGTTGGTTCAATAAAGATGTTTGTACTTCTTGTTTGAACCCTGAGACTCTAAGCCATGCATGTCTCCTTAACATGACACTGGTGTTGATGGATCTTGCTGCAGTGTCTGCCGCGTCTAGGGCGCACTTAATGGAAGTGTTAGTTATTATCTTTCCTTCCTGTATTAGCTGATCTGCTCTCTTCTGATGTTCTTTGGGGAGATGTGTGATGAGTTTTTCTAACTCATCATAATGTGCCCTGTCATAACGTGCAAGTAGCGCTTGTGTATTGGCTATACGCCAGCTATTTGCCGCTTGTGATGCTACTCTTTTGCCTGATGCATCTATTAATTTTGACTCCTTATCAGGTGGAGGGGCTTCTCCTGTAGATAATGAGTTCGCTCTTTTGCGAGCGTTTGAAACTACAAGCGAGTCCAGAGGTACCTGCCCTTTGATAAATATTGGGTCCTTTGGTGCTGCCTTATATTTTTTTATCAATTCTTGGGTTTAACACCCTAGCCCTCACTGGGTCTTTGAATATGTCTGCTGTGTGACTGAGAAGACCCTTCAGCATAGGTAGAGTACCTGATGTTCTTTGTGCAGTAGGTAGTGTCTCTAATAGGAAATCCTCTACATGAGGTTCTGTATGTACATCTACCTTATGATATTTTGCTGCCCTACTAATGAGCTGTACAAACCCTGTGTTATCAGGTGGTGAAGGCTTTGAGGGATATAACACTGGGTCGTTGTCATCCTCTGACCCTGCGTCATAATGTTCCCCTGGGTCATCCTCATCTGGGATAGTGTCATCATCCCCATGAGGTTCTCCCTCCCCTGTATCACTGTCTACATCTGACTGAGGTGTAGATGGTCTTGGAGTAGAAGGTGGAGGAATAGTTGGCATAGTGTGAGGAATAGGAGAAGAGGGTGTGACTCTAGGTCGAGGAGAAGTAGGAGGAGTTGTATTTGTCCCCATTGTTCTCTTTTTAGAAGGAAGAGGTTTGTCTTCTAGCTGTTCATTCTTCCTCTTCTTCGTCACTACTTTGCCAGTTTGTGGATCGATAAACAAAATCTTTTGTTTCGGATCTGTTTGCTGCTCCTGTGTCGGTACCGAAGCTTTTGGTTGCGAAAGGTGCCTTTGCTATCGATCGTCAATGTTCGGTGTTTTCGGCACCGAGGATTTGCTCGATTCCGATTTTTTCGGTGTCGAGTGAGTCTTCGACGTCGAAGCATGTTTCGGTTTCAACATGGAATGTTTCGATGCCGAGCTTTCCCTTGCATGAAGCTTCGGCGTCGAAGTCGATGTCGACCGCTTCTCGGATCCGACATGGTGGGAGACCGAGAGTTTTGGTTTCAGTTTCGGTTTCGTTGCCGGGCCTGAAGGCGGGGCGTCGGAAACTTTCTTCTGCGGTTTGACCGGGCTCGAAGGCGGGGTCGTTACCACACGGGGTCGTTTTTTTGGTAAGGGGACGTCGTCACTCACGGTTTGTTGCACGTCGAGTTCCTCGACATCCGACTCGTCCACTTCCGACCCCGACTGTTCTTCATGATCCTCTTCTTCATCGAGGTGCTGGTCTTTGAACAGCTCCGGGATCGCCTCCGACTGCATTCTGGAAACCTCGTGTCTTCGAGCTCGACGGTTTCTAATCGTCGACTTGGAGGAGAATGCTGCGCAGGCTTCGCAGTCCCTGGATTCGTGTTCAGGCGATAGGCAGAGGTTGCACACCTCGTGTAGGTCCTTGTGTGGGAACTTAGCACCACACGTTGGACATTTCTTAAATGGAGTCCTTTCCATGGACTCCGGGCTTGACCACGTCGAGAAAGGCCTCCTGTTCGTCGACGTAGATCTAAGTTTTTCTTCGATGTTGGAGTCGAAACGCGTCGGAATGGAAATGAAATCGCGTTCGATAACATTCCCGTCGAATTGGAAAGGGAATACGCGCCGAAAAGTCACTTCTTTCCGAAGTCGATCTGGAGCGCTTCAATCCTCATCCGAACCCGATGGCGGAAAAAAACAATCCAAGGATGGAGCCGATGCCCATGCACACTAGCAACCAAAGGAGGAGTCACCAAGATACAAAAGACTCTCCAAGAGAAAAACAAGTGCAATCATCCGAGCCCAACACCAGATGGCGATCTATTCATAATGTACCATCTGCAGCCCATATGCCTCGAACATATATGTATTTTATATGTGGTCCGGGATCCCACACATGGGCGAGGATAATTCATAGATTATGACTATTGATGAGTATACCCTGGATGAGAACTAAACTTTACAACTCCTCTCTGCGGGAGCGAGACCTGGAGGAACACCCATCATGCCTGCGCTGGCAAACGGCGATAGGCAACCACATCACGATGGAGGTCTGGACAGCATGTTGTTTAGAGTTCATGGGTTGCTTGTGCCTGATTCTTTATGTACAGTTTTGCGTTATGACCTTTATGCTTTGTCTTGAATGTAACCAATAAAATCTCAATGAAAAAATGTAAAAAGGTTGAGGCGTGCAGAAACGTTCTGTATGTGTTGTAGTCATTTCTTGAGTTTGGCCGAGGTTCCCGCATAGAGGGCGTTGCCATAGTCCAGTCTGCTGCTGATGAGGGCCTGGGTGACCATCCTTCTGGTTTCGGTGGGGATCCATTTGTAGATCTTGCAGAGCATGCTGAGAGTGTTGAAGCAGGAGGAGATGGCGTTGACTTGCTGGGTCATTGACAGTGATGAGTCCAGGATGAACCCCAGAATGCGTGTGTGGTCGGTGGGCGTCGGTGCAGCTCCCAGCGTGGCCGGCCAACAGGAGTCGTCCCAGGCGGAGGGGGTGGAGCCGAGGATGAGGACTGCGTCTTGGCCGAGTTCAGTTTCAGGCGGCTGGTCTTCATCCATTAGGCGACATTCCTTCGTGGAGGTTGGTTTTGGCTGTGGTGGGGGCCTTGGTGAGGGAGAGGATCTGTTGGTGTTGGTGAGGATCTGGAGAGGATCTGTTGGTCGTTGGTGTATGAGATGATGTTGAGATCGGACGATGTTGGCAAGCGGTGCCATGTAGAAGTTGAGTGTCTGGCTGAGGGACGATCCTTGGGGTACGCCACAGATGATCTTGGTGTCTTTAGATCGTAATGGAGGGAGGAGGACACTCTGGGTTCTGCCTGTGAGTAAGGAGGTGGTCCAGTCCAGGGCTTTGTCGCGGATCCCTGCATATTGGAGGCGTGTGTGAAGGGTGTGGTGGCAGACGGTGTCGATGGCGGACGAAAGGTCCCAGGAGGATGAGGGCTGCAGTTTGTCCGTTGTCCAGCAGGGTCCTGATGTCGTCGGTGGTGGCGATGAGGGCTGTTTTGGGTTTTTGGTTGCTGTGGAATCCGGATTGGAACGGGTCCAGGATGTTGTTCTCTTTGAGGGAGAAGGTCAGTTCCCTGTTGACAATCTTCTCGATGACTTTCGCCGAGTAGGGAGATGGGGCGGAAGTTCTTGAGGTCCTTAGGTCCGTCTTGGGTTTCTTGAGTAAGGCGTTGATCTCGGCGTGCTTCCAGCTCTCCGGGAAGGTGGCGTTCTCAAAGGAGTGGTTGATGATCGTGCGGTGATGGGGTGCAATGGTGGAGCTTGCTTTGTTGAAGATGTGGTGGGGGCAGGGGTCTGATGGTGAGCCGGAGTAGATGGTGTTTGTGATTTTGATGGTGTCATCATCGTTGACATGGGTCCAGGAGAGCAGGGGGTCGGTGTGGCTGGGGGGCGGTAAGTCTGAGGTGTCGGTGGTTGTTGTGGGGGGGGGGGGCCTGGTTTTTGAAGCTGTCATGGATGTCTGCGATCTTGCGGTGGAAAAAGGTGGCTAGGAAGTCGCAGATGTGATGGCAGGATGTCATTGGAGTTGGAGCTGGGGTTGGAAAGTTCCTTCACAATGTTGAAGAGCTCTTTGCTGTTGTGTGCGTTGTTGTCGATGCGTTCCTTGAAGGAGGTCCTATAGGCGGTTCGGATGAGTTGGTGGTGTCTGCGGATGGCGCTTTTGTGGGCTGCATTGCTGTCCGGAGTCTGTTCGTGGTGCCACATCTTCTCGAGCCTTCTGCAGGTCTGCTTGGATGCCTGGATGTAGCCGGTGAACCAGATGGCCTTTCTGATGGTGCTTCTGTTTGAGGGTTTCTTGATCGGGGAGAGAGTGTTGGCGCAATCGTCGATCCATTGCCTGAGGTTGCGGGCGGCAGCAGTATCGGTGTCGGCGGTGTCAGTTGGTGGGTTACGGGCGAGGGTGGTGATAAGCTGGTCTACGGTGATTTTGCTCCAGCTGCGACGTGTGTGAGTGGTGCGTGGGGGGTTTCTCGAAGGTGAAGTGGATGCAGCGGTGGTCGGTCCAGTGGAGTTCAGTGGTGTGGCTGAAGGTGACGTGGTTGCTGGCGGAAAATAGGGGGTCGAGCGTGTGTCCAGCGGAGTGGGTGGGAGTCGTGACAAGCTGTTTGAGTTAGAGGTTGGCGAGTTCGATGAGCAGGGTGGTGGAGTTGCCTTCATTGGTGTTCTCGAGGTAGAATTTCAGGTCTCCGAGGAGGATGTAGTCCGTGGATGCAAGGGCGTATGTGCTGATTAATTCGGCGATGGAGTCGCTGAACTGTGGCCGGGGTCTGTAGATGAGGGTTCCTCTGAGGGTGGTGTTGGGGTCGACATGGATCTGGAAGTGTAGGTGTTCGGCGGCGTTGAGGGTAGGTCGGGGCTGCTCGAGATTCTGAGGGTGTTTCTGTGGACGATGGAGATTCCTCCTCCTGCTCCGTTGGTGTGGTCTCTGCAGGTGATCTTGTAGCCATCCGGGATAGCTATAGCGATGTCAGGGGATGTCATCTAGGTTTCTGTCAGGGGAGAAAGAGTCAAGTAGGTCCCAGAGTTTGATGGTGTGCTTGCGGGCGGAGCGGGTGTTGAGTAGTATGCATCTGAGGTGGTTGCGTCCTACCCCGGTGGGCGAGGTGGCAGCTCCGAGACTGGTGAAGCTGCAGCTCTGGCAGGAGAAGGGTCCTGGGGTGTGCTTCGGGGTGGCCCGGAAGCAGGTGTATCATCGGCCGGCGTTGAGTGCGTGGAGGGTGCTGGCGTCGTAGTGGCAGCGGGCGTCGTGGCGTTCGCAGGGCCACGGGAGTCTGGCGCTGGGCACGGTCCAGGCGCAGACGGGCTTGCCTTTGACGCACCAGCGGCACGCCCGCTGCCCGTGTCCGCCATAAGAAGGGGAGGTGGGAGGGAGGAGCAGCTGGGAGGCGGGAGCAATTGGGCGAGCGAGGGGGTGCGGGCCGCATAAACAATGACAGACTCTTATTTCTCCACATGAAGCATGGGAACAGACTGAGGTGATAGGTGGTTTGAGGCCTCTGGGGGCTCAGGTGCCTTTAGATCTGACCAATGAATGGCCTGTTCGTCACTTGCTTCGACGTATGGGCGGAAGACTAGCACAGAAGAATAAAAGGCTAGTGGATCTGTTCGACTTACAAGAGATGTGACGAGGTCCTACTGCTATGTCCTTTGATCTGAACATAAAATCAGACTTTGAAGTGAACAACACGCAGTCACCTTTTCATTCGGATGTTCTGTCCCATACTGTAAATGAAGATAGCTTATGGCACACATATGGACAAAATGTTGTAGAACCAAAAGGTTTTAGACCTGTGAGGACTTTGGCATAACATGCCAATGCTGGTATGGTAGGATGCTGGATGCAGAAAAAGCAGATGAGGCAAAAATATCCAATGTAAGCCTTGGTTGGGGAGGGGTAGATGGCAATGACTTGAAGAGGTGACAGCCACTGTGTAACCTGTGTACAGGAGAATGTATGGTGATGTAAATTGTTCTTAATGCCAGATAAGTGCATATACAGCCATCCAAAATATGTTCTGTCTCACACATATAAGGATAACTAGGTTTTTAAGAAAAAGGAAGAACAGGGAAACAACTTTGAAACCCCACTGGAGAATCCAGACATTTTGGAGTAGACGCGTCACCCACTAAACAGTGGAATGCTTCATCATCGTCAGGGCGGATTCGGGCATGAATGGGAGTTCTTATATAAATTATCTATCTGGCTTAAGCAGGTATTCAGTTTGAGTGAAGAAAGATTTTAAAACAACCTCATGGTACACCCTGTCATAAGTACTATTTATTGATAGGTTTCCAATTAAGTGTTATTTTCTCAATCACCCATGATTTTTGCTGACATGTTTTGGCCCTCAAAACGAGCCTATATGGGTAAGCGGCCTTCCTCAGGGCTAAACACGTGTCCCTGCCTATTCTGGCATGCATTGCATGCACTTCAATGAGGCATAAGGCTCTCACCTGAAAAGAGTGTCCTCCTGTATTTGAGGGATAGCCTAACTTTTTTCACAGATCATGCTTGCATGGCAGGGGTGACCATCCTATTGTCATACATACTCCAAGGAAATGTTCTCGCTTGATCACCTGGATGAGCCTAAGCTGCAAAGTGGGATACATGGAGAATGGCCAATAGATATATAAACCACAGTGTGTAAAAAAGATCCTTACTCAATGATGTTCAATCGTACTGCTTAACAAGTGACAATTGGGAACTGGTAATATGGCTTAAATTTCGACACCAAGAGCTATATATTGTTTTCCTTTTTGAGGCGGTATGGCACACAAAGTGCAATGTTGAAAGAAACACATTTGACCCATGAAGAAAGTAAACAAAACTGGAGAGGTCTTTTATATGCTTCAATCTACTCCAACTATGCAAGGGGAGTGCTGACATGGATGACGATGGGTCCCACTTAAAAGATAAATCTGATCCTGGGCCTGATAGTCTGCTATTTTGCACGACTGATGGCCAAGATATCTGCAATGTCAATATTGATGCCACCAAGATTGACTACAAAAATGTCTTCAAGTCACTGCTCCATACATTAACTCTGGAATATTATAGGCAGGCAATTAGAACTGTGTAATGAATGGCCTATTGAACAGGTACCCTTCTAAGGCAGCTAATAATGCCAGCTATGATGGCCTCTTTAAAGCTGCAATCAAACGTTTACACCTTGTGGAACAGGTCTTATCTTGTTACTATCCTACAGCAGGAACACGTAGCAGAATAGATTACATACTTGTTCATTATGAACAAACTCACAAGAATAGTAGAGCAGCATATGTAACAAACTTTCGTTCATACCATTAAACTTTGATTATCACACTAGCATGTAATTCTGGCGGAGCTAAGATGATTCCCATATGACTATTATGAACCGAATCGCTGTCTGACCTGGCATTCATAACCAGACTATAAGAATCAAGTTCACAATATTTTGAACGTAATTAGGGTAGTCCTGACACTAGAACCATGGAATGGGAACCTTTAAAAATGCTGGTTAGAATTTGTAACCGACCACGTAACAGGGAACAGGAAGATCCCCTACGCCGTAATTGATTTTATTTTGCACTATTGTAACACACTGTAACATGCTGCAAGTGCCAGTTCTGTAACCTTTCTTTTTGCATCCTCTGTGCAGTGAAATTCTTTTGTTGATGATTATTAAATAAAAACAGAATTATAAAAAAAATGCTGGTTAGAAGGAAATGAATGGCCAAGACACATGGACTAAAATGCAACTGCAAATACTCAAGCAACAAGGAGGAAACCCGGCAGCAACACAAAAAAGATATGCCACCGCAGGCAGACTGTACCCCTGCTTGAGTTACTTTAAAAAACAGATTTGACACATCAGAGATGCTTCATAAATATACCATCACAATACAAAGACAGGAGTTACACAGGGCAGGAGATATGAAGGGGCGATCTCTTGCCTGCTTCTGAAAAGAGCGAGCACATGAACCCATTGAACTCTTAAGGGATGCCAGAAGAAAGGAAATTGTTACCTAAGTGGGTAGAAATTATGAATTTTACACACATCTAAAAGGTCTATATGCACAGAAAAACAACCAAATCCCACTGTAGCTGAGAGATACTTGGCAGACCTCCCCCGGAAATGCCCGACTCAAGAGAAGACAAATAAATTAGATCAGCCATCCCATGACAGATGAGACAGTGGACATAACAAAGGAAATCCAAAGTATGAAAACCCCAGGAAACGACAGATTCCTTACAGAACTCTGTCAGGCATTTGCAGGGACGTTTGAGGACACATTTTGAGCAGTTTATCTAGAGGCATATGGTGTGGGCATGTTGCCTCTCACTATGATTGAGTCGCTGATTGTACTCATCTTGGAGACTAACATGGACCCAAACGAGTTAACGTCATATTGGTCTCAGTCCATGTCAAATGTAGATGCAAACATTTTAGTTGAAAACATTGGCTGGTGAGTAGGCAGCTAGGCCAGTTGATACGATGGGGAATACAGGTGGGCACAACTACTCATATTGTATCGCTCTACGTAGATGAAGCTCTGGTCTACTCGAAAAACCCAAAGAACTTGCCTGCATCCTTCTAAACCTGTTTGATCTACATGGAGCACTTTCTAGTCTGACCAAATGCAAACTATTCCCTATAGCAGGAATTAAGGATCCGACTGTGGACTCACTACTTCGCTGGGCTTCACTTGGATAGTTTGATTTGCTGATACTTGTGCATATGCTTACTGCACAATGTGGAAGCAAGGCATGATTTGAACATGGACAGGATGGTGACAGGGCGCAAGCTCTCTGTCACATTTTGGAATATACTGCACAGTTGGTAAAATGCAGGGTTGCGTTGAAAAACACAGTTTTCTTACACAGGTGTTTATATCAATGATCTCAAAAAGTGTTTTTAAGGAGTTAGACCAACAATTAGTCTCCTCGATATGGGCTGGAAAACAAAGCAGTGGAAAATTGGAAACTTTATAATTAGAGTGGGGCAAGGGAGAATTGATCTACTTTAACATGGAATTACTCTATATCGTGGCCCGTTACAGCTTGCCGTCCACAGACTCAAGGAAAGCAAGTGGGAAAATACCCTGCTCAAGGGACACATTCAATGCCAAAATGTCCAGTTTCATATGTCTTATATTGCTGGTAAAATCTGTATTAGATGGGAAAGGTAAGTAAAAGTAGTAATGAAGCACCCCCATTTGCAACTGATATGAAGGTGAGAGCCACCTTTCTGTTTCACCCGATAGCAAACGATATGGCAGTGGAACAATGGAGGGTGAATGGGTTTGAGACACCAGGTGGCGTGTATCCAGAGAAGATATTTCTGAATTGCTGAACTGCAGGAATGTTTTCATAATAGATGCGCACATTTTCTACAATACACCCAGACGGACCAAACCTTTACAGAAATGTGGGCTAATTTCCTGAAGGACTATAGAATCATTATAGAATCATTATAGCCATTGATCTTTTCCGAGATTTTTCCCACTACTAATGTTTAATAACCTCTGCATTTTGTAACAACCAATGTTGAGTAAGATCGGAAGCATCAGCCGCAGGGTCCCCATCAGTATCTGGGATCTTTAGAAGCACCACCAATGTTTCCCAAGCCCTCGCTGCCTCCAATGCTTTCTTGCTCCCTGCCCGTTTTGCTAGTTGTAACCGAACAATGCCTTTGCATTCCGCCCATTTAATAATTCGGTCTTCCATCTCTTAATATTTGTGTCCTTCTTTGCCCTCTAATGTGTAGAAATATCTCGTTTAGCTAATAGTAGACCCAAATCTAGGAATCTGCTTGTGACCTTATTTTTGGACGTGTGGGGAAACCAATGTAAGAGGCAGGATCCCATAGCCGGCTCCAATTCCCTGTCAGTGATGTCAGTCAATAATGTGACCACATCCACCCAAAAAGCCTCCAGCTGGGGACAATCCCACAACATATGTAGAAAATCTGCTCCCTCCTTATAACAGTATAGGCATGCTGCTGATCTAATGTAAAAATATTTGTTAATTTTCGCTGGGGTGAGATATGCTCTATGCAACATATAAAAATGCACCAGTTGGAAATGGGTATTCCTAGTACTCTTCCATGCCCTTTCCACCAGCTCAGCCCAGGGCTTTTCTGGAATCATGTCTCCCATGTTCTCTTCCCATTTTAGACTCAGTGCAGTCAAGGGAACTAGCATTTTGAGCGTCAAACGTTTATAGAGACCGGTGACCGCTTTAAAGGTTCCTGCCACTGACACTATATACTAGCATCCCATCGACGTCTGTGGTTGATTTAAGCCCTCCTGACAATGTTTCTGAATAGCTGCATGAAAGCGCAGAGTGGAGCAAAGTAATCTCCTCTGGATAGGTCATATGGTTCCTGTAAATCATTGAAGGGGATCAATGTATTGCCCTCACACAAGTCTCCTAGTGTGGATAGACCTTGCTCGCTCCAAATTACCAGCGCTTACCAGTTACTCCCGTGTGGCAATGCATCACACATGGACAAGGTGATTTCAGGTGCATAGGGACATATAATCTGTGCACACTTCAGACTCCTATTCCAGCATTGTCGCGCTGTTCGTAATGCACCCGGTATAGCTTGAAGCAGAATGGGCAATTTGGAAATAATTTGGGACAATACCCACATGGAAACACGCCGGAACCACCTCACCCCACCGATGACGACCCCCTGACAACCTGGGCCAACGTGAGCATCGAAGACACAATCAAGACCATGGGCACAATCCACTCCGGCTCGCCGTCTGACCCTTTTCCAAACCACATCTTCAACAAAGCTGGCAGCTCCATTGCACCCCACCTACGCAACATCATCAACCCCTCCTTCCAGACCGCGACCTTCCCTGAAAGCTGGAAAAACGCTGAGATCAACGCCCTACTAAGGAAACCCAAGGCGGACCCGAGCGAACTGAAATTCCTCCGGCCCATTCCCTGCTTCCGTTCCCAGCTAAAGTAATCGAGAAGATAGTCAACATCCAGCTCACCCGCTACATCGAAGACAACAGCATCCTGGACCCCTCCCAGTGAGGTTTACGCAGCAACCAGAGCACCGAGACCGCCCTCATCGCCGCAACACACACGACAACAGAATACAACGGCGAGATGGCGGCCCTCATTCTCCTGGACCTCTCCGCCGCCTTCGACACCGTCTGCCACCGCACACGACTCCACGACGTAGGGATCCGAGACAAGACCCTGGACTGGACCTCCTCCTTCCTCTCCGGCAGAACCCAGAGAGTCCGCCTCCCCCCATTCTGATCCGAAGCCTCTGAGATCATCTGCGGCGTCCCACAGGGATCCCCCCTCAGCCCAACGCTGTTCAACGTCTACATGGCGCCTATAGCACGCATCACCCGACATCACAACCTCAACATAATCTCCTACGCAGACGACACGCAACTGATCCTCTCCCTCACCAAGGACCCCCTCACCGCCAAATCCAACCTCCACCAGGGAATAAAGGCCGTCGCCGACTGGATGGAGGATAGCCGCCTTAAACTGAACACAGACAAGACGGAGATCCTCATCCTCTGGCCCAATCCCTCAGCTTGGGACGACTCCTGGTGGCCCGCATCACCCGAGGACACCCTCCGCACCCACCAACCACGCACGCAACCTGGGAGTCATCCTCGACTCGAAACAAATAGTTTCTTACCTGTCGGTGTAGTTTTGCAGCTTGAAGATCTTTCTGTATTTCACTATGTTGTGCATTATTCCGCGGTCTAGTGGTTGGGTTCGGAATCCTAGTCTTTTTTTTTTTTAACCAAGGTGGGCGTCGAAGTCCCACCTTTCGGTGTCCTTCCTGTGACGTCGGCATGCTTCCTGCGGAAGCTCCCACCCTTGTGCGCAATCTTCGGATTCCTTTTTTCTCGTTTTGTGTTCGGTTTGCGAATCCTTGGCAATGTTCAAGTAAGTGATTTACCCGCTTTGTCCTTTAAGGTGTCTGTTTCAGTATTGTCCGTGTTTTACCACCGTCTTCTCCAGCCTCATCTTTCTGGCCGAGGTGGGTGGGTTCGCTAGTGAATCCAGAAAGATCTTCAAGCTGCAAAACTATACCGACAGGTAAGAAACTATTCAGTTTGCAGCGTGAATCTTTCTGGATTCACTATGCTGTGCATAGACTTAGTAGTTGTTTGGTATGTTTGTGGCGGCTGGGTGGAAGATGAGCGTTGGTTGTTGAATATATGTTGAAGCACCTTCTGTCCTACTTGTGCTTCCTTGTTCATTTGTATATCCACACAGTAGTGCTTAGTGAAGCACAAGTTACTACTTGTGTAACGATATATCTGTAAGAGACATTAGTTAGTGATAGATTCCTTACCTTAGAATATCCCCAGGCGTCAGACTGGATCCGGAAACTTTTGCGTAGCAATACCCCTGCACGCCGGTAGGCGTCGTCTGCGGCTCCGCGTCCGTCGTCGGCGTCGTGAGCGCCGGGATGACGTCGTCGGAGTACTTAGACGGCGCCCATGCGCGCTGACGTCAGTTCTGACACATAGCTTCTCCGCGCCAGATACGCAGAGCCATGATAGAACCAACACTGGTGCCATGAAACTAGGGCCCTGAAAGGGGATGACCTTAACCCTAGATATCGGTTCGCAGAACGGGGAGGATGGGTGGGTCGGTAAGGAATCTATCACTAACTAATGTCTCTTACAGATATATCGTTACACAAGTAGTAACTTGTGCATCTGAAAGAGACACGTTAGTGATAGATTCCTTACCTTAGAATAGATACCCCAGCAATACCAACCCCGGTGGTGGGTCTGCGAACCAATATCACACCAGAAAGTCCTAGAGGACGGAACGGCCAAAGAAGCCATCCCTCCGGACTTGACTGTCCAGGCAGTAGTGTCTTGCGAACATGTGCAGCGAGGCCCACGTGGCTGCCTGACAGATGTCCTGCAGGGGGACACCGCGGCCCAGGGCAGTTGTCGTTGCCGTGGCCCGAGTGGAGTGAGCCCGCAATCCAACCGGGGGCTCCTTCCTCGCCATGGAGTAACATGCTTGGATACACAAGATGATCCACCTGGAGATGGTCCTCTTGTGCACAGCCTTACCCTTCTTTGCGCCCACGTAACCAACGAAGAGTTGGTCATCCACCCGGAATTGGCGTGTGCGATCTAGGTAGTAGGAGAGCGCACGTTTTGGATCCAGACGGTGGAGCCTCTCTTCCTCTTTCGAGGGATGCGGAGGCGGAAAGAAAGTGGGCAAGGTAATGGACTGCCCGATGTGGAAGGCCGTGACAACCTTGGGCAGAAAGGAAGGTCGTGTACGTAACACCACCTTGTCAGGATGAACAGACAGGAAAGGTGGAGAAGAAGAAAGAGCCTGGAGCTCACTCACTCTCCTGGCAGAGGTGATGGCAACCAGGAAGGCAGTCTTCAGAGTAAGGAGACGGAGAGGACAGTTGTGCAGTGGCTCAAAGGGAGCACACATCAGATAAGTGAGAACAAGATTCAAGTCCCACTGGGGCATCACGAAGGGAACAGGAGGGAACATGTGCGTGATGCCCTTCAGAAATCTACTTACAATAGGGGACTTGAATAAAGAAGGCTGATCTGGTAGCCTCAAGAAGGCTGATAGAGCAGAAAGGTACCCTTTAAGAGTGCCCAGAGCAGAGCCCTGCTGGGCAAGGGAAAGAAGAAAGAGCAGCACTTCCGAAAGGGGTGCCGAGAGAGGATCCACAGCCTTTGCTGTGCACCATGCCACAAATCTGTTCCACCGGCAGGCGTATACCGACTTTGTGGAGGGACGCCTGGCTGCCAGAATGATATCACAGACTTCGGGAGGCAAGTCAAATGGCCTCAACTGCCGCCGCTCAATCTCAAAGCTTGTAGGTGGAGACTGGACAGGTTCGGGTGCAGGACCGTCCCCTGCTGCTGCGACAGAAGGTCCTCCCGAAGAGGCAGACGAATCGGGGGATCGACTGACATGCTGAGGAGCTCGGGATACCAGTATCTTCGTGCCCAGTCCGGAGCCACAAGGATAACCTGGGCCCGGTCGCGCCTGATCTTCTTCAGCACTCTGGGCAGAAGTGGTATAGGCGGAAAGGCGTACAACAGACCGCAGCTCCACTCGCGACGAAAAGCGTCTCCGAGCGAGTGCCGCCTTGGAAATTCCAACGTGCAGAACTGATGACATTGCGCGTTCTCTTCTGTGGCGAATAGATCTAACCAAGGCTCTCCCCACTGCTGAAAGAGACCTTGCGCCACGTCCGAGTTCAGACGCCATTCGTGATCCATCATGCACCGGCGGCTGAGTTCGTCCGCCCTGGCATTCAGAGAGCCTGCCAGGTGTTGAACCACCAGGGTCACGCCCTGATGTTCCAGCCACTGCCAGAGGCGCAGAGCCTCCTGGCAGAGGGTCCACGACCCCACCCCGCCTTGTTTGTTGCAGTACCACATGGCGGTGGTGTTGTCGGTGAACACTTGCACTACGCTCCCTCGGACAGAGGGGAGGAATGCCTTCAGTGCTAGACGAATCGCCCGCAGCTCCAGAAGGTTGATATGGAGCCGGGACTCCGCCGGAGACCAGAGGCCTCTGATCTCCGCCTCTCCCATGTGGCCTCCCCAGCCTTGGAGGGACGCGTCCGTCACAACTACGTGCTCCGGTTGGGGTAGGGAGAGGGGTTTGCCACTGACCCAGTCGCGGTCCGTGAGCCACCACTGCAGTTGTCTCGCAGTGCCCTCTGAGATCAGGACATGATCGGACAGGTTGCCCTGATGCTGGGCCCACTGAAACTTCAGGTCCCACTGCAGAGCCCGCATCCGCCACCTGGCGTGACGCACCAGAAGGATGCAGGAGGCCATCAGTCCCAGAAATCAGCAGCGTCAACCTGACCGAGACTCGGGATAACGGCTGGAAGATGGGAACCAGAGCCTGAATATCCCGAACCCGCTGCTCGGGTGGGTAAACCCGAAACTGCGCCGAGTCGAGAACCGCTCCGATGAAGAGGAGCTTCTGAGAGGGACACAGGTGTGACTTCGGCACATTGATGGAGAACCCCAGCAAATGCAGGAGGTCGGCCGTAGTCTGGAGGTGGTTGACGACTGTCTGGGGCGAGCCCGCCTTCAACAACCAGTCGTCGAGGTAGGGGAAGACTGATATCCCCTGCCTGCGCAGATGGGCTGCGACCACCGCCATCACCTTCGTGAACACCCGTGGGGCGCTGGTAAGGCCAAAGGGGAGCACGGTAAACTGAAAGTGCTCTTGGCCTACCGTGAACCGCAGGTAACGCCGGTGGGCCGGCAGGACGGGGATGTGGAAATAGGCGTCCTGCAAGTCCAACGCTACCATCCAGTCTCCTGGGTCCAGGGCAGCCAGGACCTGAGCCAAAGTGAGCATCTTGAACTTCTCCGTCCGGAGGAAGCCGTTGACGTTCCTCAGATCCAAGATAGGGCGTAGGCCCCCTTTGCCCTTCTTGGGTACCAGAAAGTAGTGGGAGTAACAACCACGTCCTACTTCTGGCCCAGGAACGCGCTCGATGGCCCTCTTGGCCAAGAGGGCCGAAACCTCCTCTTGCAGAAGTTGCAAGTGATCCCCCGACACACGGTGGTATTGTGGTGGCATGGATGGAGGGGATGACTCGAAGGGGAGGGAGAAGCCCCTTCGGACAATCTGCAGCACCCACCTGTCCGAAGTGACGGTATGCCAGTGGGAGAGGTGATGGCGAACCCTGCCTCCCACAGGCGTCACATGGGCCTGAAAGGTCGGACTAGGAAGGTTTTGAGGCAGGGGCTGCTGAGGGAGGTGTGGACTGGCCTCGCCGCTGTCCCCGACCACCGCCACGGCGGTTCCCACGTCCGCCACCGCGTTGTTGGACATTCTGCGGCGCGTGGCTGACGGTACGTGGTGGGGCGCCCCTTCCGTGGCCACGAAAGGAGCGAAAGGCACCCGATTGCTGGCGTGGGGCCGTAAGGCCCAAGGACTTGGCCGTGGCCCTGGAGTCCTTGAAACGCTCCAGCGCATGGTCTGCCTTGTCGCCGAAGAGGCGACGGCCATCAAACGGCATGCCCAGGAGGGTGGCCTGGACATCGGCCGAGAAGTTGGCGGACCTCAACCAGGCGTGGCGTCGAACCGCCACCGTCGTTGCCATCGCCCTGCCCAGTGAGTCCGTAGTATCCAGCCCACACCGGATAGAAAAGCGTGCTGCATCTCGGCCGCCCGCCAGGGCTTGGCTGAGTTTAGCCTGGACCTCCTCCGGGCATCTAGGCAGCACCTCCGCAACCGTGTCCCACAGGGTGTGGGTGTAGCGGCCCAAGAGACAGGCGGTGTTCACAGACCGCAGCCCTAAGCTCACAGACGAGAAAACCTTCTTCCCGAACTGTTCATATCTCTTGGATTCCCTGTCGGGCGGGGCCGACGGGAATGCGGATTGGGAGTTTGAGGCCTGGATGACCAGACTCTCGGGGGTGGGATGGGTGGACAAAAAGCATGGGTCGCCCGGTGCCGGGCGGTAGCGTCTGGCCACGTTCCTGTCCACAGGGGGGCCTGTGGCGGGCTTGGACCAAGTGCCCAGAAGATCGTCACACAAGGCCTCATTGAACGGCAGGAGGGGCTCCGTGGAGACGGACTGCTGTTTGAGGACCTCAGTGAGGAGATTAGCCCTCACGGCCGCGACGGGGAGCTGAAGGTTTAAGGCCTTAGCTGCCTTCGTCAACACTACGCTGTAAGCAGAACCCGCCTCCGAAGCCACAGTCGGGGGCGACGTAAATCCAGTGTCTGGCGAGGTGTCAATACCACTGGCCTCCCCAAGCTCATATGTCCAGTCCTGATGCGACTGGCAATCACGTGCCAGAGGGTCCTCGGACCCCTCCCATTGCTCCTCGTCACCTGGCTCCTGGAAACCAGGATTAACAGCCAGGGCCTCCTCGTGGAGATAAAATTCTCCCAAGGCCGACGGAATCGGCGCCCAGCGGCGCCCTTCCGACTCCTGAGCAGGACCGTAGGAGACATTGGGGGCGGCAACCACATCGGCTGCCGGGGACGACACCTGAAGGGACGGCGCCGGCGAGGTCGTAAGGTCGACCGGCGAGGTCCCGGATCCGGAGCCGGATCCAGCGAGGTCGTGCGGCGCCGGGACCGAAGTCGTCAGCGGCGCCGGGGCCGAAGCACCCGACGTCGTCGGGGCCGAAGCGCCCGACCCGGAAGGACCTCCAGACGGAACCGATCGGCCCGAAGGCGCCACGGGAACCGACTGAGGAGGGAGGGCCCTCATGGCCATGAGGTACCTCTCGACCTCCTCCTGCGACGCGCCGTGCTCAGGGACCCGAAGGTGTGGGGCAGGCGGCGACGCTTGCGACTCCCGCGGAGCCGCGTGGGCGGTGTCGCCCGAGCCCCCGGCCGCATCGTGCGAGCGTCGGGGCGGGTCGGAGGATCGATGGTGTCGCTCCGACCTCTCATGCCTCTTACCTGAGGACTTGGAACCAGACGATCGGTGTCCACTTCCGGAACGTCGATGACTCCGACCTCGCGACCTGTCCCTCGACCTCCCGTGGGACCGGGACCCGGAGTGGCGCGGGGCCGACTGCCTCAGCTCGAGGCGCTTGCGGGACCGCTCCCGCCTAGCCTTCGACGTCAGGGCCCGGCAGTCGGAGCAGGATCGATCGTCGTGGTCGAGGCCTAAGCACTTCAGGCACCGGCGATGGGGGTCCGTGACCGACATGAGTCGGCCGCACTTCGAACAAGGCTTGAACCCGGGCATCCCTGGCACCGATAGTCGAGAAGTCGACTAAAGAGAAGATCAAAAGGGATCAAAAAACTTTCAGTCAAAAAGTGACTGGGGGTAGAGCTTCTTCCGGATCTGCGCTAGCTGGCGCGGAAAAAAGAAGAACTGACGTCAGCGCGCATGGGCGCCGTCTAAGTACTCCGACGACGTCATCCCGGCGCTCACGACGCCGACGACGGACGCGGAGCCGCAGACGACGCCTACCGGCGCGCAGGGGTATTGCTACGCAAAAGTTTCCGGATCCAGTCTGACGCCTGGGGATATTCTAAGGTAAGGAATCTATCACTAACGTGTCTCTTTCAGATCGTGTGCGCTGAAGCCCATGTTGCCGCCAGGCATATACCTTGAATGGGTGTGTCAGCCAGGAAGGCTATCGTTGCTCCCTTTTTCCTAGTAGAGTGGGCCCGTGCCCCCTCTGATAGTTCTTGATCTGCTTGTTTGTGGCAGAATTGTATAGTTTGTGCGATCCATCGTACGATGGTTTTTCTTTGTTACTGGTCTACCCAGGAAACTGTTTGCGGAGGACACAAAGAACTGCTTTGTCTTCCTGTGTTTCTTGGTTCTTTCTATATATTGCATTACTGCCCTTCTTGCTTCCAGAGTGTGCAGTGCTCTCTCTGCGCTTGTGGCCGGTTTCTGAAAGAAGCTTGGTATTTGCACTGTATGGCTGATGTGGAACCTCATAAAGTGTGGGTCCGTTCTCATCACCACCCTATCATTGTTTATCTGGATGTAGGGTTCTTGTAGTGTTAGCGCCTGTAGTTCGCTCTCCCTGCGCAGCAAGGTGATTGCCGGCAAGAAGGCTGTTTTCATTGTTAGCATTTGTAGGGAGGCCTTATGAATGGGTTCAAAAGGCGCTTTCATGAGCTGTGTTAGGACTAAATTAAGGTTCCATGCCGGCGGCGGCATCCTCTTTGGTGGTGCGATCCTTTTTGCCCCTTCCAGGAACTCTTTACTATCTGTGATGTAAAGAAACTCTTCCCTGTTTCTCCTCTTGTGTAGGCTACTATTGCTGCCAGGTGTACTCTCAGCAAGGATGAGCTCATCTTTGCCATCAGCAAGTGCGTGAGATACCTTAGCACCGTTGATTCTCTTGTCATCTTCTTATGTAGCTTCTTCTTGCTGCACCATTGTGTGAACCTCTTCCATTTCGCCACATAGCACCTTCGTGTGCTAGGTCTCATAGCCTCTCTTAGTACCCGCAGGGTGCTCTCAGGTAACCTCAGGTGCGCAAACTCTATGTCTTCAGGAGCCATGCTGCCGAACTTGTGGGGAGCACCTTGTGTCATTTCCACTACCTGTGAGTACCAGGTCTGCCTGGCCCACTGTGGTGCCACCAGGATCAGAGTCATGTTGCTGGTTCTGCACTTGTTGAGTACTCTGTGTATCAGTGGTATCGGGGGAAAGTGTAAGCAAATGTTTTCGACCAGCTTATCTATAGGGCATTCCCCAGGGATCCTTCCCATGGTTGCCTGGATGCGAAGCTTTGGCATTTTGCATTCAGGTGTGTTGCAAATAGGTCTATTGTCGGTGTTCCTCACCTTCTGAATAGCCTTAGCGTTTCCTGCGTATTGAGCTCCCACTCGTGGGATGCCGATGTCGGTCTGCTGAGCCAGTCTGCTTCCACATTGTCTTTCCCTGGTAGGTGTAAGGCTAGCAGGTCTATTTTTAGTGGGATGGCCCATCTCCAGATCTCCTGTGCTAGGTTCGATAGCGGAGCTGATTGTGTTTCTCCCTGTTTATTGATGTAGAACATCGTTGTTGTGTTGTCTGTTTGGATCAACGCTCTCTGGTTGTACAGTTTTGTCTGGAAGGCTTTCAGGGCGAGAAACACTGTCTTTAGTTTCAGGTAGTTGATGTGTTTGACCGCATCCGCTGGAGTCCACAGACCCCTCACCCTGAGTTTGCTCATGTGTGCTTCCCATCCCTTCTGGGATGCATCTGTGGTGATGGTCACTGTTTGGGTCGGTGGTGTTAGAGGCTTCCCTTCTGTTATGTTCTCCTTGTTCCACCACAACATCTCCTCCTTCACTGCGTACGTTACAACCACTAGATCTTCCCAACTTCCTGTAGCTTGTGACCATTCTTGGAATGGTCTCATGTGGAGGTGTACATTTGGTACCAAATGTATGCAGGAGGCCATCATGCCCATGACCTTGCTCACTGTCCTCATCGTCAGAGCTTGCCCCTTCTGATCGAGGCGCGTCTCCTTCAGCAGTGCCAGTGTCCTATTGTTGCTGGGGAACACCTTGCTCTGTATGGTGTTGATCTGTGCTCCTAGGAAGATTTTTACTTGCTCTAGTTCCATAGAGGATTTCCCCCAGTGAATGGAGAATCCCAGGTCCATCAGTGTGCACTGTGCTGCGCACTGCAAGGACATGCAAGGAGCACTGCGCTGTGCGTGCTCCTTTCATGTCCTGTGTGAACTTGCCTTTATTAGCCAGTCGTCCAGGTAAGGGTATACATGGATCCCTTCCCTTCTTAGGTGCGCTGCCACTGCTGCGAGGCACTTGGTGAAGACCCTTGGTGCGGATTTTAGTCCGAACGCTAGGGCTTTGAACTGGTAGTGATCTTTGCTGATGGTAAATCTCAGTAGATGTTTGTGCTGCCTGTTCATTCGGATGTGCAGGTAGGCATCTTTGAGGTCTATGGTGGCCATGAAATCTCCGTTCCTTATCTGGGGAATGACCTCCTACAGGGAAATCATCTTGAACTTTTGTGTTTTTAGGTACTTGTTCAGGAACCTTAGGTCCAGGTTGGGTCTTAGTGTTTCGTCCACCTTTGGTACCAGGAAGTAGGTGGAGTACACTCCCTTGTTCCTTTCTCGGTATGGTACTGGTTCGATGGCCTTCTTTTGGAGCAGTTCTTCTGCTTCTTTTTGAATGAGCTCTAGCTCTTTTCCTGACTGCGCCTTCTTTTTTGGTTTCCTGTTTGGCGGTGTCCTTTCCAATTCTATGCAGTATCCGAACTGTAGGATGTCGAGTATCCATTTGTCTGTGGTTATCTTATTCCACTCCTGGAAGAAATTACTTAGCCTGCCTCCTACTGGTGGTACATGTTCGTTCATTTTTGGTCTGTATAACACTGTGTTGGTCTTTTTGTGCTCCACCCCGGGAGGCATTGCACGGGTGGGCAGGTATTGCGTGACGGAGTCTCTTTGAGGTGGGTTGTTGGCCCCCTCTTTTATTTTGCCCACGTCCGTTCGCCCCCCCCCCCGCAAAAGGACTGGCCCCTTTGCTGGTGGTGCCAGGTTTGTTTTTGGTGACCCTGCTGTGTTTGGCTGCCTCCCTTGGAATGTCTGGTGCGACGTTCCTGGCTGGTTCCCCCCTCTTCCGTTCGGTCTACGTGACGGGGTACCCCTTTTCATTCCTCTGAATTGTAAGGCCTCCATGGACCTTGCAGTTTCGTTATCTTTTTTAAGCTGGGTGAGTTTTTTGTCCACCGGCGCCCCAAACAGTGTCTCCCCATTGAACAGGGTGCTAAGGATGTTGTGCTGTACCTCTGGTTTGAAGCCTGAGATCCTGAGCCAGGCCTGCCTTCTCTCAGTGATTCCCAACATCATCAGCCTGCTGGATGTGTTTGCTACATCCAAGGCTGTTTTGAGGCAAGAATTTGCCACATTCTTTCCCTCCTCCACAAGGTCTGACGCTCTTTGTTGGTACTCGTCTGGGAGGTGCTTCATCAGCTGGCCAATTTGTCCAGGATTAGGTACTGGTGCCTGTTCAGTAGGGCGTTTGAGTTTGCCATGCGCCAGTGCATTGCTGCATTCCTTTCTATCTTTCTCGCAGTTAGGTCCATCCTCCTGCTTTCCTTGCCTGGTGGTGGCCCTGATGTCGTTGGCACATTTGTCCTTTTCCTTTCGGTCGCCGTAATAATGGAGTCCGCTGTAACTGCCCCTCTGATGTATGGAGGATCTTTAATGGAGTGCTTATATTTCTTCTCCGTCCTCGGCGTAACTGACCTGCATGTCGCCGGTTCCTTGAACGCCTCCTTCCCCTGGGCCATGACACTCTCAAGCATGGGGAGGTACTGGCTCCTAGTCTGTGTGGGGAGCAGGGTCTCCAAGAGGAAGTTTGCTTTTGGTTTTTCCTCATCAAGCTGGACTCCAAACGCCGCTGCTGTGTTCTTGATGACCATATTGTACACCCCAATGTTATCTGGCGGCGAAGGCCTCGAAGGGTACGTGTCCACGGCCTCTTCTGGGCTTTCGGTGTTGAGGTCCTGTGTCACCGAGGATGCCGATCCGAGGGTCGTCTGCTGGTCGTCGTCACCCTCCTCCTCGTAGTAGAAGGCTTCTTCCTCTGGATGTTCCTGGGTCTCTGGACTTTTCGGCGGCTCTTCGGCCTCAAAGTCCTCCTCCTCTTCTATCTCGACGATCACCGTCGCTGGCTTCGACGGAATCGTGAACCTCTTCATCTTTTCGACGAACTCCTTCTTTCTTTGCAGGAAGTTATCCATTTCGGCCTCGAGCCGTCTTTTCTTTCTTTCCAGTTTGGTGGCCTGTTCGGCGTCGGACGGTTCGGCTGAACTCTTCGCCGTCTACATCGACGAAGTGGGCTTCGGGTCCTTTGTCAACGTCGAAGCGACCTTGGGGGCCTTTCCTTCGAAGTCGAACGTTCCTTTTCGGGGACGTTTTTCGATGACCTTGGCTTTTCGCTGGTCTTCGCCGCCTGGGAGTCCTTCTCTAAGGATCCGCTGGGCTGTTTGTCCTTCAATCAATCAATCAATCATGGAATCATGGAATTTATAGAGCGCGCTACTCACCCGTTAGGGTCTCAAGGCGCTGGGAGGCGGGGTGCTGCTACTGCTCGAAGAGCCAGCTCTTGAGGAGCCTCCTGAAGCTGAGGTGGTCCTGGGGCAGTCGTAGGTGCGTGGGGAGGGAGTTCCAGGTCTTTGCTGCAAGGTAGGAGAAAGATCTTCCTCCTGTGGTGGCTCTGCGGATCTGTGGGATGACGGCGAGGTTGATGGAGCGGAGCCGGCGGGTGGGGACGTAGAACGTGAGTCTGTTGTTGAGGTATACTGGGCCCATGAGTGCTTTGTGTGCGTGGGTGAGTAGTCTGAATGTGATTCTCTTGCTGACGGGGAGCCAGTGGAGGATTCTCAGGTGGGGAGAGATGTGGTCGCGTCTGGGGATGTTGAGGATGAGTCGTGCGGACGCGTTTTGTATGCGTTGGAGACAGTTCTGGAGTTTGGCGGTTGTTCCGGCGTAGAGGGCATTCCCGTAGTCCAGTCGGCTGGTGACGAGGGCCTGGGTTACTGATCTTCTGGTTTCGGTGGGGATCCAGCGGAAGATTTTTCGGAGCATGCGAAGGGTTTTGAAGCAAGATGAGGAGACGGTGTTGACTTGTTTGGTCATTGTGAGCGATGAGTCCAGGATGAAGCCTAGGTTGCGTGCGTGGTCAGTGGGTGTTGGTGCGGAACCCAGTGTCTGGGGCCACCAGGAGTTGTCCCATGCCAAGCAGGATTGTCCTAGGATAAGGACCGCCGTCTTGTCCGAGTTGAGTTTGAGGCGGCTCTGCTTCATCCAGTCTGCTACTTCTTTCATCCCTTCCTGGAAGGTTGCTTTGGCGATGGCTGGGTCCTTGGTGAGGGAGAGTATCATTTGTGGGTCGTCTGCGTAGGAGATGATGTTGATGTTGTGCTTTCGTACGATGGTTGCGAGGGGGCTCATGTAGATATTGAAGAGTGTTGGGCTGAGTGAGGATCCATGGGGTACGCCGCAGATGATTTCGGTTGCCGAGGAGCAGAAGGGGGGGAGGCGGACTCTCTGGGTTCTGCCGGTGAGGAATGAGGAGATCCAATCCAGGGCCTTTCCCTGGATGCCTGTGTTGTTGAGGCGGTGTACTAGGGTGCGGTGGCAGACGGTGGCAAAGGCTGCTGAGAGGTCTAGGAGGCTGTTTCCCCGCTGTCCATCATGGTTCTGATGTCGTCTGTGGCTGCGATGAGGGCGGTCTCGGTGCTGTGGTTTGCCCGAAATCCAGACTGGGAGGGGTCGAGCGCTTTGTTGTACTCAAGGAAGGTGGTCAGCTGTTTGTTGACGGTCTTCTCGATGACTTTAGCCGGGAAGGGGAGAAGTGAGATGGGCTGGAAGTTCTTGATGTCCCTGGGATCTGCTGTGGTTTTTTTCAGGAGGGCGTTGATCTCTGCGTGCTTCCAGCTCTCTGGGAAGTTCGCGGACGCGAAGGAGCTGTTGATGATGTTCCGTAGGTGGGGTGCGAGGGTGGTGTCGGCCTTGTTGAAGATGTGATGAGGGCAAGGGTCAGAGGGGTAGCCGGAGTGGATGGTGTTCATGACGTGGATGGTGCCTTTGCTGCTGATGGGGGTCCAGGAGTTGATGGTGGTGGCGGTGGTCGCTGGGTTGGTGTCCGAAGCTGTTGTGTATGTCCGCGATCTTGCGGTGGAAGAATGTTGCGAGCGAGTTTCAGAGGTCTTGCGTAGGGGTGATGTCGTTGTTTCTGGCGTCGGGGTTGGAGAACTCTTTGATGATGCTGAAGAGTTCTTTGCTGTTGCGGGTGTTGTTGTCAAGACGTTCCTTGAGTGAGGTCCTCTTGGTGTTCTGGATCTGCTGGTGGTATTCTCGGGTGGCGGCTTTGAGGGCAGTCAGGTTTTCCGTAGTCGGTTCTTTGCGCCAGGTTTTTTCGAGATTACGGCAGGATTTCTTAGCGACTTTGAGGGCGTCTGTGTACCATGAAGGTTTTCTGGAGGAGGTCTTGCTGTGGGTGTTCTTTAGTGGGGCGAGGTCGTCGGTGCAGTTGGTGATCCAGTGTGTGAGGCTGAGCGCTGCGGAGTTGGTGTCAGGTATGTTGGTGTCGGCGCGTGTGTTCTGGCTCAGTGACGCGGTGAGCTGGTCCACGGTGATTTTGCTCCAGCATCTGCGGGGGATCTGGAGTGTGGGCTGGCGGGATGCCGTCCTCTTGAATGTGAAGTGTACGCAGCTGTGGTCAGTCCAGTGTTGTCCTGTGGCGTGGTTGAAGGTGATGTTGTTACTGGCTGAGAAGATGGCGTCGAGGGTGTGGCCAGCGAGGTGAGTGGGGGAGTCCACTAGTTGCTTGAGTCCAAGGCTGGCGAGGTTGTCAAGTAGGGTGGCGGTGGCGTTGTCGTCGTTGTTTTCCAGGTGGAAGTTCAGGTCTCCCAGGAGGATGTATTCAGGGGAGGCTAGGGCGTGCGGGCTGATGAGGTCGGCTAAGGTTTCGCTGAATTGTGTGCATGGGCCCGGGGGTCTGTAGACGAGTGTTCCTCTGAGGGTAGTCTGAGGGTCGGTGTGGATCTGGAAGTGTAGGAGTTCGACGGTGGGGGTGGTGTCTTCGGTGTTGGTCGTGACGCAGATGGTGTCCCTGTAGATGATGGCGATCCCTCCTCATGCTTTGTTGGTGCGGTCCTTCCGGGTGATTTTGTAGCCGTTCGGGATGGCTTGGGCGATGTCGGGGGCTGAAGAGGCGATCATCAAGGTTTCCGTGAGGAAGGCGACGTCGGGTGATGTTGTGTCGAGGAAGTCCCAGAGTTCGATGGCGTACTTGTGGACGCAGCGGGTGTTGAGGAGGATGCACTTAAGGTGGTTGATGTTGCTGCCCGGTTTGGCAGGTGTGGGGCGGGTTTGGAGGCTGGTGAATTTGCAGGCTTGACAGGTGGAAGGTCCGTGGGTGCGCTGGGGGTGGCTTGATAGCAGGCGGGCGGGCGTCCGGTGTGGAGTGTGTTGAGAGTGGCGGTGTCGTATCTCAGTCGGGTGGTCTGGGTCCGGTGAGGTCCAGGTGTCCTGGCGCTTGGCGAGGTCCAGGCGTGGACGGGCGTAGACGGGCCTGCCTTTGGCGCGCCTTCGGCGCACCCGCTGCGCGTACGAGTGGACTCCACCATAAATGGCGAGGTGGGAGGGAGGATCAGCTGGGGAGCGGGGTGGCGAATGGGAAGGGTACAGAAAGAAAAAGGGGCGGGGCCGCAGGGGAGCAGTGGCGGGGAGCGGTGAGACGAGCGGGAAACGGTCCTAAGGGCGGCGAAAACAGTGGGAAAACAGTGGCAACAACAGGGCACAAATACAGATTCAGTCACAAAATAAACAGAAAAATACAGTGAAAAGAAACACCTCGAGAACAGGGGCCGCGGCGAACTCGCAGTGGCAGCGGGGGAGAGCGGGCGCACTCAGAGGGAGCCACGCGGTGTGAGTAGCGATCGGCCCTGGGGACAGGGTCAGGTCACAGCCCTCCGCCGCGCGGACAGCACTTTAAATGGCCGGTGGGAGGAAGGATAAGCTGGGATGCGGGAGCGGGGTGGCGTATGGGAAGGGTACAGAAGGAAAAAGGGGCGGGCCGCAGGGGAGCAGCGGCAGGGAGCGGGGAGCGGTGAGACGAGCGGGAAACGGTCCTAAGGGCGGCGAAAACAGTGGGAAAACAGTGGCAACAACAGGGCACAAATACAGATTCAGTCACAAAATAAACAGAAAAATACAGTGAAAAGAAACACCTCGAGAACAGGGGCCGCGGCGAACTCGCAGTGGCTGCGGGGGAGAGCGGGCGCACTCAGAGGGAGCCACGCGGTGCGAGGAGCGATCAGCCTTGGGGACAGGGTCAGGTCACTTGGATGCAGCTGCGGCCGTCGAGGTTTTCGGCGCCAGTGCTCCTTTCGAAGACTAAGACTCTGTTTTTCGAGAGTCTGATTCAGACCTTCGAGGGTCTGTCGGGGCTTTAGGGGTAATCGACTCTCCTACCTCTGTAGTCGTCGTCTTCTCCAGCGACGTTGTCCTCCTCGTCGCTCAAGGACCCCAGGTCTTGAAGGGACAGCTGTTAGTCTTTGCCCTGCATGCTGTAGTTGGCTCTTCTCTGACGCTCTCTAACTCGCAGGGTCTTCGGTGTGAAGGCGGAGCAGGCGTTGCAGTCCTTGCTCTCGTGATCAACCGGTAGGCAGAGGTTGCAAACCGGGTGCTGATCCTTCTGCGCGTATTTGTAGTGGCAGTTACGGCAGAATTTAAAGGGTCTGTTGTCCATTTCTTGCACTCAGGGGGCCTCCTGTGTGTGCATTCTCCGTTGGACGTCGAAGTTCTCGAAGTTCTCCTTCTTCTTCGTCGTCCCAGCTCGATGGTGTCTTTCCTCGTCGTCTTCTCAGTCTTTTCCGTGCAAAATTAGACTCTTCTGTGTCTTCTTCCCTCCAAAACGCTGGAGCCTCTCGGGAACGATCCAGACCCAACGGCAGAAAAAAGAACCTGAAGATGGCGCCCAAGGGTGGGAGGTTCCGCAGGAAGCGGGCCGACGTCACAGGAAGGACACCAAAAGGTGGGACTTCGACGCCAACCTGGGCTAAAAAAAAAAAAAAAAAAAAAAAAAAAGAGAAAAGACTACGATTCTGGACCCAACCACTAGACCGCGGAATAATGCACAGCATAGTGAATCCAGAAAGATCAGAAAGATTCACGCTGCAAAACTCACCATGACCAAACAAGTCAAAGCTGTCTCCTCCTCCTGCTTCAACACCCTACGAATGCTCCGCAAAATCTACAGATGGATCCAGACAGGCACAAGGAAAACAGTCACCCAGGCCCTAGTCAGCAGCAGGCTCGACTACGGAAACGCCCTTTACGCCGGAGCCCGACCAAGCTCATCAACAGACTGCAAATAATCCAGAATGCCTCTGCACGCCTGATCCTCGATGTCCCGCGCCACGACCACATCACCCCCCCCTTGAGGAACCTGCACTAGCTCCCTGTCGACAAAAGAATCTCCTTCAAGCTCCTGATCCATGCACACAAGGCACTCCACAAGACCGGCCCAGCCTACCTCAACAGTTGACTCTCCTTCTACGTACCCAACAGGAAACTCCGCTCCGCAGACCTCTCCCTGGCTACCGTCCCACGCTTCTGTAGAACTACAGTCGGAGGAAAATCCTTCTCCCACTGCGCCAAGACCTGGAACACCCTCCCCCTCATCCTACGACAAACCGAAGACCATCTAACCTTCAGGAGACAACTCAAGACCTGGCTGTTCGACCAGTAGCAACAGCACCCCCTTCCTCCCCACCCCTCAGCGCCTTGAAACCCTTGTGGTTATGTAGTGCGCTTTACGAATTATATGATTGATTGATTGATTGAAAGAAAGGACCTGATGTCAGCAAGTATTGGTGTGACTTATATACGATGCACTTTCAACTTCTGGAGCAAAACGGAGTTGACACCGAGTCGCACTACGTCCACCCTGCCGATGTGCAGGCGCACTGTTTTTTGAGTTTTCTAGATCCAGTCTGTTGCCTGGGGATATTCACAAAGTGAGGAATCTGCAGTTAGAAGCATCCAGTAATAACAGCTTAGCAGAGAGCGACAATATATGCACAATGTATGTTATATATCACTACCCCAGGGCGCATCTCTTAAAACCCTTACTTTGCTTGTCCCTATGAATAGTTCAGAGTGGCAACCGGGTTGGGAAATAATCCAGGGAACCATATTAACCATAATTACAAAGCAGAAGTACACTGTGTCCAAGAGACCACTGTGGCTTTGCTCTTGTTCTCTACCTTGTCACAATTCCAAATGTAGCAAGCATTTCTAATTTTGTGACAAACAAAAACAAAATATGTATTTCTTTTACAAACCTCATCATAAAGATCTCATTATCTACCCATAACAACATTTACATCAAGTTTCCTACCTGCTATTAAAAACATCGTAAGCTGCTCCAAAGAGATCAAAAAACGCTCGGAGTGTGAAAGTGCCGCACTGTAAGGGAGACCATTCCATACCGTATCCTTCACAGTATCCAAACATTTCCTATGAAAAGTTCTGACCTGCTTGGCTTCTAACCCTTATGGGTAGCCGGTATTTTACCTGGTATTCAAAAACCGCTCACACTCCCAATGTTGTTCATTGGCACATAGTTTACCCTTGATATAAAGATGATATCTTGATTTTAAGATCTCTATTTGTTCCACATAACCAATGTGTTTATGTGCAACTCAATTCTGGAACGTTTTAAAATACAAACAAGCAAAACAGGGAAATGTATAAGTTAGATAGTGCAACATAATGTGACAGAAACCTACATTGGCAATACCTGGGAAATATCATGAAAGAGTATCATGTAATGTGTAACTCCGTTTTCTTCCACCCTCTCCACCCTTCCCTCCCCCCCATACAAACGCACACAAACACGGAGCTGGATCCTATCAAAAACGGTTTTTAAAAAAAGAGAGCCAATATGATTTCTGTTCGAGCAACATTTGACTTCCAAATTGACTTCTAGGCTCCTAATTGAATTGTCACTATCCTGATATGTCATTTTATTTTCTGTGCGCTGGTCTCCCCAACCACCTTGGCTAGACGATGAGTATATAGTTATCAAATAACCTACCCCTCTATGTTACAAAATTTACATGCACAAACACCCCCTAGTTTAACTGCCTAATGCACGAATAGGCGATACAGTAACCCTGTCCTTCCCTTTCATTAAAGGCCTCTTGTATAGTATTTTTAATAAAGTACAAAATATGTATTTCTAAAAGTGTATTATTTGTAACATGTATTATATTTCCTGGTTTCCATTTATTAGGTGGAACGTGCAGAGGCTCTCTGATTAGGTAGCGCTTAAGAAAACCTAACAAGAAAAAAAAAAGAACCTGTATAGGAAACATAGGGTAATAAATTGCAAGATAAGACGAACCTCAAAGGTCATTTCCAGATGATTCTTTGGAATCTGCATGACTCCAGTATCGCCAAGTTCTCCAGAGACACAAATCCAAGGGTTCGAAGTAGTAATTGAATTACTTATCTTTTTTATTGGGATAATGACTGCTCTGTACGGAATCACTAAAAAAGAACAAATATATATAATGTTTATAAGTCTTAAAGTTGTTTTCAAAATAATATACATTAATGTAAACATTCAATTAAATCAATGTGTTAGCATTAATAATCACAGCAAAAACAATATAGTTTGCTATTACAGCATCAAGAAGAACAGCAGGCAAGAGCAGAGAGAAGATGCACACTGATAAGACCTTATTCCACTTGTAAAACATCAACATCACATTAAAAAATCTAGAGTAAAATTCCAAGGCTCATAATTACTTCTCCATCAGCTAAATAAAATCGTAGTTGCTTCTAATCAGTGCCTGGAATGTCATTCTCATGTAAAATGTATATAAATGCACGCATGTAGATTGCTACGTCTTTCAAAAATATAATCCTTTCAATGAGAACATGTATGAAGAGAAAAGGACAGATCAAAGCATCCTATAACAAGCATTTGCAATGCAATAGGTCTCGCAGCATTAAAGTTTGAGTTATTGGCATTGTGTATGACAATGCGTTGCATAACATTTTTAGCATACTTTGAATTGGTGAGCAGTTTGAGTGTGTGCAAGAGTGCTGTTGCTCACAGCTGTTATTATTCACGCAGCTCTAATGATGCACCTCACGCACGGGGCGGACGCAGTTATTATTCACAAAGCTCTGATGATGCACCTCATGCACGGGCTCACAGCTGTTATTATTCACACAGCTGTAATGATGCACCTCACCACGGGGCTGACGCAGTTATTATGCACCTCATCACGGGGCTGACGCAGTTATTATTCACAAAGCTCTGATGATGCACCTCAGGCACGGGGTCACAGCTGTTTTTATTCACACAGCTCTGATGATGCACCTCAGGCATGAGCTCACAGCTGTTATTATTCACACAGCTCTAATGATGCACCTCACACACGGGGCTGACGCAGTTATTATTCACAAAGCTCTGATGATGCACCTCATGCACGGGCTCACAGCTGTTATTATTCACTCAGCTCTATTGATGCACCTTAGGTATGGGCTCACAGCTGTTATTATTCACACAGCTCTAATGATGCACCTCACACACGGGGCTGACGCAGTTATTATTCACAAAGCTCTGATGATGCACCTCAGGCACGGGCTCACAGCTGTTATTATTCACACAGCTCTGATGATGCACCTCACGCACGGGCTCACAGCTGTTATTATTCACACAGCTCTGATGATGCACCTTAGCCACAGGCTCACAGCTGTTATTATTCACACAGCTGTGATGATGCACCTCACGCACGGGCTCACAGCTGTTATTATTTACACAGCTGTGATGATGCACATCACGCACGGGGCTGACGCAGTGCCAAGGCAGTGCAGCATCTTCGCTTGCTGCGCTGCGCTGCATGAACTCTTTGCAAATATACCCCTAGTTAAGTATGTTGCGAGGATTATTTGCGAACATCGCCTAAGGCACCATTAATTAAGAAGCAATCGCCTGATTGCACATCTGTTAACATGTGAACTCGCACAGCTCGCCACAACCTACCTGTGAATCAAAGACGAAGCTGCACACCAATGTATGTAGGCATACTTATATACACCAACAGTTCCCAGTGAGGCCGAATTGCACATGATGCATGTGCCCAAGGTCACAGGAGGCGTCAGATGAGAGCAGAGAAGACTATAGCGACGGATCGCGCAGTCCAACCCTTTAATACGCGCGTTAATGAGATGAGTGATGTGAGTAAACCATTATGGGATTTATTTACAAGCCCCTTGCGATGCCGGT
The DNA here is from genome assembly GCF_964263255.1 of Lissotriton vulgaris. Taxonomy (NCBI): domain Eukaryota; kingdom Metazoa; phylum Chordata; class Amphibia; order Caudata; family Salamandridae; genus Lissotriton; species Lissotriton vulgaris. Next base: position 41,766,256 of record NC_141686.1, on the reverse strand, counting down.
AAGTCACTTTCTCCCATATTAAAAATGACTCACTTGCAGCGCAGGGTGCCTGTAAATAAGTCCCCATCAGTGCGCTTCACACGCACTCATATTTAGCAATCCCACATTTCGAGTCCGCACTCGACACTGCACTCCCTGAGCCCCTGCACGTCCCGTAGTTTATGAGTAGTCTGTAATACGCATTGGCAATTATTGTTACAATCAACAATATAATCATTTTGCTGTAGCACACGTAGAGCTGTGTGACGTAAAAAACCAAAGCGGTTTTATAAACGACCTGCAAGCAAAATAATCCAGCGAACTGGCATTTCTCTTGGAGGCAATTAGGCATGTTAGAATTCTGGGTTTAAATTTAAACTCAACATCCCATTATGAGGATAATAGCGTTTTCCACCAAATCACAATTTCGACTGTTAAAAGAAAAACAGCGACTTTTCAAAATACTACAGACACGCTTTCAAATACAGACTCACACACACACACCCACACATCAATCCACACACACACTCAGACACACACACACACACACACACACACACACACGCACACACACGCACGCTCACACACACACACACATCTAGATAGATTCCACTCTCCACAGTCACTACATGAGGTGCCAGCTCGCTACCACACATGCCTATTCTTTCGAAAAGGCAAATAAAGGATCTAGCATACACACACAGACACACACACTTACACACACAGAGACACACACACTCATGCAGATTGTGTTCCTGCAGGGAGCTTGCTGTCAGGCTGTTCGATGCCTAAGTACTTACTGCCAGTTCTTACAGTCCGTCTTTGTTTATATCATAGATGTACCCCAAAAGTGAGCACATCCCACCAGCAAAACCGCAAAACCATAAATATTGTAGCAAGGCCAACTTTGAAGCAGTGTAGTCTTACAGGCTAAGGGAAAGATGGAAGCAGTGGGGACCACAAAAATATGGTGGCACCGTGGCAGCCATTGTGTGCTCTTTAGTCACATTAAATTGAAGATGACCTGATTTTACTGCTTTGGCATCGGTTCTGTTTTTCTAACAACTTTCAACCTATTAACTTTTAATAAGCAGTCTCTTTCACTCACACCCAAAGCACCGCCTATTCATAGCACATTCACCGCAGTGTGTGTACAGGTGACGTTTATCAATAATCTGAGCAGCCCAATAAAACAGGAGGAACGTGAGCATTGCTCTCACTTACAAGCTGAGTATAGCATCCTCTGGCCCAACACAGTTGAAAGCTATAAAGAACGCTTGTGTTTGAAAGAAATGTGCAGCCCCTTTGCACACCAGTCAAAAGATCTGGGTTTAATCCATCACCGTTCTTTAGCCCACTCTGCCACCCCAGTTCAGACATGGATTAAACCCAGATCTTTTGACTGGGTGTGAGTGTTTGATTGATTCAGATCCTCCGTCCATCTCCACCCCCTTTTGTACCGCTTTTGGCCGCCATAAGTGTGGCAGGGTATGCTCAGACGTGAGTCCCTTGCTCACTTTGCCACTGGATTCAAGCAAGCCGGGCTGAAGACGGCTGGAATGCCAGAAACCGGTCCTCGGAAACTTGTTTCCGGTCCAGGGAAGACATGGCTTGGCAGTTCGGGCTGGACTGTTCCCATGAGGCACAGGGTCAGACTGATTTGCATATAGCCATGTCTGAACTGGGGTGGCAGAGTGGGCTAAAGAACGGTGATGGATTAAACCCAGATCTTTTGACTGGGTGTGAGTGTTTGATTGATTCAGATGCTCCGTCCATCACCACCCCCTTTTGTACCGCTTTTGGCCGCCATAAGTGTGGCAGGGTATGCTCAGACGTGAGTCCCTTGCTCACTTTGCCACTGGATTCAAGCAAGCCGGGCTGAAGACGGCTGGAATGCCAGAAACCGGTCCTCGGAAGCTTGTTTCCGGTCCAGGGAAGACATGGCTTGGCAGTTCGGGCTGGACTGTTCCCATGAGGCACAGGGTCAGACTGATTTGCATATAGCCATGTCTGAACTGGGGTGGCAGAGTGGGCTAAAGAACGGTGATGGATTAAACCCAGATCTTTTGACTGGGTGTGAGTGTTTGATTGATTCAGATGCTCCGTCCATCACCACCCCCTTTTGTACCGCTTTTGGCCGCCATAAGTGTGGCAGGGTATGCTCAGACGTGAGTCCCTTGCTCACTTTGCCACTGGATTCAAGCAAGCCGGGCTGAAGACGGCTGGAATGCCAGAAACCGGTCCTCGGAAACTTGTTTCCGGTCCAGGGAAGACATGGCTTGGCAGTTCGGGCTGGACTGTTCCCATGAGGCACAGGGTCAGACTGATTTGCATATAGCCATGTCTGAACTGGGGTGGCAGAGTGGGCTAAAGAACGGTGATGGATTAAACCCAGATCTTTTGACTGGGTGTGAGTGTTTGATTGATTCAGATGCTCCGTCCATCACCACCCCCTTTTGTACCGCTTTTGGCCGCCATAAGTGTGGCAGGGTATGCTCAGACGTGAGTCCCTTGCTCACTTTGCCACTGGATTCAAGCAAGCCGGGCTGAAGACGGCTGGAATGCCAGAAACCGGTCCTCGGAAGCTTGTTTCCGGTCCAGGGAAGACATGGCTTGGCAGTTCGGGCTGGACTGTTCCCATGAGGCACAGGGTAAGACTGATTTGCATATAGCCATGTCTGAACTGGGGTGGCAGAGTGGGCTAAAGAACGGTGATGGATTAAACCCAGATCTTTTGACTGGGTGGGAGTGTTTGATTGATTCAGATGCTCCGTCCATCATCACCCCCTTTTGTACCGCTTTTGGCCGCCATAAGTGTGACAGGGTATGCTCAGACGTGAGTCCCTTGCTCACTTTGCCACTGGATTCAAGCAAGCCGGGCTGAAGACGGCTGGAATGCCAGAAACCGGTCCTCGGAAGCTTGTTTCCGGTCCAGGGAAGACATGGCTTGGCAGTTAGGGCTGGACTGTTCCCATGAGGTACAGGGTCAGACTGATTTGCATATAGCCATGTCTGAACTGGGGTGGCAGAGTGGGCTAAAGAACGGTGATGGATTAAACCCAGATCTTTTGACTGGGTGTGAGTGTTTGATTGATTCAGATGCTCCGTCCATCACCACCCCCTTTTGTACCGCTTTTGGCCGCCATAAGTGTGGCAGGGTATGCTCAGACGTGAGTCCCTTGCTCACTTTGCCACTGGATTCAAGCAAGCCGGGCTGAAGACGGCTGGAATGCCAGAAACCGGTCCTCGGAAGCTTGTTTCCGGTCCAGTGAAGACATGGCTTGGCAGTTCGGGCTGGATTGTTCCCATGAGGCACAGGGGAAGACTGATTTGCATATAGCCATGTCTGAACTGGGGTGGCAGAGTGGGCTAAAGAACGGTGATGGATTAAACCCAGATCTTTTGACTGGGTGTGAGTGTTTGATTGATTCAGATGCTCCGTCCATCATCACCCCCTTTTGTACCGCTTTTGGCCGCCATAAATGTGGCAGGGTATGCTCAGATGTGAGTCCCTTGCTCACTTTGCCACTGGATTCAAGCAAGCCGGGCTGAAGACGGCTGGAATGCCAGAAACCGGTCCTCGGAAGCTTGTTTCCGGTCCAGGGAAGACATGGCTTGGCAGTTCGGGCTGGACTGTTCCCATGAGGCACGGGGTAAGACTGATTTGCATATAGCCATGTCTGAACTGGGGTGGCAGAGTGGGCTAAAGAACTGTGATGGATTAAACCCAGATCTTTTGACTGGGTGGGAGTGTTTGATTGATTCAGATGCTCCGTCCATCATCACCCCCTTTTGTACCGCTTTTGGCCGCCATAAGTGTGGCAGGGTATGCTCAGACGTGAGTCCCTTGCTCACTTTGCCACTGGATTCAAGCAAGCCGGGCTGAAGACGGCTGGAATGCCAGAAACCGGTCCTCGGAAGCTTGTTTCCGGTCCAGGGAAGACATGGCTTGGCAGTTAGGGCTGGACTGTTCCCATGAGGCACAGGGTCAGACTGATTTGCATATAGCCATGTCTGAACTGGGGTGGCAGAGTGGGCTAAATAACGGTGATGGATTAAACCCAGATCTTTTGACTGGGTGTGAGTGTTTGATTGATTCAGATGCTCCGTCCATCACCACCCCCTTTTGTACCACTCTAAGCTCTGCCGCTTCAGTAGCCTCCACTCCGCCATATTCCACTACACAACACTTTAACCCACTCTGTCACTGCACAACACTCCACTCTACAAGCCTCTACTACACTCTGTGCCAGTATACCACACTGTACTCCACTATGTGCCCCTACACTGCACTGTACAACCCTCGATGACACTTTCCAACACTCTGGCAAACCACTCCCCTGTACTGTACAAGATGCCACTCAATTTATGACAGTTTACTCGACTAGGCCTCTACACTCCACTGCTCTCTACACCACTCCACTGTACAACATATCTGAAAGAGACCATTAGTTATAGATTCTTTACCTTAGAACTACCCCCAGGCGTCAGACTGGATCAGGAGAATTTTCTCCCAGCAGTACCTTTGTGCGTTGGTAGGTGGCCTCGGTCAACTCCGCGTTTGTTGGCGGCGTCGTAATCGCTGGGATGACGTTGCTGTATCTACTTAGACGTCACCCCTGCACGCTGACGTCAGTTCTTTCTTTCTTTTTCCGCGCCAGCCAACGCACATCTAGAGAGAGCGGTACCCTTAGTCACTTTCAGCTCTTTTTTGACGTTTTGTTAACATCTTTTTTGAGTTACTTGACTCTTGGTGCACGGAGGGATGTCCCATCGACGAACCGCCTTCAAACCTTGTGACTCCTGTCACAAGCTGAAGTCAGTTACAGACCCATACCTCGTGTGCCTTTGGTGCCTAGAGCGCGACTGTGACCCGAAGTAGTGCTCCGACTGTTTGGCTATCAACCCAAAGTCTTTGCCGGAGCAGACACGAAAGCTTCTGGAGGCCCGGCAGTCCGCTCCGCACCGCTCAAGGTCCAGATCAAGAGGGAGGTCGGGGTACCAGTCGCGGAGTCACAACCACCACTCCTCTTCGAAGTCTTAGTCTTCGGGTAAGTAGAGGCACAAGTAGAAGGCGTCCCTCTTCGCCTTCTCCCCGTCCGTCAGCCGACGCGGGATGTGGAAGGTCGTCGTCCTTCAGCTCCGCCCATGGAGCCTGTTGGGTCGGCTTCGAGCTTCACTATTGCTGCTAAATGAACCTTTAAAGATGCGTAGGTCAGCTTACAATCTAGAAGGTGTGTTAAGTACTTTAGCACTGTTTTATCTCTAGTGATCTTTTTTTTTAAATAATCCTTCTCTAAGACAGAGTGAGCTTCTTTTCCATTTAGCTATAGAACACTTTCTATTTGTTGGTATTCTTGCCTCTCTTAAGACCGCCATAGTCCTTTACAGTTACTTTAGGAGCCAAATTTTAAGCCTTCAGGAGCCATGCTGCCAGGCTTAACCCGTTGTGTGCTGATGACGAGCTCAGCTCGTCATGGCACACACCCACGGGGGAAGCGCTGGCGCTCCCCCCGTGGGTCTTCGATCGGCCCCTTTCTAACGGGAAAGGCAGGGGAAGACCTTCCCCTGTCTCCCCCCCGCCCCTCCGGTGTCATCAATGTTGTCAGCGCACAAGGCGAGCTGACGTCATTGGGGGTTTCCCTTAGTTCACCGACTCGCAGGAAGCCATTTGCAGTTTTGAGGCTGGGGAGGGGGGGATTTCAACTAAAAAGGCATCGGGGGAAAGGAAAGGGTTTTCCTTTCCCTCGATGCTTCTTTTGAGCATTCCTGCTGCACGATCGTGCAGCAGGAATGCCCACTAGACACCAGGGATTTTTTTTTTAAATGGCCGCCATTGTTCGTGTGTTGGGGGAGCAGCCCCATAGGAAAGGGTCGCTCCCCCTTTGGGGGCATTCTTGGTCTTTGTTGCCCCCCCAGGGGGGTTGGGATAGCATATTTATTATTATTCATTTTAAAGCCAAAATGTACGTGCATGAGAGTGGCCCCTTGGGCAATGGTCAATCCCTTTGGGGGCCATGTTCGCTTGCCCACAATGTTTTTTTTTGTTTTGGGGAGCGACAATTTTGGCAAGGGTCGCTCCCCCTTTTGGGGTCAAATTGATAGGCTTTGTCTGCCTCACTGGGGGGAGGTAGAATTTTTTTTTTTTTTAAACAAGCGAAATTGACCAATGTGCTTGGGAGTGGCCCCTTGGGGAAGGGTCACTCCCCCTGGGGGTCATTTTAGCAAGCACACATTTTTATTTTTATTTTGGGGAGCAACCCTTTAGGTTGCTCTCTTTTTGGGGGCCATTATTTGTGCTTTGTTTGCCCACCTGGGGGGTTGGGGGGGCAGATTTAAAATTAAAAAAAAAAAATGAATAAATGTGGCGGGGAGTGGTCCCTTGGGTAAGGGTCACTCCCCTTTGGGTGCCTTCTTAGTTTGCCCATGATGTTAGGTTTTGGCAAGGGTCTCCCTTTTGGCTTTGTCTGTCCCCTGGGGATGGGGGTAGATTGAATTTTTCATCAATCTTCATGCTTTAGCTCACTCCACCACCCTAGGTCAGACATGGCCATATGCAAATTAGTCTGACCCTGTGCCTCATGGGAACAGTCCAGCCCGAACTGCCAAGCCATATCTTCCCTGCCCTGGAAACAACCATCCTGGGACCATTTTCTGCCTAATCAGCCGCCATCAGCCAGGCTACCTTGAGTCCAGTGGCAAAGGGAGCAATGGTCTCACGTCTGGGCATATCCTTCAACCTTAGGGCAATGAAAGCGCACAGGCTTAGACTGATTTGCATATGGCCATATCTGAACTGGGGTGATGGAGTGGGCTAAACAATGATGATGGATTACACCAAGATCAGTTGACGGGGGCTGAGTGTTAGATTTGCTCAAGCGCTCAGTTCATCATACCCTTTGGTATCGCCTTGAGAGGCAGTTTGGTTCTTTTTTTTGTGGTTCCACTAGGCCACCAGGGTTTATTTTTATGTTTGGGAGCCGCCCCTTGTACCTGGGTCGCTGCCCTCTATGCCCACTAGACACCAGAGTTTTGTTAATTTTTGTTATGGGGGATGGCCTCAAGTGCAAGGGTTGCTCTCCTTTTACAGGGGTGAATATTTGTTGTATGTACTCCAAATGAGTAATATTGTAATGTATGGATGCATGTTTTTGTAAGTGGTGTCATAGTGGCAGCATATTTAGTTAGTTTTTTGAGCATGAAAACCTTTGTGATCTGTTTTGCATTGCCTTATGTGTAATTTTCTTTTCGCTTTCTTTTTTAGTGGGATATTGTTGATCCTTACTGTGTCTGTGCAGAGTACGTGGTGGTGATTTTAGCTGCGTGTGGCAAGTGAGTGGTATTGTTTTGGAGTGCATAGGTATTTTTGGTAAAGGTGCATTTTGTTTATTATTTTTTTTACAAAGTGTTTGTTGTTGTTGACAAGTTACCTTTATTAGTAATCATTATGGCTAGCCGTAGAATGACTGTCAGCAGGTGGTTGGTATGCTTCTTGAATCTTCCTCTGAGCCGGATTATGAGACTGACAGTGCGTCTGAGGGAGTGGAGGGAGGGGAAGATTCTGTCAGTGAGTTTTCTCTCCACATGGAATCATCGGATGATGAAGGTACTCTCAGTGCAGATGAAGGGCCTGTTTTAGAGGAGGATACTGTTGTGCCAATGGTGCAAGAGATATCTGGATTGCAGCCTGAGGCTGCTAGGCTTCCTACTGGAAGTGCTGGACTCTGGGTTGATTCAAACATGGTGCAGCCGGTGTTGCCTGTCTTCAGCGGTGATGCAGGGTGTAGAGTGGATTGTGAACTTTTTTTGCTTATACAGTATTTTCAGTTATTTATGGATGATGTATTTTTGGGTGAGATTGTTGAGCAGACTAATTTGTATGCTGAACAGTTTTTGTGGAACAACCGTGACAAACTTAGGCCCCACTCTAGAGCTACCCAGTGGACTCCCACAAATCTGGAAGAGCTGAAGAGGTTTTTGGGTTTGACTTTATTGATGGGTCTGCTAAGGAAGCCAAACCTGGCTTCATATTGGTCTTCCAGCCCCTTAATGGCAACAGCTATATTTCCTGCAGTTATGGCTCGTGATCGGTATTTACTTTTGCTACGCATGCTGCATTTTGTTGATAATTCTTTGGCGTTGCCACATAGTCACCCTGACAGTGACCGTCTTTTTAAGATTCGACCTGTTCTTGACCACTTTGTTGATCGATTTTCAGAGATATACATTCCTGGGAAAGAAATATCTATCGATGAGTCTTTGGTTTTGTTCAAGCGTTGTTTGGTTTTTAGGCAGTACATCCCTAGCAAGAGGGCCGGCTATGGAATTAAGCTGTATATGTTGTCTGAGAGTAGGACAGGATATGTTTTTAATTTTCGTGTGTACACTGGTAGAGATTCCACTATTGACCCCCCAGGTTTTCCGTCCACTTTTGGAATTTCAGAGAAAATTGTGTGGGATTTTGCTAGAAGACTGTTTAACAGAGGCCAAAATTTGTACCTTGATAACTTCTACACTGCTGTGCAATTATTTAAGGAATTGTTTAAAGTGGACACTTTTGCATGTGGCACAATCAGCTCTAACTGCAAAGGTTATCCCAAAGAGCTTGTTTGCAAAAAAACTTCAGAGGCGTCAGTGCAGTTCTTTGCGTAGTGATGAACTACTAGCTGTGAAATTTGTGGACAGGAGGGATGTGTACATGCTGACTACCATCCATGATGAGAGTACTTCACCTGTGCCGGTTTGGGGTCAGGTTGCTGAAGTGCACAGACCTGTGTGCATTCTAGACTACATTCAGCACATGGGTGGTGTTGACAGAGTAGATCAGAGGTTGGAACCTTACACTGCTATTCAGAAGGCTTATGTTTGGTATAAGAAGTTGGCCATCCATTTCTTCAACTTAGCAACTTTAAATCTTTTTATTGTGTTCAAGGAGTGTTCTCCTGGGTCAAAGATGACATTTCTTCAGTTTCAGCAATTCTGTGATAGCTAGCCTTGTTGTTGTGGATCAGGTAAGGGTTCCTAGATTTGGAGTGGTGGAGGATGTGGCTCGATTGAAAGATCGCCACTTTCCTGATTACATTCCTCCCACATCTACAAAAGACTTTCCCACTAGAAGATGTAGAGACTGTTGGCGAAGAGGTTTGAGGAAGGAGACTCGCCTTTTCTGCCTCGGGTGTCCTTCTAACCCTGGGCTGTGTGTGCCTGCTTGCTATAGAGCGTACCACACGCAAAATAATTTTTGGGAGTATCCATGAGTGGTAAAGTGAACTGCCTGGTCTGTATTATTTAAAAATGTGTATTCTGTTTCAAGGTTGGCATTAATGCCATGTATTTAGTTTCAGATTTTGTGTTAGTAGATTTGTATCTATTTGCAATTTGTTTTTGTTTTAAAAAATCCTAAATGTGATGGCGGTGTGTGGAGCCTGGCTTTGGCTGGCGGTGTGCGTTGTTTGGCGCTTGGCTGACGGTGTGCGTGGCCTGGCGCTTGGCTGGCAGTGTGCGTGGCCTGGCGCTTGGCTGGCAGTGTGCGTGGCCTGGCGCTTGGCTGGCGGTGTGCGTGGACTGGCGCTTGGCTGGCGGTATGCATTGACTGGCGTATGGCTGGCAGTATGCATTGACTGGCGTTTGGCTGGCGGTGTGCGTGGACTGGCGCTTGGCTGGCGGTGTGCGTAGACTTGAGCTTGGCTGGCGGTGTGGTAAACTAGTGCTTGGATGGTGGTGTGCGTGGATTGGTGCTCGGTTGGCGGTGTGTGAGTAGTGACTTGCTGCTGGTCACTACACACATTGCTAGCTGAGTGCCACTCCACACAATCCATCAGTTTGTGTAGTTGCTGTGTCTGGAATGTGGGCGTGTGAAAGTGATGGGCCCTTGAATGGCGCCGTCTGCTGGTGTGAGTGTTGTATTCTGATGGGCCCGCGGCTGGCGGTGTGAATGTTTTGTATGTGTCACACGTATGAAAGGTGTATGAATGGCCTGTAAAGAGGTTGGTGCCTTGACGTGGCTTTACAGCTCACGAGCTTAGAGTCAATGATTCAGTTTCTTGTCCTTTCGATTAACAGTTCATTTCACTTCTGTGAAATGACTTGCTAATACAATTGTATATACTGAATCATCACTCACCCTCATGCCAAATCCAACCAGTATGTGAGTGTGCTTGAGGACTAGATGGCTGTGCATTAATATTTGTCTTTTTTTGTCTTTTTGAAGCAGGTTGTACTTTGTCCCTTTTTGTAAATGTTGTAATGTCTTGGTTTTGTGAATGGTCTTGTGTGTATCAGGTATGAAAGGTGCCTGAATGGCCTGTATAACGGTTGGTGCCTTGTCATGGCTTTACAGCTCACAAGCTTTTTTGTGCATTTAATTATTGACAGTGCATTTCATTTTTGTGAAATCTCTTGTTGATCAAATTTAAGGTACTGAACCATCACTCGCCTTCGTGCCAAATCCAACCAGTATGTGTGTGTGTGTTTGAGAAATTGATAGCTGTGCTGGAATCTTTGTCTTTTGAGTCTCTCTGTCAAGGTTTACATTCCATCTAAGAATAACCTACCAAATGTAGATATTATTGTTAACCCATGGGAGTACATGGTGATGTCTCTCTTGTGAATATCAAGTTATTTTTTTTATCCACAATGTCCTGTAAACTTGAAAATGTTTGTCACAATTTCCATGCAATATTGTGCCAAAAATCTCACGCTGTAGAACTGAAAACATAATTAAGTCTAAACAATTTGGTGTTGCAAGAGAGGTCACGTGGGTTTTTGACCCCATGCTCGACGGCCATCTAGGGAAACCTACCAAACCCACACATTTCTGAAAAGTAGAGCCCCAGGGGCTTCCAAGGAGGTATGGCTTGTGTGGATCCTCCAACGTTCCTTTACCCAGAATCCCTTCCAAACCTCAATTTCAGCTGAAAAAAAGTTTTTTTCACACATTTGTGTGTGGGAAAGTGTGGCATCACTGAGCTCACACTAATTTCCTACCACCCAGGGTTCCCCCAGGTCTCCTGATAAAAATGATACCTCACTCGCATGGGTGGGTCAAGTACCCACGACATGCAAGGGGCCAAACACTATTGAGGCAACATCAAAATGACCTATCACAAAACAACCTGGTTTTGCAAGGGGGGTCACCTGGGTTTTTGTCCCCGGGCTCGGCGGCCATCTTGGGAAACTACCAAACCCAAACATTTCTGTAAACTAGACACCGGGGAGAGTCCAGCGAGGTATGGCATGCGTGGGTCCCCCAACGTTTTCCTACCAAGAATTCCCTGCAAACCAAAAAACACTTTTTCCATACATTTTTGCGTGGGATCACAGTGCAGAAACAAATGTCCTACCACCCAGCGTACCCCTAGTTCTCCCGAGTATAATGATACCTCACTTGTGTGGGTGGGCCAAAGGCCTGTGACTAGGAAGAGCCCAAAATATAGGGTATAGCACCGAGAATTCTAAGCGCTACATTTTTTTAAAAATCCGTTTTTAGCCAGTTCTGCTTTGGACACCCACAAAAGTGAGGTATTATTTTGCTCGGGACACTAAGGGGAACGCTGTGGGGTTGAAAATTTGTTCTGGCACGGTGATTCCACACACAAATATGTGGAAAATGTGGTTTCTTAAGCTAAATTTGAGGTTTGCATGGCATTCTACGTAGGGTGTCTAGTTTTAAAAAATGTTTGGGTTTGGTACTTTCCCAAGATGGCCGCCGAGCCCAGGGCCAAAAACTCAGGGCCCCCCCCAAAAACAGGTAGTTTTGCTATAGGTAATTTTCAAGTCCCCACTGTGCGATTTGGGCCTTTTCTTGCTGCAGCCACTATGCCTACCCACACAAGTGAGGTACCATTTTTATCGGGAGACCCGGGAGAACGCTGGGTGGGAGGAAATTTGAGGATCCACGCAGGTTCCAGAACTTTACCACACAGAAATGTGAGAAAAAAGTGAATTTTGTAGCAAAATTTGAGGTTTGCAGTGGATTCTGGGTAGGAGAATGATGGGGGACCGACGCAAGCCATACCTCGCTGGACTCCCCCGGGTATCTAGTTTCCAGAAATGTGTGGGCTAGGTAGGTTTCCCTAGATGGCCGCCGAGCACCGGGCCCAAAACTCATGGGAACCCCCATGCAAAACCAGGTTGGTTTGCGATAGGTAATTTTGATGTCGCCTCATTAGGTTTTGGGCCCTTGCCTGTTGCGGGTCCTTGACCCACCCACGCAAGTGATTTACCATTTTTATCGGGAGACCGGGGGAATGCTGGGTGGGAGGACATTTGTGGATCCACGCAGATTCCAGAACTTTCCACCACAGAAATGTGGAGAAAATTTGTTTTTTGTGTGTCAATTTTTTAAGTTTGCAAGGGATTCTGGGTAACAAAGCCTGGTGGGAGGCAGTCAAGTCACCCCATACTGGATTCCCCTGGGTGTCTAGTTTTCAAAAATGTATAGGTTTGCTAGGTTTCCCTAGGTGCCGGCAGAGCTAGGGTTCAAAAACTACAGCTAGGCACTTAGCCAAAAAAGGGTCATTTTTCACTGCGAAATTGAGGTGCGACCATGTTGCGTTTTGCGCCGTTTCCTGTGGCAGGCATTAGGCCGACCCACAAAAGTGAGGTACCATTTTTCTCATAAGACTTTGGGGAACGCGGGGTGGGTGGAAATGTGTTGATCCACGCAGATACCAGAACTTTCCACCACAGAAATGTGACGAAAATCTGTTTTTTTTTGTCAATTCTTTAGGTTTGCAAGGGATTCTGGGTAACAGAACATGGTGGGAGGCAGTCAAGTCACCCCATCCTGAATTCCCCCGGGTGTCTAGTTTTAAAAAATGTATAGGTTTGCTAGGTTTCCGTAGGTGCCGGCAGAGCTAGGGTTCGAAAACTACAGCTAGGCACTTTGCCAAAAAAGGGTCATTTTTCACTGCGAAATTGAGGTGCGACCATGTTGCGTTTTGCGCTGTTTCCCGTCGCAGGCACTAAGCCGACCCACACAAGTGCGGTACTATTTTTCTCTGAAGACTTTGGGGAACGCAGGGTGGGAGGAAATTTGTGGATCCACGCTGATTCCAGAACTTTCCACCTCAGAAATGTGGAGAAAATGTGTTTTTTTTTGTACATTTGTTAGGGTACAAAAACTACAGTTAGGCACTCTGCCAAAAAAGGGTCATTTTTCACTGCGAAAATTGAGGTGTGGCCACGTTGTGTTTTCCGCCGTTTCCTGTCGTGGGCACAGGGCCGACCCACACAAGTGAGGTACCATTTTTATTGGGAGACTTAGGGTAATTCAGATCTGTAAATTAACTGTTATTACCTATTGAGTTGTCATGCATTTCTCCCTTCCAAATGAAAGACATTGTGTAAGCAAGCATTTACAATGCAACGGTTTCGCCTTTGGAGAAGTTAGAGCTATTGGCATTGTAAATGACAAAATTTGTATTTATGTGTTGGTTTTGAAAACAGATAAATAAATGGCATTGTCATTTACATTGCCAATAGCTTAATCTCTCGCAAATGTGAGAACTATTGTACCCTACGGACGAGCTCAGCAAACAGCAATTACTACCACACACACACACAGACAGAGCGTAACACACACACCCAGAGCCAGCCACACACACCCAGAGCCAGCCACACCCACCCAGTGCCAGCCACACCCAGAGCCACACACACACACACCCAGAGCCACACACACACACACCCAGAGCCTCACACACACACAACCAGAGCAGCCACATACACACACTGGAGCAGTCACACACACACACACACACACTGGAGCAGTCACACACACACACACACACACACACACACACACACACACACACACACACACACTGGAGCAGTCACATACACACACACACACACACACTCTGGAGCAGTCACATACACACACACACACACACACACACACACACTCTGGAGCAGTCACATACACACACTCTGGAGCAGTCACATACACACACACCCAGGAGCAGTCACACACACACACTCTGGAGCAGTCACATGCACGCACACACTGGAGCAGTCACACACGCACACACTCTGGAGCAGTGCGCAGCTTGTCAAGCACCCCCCTACCCCGCACAGCGCGCCCCTCCAGTAACCTACCGAGCTAATGAAGGTCAGTGGAGTGACGCTGACCGCCCCTCGTTACCACATTGTAAAGTTGTATCCGGCCTCATTGAAGCCGGGGCGTCTACAGTACAGTGTGAAAAACAATCTAATGACTGACACAGAAGACAAAGGATGTTAGGTGAGAAAATTCGGGATCACCGCAGATGGGGTTTCCCCTCCAACCCACAGGGTCAGCGGACAGAAGGGAACAAAGGTGACGACTGACTCCTGCACCGCCGGAGAGGTCGGCTATGGTGTCTGTTAGTAGCTGCAGCACACTAGGTGCTGCATGCATTGTCTCAAGTCGTTTGTGCGTGCAAGCACATTATATGGAACACTTAAGTTAAGCTTTAGCCCGTCAGCAACTGAATGAAGCCCCTCATTCCAAGGCTAGGCACACTTACTTTTTTGCAGTAGCGACCAGCGAGTGCAGCTGCAATCATTATTTCGTACAACCCAGCTTCCTGGCTTGCCTCTATCTCTGTGCCTTATCTCCGCCGGCCATCAGGCTCGCTTGGGCCGGTTCAGCTAGCTGCACAGTAAGGGGTCCCGGCGGTGTTCTGGGCAGGTGAACTGCGAATGAACCACCATGACAGCCACTGCAGTGAGTCCAGACCATGTTCAGTCACTGTCTTGCCTGCCGCCCGATGCATTGGTTCGGTGTCGGTCACGGGATTCATTGCAGTGCGAACTCATTGCAGGTGAGGCAGCAGCCAATAATCTAAATTCAACTACCTCCTGCTCGCATCACGGGAAGCAGCCTACGTAATGGCTCCACTCGCTGACCGTGTCTTCTGGACTGAGCTGTGCCGGGTCCGGTGCTGGCTCTACCGGGGTCCGCGGACTCGCACCTCCTATGGGGCTGGCTCTGAGGACAAAGTTCTGAGCTCAGCTTCCTCTTGTGTCTGTTCCTCCTCCTCCTCCCACTCTGGCCCGCCTCCCTCTCGTCTGGTTCCCACCCCGCCCGTCTCTTACTATGCCAGCCGCACCGCTCTGTCGGTTTCCTCTCTTCCCTGCAGGTCGTTGTGTCACGGCTCTCACACCCTGGCTGCCTCCCGGTCCCTCCCGTCTCCTCTACGCTTTCTCCCTCCCCTGCCGGTTGTTTTATAGCGTGAAGTGTCTGTGCTATGTTGTCGTTCGCGCTCTCGTCTGCCTGTGAGATCGCCCTCTCCAGCCCCGGCAGGTTCTTGTTCTTCTTGTTCTCAGCACTCCTCCTCATGACTCAGCCCTTCCTCCCCCTCCCTCCCTTCCACCCCCCACACACCCTCCCAGAGTGCCTCGCTCACACACTGCAAACATCTGAGCGGGCCTTTAAACCCCATTTAAAGAGACAGGTTGAGGTCACTGCTCAGGGCCCGCCTACCGCCGGGATTCCCAGTGCTTAAAGGGCCCCGGCGTCTTCAGGACAGCGACAAACTGCGCCTGACAGTTCATCTATAGCGCGCTTACTAGGAAGGACTCCCTCTGCTCAGGAGGCGCTGTAATGACAATTTAACAACTACTGTCCTGAAACGTGTGCTGCGCAACACAACTTAATCTCATTAACAACTATGGCAATCAGGTGTGTAAAATTGTCGTCATACTTAAACTATTCGGTGACTCGCCTTTCAAGAGCCGAACTAGACCCCCAACCCCGACGTACAAGTTTTATAAACTTTCACACACGCCTCTCTACTGTTGGCAACAGACGGACAGCTCTCTTCCTCGGGCACCCAACATCCCTCCCCTATGGCGAACCATCCATCTCGATATCGTAATCCTGGATATCAATTTTTCCCTCGTAGTCCTCCTTTCAGCTGATCCCCAATGGACGGGGTTTCGTGAGCCTGTGAATAGTCACAAGCCTGTCACAGCAAGGGAGAGACATCACAGTTCTTCTACATTGGGGGCCATACCTAAGGTTTCACAACCCCTGTGTGCTCCGATTTCAAAGCGTTGCTTCCTCCAGCCTCCGCGCACCGCCGCCGCACACAACAGAAGTGATGTCATGCTTAAGACAAGGGGGTGCTGACTGTGGCCTCTAGTTTTGAATAGTCTTGGAAACTTAGCGCGGAGTGGGGGCGGGTAAAGACTTGCAATGGGCGGGGCACCAGGGAAGCAGGTAGGTCTCCGCAGCAGTGGTGGGGGTGAGTATGGTTATAGTACATTCCACAATTAGGAAGGTCAAACATTCGCATTAAACCTACGTGCAATCCAAAATAGTGCGGTATACCGAGGTTTCGGGTCAAACGGTCGGGTTCGCTTGAGGCTGTTGAAGGAAAACTGAAGACATCAGTTGATTTTGAACACTTCTTGAGAGCGGTGGGTCACCCGGAAGGAGAGGTGGTGTGCTGGTATTGAATTTATTTTGGGCACTTTACTTATTGAATCTTTTTAGCCTTGCGCTTGAAGGCTTTTGTTTTAAAGTCGGTAACTATCTGTATTTCTTTCGGAAGAAAACTCGAACTATAACAATTGAAAAGCAGATATGTTAGATTTCGGATGGTTTACCTGAAAACAAACGAACCATGGCTTTGTCATTTGCAAGATCGAGTTCAAAGTAGCGGAGTACTTTAGTGCCTGTAATTCCACATAGTGTGCGGATGTTCGGACCCTTTAAATCACGACAAATTGTGACTTGTTTAAAAAAAAAAAAACAAGTCAGGTCCCGGGCCGGCAGCCAATCACAGCGCGGCCCGGGGAATGACGTCACGGGGGTGTCCCGGCCGGCAGATTCGGGGGCGTGTTTTTCACGCTCTCCTCTTCCCATTGGCTGGAAGGTAAAATTCTAGCCAATCGGAAGAGGAGAGGGTGGGACTTAAAAAAAGACACGGAAACGCCCCCGAATCCCGTTTTCACGGGGAAAGCGTGATTGACAGCCAATTTCTTTCAATGACTAGCCTCCATTTATGGAGCTAGCCAATGGAAGACAGAGGCGGGACCAAAGCCCCATATGTAGAGACATAAGATTTCGCCCTGGGCGGAGCACCTGCTTCGCAGGTGCTACGGCCAGGGCGAAACCTAAAAAGCAGTCAGTTTGAAAAATGACCTATAATTCTCATGCTAGTAGGAGTATTCCCAATTTTGAAAATTTGCAAATATGTACTGTTTCTAAACTCTATAATTTGTACCCATTTCAAAAATACATAGGTGTCTTTCCTACCGATTTTTCCATGTATACATTTTCAAAGAATAATTGCTCTAAACCCGGTACATAATAAAATACCATTGCAAATTGCAGCGCAGTTTTTGGCTCTGGGTTCATCGGGTTCTTAGTGAACCTACAAGTCCTATATATCCCCACAACCAGGAAGGTCCAGCAAATGTAACGGTATGTAGCTCTCAGATAGCTGTCAAAATTATAAGAAGTTACAGGTGAAAACGTTGACACAAAAGGCTGTTTTTTTCAACTAATTTTCAATTTTTTCAATATTTAACTGTTCGTTTCTATAAAGAAACCTTCATGGATTTAGACAAATGACCCCTTTCTGAATTCAGAATTTCGTCTACTTTTCTAAAATGTATAGCTTTCCAGAATCCATTATTGCTTTCATACTCATTTTACCATTAACTGGAAGGAAGTTGGAAGCACTAAAAATAGCAAAAATAACCTATGTCCCAGAAAACTGCCAAAACTGTGTGAACCCAGCTTTTAGGGAATGACAGTCTTTTGTCTGACAAAAGACTGTTATTCCATAAAAGCTGAGAAAAAGGTGATTTCAGCCCCACAACCCTTTTTTGATAACATTTGCAGGGAAAAACCCAGAGGCTTACATTTGCAGCACATTTTTCGGAAAAAAACAAAAATGTTACTGTATTTTGCTTAATTTCTGGGACCCCTCCAAGGGAATCCACAAACCCTGGGTACCTTTACAATCCCCATGATGTTGGAAGAAAAGGACGCAAAATTGGCATGGATACCTTATGTGGTCAAAAAGTTACAGGGGCCTAAGCGGGCACTACCCCCAAATAGCCAAAAAAGGCTTAGCACAGGAGGGGAAAAGGCCTAGCATCGAAGGCGTTAAGACTCTGATCCCGGGTGAAGTCCTTCCTGAAATTGACAATAGATCTTGCCTGATTAGTCATTTGAAAATCTTTCCCTGTGAAAGTTCTATTAGTTCTGAGAACCATGTTTGTCTTGCCCACTGTGGTGCAATCAGTATCAGAGTCATGCTGCTGATCTTGCATTTGCTGAACCCCCTGTGAAGTATTGGTATGGGGGAAAAGCGTACACAAATTTCCCTAACCAATTTATCAACTGTGCATTCCCCATGGACTGGTGGCAATGTTGTCTGGATGTATAGCATTGGCATTTCATGTTCTGGGGTGTGGCAAACAGATCTTTTTCCTGTGTTCCCCATTTTTGAAAACGTTTTGTGAGTACTCTTAGGTACAGTTGCCATTTATGAGACCATGAGGCTTGTCTGCTCAGTCTGTCTGCCTCAATATTGTCATTCCCTGGCAGCAGAGATCTCCATATTACATTGAATAGCCCAGTTGCACATTCTTTGTGCTAATTTTGACAGTGGTAGAGGCTGTGTCTCTCCCTGTTTGTTTATGTAAAACATGGTGGTTGTGTGGTCTGTTTGTATCAAAACTGATTTTCCCCAGAGCTTTTTGAAAGGCTTTTAAGGCTAGGAATACTGTTTTTAGTTCCAGGATGTTGAAGTGTTGTATTGCATCCTATTGTTTCCAGACTCCCCTTACTTTAAGATTGTTCACGTGTGCCGCCCATACCATCTATGAGGTGTCTGTTATGGACACAGTTGGAGTTGGGTGCGTAAATGTTCTTCCTTGTGTTATATGTGACCTGCCCCACCACAATTTGTGCTCCTCTATCCTTTGCGTGACAACCACTAGATCTTTCCAACTCCCAGTCGCCTGTGACCATTGGTTTTGAAGCCATTCCCTAAATGGCTTCTTGTGAACCTTGTGTTTGGTATCAATGAGTTGCAAGGAGTCATAATTCCTAGTAGCTTCCCTGCCATTCTCACAGTCGGTGCTTGCCCCCTCCGGTACAGCTGTATCTCCTGTAATAGTGCTACTGTTAATTCCTCGCTGGGGAATACTTTCCTTTGGATTTAATTTGTTCTGGACCCTAAGAAAATGTTCTCTTGTTCTGGTTCGACGATGACTTCTCCAAGTGTATTGAGAACCAAAGCTGGTATAGCGTTTTATTACTTGCTGCATGTGCTCTTTGCAACTTTTGTATGAGTTTGCCCTGACCAGCCAGTCGTCTAAGTAAGGATAAACATGTATGCCCTGCCTGAGCAGATGTGCTGATACTGTTGCCAGACACTTTGTGAATACTCTTAGTGCTCATTTTATTTCAAATGCTAGCACTTTAGTGTTGGAAGTCTACCACAAATCTGAGGAATTTCTTGTGGCTTGAGTTCATGGGAATGTGTAAATAAGTGTCCTTTAAATCTATTGCAACATTGTAATCCCCTACTTGACTGGTATTCATTGTGAATGTTTGCGGTTTTTAAATTTTTTTAAAAACCTCAAGTCTAGAATTGGTCTCAGTGACCCATCTACCTTTGGTATTAGGAAGTATGTTGAGTAGCTTCCCTTGTTTCTTTCTAGTCTTAGTACTAATTCTATAGCATCCTTTGACAGCATTTCCTCTACCTCCTGGAGTAGACAGGATGTACCTTTTTCCTTGGTCCTTTGCCTGCAGGTGTCTTGCCTAAATTCTATGCGATATCAGAAATTGTATTAAGCTTAAAACGCACTTGTCTGTTGTGATTTTTCTCCACTCCTGGAAGAAATGTGCTATTCTACCGCCTATTGGTGTTGAGTGTAGAAGTTCTTGATGGTCTATTTTTGTCCCTTGCTGTGTCTGTACTCTTACTGCTGCACTTTTGGATGTTTGACAAGTGTCCTTTGTGAACGTTGACAAGTCACTTATTTGCAGCAGGGGGAGCCCCTCCCCGTTATGGTTGTCCTCTTCCACATGCGAATACACTGTCTTACCTGCTGGTACTGCCAGATTGTGGTTTTGTTGACTTGCCTGACTACTTCCCTGATATGACTGTTGGTACGTCTGATATGATGTTTCCTGATGGAAGGAGCCCCTTCCTGAGGGTCTTCGTGAGGGTACTGTTCCTTTATATTGCTTCTGAACTGTAGAGCCCCATTGAATTCGCTGTTTCGTTGTCCTTTTTCAACGGACTCAGAGTCTCGTCAACCGCACTCCCAAATTGTTGTTACCCATTGAATGGTGCATTTAGTATGTTTACTTGCAATTCTGGTTGAAAACCTGAAGGTCTTAACCAGGCATGGTGTCATTCTGTAGTGCCTATCATCAATTGTCTGCTTAAAGGTTCTGCTGTATCCAATGCAGATTTTAAACATGTATTGGCTTTGTTTTTGCCATCCTCCACCAAGTGTGCTGCCTTCTATTGGTACTACTCTGGGCGATCTCATTAATTCACCAATTTCCTCCCAATGATGGTAGGCGGGACGATTTAGTGCATTCGAATTTGCAATACGCCACTGGTTTGCAGCATTCCTTTCAACAATTCACCTCATGAGGTCCATTTTGCTTGGGACGTTAGCTCTCTTCCTAGTAGTAGATGGTATCATTGAATCTGCTGGAACTGTTCCCTTTATGTAGTTGGCATCCTTGGAAGAGTGTTTCTACTTCTTCTCTGTTTTTAGGAGTGAAAGCCTTACATGTTGCTGGCTCTTTAAATGTCTCCTTTCCTTGATTCAAAACCCTTGGGAGCATAGGTAAAAATTCCTTGACTGTGCGGGCAAGAGAGTTTCTAGTAAAAAACTTGAATATTGTCTTTCCTCTACTAGTTGCACCTCATATCTATCTGCGGCCTTTTTAACCTGGTCATAAATCCCAACATAAGGTGGTGATGGCCTTGAAGGATAAGAGTCTACAACTTCTGGGGAGCTATTTCTAGATCTTGCCACTGTATGTCTTGGTATTCTGAAGCCTCAGAACGCTTGTAGATTTGTTCTTCCTCCTCCTCATAGAAGAGTTCATGTTCTTGATCTTCTTGAAGTTCAGGAGGTAAAGGTGGATCTATTTCCTTGAGGAATTTGTCCCCTTGATTGTTGAGGCTAATCTGGGATACAAAACTGTATGAGACTTTCGTTCAGGTCTTTCTTCTTTTGTAAAAGACAGGCTTCCAGCAGTCTCTTTTTCTGCATCTCGGCTGTCTGTTAGATGTTGAGATTATCATCCTATCGCTTCGACGAAGAGTCCTTCGAAGACAACGTGTCCGGTGAACTGTGTAGTTCTGTTTTCGACCGTTCCTGTTTTGATGTTGATGGGTATTTTCCTCGATCGTCTTGCAATGTCTTGAATTTTTCAGGGGCCTTTACCCCTGCGGTGTACTTTTCGAAGGATCAGAGGGGAATTTTCTCTCTGGTCATGCTGGCGGTCGTCAAGTGCTTTGATGACAATGCTGTCTGAGGATTGAGAGTCGGATTTTCGTGACTCAGATAGGATCATAAAGGATGATATGGCTCTTACTGCTGTTCGAGAAGTCTTCTTACCCCCTTTGTCACTGTGCACAACGGCAGACTTTTGGCAAATTTTTCTCAATTTTCAGGAACTTTTGCCTTCAGATTGTTGGAGAGCCTTCTGCATGCATCCAGGCCCAATGGTGGAAAAAGGAGAATCTGAAGATGGCGACCAAAGGTGGGAGCTTATGGAGGAAGTACAATTTCATCACAAGGGGCACCAAATAGAGGCACATCGACGCCCACAAACAACAACAAAAAATCAGACCCCATTGATACCGCTGCAGGTTTCACTGCCTCCTACAGCAAGGGCAGTTATGATATGTAGTTAGATTTCAAAATCAGAAAGAGGCATCCATTTCCTAACTCTTCCTCTCTCTTCCACTGGAGACTCAGCAGTTGACTTCTCTTTTTAGAGAATATATAGCCTATCTGGGACTGTCAACCAATGTAGGCATAGATGTGAAAGACCATCATCACGTTCTCCGCTTATGTCTTCTGAATTGGATTAGGACACATCCTCTTACTATATACTAACTTACGAGGTCATCTTCAAGAGTTTCACTGGTGGATGGTATCTCTACCTTCCAGTATGTTTTACTAAGAGGTGTGTCCAAACTTTACAGTAGAGGGAAGCTCCAGTGGGATGTTGTGTTGTTGCATGGACATACTCCCACCAAGACCATTATCTGGATCTCTGCACTTACAATATACAGCCCTTTAACTTTGGGCACTGCAAACCTTTTCCAGTGGCATCCCCCTATATGTTGTCAGAAAATCTTGGCAAAGCCATCTACTCAATAAAGTTAAAGGAGGGCCTTCAGACTGCAATCTCTCAACATCAACTGGGTCTACAAATCAATTTTCAACAATGAAACCCAAGTACAGGTTCTTTTTTACTTAGAAGCAATGCACTTTCAAGTCAGGCAAGAGCAAATCCCTTTCCAGGTGGAAAGGGGATAGAAGACATGGAGGAAAGAAAAGTGCAGAGGCATTTTTGCATAAGTTAACATAAATTGGATACAATGAGTCTTAGGAAAGATCTTTGCATGCACTCAAATTCTTTTTCAAGGGTTCCTCAGAAAACCTACACCTTGCAAGTTTCGGGGAATTCTCTATTAAACCTTTAAGTAATCCTGAAATTTCTATTCCTAAAAACTGGAAATCTGCATGTGCAGATACCAGATTTGCTTTGTTTCTTGTGGATCGAGCTTCTTATCTGGTACTATCACTCTCTTTCATGTGCAAACATGAGAAACAATAGAAAATAAAAATGACACCACTAGAATCCTGCAAGATGAAGGCGAAGGAGAGTAAGATGAGGAAATAACGTTCTGGGGTGGACATTTGCTTTGGCATCCTTCTCTTTAAAATCAAACTGTAGAAAATATATAATAAAGAAACATAACAGTGCAACTGGAATGCTAAATTATTTGAAGCACTTAACTCTGGCTAGTCCAACATTCAAATTGCTCCCCCTCTCAAACCACTATTACCAAGTCTCTCGACTTTTGTTTTATGGCGTCTTTCACCAACTTTGTTCATGACATCTGCCAACATTTTTACTCTTGGGTTGGTCATGTGACTACAACAATAACTTTTCAGTGGGCCAGAATATGATGCCATTGCAATCAATCATTTCAAAATGTAGTTAAAGTTTCAAGTAATACTAAGAGCAAACATTAAAATGTCCATTTTAAAACTTACTGATAGTTGTGAAGACACTAGTGAAACAGAAGTAATCCACAGCATTGAGAGAAAGAAGGTGATATAGGAATTGCTCTTTCTCTTCTTCGCAGCGCAGAAAAGCATATCGTTTGTACAGCTTCCTGTGAATCAGAAAGACAGACTAGTTACTTCCAAGACCGCTCCTTTATTCAAACAATGCAATGCTCATAGTTACTTATTCTAACTTATATACATTTGTATCAGATTCAATGGATACTGGAAGGGAGGTCTTAGAACTTAGTATAACTATTAAGTTGCCTGTTTGTCCTGTAAGGGAATACATTTTCCCTCCTAATGTGGTCAGTAAAAAAGGGACCAATTTGAAGAGTCTCAATCACTGTTTCTATGAAAAGGTAGCCAGTGACACTTCATTAATTTATTTAGAGTTTTATATAGTGCTAGCTCGACCCAAATGCATTAGAGCGCTTTACGAGTAGTGTGCATAGGACAATTTGAGATACAAAAGAGGATACGTGTAGTTCACGTGAAGTCAGCGAAAGCTAAAAGTAGAACATATAAGAATAGTGAGAGAACATAGTCAAGTACATTGATGCATCAACAGGTCATGTTGTTGCACAAAACAACAAATAGGTAATGACAATTACATAGGTAATGATAAATAAGTTAGAGCTAAAGTGGGACATACTGGATCAGGAGGCTATAACGAGAGAGTCAGTGGTGTGGGGTGATGTCTTTGGGAAACGTAGATGGATTGTGTGCAAGTTGACGCAATTGTTCAGTAGCAAGGATTTGAGATCTCGTTTAAAGCAGAAGAAGGAGGGGTTGCTTCTGAGCTCTTTTGGGAGTGAGTTAGACACGTGTCAGGGTGGATTTCCTTTTCAGCTTAGGGGGTATGAGAAGAAGTGTGCTGGAACTTCTCAGTGCCCGGCTTGTACCAGCTCTGGAAAGTTTAGTTGATAGGTATGAGGGACTATTCGTATGAAGGACTTTGTGTGTGATGCAGAATGCATCTTCCGTCAATGGGAAGCCAGTTGAAATCTTAAAGGCCGGAGAGATGTGGTCAAATCATTTGATTTCAGCGCGTTGAGTGGCTCTCAGGGGAGCAAGTTTCCTTTTAGGAGTTCCAGTGATGATGGCATTGCCATAGTCCAGTTTAGATAGGACGAGCAATTGCGCAACGGTCTTAAGGTCATTGGTGGGGATAAAAGGTTAGATTTTTTTGAGGTTCTTCAGTGTGATAAGGGCATCTTTCGCTGAGTTGTTGATGTGCTCCTTCATTGACATGTTTCTGTACAGGGTGACGCCTGGGGATTTTACAGAGTTGGAAAGGGAAATAGAGCAGGCTAGTGCATTCAAGTTCTTGAGCCATTTTTGGATTGGGAGGGTATTGGGTGTAGGTGAGAGGAGTAGAAGTTCAGACTTCAGTTTTAGGTGGTTGGAACTTAACTAGTATTGTATCTTTTTTAGTGTGTCATTTAGATGGATGATATCTCCAGGGAACTTTATATTGTAGTATAGTTGTGTGTCATCAGCATAGGTGGTGTTTGACCCATGCTTGTTTTAGAATAGTTGTGAATGGTTCCATGAAGAGATGAAATAGGGCAGGTCAAAGGATTGAACCTTGAGGAACACCTTGTGGCAATAGAACAGGTTTTGGGAGACAACTGTTGATTTTTACTTGTTGAGAACGATGTTGTAGGTAGGATGAGAACCATTTCAATACAGTACCATTAATGCTAGAATGACTCTTGAGGTTCTCAAGTAGGGCTGAATGGTTAACTGTGTCAAAAGCCGCAGACAGGCCAAGTAGGATAAGGAGGTAAGAGTCCCCTTCATTAATAGATTTGTGAATGTTATCAGAGATATATTAGAGCTGTTTCAGTGATGTAGCCTCTCCTGAAGCCAGATTGGAAAGTTTTGAGAGGAATAAATTAGTCAATATACTGGTTGAGTTGAAGTAGGACACACTTCTCAATCGTTTTGGCTAGGAATGGGAGGTTGGTGATCGGTCTGAGGCTATTAAAGTCGTTTATGTCAGTAACTGTTTTTTTTAAGGATGGCTGTGACTTGAACTAGTTGGAGGGAGTCAGGGACTCTCCGAGATGAGAGAGAGACATTAATAATTTTGGTCCAAAAAGGAGAGATGATAGGGTTGAGGTTCTGTACTAAGGTGGAAGGGAGTTGGTCCGTAGTGTGGGATGTGGGCTTCAACTTTTCAATTATTTTGAAGACTTCATCTTCTGTCATCAGTTTGAAGTCAGACCACTTAGCATTATTTTTTAGATGGAGGGGATCAGTGTTGGTGTTTGTATTTCTTGGGTCTCCTCGGTCCTTTGTTGAGGTATGTGATGTAGTCTCCATGGAGCTTTGCATGTCGGTAGAGTCGTCGAGCTGGGTTGATGGTCTTGGGTCTGGGATAAGCAAAAATTTTATTTAAGTAATTTTGTCAAAGAAGAAGTTGGCTACTTCATCAGAGCGTTTGTTGGTGGCTGTTATGTGTTGGGGGATAAGGGTGGTTTGATGTTTGATGATATTGAATAAAGCTGTTGGCCTGTTGTTCGCATGGTCAAGTTGACTGTTAAAGAAAGTGGCTGTCTCTCTAAAGATGTGTTTTTTGTAGGAGAGACATTCAGATCTGAGGAGTACAAGGTGATCAAGTGAAGGGTTATGTCTTCATGGCCTTTCAGTCAGTCTTAAGCGACTCCTCTCATTTTTTAGGTCGGAGTTAAACCAGGATGTGGTTAGGATTTTTCTAGAACACTTTAATTTGATAGGGGCCACTTGGTCCAGAACATCAGTCACTGAGCTATATAGGGCGGTCAGGTCATCGATGGAGTTAAGGTGGGAGTGTAGATGGGCGAAGGGTCTAGATTCCAGCTCTGTTAGTGGGATTTGCTTGCGGTTCCTTTTCTAGTGAATGAGTTTATTGGCTGATGGAGGGCAAGTACTGGGACTTGCGTTGAGATAAAATTGTATTAGGTGGTGGTCAGACCAGTTGATGGGTATGATAGATGAAGGAAGACTACATTGTTTCCTGCAATTATAGCATCTACCATAGAGCCTTTATTGTGTGCTGGTCTGTTTGATGCTGAGGTGTTTAAGGTCATTCAATTCAAGAATGTTAAAAGAAATTGTTGACTGTGGAGTCTTTTGTGTACTTCCAGTGCAGATAAAAATGGCCTAGAAGCACATCTTTAGTGTCAGTAAGGGAGAACTTTGTTATTAGGTTGGTTGGTTCTTCAGTGAAGAGTATATGATTAACCCTCGGAGGAAGGGGGGGGGGGGTGAAAGATCGTGTGGAGTGAGATAGGGGCGATTCCTTTTATTGAGAGATCGACTTCGAGATATTCGAAGGTTGAGTAGTCCATGGATTCTAGAGTGTTCAGTTTGAATTCATCTTTATGGATGATAGCTAATATACCCCCTGTTCATATAGGTCTATCTCATCTAATGATCTAATATCCTTGGGAATGAGCAAGTACAACATGGGGGTAGAGTGTTCATATGGATCATGGTGCATTGGGCTGGAGGTCTGGGCGATACATTAACTCGAGGGATTCTATTTGGGCTCAAGATTACTGTGATTGAGGACGGAGACTTGGGGTCTAAATGTTGAGTATTTGTGATGTATAAATTGCAGAGTGATCCAATTTCAAGGAGGGATAGGGTATGGAGTGCTCAGTAGGATCTGTGGGACATGTGGCTCAAAGGGATGGAGGTCGTGCAGATGTGACAGTCTTTCGGGCAAGTCCACTTCTCTATATTTGGAGTGGGGTGTATTGTAAATTTGGCCAGGATCACAAGATCACATTTTACCTGAGAGGTCATTACCTGGAGAATCCCGTTTTTTCTATGCAGTGGAGAAATAGGGTGCGTGTGTCAGGGAGGGAACCAGTTCTATAGGGAGGAAGACAGGCAGAGTGTCCCATGACAAGAGAGGGTGGGTGGTGATCAATAGAGGTGAGGGCAATGTCCTTGGAGCTGAAACTTGCAAAGTAAGAATTGGTTTGGTAGAGTTCCAAATTGTGAGTGGGTGTTGTGAAAAAGGTGGGCTCAAAAGTGAGAGAGCTAGGCTTGAGATTAGTGCTATTGTGACAAGTGGGGGTCTCTGAGAGCTGCGTGTTGTTGTGGCTTTTCGCTAGGGTGGTCGTGGTGGAGGGCAAACGGGTGTGCTCCAGCATAGGGGGTGTGATCGTAGAGGGGAGTAATGTAGAGGTGTATGGATCATTGGAGTCCTGGGGGACAATATGATTTTGGTATAGTGAGGATAGAAGGGAAGTGCTGGTTGAAGGTAGAAAGATAACGTTTGTTCGCTTGTACTAGGATGTTACCCATCCTGAAGATAGATATGGAGATCTCCCCACTAAAACTCTGAGAATGAACAGTGATGACTTTAGTGCAATAGGACGTTTTGATGGTTTTTGTAACTTGAAGGTGGAGGAGGAAGGTTTTCCTCCATTTTACTGGGTATTTAGAGTAGAAAATTACGTTGGTCTTTTTATTGTTGTGGATTGTGCTAGAGTAAGTATCCGCAAGTTTTTCTGGATGTTGTTTCAGTAGGTTATGTTTAAACTTTTATTTTAGCATTACATGATAGATTAATTGGATATATTATGCTCCAGGAGTTGGGGCCATACCGCTAGAGTATGGCGACAAGGATCTAAGGTGGAGTTCAGGCATTGTTGCTGTGACTAGAGGAACTGGGGAGATATCTGTGTGGTCCCCAGGCAGGGGACTCCTCTTGCAAGTAGGAGATTGGTTGGTGGTGTTTCAGTTGACTAAAGCAGCAGTCACAAGTCCGCACGGCACCAGAGGACAATGGCCGATCTTGGAGGAGGGGTAGTAGTGTAATAGGTGTAGATCAGTGCTGAGAACAAAAAATGGGTTGCTATGTAATTGTAGGTAAACTAGGTTACGTTCATATAAGTAATTAGGGAGAGATCATTCCAAGAGGGCCACGGCTTTGGTATAGACTTAATGATGGGGAAATTCCTACTTTGCTTTTAGTGAAGGTTGAGGGCAGTCCTACTTTGCTTTTAGGGAAGTTGTATGTGTCTATCTCTGTTTCAATTAGGAAGGGCAGCCATCTCAGTAGAGAGATATGGTGAGATGGGGACACAAAATGGATCAAAAATCGATCCAGCGAGCCCCCCCACCCCCGGGAAGACAAGGTGCGCTGCCCCCTGCATTTTTGTTAATCATTGTCCCGGGGAGGTGGTGGTTCCTTGAAAGGGAGGGGGGAAAGAATCACGCACATGGCTCACTCGCATTTGTATTTAATATTTATTGCTCCGGAGAAGTGGTGCTCCCTGGGGCTGCGGGGGAGGGGGGCCTAGCGGGCTTCCCCCGCATTAATTTAAATCAATAGTCCTTTGGAGGTGATGGTCCCCGGGGCTGTATGGGCCCCCACATCCCTTTACATACATACTTCACTCCACAGCACACGTTTAAATTCAAAAGGGGTCTCCCTATTGTTACTAAGAACAGGCCAATAATTATTTATCACACAACATAAATTGTACACAATTCCGTCTTTTTTTCTTTTTTCTGAGTTTTATTCTCGTGGTCTTGTACACCAGTTGTCAACAGCCACAGCCAACACGTGTTTAGTCGCTTAAGGGGCTCAAGGCTAGATACTTGCCTTTTGCCACACACGGTGAGGGACACGAGTGGCGGGATTTTGAATAGAAATATACGGAGAAACCATGATTTGAATGTCAAAGGGAATTTTACTTTGGATTGATTACAAGTAGAACTCGCCGCTTGAAACAAAACCCCAATGTGGGTCGGAAGTATCACCACATTTCAAATGTCACTGTTTGGAAGTATCTAGCCTTGAGGAAGTCGCAGGGCCACGCCACTTAAGCGACGAAACAAGTGTTGGCTGTTGCTGTTGACAACTGGTGTACAAGACCACGAGAAAAAAAAAAGACGGAATTGTGTACAATTTATGTTGTGTGATAAATAATTATTGGCCTGTTCTTAGTAGCAATAGGGAGACCCCTTTTGTATTTAAACCTGTGCTGGGGAGTGAAGTATATTGTTTACAGAGCTTAGGCTTGGCTTTGTGGAGTTTGTGGTTCTCCACACCCTTCAGCATCGTGGTTGTATTTGTACAGAAATCAGATATATTTATGTGATTCTACCTAGAGGCGCTTCAACCTATACGTAATACCACGTTTCTGAGTTTATCCCTTTACATATGTTTGCCTCAGGGAGGTGGCGGTCCCTGTGGCCCGGTGGGTGCTGCATGAGCACGCCTGCATTACTATAAAAACTGCCCCCGGGACCTGGCCCACCATGGGGCCTATATTTAACAAAGCTCAGAAAACCGCGCTTAGTTTTTCAAATGTTTTATTTCAGGAGTTGCGGATCCAGCGCGACTCCTGCTGGAAAAAATAAAATAACAAAAAGGCATTTCCTTGGACCAACATATACCATCCTGCCAAAGTTGGTGTCATTCCGTTCAGCAGTTCAGGCTGTAGCCGTGTCTAAAGATCCTATGGGAATTAACATGGGGGAAACACGTTTTTAAGCTACCCCTGGTTCTTGGCCCCCGCTTCACAGATCACCCTCCAAAAAAGACAGCGGCTGAAGTGAGTGTTGTATCTGTTTTGAAAGTTTGTGAAGATTCAAACAGCACAGAAGGATCAGATGCGTTTCGTTGGTTTACACCACCTTACTCATAGGAACGGGATTTTTTTTTTAGGGTTTAGGGTGGATAAGAACTTATGGGTTTTAGGGTAGTGGGAATTTTTAGGGTGTAGGGTTGGGCTGGGGTTTTGGATGGTAAGTGAATTTTTAGGGTGGGTTCGGGATTTTGGGTGGCAAGGGTAATTTCATGGCTTGGGATGGATATGGGTATTTGGGTGGGAAGGGTGTTTTTAGGGTTTGGGGCAGGCATGGGTTTTGTGATAAGGAGGTTTTAAAGTTTAGGATGGGCATGGGTTTTGGATAGCAAGGGTAATTTTAGGGTTTGGGGCAGGTATGGGTTTTTGGGTGCTAAGCGGTTTTAGGGTGGGATGAGTTATTGGGTAGCAAGGTTATTTTTAGACTGGGATATGGGTTTTTGGGTGCTAAGGAGTTTTTATGGCTTAGGGTGGGTGTTAGATTTGAGGGTCACGCTCCGACCTCGTTGCGAGACTCTTCTCCTGATGCGGTGCAGTGCGACAGCTCCAGCGGTGACACCCTCCTACTTTGGGGTTGCGACGGCAGCAGCAGCAACGGCGACACGCTTCCTCTTCGTTGCGGCACGCTTCTTACCGATGCCGTGCAGTGCGACAGTTCCAGCGGCGACACCCTCCTTTCTCCGGAGTTGCGATGGCAGGCACGGCGACAAACTTCTTCTTCTTGTTGAGTCGCGCTTCCAGCTCCTTGCAACATGCAGTTCCTCAGAAGGCCGAAAACAGCACGAGGCACTTCCAAAAGAACTCTGGGGAGCTGGGGGTGTAGTCTGTTGTACCGGAGACTTCAGCAGGAGGCAAGCTCTTTTCCAAGCCCTTGGAGATCCTTCACAAGTTGAAAGCAAAGTACACAAAGTTCCTTTCTCCTTCCTTTGGCAGTAAGGCAACCCACTGCAGGCCAATCCCCCAAGCAGCCCTTCAGCTTGGGAATAGTCTTTCCTTAGTTTCTTCAGGTTCCTATCCTCAGTAAAGGTTTCTTCTTGTAGTCCAAAAGTGATCTAATTTCCTGGGATCAGGGTCCCAGTATTTATACCCAGAAATCCTTTGTTCTCTGAGGGGAGAGGGGCCTTTGCCCAGTCCAAACCAGTTCTGAAGCACTCTGTTTACCAGACTTCTCCTTTCCTTTCACAGTGCAGGACATGCACATCAGACGCGCCACAGGAGGTGGAGCCAGCATTGTGGAAGGCAAGTACAGTCCTGGAGCACTCTGTTTACAGGACTCCTTCTCTTCTTTCAGTATGCAGGGCAGAGACATCAGCCGCTCCCCAGGGGGTGGAGCCAGCAATGTGGAAGGCAGGCACAGCCCTATTTAGAGTTCAGGTGCACTCCTCCCTCCCATTAAGATGCAGATCTTTCTATTCACCACTGGGTGACTCAGCCTGTTTCCTGGAATTCCCAAGCCCTGTCACTCACAGAAACCAGACATAGGAATACACATCCTAGCAGAGGCAGGTTTGAATGGTTAGACAAGCAAAGACCTACTTTCTAAAAGTGGTATTTGCAAACACAGAATATTAAAATAAACTTTACTAAAAGATGTATTTTATCATTTTGAGTTCAGGCATACTAAACTCGAATTTCTACCATGTTCTCTGAGCCTGTTAGGATTATAAAATGTAACAATTCTAACAACCCATTCTGGCCTATGGAGAACAGGTAGCCTTGCAATAGTGAAAAACGAAAACGGCTGTAATTCACTATTAGGACATACAACACACACCAGGGCGTGTCCTACCTTATACTTGTGCCCAAAGCATTTATCACAGGAAAAACATATGAGGCAACATCAAAAAATGGAAGGGAGACCCACGCCAATGGAGCCAGGTCTAACAGTGGGTATGGGTTTTTGGGTGGCAAGGTTATTTTTAGGGGTGGGTATGGGTTTTTTAGGTGGTAAGGGTATTTTTAGGGTGGAATATGGGTTTTTGGGTGCTAAGGGGTTTTATGGCTTAGGGTGGGTATGGGTTTATTGGGTGGGAAGGTTATTTTGAGGGTTTAGGGAGGGTATGGATTTTTGGGTGGTAAGGGTATTTTTATGGTTTAGGATAGGTATGGGTTTTGGGTGGCAAGGTTATTTTTTAGGATTTAATGTGAGTATGGGTTTTTGGATTATAAAGGGTTTTTAGGGTGGGTATGGGTTTTTGGGTGGTCAGGTGTGTTTAGCATTTAGGGCGTCTAGGAAGCTGGCTCTGTATATACTATATTAATGTAAGGTATAGTGTGCACATAAAACAGTGGACCCCCAAAGGCTCACAGAGGTAAAAGTAGATAATACCTTACTCTATATTTGTGGTAGTGTGGTATTGTTCACGAAATAATGTCACACACTCAAAGACTGCACTCAGACCAATTGTTTGTATCACAAATATTTGTTGTATTTTTATTTATAAAACAAGCAGGTACAGGTAAATATGATTGTACTTTTCAAGACAGATTGTTAAAAAGCAAGCAGGATGAATAATGACTTTTCTTACAGGTTTGTAAAAATGTGCAAACACAGCTGAAATTACTTTTGGATTACTTTATCTACTCAAAGACCTCCCCCAGCGGCACTAGAACGGCCGAGTGCAGAGTGCTGAGGTCCAATCTTATCCAAAGGGGATAGGGACCCTCCGTTTGGTGGCTGCTCCTGGGTTTAGCTCAGGACAAAGGGGATCAGAATGAGCACACAAGGGGCACCCACAGCGGCACTGGGGCGGTATGGTGGAGGCTGCTTGATTGGCGTTGGGTGCTCTGTTGGTTTCAATGGGGATTCTACGGTCACAACAAACACTGCAGGTTTGGGCACAAAGATCTTCTGGAGGCGACGACCGGTTAGAGAGGTAAGTTGGGAATCTGGGAGTTGCCTGGACACCGTCGGTTGGGCCATCCAAGGCCATGGGGCGTTGGGTACAGGGGTGATTTGAGGCGTAGAGTTTTCCTTACCGGCTCCAGTCTCGGTCTGGGGGAACTTCCAGATCGGGGCTGCAGGCATCCTCAGAAGGCTTGAAGCAGGTCAGGGATCCTCTGATCCCAGGTCAGGATCGCTGGGAGACCTCCTCATGGTGTTGGGCGACTCAAACTCGGGCTGTGGGTGTCGGTTGAAGTGTGGTGCAGACTCAGGTATTCAGCCGGAGCCAGAGTCTGTTGGTGAGAAAATCTGGTTCTCACAGGAGACAGTCTTGGTAGGGAAGGCAGGGCAGGTCCACTGGGTTCTGGGAGGCTGCTGGACATGCTGGGGTTTCGCTGGAGCAGGTCGAGGTCGGGACAGGCCGGTAGGGATTGGGCCAAGTCAGTTGGTGTCCTTATTTTCTTCCTTCAGTACAGCTCTTTGGTCCTTCATCTCTTCTTCTTACTTGTTTGAGGAGGCAAGGCTCGGGATTGCCCCATAATACTAAATGTTGGGGTGTTTCAGGTAGGTACAGGTTGGGACCAATGGGTCCCTTACTTGGAGTGGGTATACCCCCCGATAATGCCACCCTCCAGTGGGAAGGGGGCATAAGCCTCACTCTAGTTGGCTGGGTCCCCCCATCATCTAGAAGGCGGGGACTAAGGGTTGTGCCTTGCCTCACCCACCTGAGGGGTGGGGTTGACAAAGTTGGGCACACCTCTCCTATCTTGTTTTTTCCGCCGATTCTTCCGTCCAAAGTGGGGGTCAAAGCCGGTGGGGGACAGTCGCTGGGAGCAGCAAATGACTGGATCAGATCACAAAGGTGGCAAGCCTTTGAAGCTTCCCCTTCGTGGGCCCTGTCCATCCTGGGGGAGAAGGCATTGGCACCTCTGCCCAGGATGTGCTTTGTTTCAGGAGCCCGAGAGCGGGAGGCTTTCGACCCAGGGGTCCAGAAACATGTCTGGGTGTGGCAGCTGGCGAGTAGCCAGTCAGCAAGGACACTAGAGTTAAGTCGTTTTTCAGGGGGCATCTCTAAGATGCCCTGTGAATGCATATGGAATTAAATTCCACGCTGGCATCAGTATGGGTTTAATGTGCTGATTTTGATGTAAAAATTCCCAGATTTCAGTAAAGCCATTATATTGCTGTGGAGTTCGTAATGACAAACTTCCAGACCATATACTCTTTTTATGGCGTTGCCTCACTTACAATGTCTAAGAATGGACTTAGACACTATAGGGGTAGATATATGTGTGGGTTACACTTACCTTGCCAGGTAAGTGTAACATGTGTAACATATATATATATATATATATATATATATATATATATATATATATATATATATTTTTTTTGCGCATCAAAAGGAATTGTTCAGATTCCAATGATTTTAGACAGGCGCAGAAAGGGGCGGTAAGTAGATTCAAATAAAGAGGGTACTCCAAAACACTACTCGATGAAACAACCAAGCGAGTAGACAGTATTGAGAGAAAGGACCTCTTACAGGCCACTGCCAGCAAGAAAACAGATGATGGTATTACTAGGATGATCACCAGTTATAACATGAGATCAAACGAACTGGTGCATATATTCAACAAGAACTGGCACATCCTAGGCACAGATCCAACGCTAAAGAGACTGATACCAGACAGACCACCCATTACTTATAGACGCTGTCAGTCCCTAAGCGACCATCTAGTGAGGAGCCACTATACGGACCCCCCCAAAAGCACGAGAAACAAGCCAATCAATGGTTTCTTTCCCTGCATGCATTGCAAGGCTTGCAAATTCAGCAAGAAAAGAACCAAATATGAAGGGAGGACGAATGACTCTAGGCCAATGAGAGAAATTAAGAAATTTCTGAACTGCAATTCAGAATTTGTAGTTTACTGCCTAGTTTGCCCCTGCTCGAAAAGATATATTGGCAGTACCATCAACCAAGCCAAAAAACGCATCCTGGAACATATGCGTGCCATCACCAATAAGGATAAGAACTACCCGGTGGCACGCCATTTTGAGACCCACCATGACAGTAACAGGGATCTGTTATCCTTCTATCTTATAGATCAACTTGATAGAAGGGAACGTGGTGGGGACAGGATAAGACTTCTTAGGGCAATGGAGTCTAGGTACATCATTGACCTCCAGAGCATGCAGCCGAAAGGGCTCAATAACGACGAGGAACTCTGGGTACACCTAGAATGAACTAAACGTCCACTCCCAGATGGGTTCAGGGGGAATCAAACTGTAGTGCGAGTAGAACACGTGAGATCTGCATTCCCAAACATGTATATATTCTTTGAGCCTGCAGCTTAATATACTGGCACCAAGAATTTATAAACATGGATTCTGGCCCATACAGGGCTCCATAATATGAGTTGACAAGACAAGGCACACATACACATCACCCACTTAGCCCATTCAGGGCTATACATTATGCACCAATACAGCACTCAAAATAAATATTAAATAATCCACACTCTTCTGTAAATTGAACAGAACGAATTCACACCAAGTGAGGTGGACAGAAAGACAGAGTCAAAGGTCTTCTGAATGTGTATAAATGAATGTTTGTTGATAATGTGCCTTACAATCAACTCAGTGTTTTTATCATTTTTAGCACTATATACACTTTTGCACGGGCACTTTTTCTAAAAAGTCACTTTATACCCCTTGTTAACATAATGAAACAATGCTACAAACATATTGTAATATTGCACGTTCAAACATGGCCGCCAATACCATCAAGGCGAGCAGCAGTCCACTTTCTATGTTTTGGGAAGTGGTAGGGGATTTAATGACTGTGTACACAGAGAATGGCTGACACTGAAGAAGCCAAATCGGTGAAACGCGTATGTCAGGGGGGCAGGGGGGTCTGCCAATAAACCATTGTTTGGTGAAACAACAACTTGGAGTGCCGTCCGTTTTTGCCCTTCGAAAAGATCACGGAGGTATGTGCAGCTATATATATATATATATATATATATATATATATATATATATATATATATATATATATATATTTTCAAAGTCCGCTCTGACGTGCTACCTGTGGCCCCGAGGGAGGTGGCACCAATGCCGGTAATTGTAATCCAAAAGGTTCCAAAGTAACAGTGCACTCAGACCTCAAAACAAACGCGACTCCACTGCTGCTCCAAGGGTGTTTATTCACCTAACAACATGTTTCGGCTGCGGACAGCCTTGATCACGTGATCAAGGCTGTCCGCAGCCGAAACATGTTGTTAGGTGAATAAACACCCTTGGAGCAGCAGTGGAGTCGCGTTTGTTTTGAGGTCTGAGTGCACCGTTACTTTGGAACCTTTTGGATATATATATATATATATGGGTTACACTTACCTGGCAAGTTTTCACCACGCATATGCCTTTACTATACATGCCTTAACAATGCAAATTTCATTGTAAGGGCATGCATAGTAAAGGCATATGCGTGGTAAAGACTTGCATAGTAGTGTCACAGTCGTTGTAATGACGATGTAGTAAAGGGGGGTAATGGCATGCGTGGTTCCGTCATACAACCCAACTTAGAAAGGGACAACCCATGTGGTTGAATTATGCTGCACTTTATCACTGAGCTGCAGTTATAGTTGCAAGGGGTAGGTAGGAGTATTCAAAAGTAAGAGTAGTAGTGCAGAGGAGTAACAACTTATAGATTAAACAGAATGCATGGGTAAGAACGAATTGGACAGGAATCAGCAGCCATAAGTATAGGACAAATAATCGGTGTAGGAGTAGGAAGAAGTAATTAAGCGCACAAAAAGCTTACTGGCCTCGTGAGAACACCAGCTAAAAGGCGTTCACACAAGAGAACTGCACAATTATACAAGTATTCAATCATTCTTATTCGATATGAAGTTGTTTTGCAGGGAGCAGTTGTTCCATATTGCAGTGAACAAATGTCATCAAAGTAATAAGCTGGAGTAGTAAGGGTAGGCTTAAGTAGAAGTGAGTAGGAGGAATTAAAAGTAAGAGTACTGCAACACTCTAGGGACCAGCTAACTTCCTTTAGAAAAATACAGTGATTAAAAGAACCGGGAAAAAAACTATTTTACTGAGACAATAGAAGCTGTGAGGAAATCAATACCATTTTGGAAAGGCATACTATACACTATGAAAGGCAAAACAGCTGTAAGTAAATAGTTCTTGCAGACCATAAACGGGTAATCTCTAA
The DNA here is from genome assembly GCF_964263255.1 of Lissotriton vulgaris. NCBI lineage: Eukaryota > Metazoa > Chordata > Amphibia > Caudata > Salamandridae > Lissotriton > Lissotriton vulgaris. The sequence continues at coordinate 41,729,283 of NC_141686.1, read as the reverse complement.
CCTGATCTGGATGAATAATAATGCCCATAGAATGGATTTAAATACATTCAAGCCATCTTCTGCAAGGGATCAAATGGATGCACCCAATGGTATGAGTTATGTTGTGGTCCAAATACAGCCTACTGTGGAGTGGTATGTTAAGAAATGAAGTCAGAGAGAACAATACAATGTGCATTAGGTGTCCATTTGCTGCTTTGCAATACATATTTTCAACTGTCTTTGGACTCTGGCACAGAGTTTATGATAAACTGAGGCTGCCAACTAACTATCCAACGGTGACTGACTCGATTGGGCTGTATGCTAACGCTTTAGCAGTATGTTGTTACCAAACAGGGAGCAGTGTGTTTGCACCTTATACTCCACACCCGTGTGAAGAGGATAATGCCAGTTCACCCAGTTCACCCACAAATCTTAAAATACGCATTTTAAATTGATACACTTGAACTTCAGTTCAGGACACCAGTAAGGAAACACATATTTGATGAGGAGCGACCCTCTCACTGAAATACACGAGTAGCTGGGAGTGCATTTTCCGCACAAATTACAGGCTTTTCTGAGTATTACAGTGTTGGCGGGCAAATGTGATCTATGCAATCACAGAATGTGCTTGGTATGGCGGATATCACCAAACAATATCAATTGGAATGATAGGGGAGATTACATTTATGTTTCGCCCCTCGTAGAGAGAAAGTACACCTATCCATAATCCAACAGACTGCCCACATAAATAAGATCCAAAGAAGTACGGTGTCAAGGAAAGCGGCTCCAGCACTAGAAATAAAATATGTAATACTAAAGCCCTAGGAGCAGTTATGTATGGAGGAGAACTGTGGGTTAGTGGGAACACTGATTGTCTCTCTATCATGGAACATCAATTTATAAGATCACTTCTAAATTTACCAGCCAGTTCTCCCCGGACTTCTATTTTTCTTGATTTGGCCCAAAGAAAATGTGTTCACAAGCTGGACTACAAGCACTTATTGTAATGGCATTGCCTATGGACGATTGAGGAACTTGCTCCCTATAGAGTGGCAATTAGGGATCTTATGACACAACTCAAGACAAGCACAATCCTGTGGTTTTGCAACTTGATGATATTATTAAGGAAATTGGGGTCGAAGGATTATTGGTCAAGACCGGATGAGCTGTGTTCGATTACGAAGAGTAGGGTAAAAGCTATTTATTGAGAATATATATCAGGTGAAGCGTGTGCCAAAATATCTGACCTCCGTTACTCTAGAGTTTATGGATTTCAAACCCTTCTGGCTCTTTGATGGAAACTATTGTTGAAATTGTTCAACTGTTCCCTACAATTCAGATATAAGACACTTCTGACCAAATTGTTTTGTAGTAATTGGAGAAGCAATGTATCCTCCGATGGTAAATGTGGGGCTTGCAAAAGAAGCCTCAAATCCATAGTACATCTGTTATTCTTTTGCCCATACTTCAAGAACTGAGGGTTAAGTAGATTATTCCCTTGTGTAGGCTAACCAGACCTGGCCACTAACTAGACGTGCTTAGAATCCTTAGTATTGATACCGAAGAGTAGTGGTCTTTGGCCTAGAAAAATTCCTGTTCGCTCTACGGATCGGACACTCAAAGTGCATTGTATAATAATTTTTATCTTGAAGCTTTTTTAATAATATATATTTTTAGGTGTTTTTATAGAAAGCTTTACTATTTGGCCTTTTTATAACCATCTTGCCGTCTGAAATTTATGCTTTTATGTATTTAGCTGTGGTGTACTTTGTATGATCTTTGTGATCAAAATTAAGTTATGATGATGATAATGATAGGGGAGTTCATAGCACAATCTCAACTATAAACAGTCGTTTAAAGAAAAAGTCCTTAACATTTTGATCATCGACTAGTGGGCAACGGCTGTCAGGCACCAATGTTTCTTCTAATGTCCTTCATACACATGGAAGCACCAAATAAGAAATTAACTGATACCTGATGGATATTCCACAATTTGTAAAAGATATTGCTAATCATTACATTTAAATATGGAGATGGAAACAACCTCTACCATCTTGGCCACTCGGTCTGGTGGTTCAACGTTTCAAACACACATCAAGTTTGTTTAATGCTGTTTTTGGATAATTAAAATGGCATTTTGAAATGTATTCTTATTTTGTTGAACAGAGTACTCCAGAAGCTCTTTTGTCTGGTCACATTAGGATTGTTATTGAGCCATCAACAGTAGTGAAAGATGTTCTATACCATTTTAATAAAAATGTGAAGGACTAATTATAAAACAAAATTGTGCAGAACTATACCAAAAAACTATTTTAAATAAAAAGTATTTCCCCATCTCCCAATTATAATAAATGCACAACAATTCAATATACAAGTTTAAGTCACTTAAAGGCGTACAGCTCTAGCACGGGAACACAATGAAAATTTTAAGTGTGACAGTTGTGCATGTCCTACTTATCTTGGACTTTTAAGCCCTCAGCAGATTGCAATACTGCTAACAGTATTACGTCCATAATGACAGTCGGTTATTAAATGGTGACAACTTTGCATACTTGGTAAGCGCCTGGTTGGACAGCATCTGCTTAAGGTGCTGAGACAAGAGCTTCTTCTCTAGAGATAGCCGTATCCATCCTCTTGCTCGGCCCACATCGGTCTTTATCTCACTCATCTGTTGAATATGTCTGGAGGATAAATGGAAAAAATACAAAAAAACAGGTCAAGGAATAGGGCATGTTACTCTCTTGATTAAAACATGTATTGGAAATACTCTGCATTAAACACTCACAAAGTTACAAACAAATAAGTTACTTACCTTCGGTAACGCTCCTTCTGGCAGAGATTCTATCTAACCACAGATTCCTCACCTTTTTAATACTTCCCCAGACATCAGACTAGATTTGGAAACCTTTTAGTACTACCTCTGCGCATTGTTGGGATGTGCAGCCCCACACTAATGCTGTTATGCTCTCTAAATGACGTCAGGAACCAATATGGGTATTCTCCTGTGTGCTGACATCAGCTGCTTTCAAGACTATCCGCACCCCCCACATGTAGAGAGCCCTGGTATCCAATTGGCTTCAACCAGTGTGCAGATTCCTAGACTTGAGATCTTTTAAACACCTTGGCTGCGCAGGATATTCCCCTCCTGTGCTGAGAGTCCTTGACTCCCATTGTTCATGACAAGCTCAGCTCGTCATGAGCACACGAGCACCGTGCCTCATGATGAGCTGAGCTCGTCATGAGCACCGAAGGGGTTAAATAGACAGAGCCCCATTCACAGAACAAGGTGGATGGGAGGGTCATTAAGGACTCTGGGGATAGATACGTCCTCTATCAGAAAGAGCTTTACTGAAGGTAAGTAACTTGTTCTTCTGATAGAAGTTTCCAACTGCAGATTCCTCACCAATTCGATCTGTGAATTGGTTCAAACCAAAAATTCCTGTATTCCTGAGAGGGTGAAATGCCCCAATTCGTGAAACTGGATGTTCAGACAGCAGTGCTTTGTAAATGCATGGAGGGATGCCCACATAGTCACCTGACATATGTCAAGGAAAAAGAACAGTGGTAGCAGCCTTGGCTCTGGAGTTATGAGCTGCTTCTTGTCCAGATCTTGATGCTGAGATCTTGATGCAGATCATGATCCAGCGTGAGATGGTCCTTTTCTGAACGTCCTTGCCCTTCTTTGCTTCTGCAAACCCCATGAAGAGATGATCGTCTACTCGGTGTTCTCTGGCACGATCGATGTAAAAGCTCAGCTCTCTGCTAGGGCCTACGTGATGGAGTCCCTCCTCCTCCTTAGAGGTTGAAGTGTAGCATAGAAAGGAAGCAAAGTGATGGTTTGACGGACATAGAATGGTGTCATAACTTTTGGAACAAACTATGCCCAAGTTTGCTGATCCAGTTTGTCTACGAAGGTGCTATATGGTGGGTTGACACAATGAGCTTGGAGCTCTCTCACTCCCTCTGCCAATGTTATGGCACAAGGAACACTGTTTTGAGCGTGAGATGCAGCAAAGGAAAGCTGTGCAGCAGCTCAAAGGGAGTGCACATAAAGTATAGGAAGACCAGGTTAAGATCACACTGCAGCATACCAAAGGGAGCAGTAGTAAACAAACACTACAGTCCTTTAAAAAAACATATCACAATAGGTGAATTAAATAATGAGGGCTGGTCAGGAAAACGTAAGAAGGCTGAAAGAGCCAAAAGGTACCCTTTAACTGTGCCCAAAGAAAAGCCTTGCCGGGCGAGGGAAAGAGCAAACAATAAAATATCAAATAGCATGTCCTGAGGGGAGTCTATCTATTGTGCACCGCACTAAACCACAAATATGTCCTAACGACAGTCTATACAGTTTGTCGAGAGACGCCTGTCTGCCACAATTACATCAACCACCTCCAAAGGTGTCCAGCTGTCACTGATTAATCTCCAAGCGTGAAGGTGGAGAATAAGGAGGGATGGTGCAGAATCATACCCATTGCTGCAACAGCAGATCCTCCCAAGGCACAGCCTGATCGGAGGACAGATGTTTGTGCCCAGGAGCCCTGGATACCATACATGTCAGGTCCAATCTGGTGCCACTAGGAAGGCTTTAGCCCACTCTGTCCTGATCTTCAGAACTCAGTACAGAAGGGGTAGCAGTGGGAAGGCATAAACAAGCCTTGAGTCCCACCGTAGGCAGAACACGTCTACGAGAGAAAAACACCTTGGGAACTGTTGATGGCAAAGAGATCAAGTCAAGATTTGCTCTATGGACAGAAGAGACCTCAGCCACTGCCAGCCGTGACTGATACTCGTGATCCACTAGGAATTGACATCTACATTTGTCTGCTCTAGCCTTGAAAGATCTCGCCGCATTAGGAAGATCCCTTGATGGTCAAGCCATTTCCAGAAGCACAGCAAATCATGGCAAAGGGACCACGTCCCAACCCCATCCTGTTTGATGCAACTTCACATGGCAGTGAGGTGGTTTATGAGCACTTGCACCAGACTTCCTATGATGGAGGGCAGGAAGGCTTACAATGCTAAGCGGAGGGCTCACAGCCCTAGAATGTTGATGTGGAGTCAGGCCTCTGCCAGAGACAAGAGGCCTCTGATCTCCACTTCTCTCTGGTGGCCGCCCCAAACCAGAAGCAATGCATCTTTCACCACTGTCAGCGCTGGGTGGGAGAGGGGTCCGCCACTGACCCAGTCGCAGCCAAACACCCACCACTGCAGGTGTTTTGTAGTCTCTGGGAATGGTTGGAAAGGTCCCCTTGATGTTGGGCCCACTGAGACTTCAGATCCACCAGCAGAGCCCACATATGCCACCCGGCATGCTTGACGAGCAGGATACAATGGGGCATCAGTCCCAGCACCCTCAGAGTTGACCTCAATGTAATCCAGAACAGAAGCTGAAAGATTGGGAGCATAACCTGAATGTCCTGGACTCTCCTTTCCGGAGGAAAGACTTGTAACTGGACTGTGTCAGAAATGGGGCATCTGAGAATGGAGTCAAGTGAGACTTCAGCACATTGATAGCGAACACCAAGGACGTCGGAATGTTCGCCATAATCTGGAGGTGGAGACGGCTGACTGGGGAGAGCCTGTCTTCAGCAGCCAGTTGTCGAGGTAGGGGAAGACTGTGGCAGCTGATGATGCTCTGTCACTACCACTATCACTTTTGAGAACCCCAACCACTTTAATTGAAAAAATAACTACTCTGGGGATGGGGTCCCCAGAGCCGTAGAAGGCTGGAAGAGGGGGAATACGAGGCCCCTTCTCCCCTTTTAACATATATGTACAGCCCTGGGGAATGGGGCCCCCAGGGCTGAAAGTGACTCGGGGAGGAATGTGCAAGGCCCCCTCTCTCTTTTTAACTTATACATACAGCTCTTGGGGATATGGCCCCCAAGGCCACACCCTATGGCGAGCCGCACACAGCCCATGGCTGTGTGCAATATGGGGTTGGCTGCCTTTGGGGCGGTTGGCCACAGGACTTGGCTTGACCTCCAGTTTTGCTTTTGCGAATGCGGGGAATGTGTGCCAGTGAGAGTGTTGCAGAGCGCAGGTGTCTGGTGGGTTGATGAAAGTGTATACGGCCGATGACCAAACCGTTTATGATTGGTTAACGCAAGCCTTTACAAAATTAAAAGGCAGCCATAATGTTTACACCACAGTTAGTCTGCGTTCTGGGTTGCAGTGGAGATATACTGTACTACTGTTTTAGAAGTGCATAGGAAGCAATGATGCTCCTTTGGTAAGACTGTAAAGGTGGGGTAAAGTACATTTTTTTAAAAATCTGGAGTACTACAGTACTCCCTAAAAGCCACTACATTTCCCATTAAAATAAAACCAAGAATGCAGACTAAGTGCGGTCAAAACAAATATGGCTGCTTTTTAATTTTGTAAGGGTGAAATTTATTTTAGATCATTGGTACTCAAAGTGCGGCCAGCTGCCCGACAGACCTTTCCTTGCGGCCCGCTGATCATCTTCCTGGAACCTTTGTAAATCAGGAGAGAAAGCTGCATCAGCTCCATTACTGGCTAATTCTGCTAACCCAGGAGGATAATGTTACTTACCCAGTAAGCATCTGTTCTTGGTATGTAGAGCTGTAGATTCACATGCTTTGCATACTCCTACCATCTAGTGTTGGGTCTGGATCTTTGCAAGTTGTTTTTGTCCGAAGAAGTCTTTGCAGTCACGGGGTAAGGTGACTCCTCCTTTCGGTGATAGTGCTCATGGGCATCGACTCCATTGTTAGATTGTTTCCCGCAGAGGGTGGGAATGGAGTTAGTAAGTGTAGAATAGAGATGTCCATGAGTATGAGGGCAAATTGAGAACTACAACAACTACAGGAGACCAGGGAGTCGGGTGGGCGCATGTGAATCTACAGCTCTACATGCCGGATGCTTACTGGGTAAGTAAGATTGTCCGTGAGAGGCATGTGAGCTGCAGATCACGTGCTTTGCATAGACTATATAGCAGTATACTCCCAAAGCGGTGGCTAACCTGTAGTAGTTGTATGAAACAATCTTTTAAGTACTGCTTGGCCTACATTTGCTTGTTGTCTCGCTAACACATCTGCACAATAGTGTTTGATGAATGTGTTTGGTGTAGACCATGCTGCTGCCTTACAGATGTCGGCTAGGGTAATATTTGCTAAGAAGGCCATAGTAGCCCCTATCTTGCGAGCGAAATGCGCTCCAGGGGGAATTATCAAATTTCTTTTTGCTTTAGCATAACATGTTTGGATACATTTTACAATCCATCCAGCAATACCCGACTTAGATATGGGATTGCCTTTGTGTGGTAGAGAAAAAGCAACAAATAGCTGCTTTGTTTTCCGAAATTCTTTGGTTCTTTCTAAGTTATACAGTATAGCTCTTCTAACATCAAGTGTGTGCAGAGCTCGCTCTGCCACAGAATCAGGTTGAGGAAAGAACACAGGTAACTCAATTGATTGATTGGTATGTAAGGCAGAAACTACTTTAGGGAGAAATTTAGGATTGGTTCCAAGAACCACCCTATCTTTGTGAAGTTGAAAGAAAGGCTCTTGTATAGTTAATGCCTTAAGTTCACCAACTCTCCTTAGTAAGGTTATTGCTATGAGGAAAGCAACCTTCTATGAGAGGAATTGTAACCGACATTTGAGCATTGATTCAAAAGGTGGACTCATTAGCCTTGTAAGGACTATGTTTAAGTTCCACTCTGGTGCAGGGGGAACTCTGGGTCAAATCACCCTTTTTTATCCTTCCATGAAGGCTTTAATCACTGGTACTCTGCATAGAGAGAAGTGTTGTCTATTTTGCAAGTGTGAGGCTACTGCTGCTAGGTGTAAAGGAACGGATGTGTAAGCCAATCCAGATTGCTGTAAATGCAAAAGATAACAAATGATATCTGTACAGAAGCATTGAGTGTATTGCTATTGTTGTTACAATAGATAAACCGTTTCCATTTTGCTGCATAACATACTTCAGTAGTAGGCTTTCTAGCCTCTTTGAGAATATTCATACAGTCTGGTGGTAGTTGTAAATAACCAAACTCTATGACTTCAGGAGCCAAATCGCTAGGTTGAGTTCTTTGGGATTTGGATGTCTGATTTCTCCATGGCTCTAAATGAGGAGACTGGGTGTGAGATGTAGCTTTTGATGTGGAACCATCAACAGTTCTAACAGGGTTGTGTACCAAGGCTGACGAGCCCATGTGTGGGCTACTAAGATCAGTGAGAGGGATGTTTGGCTGAGCTTCCGAACCAGTAATGGAATTAGTGGGAGAGGTGGAAAAGCATTGGCAAATATCCCTGACCAATTCATCCATAGAGCATTGCCTTTGGATAGATGGTGTGGGAACCTGTATGCGAAGTTTGGGCATTTTGCGTTGTGTACTGTGGCAAACAGATTTATCTGTGGAAATCCCCATTGTTGAAAGTAGGGTAGAAGACCTTGGGGATGAAGTTCCCACTCATGAACTTGCTGCCTCTGTCTGCTGTGCAGGTCGGCAATTTGATAGTCTACTCCTGGAAGGAGTTCTGCTTGGAGATACATTTTGTGATAAATTGCTCAATTCCAAATGCTTTTTGCAAGGCGCGACAGCTGGAGAGAGTGTGTCCCTGCTTCTGTAGATAGTACATTGAGGTGATGTTGTCTGTGCGGACTAGAACATTTTTCCTTACAAGGTGAGTGAGAAAAGCTTTGAGTGCTAGGAACAGTGCTAGAAGTTCCAGGTAGTTGGTGTGGAGACGTTTGTGACTGTCTGACCACAGTCCTTGTACTGTGTAATGTTGGAGAGGGGCACCCCAACCAGTTACAGATGGGTCTGCTGTCAGTACAGTCTGTCCAATCGGGTCCATGAAGGGCTGTCCTTTTGATAAGTTGTGAGGGAAGCACCACTGCAGAGAGCGATGGATATGGCCATCTACCAACAATAGATCTGTTAATTGTCCCTGTGACGGATTCCACTGACGCCCTAGACATTCTTGCAGAGGACGCATGTGAAGCCTAGTATGAGGTACGATTGCAATGCACAATGCCATCATTCTCAGCAGTTGCATGAAAACTCTGTCTGGTGATATTTGATTGGTTTGAAATTGTAGTACTGTGGATTGAATATTGTGAATCCTGGATGCACTGGGAGAGGCTAGAGCTTTGAGAGTGTTGAGGGAAGCTCCCAGATAAGACTGCACTTGTTCAGGGCACAGGTGAGATTTTTATGCATTGATTGTGAAACCCAACTGATGAAGTAGGCGTACTGTTGCCAAAGTGTGTAGTATACAGTCCTGGTAAGTGCCCGCTTTGATAAGCTAGTCGTCTAGATTAGAGAAGGGAATATGCTACTTACCAGTATGCATCTGTTCTTGGCATGTAGTGCTGCTGACATTCATATCTGTGCATAGATCGCCGCCTAGTGTTGGGTCCGGATGATTGCACCTTGTTGTCCTGGAAGAGTCTTCGAAGTATCACGAGATAGGTGACTCCTCCCCTGGACTACAGTGCGCATGGGCATCTTCTCCATCCTCAAATTGTTTTTCGCCATTGTGGCAGAGATTGAGATAGTAAAGCAAGAGATGTCCATGCAAAAGATAATGCTGCAGCTGCAACAGGCACCAGGGAGGAGGGCGGGCAATATGAATGTCAGCAGCCCTACATGCCAAGAACAGATGCATACTGGTATGTAGCATATTCCGTTCGAGGCATGTGGGCTGCTGAATTCATATCTGTGCATAGACTGTATAGCAGTATCTCCTCTAGCGGTGGTTACCTGTGCCGGCTGCAGCAGTTTGAAAGAGAGTTTTGAGGACAGCCTGGCCTACAGCAGCTTGCTGCTTTGCTTGTACATCTACACAGTAGTGTTTTGTGAAAGTGTGTATAGTAGACCATGTGGCTGCTCTACATATGTCTTCAAGAGGAATATTCCCTAGGAAAGCCATGGATGCCCCCATTTTGCCCATAGAGTGTGCTCTTGGGGGGACAGTTAACATGCGTTTAGCTTTTTGATAACATATTTGAATGCATTTAACTATCTATCTGGCTATTCCTGACTTTGATATGGGATTTCCTTTATGTTGTGGTGAATAAGCAACAAATAATTGTTTTGTTTTTCTGAATAATTTAGTTCTGTCCACATAATAAAGCAGAGCTCTCTTTACATCTAGTGTGTGTAGGGCTCTTTCAGCTACCGACTGTGGATTTTGGAAGAACACTGGCAGTTCTATTGATTGATTAATATGGAAAGTGGATATGACCTTTGGCATGAACTTAGGGTTTGTTCTAAGTACTACCCTGTTAGCATGTATCTGCATGAAGGGTTCTTGAATTGTTAGTGCTTGTAGTTCGCTAACTCGCCTGAGTGAAGTAATGGCAATCAAGAATGCCACCTTCCATGTTAAGAATTACAATTCACATGAGTGTAGAGGTTTGAAAGGAGGTCCCATGAGTCTGGTGAGTACTACATTTAGGTTCCAGACTGGTGAAGGTGGGTGTTTTGGAGGAATCACCCTTTTGAGACCCTCCATAAAAGCCTTGATTGCTGGTACCCAAAACAGTGAAAGGTGTTGTCTGTTTTGGAGATATGCTGCTATAGCAGTGAGGTGTAGTCTTATAGAAGAGTATGCTAGGTTGCATCTTTGAAGCTGCAGTAGGTAACATATAATGTTCTGTATGGAAGCATCTAATTGGTTTATTTGGGTATTGTTCAGCGCCAGGAAACTTATATGTCAGCGCGCTCTACAAATTTCACCTAACATAACATAACATAACATAACATAACGTTGCAGTAAATAACAAATCTCTTCCATTTAGCTGCATAGCATGCTTTAGTAGTTGCTCTCCTTGCCTCCTTAATGATATTCATGCAGTCTGGAGGCAAGTTAAGGTATCCAAATTCTAAGACTTCAGGAGCCAGATCGCTAGGTTCATCTGATTGGGATCTGGGTGTCTGATTTCTCCATGGTTCTGAGTTAGAAGATGGGGTGCGAGGCGTAGCCTTTGATGAGGAACTACTGAAAGCTCCAGGAACGTTGTGTACCATGGCTGTCTCGCCCATGTGAGAGCAACTAGGATCATTGTGAGTGACTGTTGCCGTAGTTTGCGTGACACCAGCGGAATCAGTGGTGCTGGGGGAAAAGCGTACGCAAATCTGCCTGACCAGTTCATCCATATCGCATTGCCCTGTGACAACGGATGTGGGAACCTGGCGGCAAAGTACTGGCATTTTGAGTTTTCTTTTGTGGCAAACAGGCTATCTCTGGGAGACCCCACTTTTTGAAGAATGGCTGGAGAACTTGGGGGTGAATCTCCCATTCGTGCAGTTGTTGGCTGTGTCTGCTGAGCAGATCCGCTATTTGATTGTCTTTTCCTGGGAGGTGTTCTGCCAGGAGAAAGATGTTTTTTGGAATCGCCCACTTCCATATGCTCTGTTCCAAGTGGGACAGCTGTGGAGAGTGTGTTCCTCCCTGTTTCTGGATATAGTACATGGCTGTCATGTTGTCCGTCCGGATAAACACAGTCTTGTTGTACAAGCATTTTTGGAATGCTTTCAGGGCTAGGAATATTGCTAACAGCTCTAGTTGGTTGATATGCAGTTTCTTTTATTTGATTGTCCAGAGCCCCTGTACTGTGTATTGAAGTAGGTGGGCTCCCTAACCTGCCAGTGATGCGTCCGCTGTTAGTACTAGTTGTGGAACTTGCTCTTGGAACAGTCGCCCCTTGGAAAGGTTTTGTGGGTTCCACCAGTGCAGAGAGTTGTAAGCGCGACTGTCTACCAACACTAGGTCTTTTAGTAGTCCTTGAGCTTGGTTCCACTGTCTTGCAAGGCACTCTTGCAGTGGACGCATTTAAAGTCGGGCATGGGGGACAATGAATATGCAAGAGGCTATCATGCCTATGAGCTGCAAGAAGACTCGAGCTGGCAAAGAGTGTTGTGGCAGAAATTTGCGAATGAGCATTTGCATGCTGGTTATCCTCGCCGAGTTTGGATATGCCTTTGCCACTGAGGTATCTATCGTAGCTCCCAGATATTGTTGTGTGTGGGATGGTTGTAGGTGGGATTTTGGGTAGTTTATTGAAAAACCTAGGCTGTGTAGCAGCTGAAGTGTCTGAGACGTGTCTCAGACACTGTTTGTACGATTTTGCTTGTATTAGCAAATCGTCTAGGTATGGAAATACGTGGATGTGTTGCCTCCTGAGATGTGCAGCTACTGTCGCTAAGCATTTTGTAAACACTCTTGGAGCCGTGGTTACCCTGAAGGGGAGAACCTTGAATTGGTAGTGTTGACCTTCTATTGTGAACCTGAGATATTTTCTGTGAGCTGGATGGATGGGTATGTGAAAATACGCATCCTTGAGGTCCAATGTTGCTAGGAAGTCTCCTTGCTGGAGCAACGGGAGCACTTGCTGTAGTGTGATCATGTGGAAGTGCTCCGACAGTATGTATTGATTCAGGAGTCTGAGGCCCAATATTGCTCTGAGGGAACCGTCCTTCTTGGGAATAAGGAAGTATAGTGAGTATACTCCTGTCCCTTGGTGTTGGAAAGGGACTGGCTCTATGGCCCCCTTTTCCAGCATGCATTTCACCTCTTGTTGTAGCAGGGTGATGTGTTCTTTGGACATAGACAGTGTCTGGGTGGTATGTTGGGTGGAGTAGAAGTGAGTTCTAGGCAATAACCATACTGGATAATTTGTCTCACCCACCTGTCTGTGGTAAGTGCGTTCCAGACTGGTAGGAATTTTTGGATTCTGTCTCCGACCGGTGTTAAAAGGTCTGGAGGTAGTGTGATGAAGTCACTGTTTTGCTGCATTGGAAGCTCTGGTGTAATTGCCTCCACGTCCTCTTCCCTTATTATTGTTGCCCCTATAACCTCCTCTGTTGGAGTTTTTGTTAAAGGAACCTTGGGTGTTGCTTTATTATGTAGACGAGGTGTGTGAAGTATTGCCCAGTGTAGCTGCTCTGTATGAGGAGCGTCAAAAGGAACCTCTGTGTTGTTGAAACTGTAATGCACCCATTGATTTTGCAGTTTCTGTATCCTTTTTCATTTTGTCTAAAATGGTGTCGACTGCAGGGCCGAAAAGGAAGTCTTGATTGATTGGCTGGTTAAGAATGGTGGATTGCACCTCGTTCTTAAAGCCCGAAATACGTAGCCATGCATGTCTTCGTAGTAAGACGCTAGTGTTAATGGACCTGGCTGCAGTGTCAGCTGCGTCAAGCGCACATTTAATGGAGGCGTTTGTAATAAATGTCCCCTCCTGTATGAGGTCATTAGCTTGGGCTTTGAAAGGCTCAGGCAGGTGTTGCAATAAACTTTCAAGCTGGTCATAGTGTGCTCTGTCGTAATGAGCTAGTAGAGCTTGTGTATTTGCAATTCTCTATGAATTGGAAGCCTGTGATGCTACCCTTTTACCCGAGGCCTCTAGTATTTTGGACTCTTTATCAGGAGGTGGAGCTTCTCCTGTTGTCTGTGAGTTGGCCCTTTTGCGTGCATTAGCCACTACAAGTGAGTCTAATGGTAACTGACCTCTGATATTAGTAGGGTCTGTAGGAGCCGCTCTATATTTCTTTTCAATCCTGGGATTGATTACGCGTGCCCTGGCTGTATCTTTAAATATATCTGGCGTGTGTTTTAATACCCCTTTCAACATAGGAAGTGTTCTGACATTTTTCTCTGAAGTAGGGAATGTGTCAAATAGAAAGTTTTCGTCTATAGGGTCATTGTGCATGTCTACGTAGTGGTACTGCGCTGCCCTATCTATTAGCTGGTTGAAGACAATGGTGTCGTCAGTAGGTGACAGCTTTGTTGGGTATGAGGAGGTGTCAGGGATGGGAGCGTGTCATATGGATCAGTCGGTTCACCCCATGGTTCGTTTTGAGGGTTAGGATCCTCTGGATAGTCATAATCATGTTGAGGATCTTCCCCTGTGTCACCCTCATTGTCCCCAGAGTGCATAGGAGAGTAAGGAGCAAAAGGCGCAGTAGGCATAGCGGGATAGAAAGGAATGAAAGGTCTAAAGGGAGAAGTCCCAAAGTCCTTTTTCTTTAGAGGGATGGGGGAATGAGAGTCTGTGTCCAATGGCCTCTTCTTCCTGTGAAGGATTGTGACTTTACCAGTCTCAGGGTTTATATATATTTTTGCCTGATCCTCTGATGGATCTGGATGGAAGAGTTCTTCTTCCACTGTCCGTGGCTGTGTCGTTGACTTCTTTGGCTTAGTCTTTTTTGGATCGACTTTTGCCTCCGGGTCGATAACCTTTTTTGGTTCGACGACTTTCGGTGCCTTATTGCTCTTTCTCGGCTCGGCCTCTTTGTCCGGGTCGACGAGTGATTGCAAATCGACCGGATCTTTAGGTTCGATACGCTTTCTGTGCTCGACAGGTTTTTTAGGTCGACTGTCTTTTGTCGAGTCGATGACTTTTTTCGGATCGACCGGTCTTTTGGGAGCACTTGTCTTTGGTTCGATGCCTTTCTTTGGTTCGATAACCTTCTCTGGCTGGACCACAGGCTTCGGTACGACGCCCTTTGTGTCGACGACCTTCTTCGGTTCGACGACCTTCGGCACAGCGGCCTTCTTCAGTTCGGCGTCCTTCGGGCCGGCGACCTTCTTTGGCTCGACAGCCTTCTTCGGTTCGGCGCCCTTCGGCTCGGCGGCCTTCTTTGGCTCGACGGCCTTCTTTGGTTCGGCGCTTATTGGCTTGATGGCCTTCTTTGGCTCGGCGCCTTTTGGCTCGACAGCCTTCTTCAGTTCGACGCCCTCCGGGTCGACAACCTTTTTGGGTTGTCGAACCTTTTTTGGGATGACGTTACTTGGCCCTGGGGTCTCTGAAAGCTTAATCTTTGTTTTCGGAGCCGAGCTGGCCGGCGGGGCTGCTGAATGATGTTTTGGATCTTGGCTAAGGCCTTTAGGCGATGCCTCGACCGGAGCCTTCTGTAACGGGGTAATTGGTGTCGGGGGCAATGTACTCCCGGTTTGCCCCGGTGGGATTTCGTCATCGGAGTCCGAGTGGTCCTCGACGGTGAGGATCTCTAGATCCGAATCTTCCGCTTCTGGAAGTTCTTGTTCATCCTCGAAGATGTTGTCTGGTTCTGGTGTCTGTCGCTGCATCTCTTGCCTAGCGGCCCGTCTAATCCAGATCGTTTTCTTCAAACGGAATTGGGCACAGGCTGGGCAGTTTTCTTCCTTGTGGTCTGGTGATAGGCACTTGTTGCATACTGTGTGTTTGTCAGTATTCGGGTACTTGGAGTGGCATTGTGGGCACCATTTGAACGGGCTCCTTTCCATCGACAGCAGGCCCACGTGGCATCGAAAAGGCCCAACGGCCAGCGTCGACGACCGGATCGAGATGGAAAGTTTGATTGAGTCAAGAAGTACCGAGCGAGTACAATACCGTCGAAGTCTAAGGCCTTTTGGCCTCTAGAAAAGTTTAGTTTCGATTCCGAAGTTGGAGTATAGGAATAACATCCGAATCCAATGGCGGTAAAAAACAATCTGAGGATGGAGAAGATGCCCATGCGCACTGTAGTCCAGGGGAGGAGTCACCTATCTCGTGATACTTCGAAGACTCTTCCAGGACAACAAGGTGCAATCATCCGGACCCAACACTAGGTGGCGATCCATGCACAGATATGAATTCAGCAGCCCACATGCCTCGAACACATCCTGAGATAAGCAGCTAATACTCCGAGACATTTGGTGAACACACTGGGGGCCGTGATGACGCCAAATGGAAGTACCTTTAACTGGTAATGTTTGCCTGCTATCACCAATCTGAGGTATTTTGGAGGAGCCGGATAAACTGGAATGAGAAAGTAGGCATCTTTTAAATCTAGAGCAGATATAAAGTCGCCCTGCTGTAAAGGGGAAGTACCTATTGAAGAGTCACCATGTGAAAGTGCTTTGACAGTATGTATTTGTTTAACTCTCCGACATCTAGATTAGTTCTTAACGAACCGTAGGACGGTTCTATAGCCTCTTTGAGTAATAGAGATTTCACATCTAGTTAAAGCAAGTGCTGGTGGTCTGGTGACAATTTGTCATATCACGGTGGACTGTTTGGCGGACTGTTGGTAAGCTCCAGGCAATAACCATGTTCGATAATTCCAAATACCCATTTGTCTGTTGTTATCAATTCCCAAATGGGGATAAAGTCTTGCAATCTTCCTCCGACAGGTGTGGAATAGTCGGAGGAAAGTGCAGGGAAGTCACTTTATTTGGGGAAGGGGAATTGCGGGGTGTGGTGTTTTTACCTCTGCCCCCGAGACTCTTTCCCCTATAACCTCCTCTGAAAAGTCCTCTTGTAAAAGATGATTGGGAATTACCTTTGTAGAAGGAAGTGTTTTGGTCTGTCCCTGTGGACTTGGAACCTCCCCTGTAAAAGGAGCGCCAAAATGAACCTCTATTTTAGGGAGATTGACGCACTCCTATTGATTTTGCAACATTTGTGTCTTTTTTCATTTTTTCGAGGGCCAAAAAGAGGTTTCTTGTTAAAAGGCATGTTGAGAATGGATTGTTGTACTTCAGGTTGGAACCCTGAAATCTGTAACCAGGCATGTCTTCGGAGTAGGATGCTAGTATTCACCTCTCTAGATGCAGTGTCGGCCACATCTAGAGCACATCTAATAGAAGAGTTAGAAATTAGTTTATCTTCTTGAACTAAATCCTGAGCTTTCGCCTTATGCTCATCTGGGCGAAACTGAAGTAATTGCTGCATTTTGTCCCAGTCGGCCCTATGGTATCTTGCTAGGAGACCTTAGGTATTAGCAATACACCAATGATTAGCTACTTGCGCAGCTATATGCTTGCCAGAAGCATCAATAAGCTTTGACTCTTTATCTGGGGGAGGAGCATCCCCAGACGCTATTGAACTCACTCGCTTTCGAGCATTAAATACTCCTAAAGAGTCAAGTGGTAACTGACCTTTAATGAAAATAGGATCTGTTGGGAAAGGTTTGTATGTTTATCTACTCTAGGAGTGAGGATTCTAGCACATACAGGATCTTTAAAAATGTTGTCTGTGTGCCTCAACATACCCTTGAGCATAGGCAGAGTCTGGCTGGACCTATGTGTTCCTAGAGCCTCAAGCAGAAAGTCCTCCTCTAAGGATTCTTTATGGAGCTCCACCTATGGTATTGTACGGTTCTAGCAATGAGCTCTTGATATGACAGATTGTCATCAGGTGGAAATGGCCTGGCAGGGTAAAGATCTGGGTCTGTATCCTGTGGAGGGTCAACTGTTTAATCCATCCAAGGATATACTGGTAACAGCATCATCATCATCAGTATCACCTGCATCAAGATTAGGTAGAGAAGACTAATGAGGTGTGATGTATAAAGGATCAAGCTGTGGTGGAGAGGGAGGCGTGGAGATGGCAGTGTGTGGAAAGGACAAGTACCCACATTTTTCTTCTTCAATGGAATTTTATAAGGGCTGTCTTCATCAGGAATCTTGTGCTTGGATGGCGGTTTACAGTGAATATGCCCTGTGTCAGGATTAATAGAGTTTCTTCTGTTTCAGATCAGACTTAGGTGGTACAACATCTATATTTGGATCTGGCTGCGTTATGGGCAGCTCTTTAGTTTTGGGCACCAAAGCTTTCGAAGCAGAGCTGGAATGTCCTTTCGGCGCTTAAGATTTTGGCTCCGAGGAATGTTTCTCCGTTGTCGGTGTCGAAGGTTTTGGCTCCGAACCGATTTTGTGCTTAGAGCCCGAAGGTTTCGGCTCGGAGGTGAGTTTTGGTTGACTTGGTCCCGAGCCCGAAGGCTTGTCACAGTGTTTCAGTGCCGAGTCGGAGCGTCAGAAACCTCTTCTCTGTACCGAATTTGGCCTGGAGGAAGAGGTGGTGGCAAAGCCTTAGATTTTTTTGGGACGGTGGGTGTGAGGGGGAAGGGGAGCTTCTGTACTCGCGTCTGCTTGTCCCTGTGGCACACGATCATCGAGGTCAATCTGCAACTCTGATTCGGAGTCAGTTGCAGCTGAGGCCTGTTCTTCTTTGGCTGCTGAGACCTCCTCTTGCTCGGGAGTCTTCGCCGAAGAGTTCAGGTGTGTCGTCTAACTGTTGCCGCTGCATCTGTCGACGTTGGGCCCGACGATCACAGAGTTTTTTTCGATCTGAAGGATCGGCACGCACCGCAGTCTTGTTCTTTGGGCTCTGGAGACAAGCACAAGTTACACACTTGATGCAAGTCTGTACGCGGAGACTGCGTGGCACAGGGGCAGAAATTAAATGGAGTCCGTTCCATCGACAAGGAGCCAGACCGACACGCATAAGGCGATACAAAAGGGGGTGTGATGGACGGAGCATCTGAACCAATCAAACCCTCACACCCAGTCAACAGATCTGGGTTTAATCCATCACCGTTCTTTAGCCCACTCTGCCACCCCAGTTCAGACATGGCCATATGCAAATCAGTCTGACCCTGTGCCTCATGGGAACAGTCCAACCCGAACTGCCAAGCCATGCCTTCCCTGGACCGGAAACAAGTTTCCTAGGACCGGTTTCTGGCATTCCAGCCGTCTTCAGCCAGGCTTGCTTGAATACAGTGGCAAAGGGAGCAAGGGACTCACGTCTGAGCATACCCTGGCAACTTATGGCAAACAAAGCGGTACAAAAGGGGGTGGTGATGGACGGAGCATCTGAACCAATCAAACTCTCACACCCAGTCAATAGATCTGGGTTTAATCTATCACCGTTCTTTAGCCAACTCTTTTTTAGACCGACACGGATAGGCTGGAAGGCCGCTTGCAGATCTTCCGATCGAAATGGAGTCGAACCGCAAAGAAAATGGAACGCATTCAAAAACCATACAGTTGAGGGTAGAGTGGTGTCAGGACTTCCGCCCCGGCTACTAGGCACACGAAGGTAGGAGCGAGTCTGTGGATATGGTTTACCAGCTTTATTGGTACGTTTTGGCTTTGAGTGATCTGGATGGCTCATGAAACAAGGTAAGTTTTACTGGTCAGTTACACAGTCACTGAGTACAGCTAAAGAATCAACAAAAAAAAAGAAGGAAGTCTCTAAGGAAACAAGGCGCTCTGTCCCAGGTATGGACTCGTTATCCCTTCTTCGGGTGTAGAAGACGTCGACCGGCCTCCAGAAATCCAGATGGGGTTAGGGAGCATAAAAAAGAAACAAAAGAAAACAGGCGTCAGGCCTCTGCCTTTCTGTCAGGTAATGGGGGGGGGGGGATTAGTGCAAAAACACACACACAGATCCCTAACGGTGTAGTGCCTAAGTGAGGGATTTCAAGTGTTAGTGACGCAGTGCTGTGCTCAGGCGGCCCTTCCACCACCCTTTGAACCAGCCCCCAGTCTCCCCCGTCACTTGCCTGTTGCCACGGTCCCAGGTGACCGTGGTATCGTGAGATCCCGCCTCCTCTGGTTCCTTCAGGGGGCCGGTCTCGCTCGCCTTATCTGGGGTTCTTGTGAGGTCTTCGGGTTGGTTCCTCGGGCTCTGGTTGTTCTCAGGGCTGTCCTCCGGGCTGTCCTCGCTCTCGCCGATGTCGCCTCCCTGTACTCTCCGCCTCCAAGTGCTCTCGTCGGTCTCTCCGGATCCGTCCGTCTCCCACTCCAGCTCAGCACCCTGGGTTGCTGTGGACGCCGTCTTTTGTGTCCGCAAAGCGGATACAGCGCCTTCCGTGGTTACGGCTGGAATGCCGACCTGACTTCCGGCCGGGACCAATCCCGCGGCCATCTTGGGTTGGGTCGGGGACGTGAATTCCTCACACTGCCTTTCCCCCGAGAATGGACGATCGGGCCATTCACTCGAAGGACACCGGGAGAGGAAGTCCACGTTGTTCTGCATAGATCCCGGTAAGTGGAAAGTGCTGAAGGAGAAAGGCTGGAGGGCAAGAAACCAACGCAAGACCTTGGGATTAGTGTTTTTATGCAGGGCAAGCCAAGTCAAAGGTGCATGATCAGTCAGGAGAATAAAATGACGACCCAGGAGGTAATATTGCAAAGCTTCCACAGCCCACTTAATCGCCAAGCATTCCTTCTCAATGGTGGCATAAGAGACCTCCCTGGGAAACAGTTTGCGGCTGAGATACAGTACTGGGTGGAGAAGGCCTTTCTCGTTGGGCTGGGACAAAATGGCACCTAAACCCCTGTCTGAAGCGTCGGTCTGTAGCACAAATGTTGTACGGAAATCTGGACAAGACAATACTGGGTCACCACATAGGGCTGCTTTCAGGTCTAGAAAGCTCTGTTCTTGTGCAGCTGTCCAGGGCAGCTTGTCTCTCGAATAGGGTTTGGTAAGTAGGTCAGTTAAAGGGCTGGCCAAAGAGGAAAAATGCGGAACAAAACGTCGGTAGTAACCCACCAGGCCTAAGAAGGAACGAACCTCTTTTCGTGTTGTGGGGCGAGGGATGTGGGAGATGGCTGCTACTTTGTTTACTTGTGGGCGTACCTGTCCTTCCCTGATGTCGTACCCCAGATATTCGATATGGTTAGCCCCTAGGGTGGTTTTTCGAGGGTTGAGCGTCAGCCCTGCTTTCTGAAGGGCCCTGAATACCTGGTGTAAATGGAGCATGTGGGTTTCCCAGTCTGGACTATACACCACAATATCGTCCAGATATGCTTTGGCGTATTCTCTATGGGGCCCCAGAATAAGATCCATCAGCCGCTGAAACGTCGCGGGCGCCCCATGGAGACCGAAGGGCATTACCCTGAACTGAAAGAGACCCAGGGGGGTGATAAAGGCGGTTTTATCTCTGCTATCGGGGTGAAGAGGGATCTGCCAATAACCTTTGGTTAGATCAATACACGACATGACCCTGGCCTGCCCTAATGTCTCTACCAATTCGTCTACCCGTGGCATGGGATAGGCATCGAATTGGGATACTGCGTTCACTTTCCGGAAGTCGATGCAGAAGCGGATGCTTCCATCCGGCTTAGGCACCAAAACGATGGGAGAGGACCAGGGGCTTTTCGAGGGTTCTATTATTCCTGCCTCTAACATCGTTTTCACCTCTTCTTCTATCGCCACCCTTCTTGCTGCTGGGATACGATAGGGAGCCTGTTTAATGGGTTGAGAGGTATGGATGGTGATGGAATGCTCTACCAGGCTGGTTTTCCCCGGTTTGCCAGAGACTACCGTGGGAAAAGAGGCACAGAGGGCTTCTAGTTGCTTCTTTTGTTCCTTCGTGGTCTGAGAACCCCAGGAGGGGTTTTCGGTGTTCTCTTGAGTGTAGTGAGAGACCTCCAGGGGTTTATTTGTGACGACCAACCCTACCTGAGTTCCAGAACCGGAAGGGAGATCATCTGGTTCTTTCCAGGCTTTCAAAAGATTGATGTGATAAATCTGGGAAGCCTTAGGGTGGTGTGGGACGGCCACTCTATAAGTGACCGGCGTGATTTGGGCCAGGATGGTAAAGGGACCTTGCCATGTGGCTAACAACTTTTTGTCTGAAGAGGGTAAGAGAATGAGTACCTTGTCTCCCACCTTTAGCTCTCTCACCCTAGTATTCCTGTCATACAATCGTTTCTGCTGGGTTTGTGCTTTTTCTAAGTGTGTGTGTGCTTCTTCCCATACGGCAGATAGGGTTTCCTTGAGATCTTCACTATACTGGAGCAGGGGTTTACCCTCATCCTCTGGTTCCACCCACTGTTCTGCAGCCATGTCCAGGAGTGTACGTGGCTTCCTTCCAAACATCAGTTCAAATGGCGAGAACCCTGTCGACCTCTGTTCATGAGTGCGGATGGCATAGAGAACTAGGGGTAGTTGACGGTCCCAGTCTCTTCCTGTTTTATCAATGTGTTTTCTCAACAAGGTCTTGATGGTTTTGTTGTATCGTTCCACCAGACCATCGGTCTGGGGATGATACACGGAAGTTCTTAACTGCTTAATTTGTAGAATGTCACAGACTTGTTTCATCATTCTTGACATGAAAGGAGTCCCCTGATCACTGAGGATTTCGTTAGGGAAGCCCACCCTTGAAAACAGTGTTACCATAGCCTGAGCCACCGCCTTGGAGGTTGCTGTGGTCAGGGGGAAAGCCTCAGGATACCGCGTGGAATAATCCACAATGACCAAGATAAAGCGATGTCCACGGGCAGAAGGAATTAGGGGACCCACTAAATCCATACCCACCCTAGAAAAAGGGATGTCGATCACGGGTAGCGGGTGAAGGGGGGCTCTGGGAAGAGTAGGGTCATTAACCAGTTGACAGCGCACACATGCAGCACAAAACCTGGCCACTTCGTGATATACCCCAGGCCAATAAAAACGGTCCAACAAATAATCAAGAGTTTTCTCTTTCCCACAATGGCCTCCCCCGGCTTGACTGTGGGCTAGCAACAGGACCTGAGGGCGAAACGGCCCCGGAACCAGAAGTTGTTCCCTTTTCCCCCTAGCCGTATGAGTTAGGCGATACAACAAGCCCCTTTTTACTACAAAATAGGGTCCTACCTTTCCTTCTTGTTCCTCCTCAGCCTGTGTCCATGCATTCTGTAGCGAGGTGTCATCTCTTTGATCAGCCCTGAAGTTGCGATAGGAACCAGGAGACGGTTCTGAGGAGGAAAGAACATGCATTGGGTTTATGTTTAAGGGTCGGGAATAAAGCAGCCTTTCCTCCCTCTTTTCCCTTTTGCTTTTTATCGTTCTGTCCGCTGGCTGTGCTATAGGGGCGTTGGAAAACGGGGCGTTGGTCAACCACTCGGTTGATGAGGGAGACCCGGTGACTTGCTGTAAGTAGTCCGAAAAACGTGGTAAGTCCGTGCCTAGTAGTACACGTTCAGGCAACTCAGGGATCACCCCTACTTTACGTAGCTGAACCTCTTTTTGGATCTCCAAGGCTACCTCTGCCAGCGGATACAACTTTTGGTCCCCGTGCACACAGGTAACTTTCACCTGTGTGTTGGGTATCAGAAGAGCCTGGGGCACCAAATCTGCGGCGACCACCGTTTGTTGGCAACCTGTGTCAAGGACAGCTATCACTGGCTTCCCATTCACGTGTACCTTCAGGTTGTAGGGGTTGACAACGTCTCCAGTGCTATAAATCTTCCCCTTTGTCAACCCCACATCCATAGGTTCTGGCCCTGGGGTTCTATTGGGACAGTTGCGTGCGATATGTCCCCACTCGGCGCACTGAAAGCACTGGGGTCCTTGGTGAGTTGGGGCGGGGGACTGAAACCTAGGGGCTGTTCTACTCGCAAGAGGAGTGCTCCGGGGCTCAGGTATGGGGTTAGGTGGGCGTAGGGGAGGACGAACAGGAGTAAAGGGGGCACGTTGCGCCATGGGACGGAAATCAGGGGCACGATGGAAAGCACAAGCCAAATCTACCGCTAGAGCTATTGTCAGATTCGGGTGTTGCCGGATCCAAGCCCGTGTGTTGCCTGGTAGCGCCTCCAAATACTGTTCAAGCACTACTTTCTCCGTCAGGTTCTCAACCGAGGCGTTGGATGGCTGTAGCCAACGACACCCCAGATCACGAATGCGATAGAATAGAGTTCTGGGATTATCGCCTGTGGACCATTTCTCCTTCCGGAAGCGTGTCCTATAATACTCGGTATCGTATCCTAATCTCTCTAGGATTGTTCTTTTGATCTCAACATAGGGGGTGCTTCCATCTGGGTTGGCTGCCTGGTAGGCCGCCTGCAGTTCTCCGGATAGCAAAGGAGCAACATACTGTCCCCAACGCTCGGGAGGCCAGGCAGCTGTGGTGGCCACTCTTTCAAAGTTTACAAAAAAAAAATCCGGATCCTCGCCTGTTTGGTATTTCTGTAGCACTGCACTGGGTACATTGGGATGGATCCTAGTATTGGCCACTACGTCTGATAGCCGGAGAATGGCCGTGTCCTGTACTTGTTGGTTGGTAACCAGTAGGGATGCCTGGTCTCTGAGGGCTCCGTGTAGCTCCTCTCGGTCTTTCTGGGCTTGCTTTCCCTGTTCTTCCACCATCAACTGTAGATGGCGTTGTCCCTCCGCCAGCTGAGTAATGACGTTCTCCATAGTGGTGGGTTCCGACTGCTGGGTCGCGGCCGCAATCCCACTTCTGACACCACTGTCAGGACTTCCGCCCCGGCTACTAGGCACACGAAGGTAGGAGCGAGTCTGTGGATATGGTTTACCAGCTTTATTGGTACGTTTTGGCTTTGAGTGATCTGGATGGCTCATGAAACAAGGTAAGTTTTACTGGTCAGTTACACAGTCACTGAGTACAGCTAAAGAATCAACAAAAAAAAAGAAGGAAGTCTCTAAGGAAACAAGGCGCTCTGTCCCAGGTATGGACTCGTTATCCCTTCTTCGGGTGTAGAAGACGTCGACCGGCCTCCAGAAATCCAGATGGGGTTAGGGAGCATAAAAAAGAAACAAAAGAAAACAGGCGTCAGGCCTCTGCCTTTCTGTCAGGTAATGGGGGGGGGGGGATTAGTGCAAAAACACACACACAGATCCCTAACGGTGTAGTGCCTAAGTGAGGGATTTCAAGTGTTAGTGACGCAGTGCTGTGCTCAGGCGGCCCTTCCACCACCCTTTGAACCAGCCCCCAGTCTCCCCCGTCACTTGCCTGTTGCCACGGTCCCAGGTGACCGTGGTATCGTGAGATCCCGCCTCCTCTGGTTCCTTCAGGGGGCCGGTCTCGCTCGCCTTATCTGGGGTTCTTGTGAGGTCTTCGGGTTGGTTCCTCGGGCTCTGGTTGTTCTCAGGGCTGTCCTCCGGGCTGTCCTCGCTCTCGCCGATGTCGCCTCCCTGTACTCTCCGCCTCCAAGTGCTCTCGTCGGTCTCTCCGGATCCGTCCGTCTCCCACTCCAGCTCAGCACCCTGGGTTGCTGTGGACGCCGTCTTTTGTGTCCGCAAAGCGGATACAGCGCCTTCCGTGGTTACGGCTGGAATGCCGACCTGACTTCCGGCCGGGACCAATCCCGCGGCCATCTTGGGTTGGGTCGGGGACGTGAATTCCTCACAAGTGGATTGCGCACTGAGGGGAACCCAAGGAACGATTCCGGAGTGCAGCAATAAAAGTCCGAACCCGATGGCGGAAAAAAACAATCAAACAATGAAGTCGATGCCCATCCGCATTCACATGCGCCCACCCGCCTCCCCGGTCTCCTTTAGTTGTTAGTTCACAATTTACATTCATACTCATGGACATCTCTATTCTACACTTATTAACTCCATTCTCACCTTCTGCGGGAAAACAATCTAACAATGGAGTCAGTGCCCATGAGCACTATCACCGAAAGGAGGAGTCACCTTACCTCGTCACTGCAAAGACTTCTTCAAACAAAAACAACTTGCAAACATCTGGTCCCAACACAAAATGGCAGGAGTATGCAAAGTATGTGATCTACAGCTCACATGCCCCAAACCTATCGTTATGTGATTTTGGCCTTGGCTTCTACAGTTAGTTCAGCTTGTTTTATGAATAGTGCTGTCCTGCTCATAGAACAACCTGAACTGATTTTGGTTATGGGCTTTGTTTCTACAGACACTTCACCTTCTACTTTCAACAAGGCATCCTTCGTCCACTGTAGGGGCCTGTGTTCGACTTCATTGTCACAGGTTAAAATCCTTGCAAATCCATTCAGCCTTTCATCCTTCTGAGGTCGATAAAATGAGTACCGTTGAGTAACAATAAACATCTGTTATTCAGCACCAAGATACCCTTCGGTAAGCGCACGCTTTACAAATACACGTTATGTTTTTATATACATAAGTAATGCTATGTTGCCCCCACCTGTGACTATACATGAAATATATTACACACAGTATAACCTAGCCTAAACAATTTAAAACAATGTATAGGCTATACACAGTATAGGATAAGATGTTACAAAATTTGCAGTTTTTAAAATAAAACATATCCTAATTACCTTTTGAAAAGGTATGTTTTTCTTTTCTGCCCCGATAATTTCTAAACCTACCCTGTGTCCTTGGTAATGCCATGGCATCAATGTGGGCCTTGGGCACACACCAGAGTGTATATTTTAGCCCCGAGAAAATGTTTGTGAGTACCCATGGTTTCGACCATACCTAGTGCCTGATTTAGAGTTTGGGGGATGGGTTACCCTGTCACAAACATAACAGATATTCTGGCTGCCATATTACAAGTGCCATAGGATATAATGGACTCGTAATATAGCGGGCGGGATATCAGTCACGTTTGTGACGGAGTAACCCAGTCCACCAAATTCTAAATCAGGCCCCATTTCCCCATTCTGGGTTTTAAGGGGAAATATAGTGTAGTAAACTGTTTAGACCATACTTGGGGCCTGATTTAGGCCTCGGTGTAAATCCTATAGGATATAATTGGATTTATATTTTGGTGGATAGGATAACCGTCACCGCTGTGATGGAGTAACCCATCCGCTGAGATTTTAAAAATATTAATTTTTTATATTTGTAAGTATCACAGTACTTTATAAGTATGAACTCAGTACTCCTTAACCTTTTTAAAAAAATATATAAAGTAATAAAACTAGTTTTCTCTATCTTTAAATACTTAGCCAAACTGCCTCATTCTTTCCTATGCACTTCTAAGACAGTATAACAATATATATTTCCTTAAAACCAAGAATGCTGACTAAGTGTGGTGTAAACATTACGACTGCCATTTAATTTTTAAAAGGATTTATTATCCAAATGTATACTGTTTTGCCATTGTGAAATATTGCAGTATAGCATGAAATTACCGCGGTATACCACAACTCAATATAACATTAATGTTCTGTGCCTTATAACTGTAAAACACCCCATAATCTACATTCCTGCCAAATTTCATCTAAATACTTTCAGTCATTTTCCCGCTACGTCTGCTTAAACACTGTATGACAATCCACTCCACTGTACAACATGCCTCTACTCTAATCCACCCAACTCTGCGCCAATCCACGGCACTCTATGTCAATCCATGCCACTCTACTCTACGACAATCTGCTCCACTCTAAGACACTCAATGCTATGCTGCTGCATTCCACTCTACTGTACTCGCCACCACTCTGCTTCACTCCACGCCACTCCACTCTACAACACTGCACTCTGTGCTACTAAACTCTGCACCAATGCAGTCTATACCACTGCACTCTGCACCACTCTACTCTACGCAACAGGACCCTATGCCATTGAACTGTACTCTAGGCCACAGCACTCTACTGTACTTTGCATCACTTTACTCTGGGCCACTGCATTCTATGCCACTGCATTGCATGCCACTCTACGGTATGCCTTGCCACTCCACTCCACACAGTGCCACTCTACCCCACAGAA
Organism: Lissotriton vulgaris; assembly: GCF_964263255.1. Classification (NCBI taxonomy): domain Eukaryota; kingdom Metazoa; phylum Chordata; class Amphibia; order Caudata; family Salamandridae; genus Lissotriton; species Lissotriton vulgaris. The sequence goes on along the minus strand of NC_141686.1, from coordinate 41,702,139 downwards.
TGCCTGTCTACTGTATGCCACTCCACACCATTTTACTCTACATCAGTCTACTGTACGCCATTCTACTGTACCCCACTTCACTATCCCCTCACTTGTACCACACTTTACTGCACACCACTGTACTCCATGCCACTCAAGTCGATGCAACTCTACCCCACTCCACACTACGCCACTCCTTTCTACTCTACTGTATGCCACTGGACGCCACTGTATGGCTCTGCACTGTACACCACTGTACTCTAGTTTGCATAACTCTACTTTTCGCGACTGCACTCTATTCTGTGCCACCGAGCTCTATAGCACTCCATGACACACTACTCTATTCTACTCTACTCCACGGCACTCAGTGCCACTGCACTGTACTCTAATTTGCACAACTCTGCTCTTTGTAACTGCACTCTATTCTGCACCACTCTACTGTATGCAACCGAACTCTACGCCACTGCACTCTACGCCACTCCAAGACACTCTACTCCTCTCTGCTCTGAGCCACTCTACTCTATCTCGCTTCAGTCTACTCTACATCACTATACTCTGTACCACTCTTCGCCACTGTACTTGTACCCACTTCACTCTGTCCCACTCTACTGTACCCCATTTCAAGGCACTGTACTCCACTTCATTCTATGCCACTCTACCTTACGCCACTCTACACCACTGTACTCTACTCTACCCACTCTACTCTACCCACTTCACTCTACCCCATTCTATGTCAATGGCGGAAGGGCAAAACCTCCAGCTCTGGGAAATCTTAAAAACTATGAATAAGATTTCCTGGGGTCACGTTCTATAGAACCCAGGAAATATAAGGTTATTTTTTTAAAGTATTTTTGGGGGCTGCTGTACTTGTAAACTTGTAAACTTGCAGATTTATATAGCGCGAATTGTTGCCCGGAGGCGTCCAAGCGCTGAGAAAGCCACAAACCTACTGATAGGCAAAGGAGGGGGACAGGCAGTTAGTAAGAGGATGTGAACAGAAAAGTCTTTAATTGCTTGCGAAATACTGTGAGGTTAGGGTTGGCTCTGAGATGGAGTGGGAGAGTGTTCCAAGTCTTGGACGCGTTATATGCGAACGTCCTTCCGCCAGATCTAGATCTTTTTATTCTTGGCACCACTGCCAAGAAGGTCTGGCTGGAACGAAGACTTCGGTTTGGGATGTAATGGGTGACCAGATCACGGGTGATACTAGGGCCCATATTCCAGAAGGCTTGATGGGCTATACATAGTGCCTTGAACAAAACTCTCTGCCGAATTGGTAGCCAATGAAGGCTAGTCAGACCGGCCCTCACTGAGTGTCTACGGGGGATTTTGAGCAGAAGACGCGCTGCGCAGTTCTGTACAATCTGCAGCCTGCGTAGAGTATATTCTGGGGCGCCGAGGTAGAGTACATTATTAAAATCAAGGCGTGATTGTATGAGACCTTGAATGGCTACCTGTTTGGCTTCCATGGGAAGGAGAGGAAATATTTTATTTAGCACCCTCATGATGCCAAAACAGGTGGCTGAAAGCTTTGTGGCTTGCACATTGAAGGATAAAGATCTGTCCAGCCACACTCCAAGGCTTTTGATGTTATTTTTGGGGAGTGGAGGGGGACCTAGACAGGGAGGCCATAGAGAGGGAGGAAGGACCAGATCAGAAGGGCCTAAGAGCATCAGCTCTGTTTTGTCCCCGTTCAACTTCAGGGATGATGATGACATCCAGGTCCTCACTTCCTCCAGGCATTCTCTGAGCCCACCTGGCGCAGTATGGTTTGCCTCCTGCGCCAGTGAGACCACTAGCTGCGTGTCGTCCGCATAGGAGATGATCTTAAATCCGAATGGGCGGACGACGTCGGCCAGTGGTCTCATGTACAGATTGAACAGTGCAGGGCTCAGAGAGGAGCCCTGAGGAACACCGCACTTTAAAGGCCTACTGGAGGACACAGACTCGCCATCAAAAACCCTAAAGGATCTGTTCTCCAAAAAAGATTTAAACCACGCCCAGGCTTTATCCTTAATCCCCGCACAGGCCAGGCGGTTCAGTAGGGTGTCATGACTGACCGTGTCAAACGCCGCGCTTAGATCAAGGAGGATCACTGCCACTGATCCTCCTTGATCCAGGATTTTTCTAGCTTCCTCGGTAACCATGAGGAGAGCGGTTTCAGTCCCGTGTTTTGGTCTGAAGCCCGTCTGCGTGGGATCTAGTATGTGATAGTCTTCCAGATAATTCACTAGCTGTTGATTAATGTATTTCTCTAGGACCTTGCTCACCCATGGGAGCAAGGAGATGGGGCGATAGTTGGCTAAGTCAGACGGGTCCAAATTGGGTTTCTTAATTAGTGACCTGACCAAGGCTTGTTTCCAGACAGTTGGTACAGTGCAGGAAGAGATGGACGCGTTTAGTACCTCCCTGACGACGGGCAAGATAATCCGGGATGCTGCCATTAAGATGTCTGGTGGGGCAGGGTCGTCCGGTGAGCCGGATTTGACACTGAGAGCTAGTGATTCAAGGGTTGAAAGGTTCAGTGGGGGAAAATGGGTTAAGATGTGTTGGGAGGGAAAGGGGGAGAGGATAGGGGAAGTATTGGGTTGGATTGATAAGTTAATTTTTGGGGAGGGAAATGCTGAATAAATCTTGTTTACTTTCTGATAGTAAAACTCAGCAATATTATTGCAGTGAGTGACAGATTTCGCGACCTGCAACGCAGGGGGTGGGTTTGTTAAGTTTTTAATGATCTGGAAGATCTCTCTAGGTTTAGATTTGGCCTGCAGGATTTTATCGGCGAAGTAAGTGGACTGAGCTGCTTTTATTTGGGTTTTATACTCGCTAAGAGTTTCACGGTAGCGGGTTTTGTTGTCTGCTGAGTTGTCTAAACGCCAGCGTCTTTCCGCCCTTCTACAGAGACGTTTCTTGTCCCTAAGAGACTGCGTATACCACGGGGCAGTTTTATGTGGACGCTTCAGTACAGTCTTGCTCATAGGGAGAGTGATGTCAAGGGTGTGAGTAATCCAGTTGACATAGGCCTGATTCGCTAGGGTAGGGTCCTCCTGATTCTCGGGTTGTGAGCTGGCAAGTTTAATGGACCAGTTATCAACCACGAGGCGCGACCAGGCTCGCCTGAGCCTTGTAGTAGGGGCTGGTGGTGGAGTTTTAAGTGCGGTCCACCTAAAGGGGATCAAAAGGTGGTCTGTCCAGGGCAGGGGAATGCCTGGGTCCACTGTGATGTCAGGACAGTTGGTGAAAATTGGGTCCAATAAGTGGCCTTTGGCATGAGTGGGGGTAGTGACACGTTGGGTAAGCTGTAGGGCTGCGAGATCCTCTAGTAAGATGATGGCTGTATGGTCAGAGGGGGAATCAAAATGAAAGTTTAGGTCACCTAACACGGTGAAGTTAGAGGAGGTACTAACTCTGTCGGCCACACTAGATGACAGTGATTCATGGAATTGCTTCGGGGGGCCGGGCGGGCGGTAGATAAGGGTGCCCGAAAAACAGCTATTGGGTGAAAGATCGATATTAAAACCAATACTTTCGCAGTCTGAGATAGTCTCCAAGGTGACTCGGCAGTGGTATTGTTCCTTGTGAATAATAGCCAGGCCTCCTCCTCTCCCTTTAGGTCGATCTTGCCGTGTGATTTGGAAGCCGGCAGGGAGGGCATCTACTATCGCAGGATCGGACTCAGAAGTGAGCCAGGTTTCCGTCAGGAATACTATATCTGGGGTGTGTTCCTCCAACATCAGGGCCATTTCTACGCTATGTTTGGGCAGGGAGCGGCAGTTTAGTAGGAGCATGTGAAAATCATGCGTAGGCGCAGAGCAAGGTTTAGGTTTGAGCGATACGGAGCATGTGGGGCAGGTTACCGGTAGATCCTCGACTTGAAGAATATGTCGAGTACAGGTGTTAGCAGAGGGCCTTAGTCCATAGAGGGTTGCCGGGGTGTAGCATCTGCGCTGTAATGGCTGGGGGGCAGGAGGAGTGGCCCATGGCCCGGACTCGGCGCGGACGAGCGCAGACGGAAGAGCGCTGCGCTCGTCCACTGCGCCTCCGGTATATACACATGTTTATAGCAAGGGGCAGTGCAGGGGCGTGGCCTCGAGTGGGCGTGTCCCAGTTAGCTTGTGAGGGATACAGCTGGTGTTAAACAGCGATTTCGCCCTACCCAGCGCTCGTTTTTGAGCTAAAAAGGGTGCCTGCACACAGTAATCGTGCAACAGGGAGGTGAGTGGGTTTTTTAAAATAAGTACAAATTTTCAGTTTTTGTCATTTAAAATACACAATTTTCGTTTCTGCTCCGCTGTGCCTCAGGAGATGTCTGGCTGTCTAAGCGCTCGTGGTACACCTTGTAGCTCCCCACAACACTTATAAAAATATGCTGATTGTTTCCCTCCCACACTGGGACACGACCATGCAATCAAATATATTTCAATTAGCAAACACAGGGCATTATGGGGTGCTCCTTCCCGGAGCACTGCATAATAAACAAAAGGCTCTGGATGCTCATTTAAAAAGGAAAAAAAAGTCAAAGTAACTTATAACACAACAATCCTAAACGTAAAGCGCTCTGATACTCTCTTGGGTCAAGTTTGCGCTATATTAAACTTTATGAATAAATACCCACTGCATTTGTTTTGATGGGGTGATGGGAGGAAAGGGGCTGAGTCAGGAGATAGCCCCAGGGCCTCTGCAGCTCCTGCTGGCTCCCCTGGCGGAAGCCAGGCACTTATTATTCTTGTGTGTGCCCTAGTGCCCATCTGCGGTACCCACATCTCTTCAGTTCATTGGTGCTGGGAAAGAGCCCCAGGATCAACTCAAAGCACCTGGAGGGAGCCCGCAACAAGTAAATTCCTGCCCTGCAGGAGCAGATTTTTACTCTGCTTCCGCAGCAGGAGCAAACATTTTTGCCTGCCCTTACTTGTAGGCAGGCAAAACATTTGCTCCTACCCCGCGGGAGTCGTACATTGCGCCCCTGGAATGTGGTCCCAGGGGCTGACATTGGATCGAGGAGAAGCACCCCACACCCACTTCCCCATTAAAGGGTATGAGGTCCCCAAGACCAAAATCGAGGAGGGGGGCCACACATTACTCCCCCCCCCCACGAGCAAATATTTAGCTGACCCACCCAGGCTCTGGCCCACCCTGGGGGGGGCTTTGGTTCCGCAAAAACGGGCAGGCCCACCTTTTTAAACATTTTTATTTGTTTTTTACCATGGATCCTCTGAAAATGTGCTGTATAATATTCTTTTTATTACGTTTTTTGCCCTAGGATGGCCCTCCCCACCAGACCTTGGGGGTGGAAACAGGGTATCCCTACGATGGCCAAGATATATTCATGAAACCTTTTTGTAGAACAGGGGACTGAGCCCAGGAGTCCTAAAATGTTTGTTGAATTAGTTGCAGTCAATCAGATTTTCGCTTTTGATCTGTCAGGGCATTGGATACTCTACGGCCCGATATATACATTTTAAAGTGTAATTTTTCAAAAACTACTGAAAAGATTTACACCAAATCACAAAAAACATGCTTTCTTGACCGAGGTCCAGCTTTCTGCTGAATTTGGTATAATTAGGTACAGACATTTTTGTGGTGTCACTGTCCGATTTTCCATGCATGGGGAAAATGCATTTTGGGGCCCCACTTTTTTCAGCCCCCGACTGACGGATCACCCTGAACCTTTTCAAGAAGGAGCTGTGGTGGATGAACTTTTTTGTTGGACAGTGTTGTGAAGATTCCTAAAACTGTGCCAAATTATTAGTAAACCAAAAAATTATTTTCCTATGGAAACATGGTACTAATTATGATTACCCAGTGATGATATTTTTTGTCAAAGGGAAAATTAATGAACATAGGCTTTATCAACCTCATCAGGAAATTTTTTATAATGATCACATCGGTATCTCAAAGCATCTTAACTCACTACTACCTTCAAACAAAAAATTAGGTGATTGGAATAAACTTCTATCCTTACCCCTAATGTCTGCATTTATCTCAGTTTGAAGAAGAAATACAAGATCATCAGATATTACAGGATTTATGAAGGTTAAGGAAAAAAGCTGTACTGAGACTGCGAACCCTAGAGTAATTTTACTTGTAACTCTGTCTTTTGTGCTTTTTATTGAGAGACCATCAGTAACCAAACATTTGGTTGTCCATTTACTCCACATTGGACTGCAGCATTTAAGAACTGCCAGGTCACAGTTGCAAACATACGTTCAGACAGCATCGATCAACGCATGCACTAAGAATGCAAAAGATAACCAAAAGTAAGTTATGTTTGCTTAACTACAGCAAGCTGAAGGAGCTCGCAGCATAAAAGTAAATCTTGAAAATCACAGCAAAAATTAACCACAGAAAAGAAAATTATGATAAGAAAAAAATCAGTATCTTCCGAAGATGATACAAATTAAGAAACTGAGTCACTTGCTTATCAAGCGAGCTGGACAAAGAAATTTGGGGTTGAGACGCTGGGGTTGAGACGCATATGGTGTGGGCATAAGATTTAGTAAGCACACAACTTATAGTTTATCAAGCTTTATGTTCAGCTTTCCAATAGGAGAAGTGTGGGTTGCTGTGTATTTTGGAGAGATTTGCATGTAACCAAGGTTTTCGTATACAGGTCGTCTCAAGGGTAATAAGAGAACAATTATTTAGTTTGGTTATTAAAAAACATACTTGATATTCATATCACTGTGATGCCACTAGATTGCTACATTAACCACTACTAAAAAAAATTATCTTCGCCATTAAAGTAAAGAATTCACAGGTGAAATACAACACTTATCATTAGTTTCGAAGTTTGCCAGGTAAAATTGCACAAGTCTGTATACAGAAGCATATTTACAGATTTTGTATAAATTGGCATTGAGCATATTTGTACACATACCTCATATCCTGGATAACAGATACTCTGAGTAAGGGCAATGTCACACCACTTTCTGATTTTCTTCTCTCCGGCCCTAGGGACACTGTTTTTAAAAAGAGCCACAAAAGTAAATAATGAGGAAAAAATTAAATTGTAAATCTGAACCTAGTTACAGAAATCAGTAATAAACGGCAATTCATGAAAGTTGGTGCTGTTGAGATCTGCAGAAATAACTGGAGTGTGTTTTCATTAAGGAAATAGGATTTGAATATTTATTATACTCCTTATAACATCTTAAAGCAAGAAAGCACATTGCCAGGGATTTCAGTGCTGTTAATTCTACTGTATTATTTATCAGTTTTAAATATACATATTGCTAGTCATTACTTAACTTTTCTCCCCTCACTAAGAAAATGATGTCCAGGCTAACGGTTCATGACATGCATAACATTTTTTGCATAATTCTGTCATTCTAGTAATGGGGCCATGGAATACCATTGTGGTGGGCCTGAAGTGTGGCTTTGGCATGCTTCAGAAAGCATGGTTGAAAAGTCCGTAATTTATTTCTGTCTGTTTATTTCTACTCTTCTAGTAGATTTCAGAAATTTGGGGATCCACAAACAACCCCCTGCAAATGTACAAATGTAATAAATGTCACTATAAACAGTGGAATACCCCTTCTGCCCAACTAATATACATTCATGAATTTTCCATTATCTTAAGTGCAATATATGATTGCGAAAATGCATAGATCTTGATACTGTGAATAAGGATGTGAAATGTATTAACTAAACTCAGGTTTACAAGAAGGTCTGTTAATCAGGACATGTTATGTTAAAATTATTTGTAGAGCGCGCTTACACCAAGCGGTTTTATGGCGCTGAGGGCAGGAGGACAGCAGCAGAATGATGACAGGAGCTTTACTCGTATGCTTGTGATAAGAGAAGGGTTTTGAGAAGTGTTCTAAATTGGGTATAGGAGGTTACGGATCTCAGTCCAGTCGGGAGAGAGTTCCAAAAATGGGAGGCCAGGAAGGAGAATCTGAGGCCACCATTTTTTTGGCGTTTGAAGGTGGGGATCATGAGCAGGTTGAGGTGGGGGGAGCGGAGTTTGCGTACTGGGACATAGCAATGGATCCTAGAAGAGATGAAAACTGGGCCCTGGCCAGCGAGGGCTTTAAAAATGGCGCATCCCAATTTGAATACACAGCGTTTGGCCACCAGGAGCCAATGAAGGCTCTTCATCAGAGGGCTCACATGTTGTTGCTTAGATTGATGGAAAATGAGTCTGGCTGCTTGGTTTTGTACCAGCTGTAAACGGCAAAGTTGGTATGCAGGAATGCCAACATAAAGTGAGTTCGCATAATCGATGCGAGAGATGACCAAGGCCAGAGTGACGAGAGTGAGGGCCTCGGTGGCCAGAAATCTGCAGATCTTCCGAATTCTGCGTAGGTGGAAAAAGCAGAAAGATACCACTGTGCTAATTTGAGGTTTTAAAGACAGGTCGTTGCAGATTATGACCCCAAGGCTTTTTACAGTATCCACTGGGCGAGGGGGGCTGCCCAAAAGTAGGGGCTAAAAGTTTGAATCCCAGGGGTTAGCAACGCCTCCAGTCAGGATCAGGTCCATTTTTATAAGGATTTAGTTTTAATTGGTTGCTATACATCCATTCGCTAATGGAGGTCATGGTGGATTGGAAATTGGTGACTGATGTGTTAGCGGAGTCAATATCGAACACCAGCTGTAGGTCGTCGGCATAGTTGAAGGTTATGGCTGGGCTATTGCGTAATGACACAATCAGGGGTTGCATGTATAAATTAAACAAGAGAGGCGATAAGGAGGAGCCCTATGGGACCCCACAGGTCAGCCTATTTTTTTTGGTCGAGAAGTTGGCCAGGCGGACCGCCTGGAATCGCTTGTGTAAAAAGGAGGAAATCGACTTGAGAGCCAAGCCCTGGATGCCAGCATTTCTGACGCGATCGATCAGGAGGTCATGATCGACCGTGTCAAAAGAAGCTTACAGGTCCAAAAGCACCAGGGCCTGGGTGGTGTTTTTATCGGCTCCTCTCCTAAGTTCGTCCATGACTGCCAGGATGACTGACTCCGTGGAGGGTGCTGGTCTAAATCCTGCCTGCTGGGGATCAAGAAACAGAGTGCTCAATAAATGAGCTGAGACAGTTCGTAACGTGGGCCTCTAGGATCTTACTAAGGTAGGGGAGCAGAGAGATTGGGCGGAAATTGCTCAAAATCGACGGGTCAGCGTTCGGTTTCTTCAAGATCGGGACAATCACAGCGTGTTTAAAGGTGTCGGGAACGATACCTTGTTTGAGGGAGTTGTTAAGGAGTGAGAGAGGCGGGTCAGGGCAGGTAAGGAAAGCCTCTTGCAAGATGTGGAGGGCAACAATCGTTGGGGGAGCCAGATTCCACTTTTTTTTAGAAGGACCAAAAACTCTTCTCTGGAGATCAGGGGAATTTGGTCCAGCGTAAGGGTATTTTTACATATAATGGGAGAGGTGGTTGGGGGTGTAGGGGTGGGAATGTTGTTTTTAATGGAGGCGATTTTGTCAACGAAGTACGAGTTCAGGGAGTCGCATAATATTTGTGAGGGGGCAGGTTTAGTGATCACTCTTGTCAGGTTGCGCAAGCTCATCGACTATTGCAAAAATGTCCTTAGTTTTAGTGGCTGAGTTCATAATTTTCGAAGACAAGTAGATAGTCTTAGTCTGGAGGATAGAGTCTTTGTAGTTTTTTAGCATGACGTCTGCAAGTAACTTGTATGGACTGGTTCTCCTTAATTCATTCCCCTTAAAAGATTGCAAAGCATTTGTATCCGAGCAGGTCGTAGGCAAATATCTTCTTTGCCTCATTCTTCGGAATTTTATTTAATGTTTTATTCTGTGTCATAGCACTACCTCCATTTTCCGATCCCATCCGTCTTACCACTTATTTCCCTCTTGGCTGTTTTATCTTTTGTACTATCCTTCACCATCTCCTGACATGCTTCTTCACAGCTTGCACTGTGATAGACGACCTTTTTACAAACACTTCATTTATTTTTCTTCCAATCCTGTATTTTATGGATGATTATTCAGTTAGGATGTGACGGCAGGATTTTGAAATTTTTTATTTTTTCAAGCAGACAAAACACAGCTTGAAGACTGGCTTAGCAGCTCATTTTTATTTCACTTTACTCACAAAGCTGATACAGAAGTAGCACTAGCTAGAAGTCAATACAATTAAAACTAAAACAAAGTGATGAAAGGCCAAGGTCTAATAAAGTTGATGTGTTGTATCTTTACAATTTGAATTCAGAAGAAATTAATGAAAGACACCAATGAAAGAATATTGATCTCAGCTGAAAAGATAAGTTATTATAATTAAGAAATTCCTGAAATGTCTGATCAAAGGCAGAGAAAGGAAATCTTAAAAACATACATATTTTACAAAATGAACGTGCCTTTATAAAGCCATCTCCATTCTGTATGTGAAACTGATGAGAAAAAAGTAGTTCAGTAGTCCTTTTGAGGATAGATGCTACTGCTCAATTGAGCACTACTGAAGGGCGCTCCATCCGCAGCACAATGCACTAAAATAGTTTCAAGAATCAACTGAATATTATGTGGACTGGACTGTAGTGAAAATAAACGCCTCATAAATGTTTATTTTAATTATAAATGCACACAGTACAAAGCTTAATTGCTTCTAGTCGCAGACATTAGGTCGAACACCAGTTATAAACCAAGGTACATACAGAGTTAGATTAGTACAAGAAGCTACATAATGCAATTATCTCATAGAGACTTCTAGCTGCAGATTCCTTACCTTTTGAAATATCTCCAGGCGCCAGTCTGGATACGGAACTTTTTCTCAGCAGTTCACCTACATGCTGATAGGTGGCGTCATTCAGCTCCACGTGAGATCATCGGCGCTGGGAGTGACGTGCATGGTGCCTCTATAGGCACCACCCCATGTGCTGATGTCAGTTCTTTTATTTCTGCACCAGTCAGTGGGGATCAGGAGAATAGCTACCCCTTAGTCAATGTTTGAGTTTCCGTCAAGTGTTTTTTTAAGGCTTTCCTCCTGGTGTGGCAGGGATGTTCTTCCAAAAAGACGGCTTAAACCCCTGCAGTGCCTGTCACAGCTCGATGCCGGTGATGGACCCACATCTTGTATGCCTGTGGTGCCTCGAGCGTGACTACAATCTGAAAGCCTGCTGCGATTGCTTCGCAGTAACCCGAAGGCCTTGAGGGAGTGATCCCTAAAGCTCCTGGCAGCTCGGCGTGCGACACTTTAATGATCCAGATCCTGGTAATGAGGACGGTCCCGAGAACAGTCGCAGAGTTTGGGATCCGCGTCGCTATTGAAGTTGTCTGGTCATTTGGTTAAGTCACACCACAAGAAAAAGAAATCTAAGAGATCTTCAACTTCTCGTTGTCCGTCGGCTGACGAGACGAGGGAATGTCAACATTGAAGGCCTGACTCTGTGGTAGAGACAGCGCCTATGCTATCTCCGCACCTCCCAGAGTTTCCCGGGAGCCGGAGCGACCCCCCACCAACTAAAAGAATTTTATGAGGCTATGCACCTCATATTTGGTGGCTCATTCCCTCTGGCACACCTTTGGCTCGATGGGTTTGGTTGGGTCCTCCTACTGGATCCATGCCAGCTGCTCCAGGACCAGACAGGCCCCTTGGATCCCTATATGGATCCAGACTGATGACAGTCGTGCCACCTCGACCTTCCCTGGCGCCGAATACGATGCTCCAGGCACCGATGGTGCTGTCTCAATTCTGGTCTCAGACTCCGAAACGGAGCCGGAGGGGCGTTGCCCGACGCTGACTGGAGCCATGCCTTACAGGCTGGATCTAAGCCCTGTTCTTATGGGTTAGGACTCATTGAGGAATGAGAGGGTGTCACTGGACTCATAAAAATACCAGCCTTATGACACAAGCATGGACTGGTGTGAGGATTTGAAGGACGCCAGCGGACTGGATACCTCTCCAGATACTGGCATGCTTTCACCATTTACCATGGCTACGGAGTAGGGAGCGACATATGAAACAGTGGTGAGAAGGACGGCAAAGGTCCTAATGGCGAGTTCAGGATACGAAGGCTATGATACCGATGTTTCAGCCACTGTCCTGGATTTCGGTGAGAGTGACGGAGGCTGCTGGGCCTCATGGCCTCCTGCATCTTGCTTGTGACAAATGCCCGCTGGCATATGCCGGCACTGCAGTGGGACCTGAAGTTACAGTGGGCACAGCATCAGAGAAATCTCAATTACATGGTCCAGATTTTTGAGGGAATAGCAAACAATATGCACTGGTGGTTAACGAACCATGATTATGTCAGCAGCAGACACCTCTCCCTTCCCCAACCAGATCTGACAGCAGTGACTGATGCGTCACTCCTGGGATGGCATGGCCATCTGGGAGAGGTGGAGTTCAGAAGCCTCTGGTCTCCAGTGTAATCTGGACTCCACATCAACCTATTGGAGCACCGGGTGATCCAGCTGGCATTGAAAGCCTTTCTACCCTCACCACCGCAACAAACAGGGCGGGGTGTGGTTGAGGACCCTTTGTCAAGAGGCCCTGTATCTCTGGACATGGCTGGAACATCAGTGCATATCCCTAGTGGTTCAACACCTTGCTGGCTCTCTGAACGCCAGGGTTGGCCAACCCAGCAGAAGATGCCTAGCGGATCACAAATGGTGTCTCCATCCACAGGTGGTGCAAGGTCTCTTTCAGCAGTGTCGAGAGCCTTGGTCAGATCGGTTTGCAACAAACAAGTTCTGCGTGCTGGAGTTTTTAAGGTAGCTTTCGCACAGAGACGCTTTTCGTCTCGAGTGGAGCTCAGGCCTCTTGTTCGCCCTTCCACCAATACCACTCCTGTTCAAAGTTCTCAAGAAGATCAGTGACAACCAGGCCCAAGTTAACCTTGTGGCTCCGGACTCGGAACAGAGAGTCTGGTGTCCCTTCGGGATTGATCTTCAGTCGCAGCAGCAGGGGAGGGTCCCTCCATCAAACCTGTCGATGCTCCGCCTTCTTGCATGGAGATTGAACAGGGAAAGTTGACAGCTTTCGACCTACCTCCTGAAGTCTGCAACGTTATCTTGGCATCCAGGAAGCCCTCCACCAAGACGGTATACGCCTGTTGGGGAAAATTTGTGGCATAGTGTACAGAAAGACTGAACGATCCCCTTTCTGCCAACCTTTCTCAGGTTCTTCTTTTCATTCTTTCTCTTGCCTAGCAGGACTCTGCTCTGGGCACTCTTAAAGGTTATCTTTCTGCCTTTTCCACTTTTTTGCGGTTGCCAGACCTGCCATCCCTCTTCAAATTCCGTATTGTAAATAGATTTTTAAAGTTTTGCAATATTTTTTTCAACCCTCTACTTTCGTTATGCCCCAGTGGGACCTCAAACTTGTCCTCACTTTTCTTTTGTGTGCCCCTTTTGAGCCTTTGCACAATTGTCAGGCTCCTCCTATAACATCTGCCTGGAGGTTCAGCAAGCTTCAGGCTTTGTCATCCAAGCCTCCATACTTAAATATCTAGCCAGACAAACTTGTGCTTCAAACGAGAGTGGTCACTGCTTTTCACGTAGGCCATTACATCACTCTGCCTACTTTTTACCCTCTGCCTCATACCTCCAAGGAAGAGCAGTTACTTCACTGTCTGGACCAAAAAGAGCATTGTTGTTCTACCTTGACCGCACAAGAGAGTACCGGGTGGTACTCTCAAGTACCACCCGGTACTCATGACCAACTCTTTGCGGGATATGTTGGAGCGAAGAAAGGATGGACCGTGCAGAAGTGGACCATCTCCAGATGAATCATGCTCTGTATCAAGATCTGCTACGCTCTGGCTAAAAAGCAACCCCCGAGAGTTTGCGTGCTCATTCCACCAGAGCTAAAGCTGAGACCACTGCATTTGCACGAGAAGTTCCAGTTCTGGATATCTGCCAGGCAGCAACATGGGCTTCCTTGCACACGTTCATCTAACACTACTGCCTGGATAGTCCCATCCGTCGTGATGGGCACTTTGCAAGCTGGGTTCTAGGGGACTCCCTTGTATGAAATTGTTCCGCAGACCCACCCACAGGGGAGGTACTGCTTGGATATCTATTCCAAAGGTGAGGAATCAGAGGCTAGAAGTCTATCAGATGAATAAGTTACTTACCTTCGGTAATGTCTTATCTGTTAGAGACTATCTAGCCTCAGGTTCCTTACTGACCCAAGGAAACACAAGGAGATGATGGACGGAGCGATGAAACGTTTCAGACACTCCCCCCAGTCACAGATCTGGGTTGAATCCAGCATCGTTCTTTAGCTCACTTAGCCACTCCAGTTCAGACACAGCTATATGCAAATCAGTCTTGACCCTGTGCCTCATGGGAACAGTCCAGTCCGGACTGCTAAGACATGTCTTTCCTGGACCGGAAACAAGCATCCTGGGACAGGTTTCGAGCTAACAGCCCTCATCAGCCAGGCTAGCTTGAATCCAGTGGCAAAGTGAGCAAGGGACCCACATTTGGGCATACCCTGCCAACTTAGGGCGAACAAAGCAAACACAAGGAGATGAAGGACGGAGCTTTGAAACTTTTCAGTCACTCACCCCCAGTCACAGATCTGGGCTGAATCCATAGACCCACTCATCCCCTCGCTCGGTGAACAGGTTTCTAGGGCTTCTTCCTTTCATGGCCCTAGTTTTCTAAACCAGTAGTCCGTGTTTTTAGTGGCTCCGCGCTCCTGGAGTGGAAAGTCACAAAAGGAAACAGAAAACGTGCAGGGGTGGTGCCTATATAGGCACAACGCACGTCACTTCTGGCACAGATGATGAGGTCACACGGAGCCAAACCATGCCACCTACCGGCATGCAGGGTTACTGCTCGAGAAAAATTTCCAGATCCAGTTCGACATCTGGAGATAATTCAAAAGGTAAGGAATCTGTGGCTAGGTAGAGTCTCTACCAGATAAGGTGTTACCAAAGGTAAGCTACTTTTTACTGGTGCCAAATCTGGGCAATCAAGAATAAAATGACTAGTTCAGAGGGGAAACCAAGAGATTAAAGTGCAACAAAAATGGAATTCATGAAGCAAAAACACAAACTGTTGTGGGTTGCTTCAGTCCAAGATTACGTCTCCAAGCTGTTATGAACTGTCTATACTCTTTATATAGCAGCCCAGCAGCCCATGGTATAAAAATGTCTAGACTTGAGTAAAGCGCAAGGTAAAGCACTGTAAGTGAGGACCAAAAGAATCCATCACCTAATCATGGTGAAACACTTTTTTGTTTCTTAAACATCTTTTTATTTAAGTTTGGTAGTCATACAGCAGCTGTTTTTGGCAATCATTGCATATGACAAAGAAAAGAAAAACTGCTTTCCCACAATCAGAACTAAACAATCATGACCCATTAGACTTCCTCAACATTTTCGTTCATTTAGCCTCCTTGCCAGCAGAGTCTGATCCCTTGTGTAGAGGGTGAGGTGCAAATATGTCCCCTGTGAATTTTCCATTTATCCCATATTCGGTCCCACTTCTGGGATATCCCTGTTTTCAAAGACCGCTTTTTCAGCCAACACGCACCAGTCCCTATCTCGCCTCCATTCCTCGAATGTCGTTGGTTCCGGTGCTCCCCAGCTTTGGGCTATATTGCGCTTTGCAATTGCCCCCGCCCCCAAAGTCACACAAATCTGCTCCATGTGGGTCTCTAGGCTGTGGAAAAAGGTTCTTCCCACATACTTGTTGTAACTCCGACACCACCACCTCCCAATACTGATGGATTACCGGACGTTCCCAGATTATATGATAGAACGTACCCACCTGAGTACATGATTGTTTACTGTGTGCATTTTCCCGCACCAGAGAGAATGAAGCCAGTCACAGAGGGAGCCGGCTGGGCCGTGCAAGAGTAGACCCCCAACAGATGGAAGGTCGGGGTGTCTGGGTGGGACCAAGCACACCCCTAAAAAAAGGAAAAAGACAAACAGAAAAAGACTGCAGGCTCCCGAGCACAAAGGGATAGCTGCTGTTTAAATATTCACTACTTTCCTGGCTCCAGCACCACATAATGCCCTGCAGGGCTTTCGAATTTGCACACATTTTTTGCCAGGGTAGCTGGGTCACCACCAGCCTTAAAAGGAAAGAGGGGGCTACAGGAGTGCAGGCCCCCCTCCCCCAAAAATAATTAACGGTAGTGACCCTACTTTTGCAGGGCGCTGCACTCCCGACTATAAAGCAAAAGCTTTAGCCTTGGGAGTGTTTTAAAAAAATTATGTGAAAATCCCAGAGGGTCATGGATTCCTGGACCCCCCCAAAATTATTTAAGGTAGTGACCCTACTTTTGCAGTATTTATAACTGCATTTCATTACACAACAATGCACTAATACCTCTTCCCAAGCACTCCTTTTACCACATAACTCAATATTTTGGTGTCTGTTGACTTCATTGAGAGATTTTGCTTTTAACCTGCTTAATAGAAAAATTACCTTTCTGTAAATCGTGTCAAACCTATCAGAGAATATGGGCAACATTTACAGTGGATGAGCTATGTATTTACAATGGTACACTGAAGAACCAGTCCAGAAGCCAAGGTATATTACAAAATGTTAACACCGAGGCTAAAAAGGGAGTGAACCTAACAGGAAATAAGACAGTGGTCTGAGTCTACAATTTCCTTCTCAATTACAGAATGGTTGTCTTCTGATCTTTTCTTTCCTACAGTTCGCACTTAAAGTCTTACAATGTCTTGGCTTCAAGCATGGCTTTGTAGTTAGAGACAGTTAGCTTCTCAGCCACGTATGGAGGGACTTTGTTCCTGACAGATTTATGCACAATTCAACTAGGCTTGAAAGAAATGGTGGCTAGAAATGGGAGCGATTGATGCCCCTTTAGAGCCTGGGTGATGTGATTTTAACTATTCACACCCTTGAGAGGAGAGATAAATAGCACTAATATCTCCAATCTATAAACCCAACTTACAGGTAGCCTACACGTGAATGGTTTCCTTTTTGATTTTCCTCTTATTTCCACCCTGTTCCATGACTGGAATGTAAAGAGGTGGTCACAAGGGTAGCTGTTTTCCCATACCTAGGGGTGCTCTTTGACGAGAGAGGCTCTTGGGGCCCTCAGGTAAGGGCAAAGAGTCTATCTGTGGCCAGATCAACCGCGGCACTCATGGGTTTTACAAAAAGGTTGGGGGCAAGGCCGATGGAGGCCTTGCTCAAGGTCTACAATGCTAAATGTATTTCAATTGTGATGTATGGGTCGGCCTTATGGGGACACGTACACTTAGAAACAATTCAGAGGGTGGAAAATAGGTTCCTGCGTTCCGTGTTGTCTGTGCCCCAGTCGACTCAGACTTTTTCAACGCATGCGGAGATGGGCCTGGATTATGTCACCGACAGGCTCAACCTGGCGCCATTAACATTCTGGCTTAAGATCTGGCTTAATAAGGAACTTACCTTCAACCACGCGATTTTAGCTGATATAATGTCCTAAGATAATTCCCACAAAGTGCCCTGGTTGGAGTACCTGAGAAAAACTTTTGAACATCTGGGCCGCCCGGATCTCTTCTTGTCTCCATCCTGTATCAGGAAGGCGGATGTGAATTTGATCAAAAAACAGTTTATGGAACGGGCCAGTCTAGCTAGAGAGGATAGGGAACTGTTGAAACCCACTGTGCGATCCCACTATATGCTTTTAGGTTCAACCTCACTTGAGCATTACCTTATAACTATCACCAAGCCATTTCATAGGTTTTTATTGGTAAAGTTCAGGTTTAATTTGATTCATTTTTTTTGGGTAATTACCCAATTTGGGTTAAACCAGATCAAGCCACCCCTTGCATTTGTGATCAATTTTCAACTCAAGACACAATGCACTTTGTAATGTTTTGCTGGCTTTTCTCGGACATTAGAAAAAAATATTTGCGGCCTATTTTGAAGGAGGCTGGCTTTACGCAAGTGAGACCGGCATTGGTTTTCCTTCAGTCTTTGAGTAGCATCCGCACTACATTTTGTGTAGCTAATTTTTTAGTGGCGGCTTCAAGGATAAAACTGCATAATGCCCCACGGTCTGTGACGTAATGAATCCTCATCATGTTATTTATTTATGTGTTTTTTACCTATTGATCTATTGTATTTTATACTGTATATGAAAATGTATCAAATGTATGAAATAATTTTATATGTGTACACAAAAAATGTTTTTATACCTTTTATGATTTTTTAGAAATCGAATAAAGTGTATTTGACTGACTGACTGGAATGTAACGGGTAAAAGATGAGAATGCCATTGCAGATTTTCAGCTCGAGATATGGTGGATTTACCATTACCAACTTTGGTGGTTTACGCACAGGTAATGGATGGAAATAACGGCAAGCCTGAAAGTGACTGCAGAGCAGAATTACAGCCAACTGGCACAGCCTTAACGCTACAGTCATTTCACCCTTTCCAGAATTAACATGTACAACCGTTTGGCAAAATTTAGATAACGACTGTTTTACAATTTGGAGACATTATACCAGTGTCATCAAAAGGCAGGTACAACTTTCAAGTATGGTGTCCTTTAAGAATACAATTGCTGCGCTTTGCCAATGCTGGGTTTGGGAATATGCTTACAAACTGCCCACCCTTATCTGTTTTAGGATAGGAATTAGCTAAAAAAAAAATCATCTTTTTATTAGAATAACCAGCTCCATAACATTGCACATAGGATTTTGCTAAAATTAATCGAGTTTGTGAACCTAGAAAACTTAATCTGCTGTAATAATTTTTAGTGTCATCGCATCACCAGGATACTATTTTTAGGTCGAGCTGGTGTAAGCAGTGCGAAGCACTGCGTCCAGCGAAGCAACTTTCGTTACTCACTTCCTGGGAATGTGAGACAGGGGTTGGGCACGCGCAGGTGATTCTCCCATGTGAGCGCGCACGTTCACCCACACGGCGTGAACATCTCCTGTCCTACATTGCCAGGAAGTGGATAACACATACACACAGACACACACACACACAAATAGACACACACGCGCGCACACACACAGACAGACACACAGACAGACACACGCACACACACAGACACACTCACGCACGCACACACAGACACACTCTCGCAGACACACTCGCACACACAGACACACGCACACACACCCCCCACACTCACCGGGCTCTTTCCGCGTGTCCCTCTCTCACTCGGCAGCCAGCGGGTCAGTCTAGGCATGGGAGCCCCGCAGTGCTATCCGCTGGTCTTCACCCGGGCCCCCTCCTGGGACCCGGGACTTCAGCTGCTGCACTTCGCTTTGGAGCCGGGGCTCCCTCTTCACAACAAATAGCGCACATGCGCGGGCAGCCCCCGCCCTCTCAGTCACAACCCGGTTGCTGAGCTGCTTTCTGTTTCGCTGTCTTCCGTGTTTATCCTTTTCTCTATCTCTCGCTTTGTCTCGTCTCTCCTGTTTTATATTTTCTGTGATTCCGTTCACGTCTCTCAATCCACAACTTTCTGTCTCTTTGTTTTGCTGTCTCTATTTTGTTCTTTCTTTCTCTCTAATTCACTTATATCTTTTTCTCTCTCTCTGTTCCGCACTGTACCAGCTCTAATCAGCTGAGCCGCGGTCACATTTCCTCTCTGAGCCTTCCTCGAGTCCAGCGGATCCCTCGACCCCTTGCAGTCCGGGTTCCGGGCAAACCACAGCACCGAGACCGCCCTCATCGCAGCTACCGACGACATCAGGTCCCTGCTCGACAAAGGGGAAACTGCCGCCCTCATCCTCCTAGACCTCTCAGCAGCCTTCGACACTGTATGCCACCGCACCCAGATACAGCGCCTGAGCAAAACCGGAATCCGAGGAGCGGCCCTGCAGTGGATCATCTCGTTCCTCGCCAGAAGAACCCAGAGAGTCCGCCTCCCCCCGTTCCGATCCGCGGCCACGGAAATCATCTGCGGCGTTCCGCAGGGATCCTCACTCAGCCCCACCCTCTTCAACGTCTACATGAGCCCTCTCGCAGCCATCGCACGCCAACACAACCTCAACATCATCTCCTACGCCGACGACACCCAGCTGATCCTCTCCCTCACCAACGACCCCGCCACCGCCAGAACCAGCCTCCAGGAAGGAATGAAAGACGTCGCGGAATGGATGAAGCTCAGCCGTCTGAAACTGAACTCAGATAAGACGGAAGTCCTCAACCTGGGACCATCCCCTTCTGCCTGGGACGACTCCTGGTGGCCCCCTGCCCTGGGCACCTCACCCAAGCCAACGGACCATGCACGCAACCTGGGCTTCATCCTGAACTCCTCCCTCACGATGACCAAGCAAGTCAACGCCGTCTTGTCTTCCTGCTTCAACACCCTGCGCATGCTCCGAAAGATCTTCCGGTGGATCCCCACCGAAACCAGGAAGACGGTCACCCAGGCCCTCGTCACCAGCCGGCTGGACTACGGGAACACCCTCTGCGCTGGAACCACAGCCAAACTCCAGAAAAGACTCCAGCGCATACAGAACGCTTCTGCACGATTCATCCTGGACATCCCTCGCCACAGCCACATCTCTGCCTATCTGAAAGACCTGCACTGGCTCCCAGTCAGCAAGAGGATCACGTTCAGACTCCTCACCCACGCACACAAGGCTCTCCGCGACATGGGCGCGAAATACCTCAACAGCCGCCTCACATTCTACACACCCACCCGCCAGCTCCGATCCGCCAGCCTCGCCCTCGCCTCCGTCCCACGAATTCGCAAATCCACCGCCGGAGGAAGATCCTTCTCCTACCTGGCGGCCAAGACATGGAACTCCCTCCCCACCCACCTACGGCTGACCCTGGACCATCTCTCCTTCAGGAAACAACTCAAGACCTGGCTGTTCGAGCAGTAGCGGACCCCCCTACCCCAAGCGCCTTGAGACCCTAGCGGGTGAGTAGCGCGCTTTACAAATTTGACTGATTGATTGATAAGTACCCTTTGCTCGAACCAAACATGGTAAATGCCAGCACGTGACTGACGTAATAACGGTGACTACAGACTGTCCTGCCTGCCACCCTGTATGTCGGCAATAATGCAGCACTTTATCTGCTTGTGGCATTGCACAACAGCTGCCAGGCTGGCAGGTGCCCTTTGCCCCTCAAATGGTTGCACCAGCCTCTCTCAGTCAAAGGGTGCATGCCGGCAGGATAAGCTTATATATCAGAAATAGCTTTGATTTCAGAACACTGCTCCAAGACTCGCATAGGGCCCGGGACCTTCTTGGAATAGCCTCAAAATGTCTGGAATGTGAGTATTTTTTTGTAAATTCTGAGATCTCTTGCGACAGTCTGGCCGGGCTGACCTGGCATTTCATGTCCGCTGGGTGCATTCTCCGGTATGGGGCAACACTCTCCCTGGGTAAGGATTATACTCCAGGGTGAACAGGTCCCGGCTGCTTCTTCGAAGGGGGAACTTGTTTATTTTTCGAAAAACGTTGTTGTTCCAGGCAGATATTTAGTAAACGCCCACATCTGTAGAATGTCTCCTTCCGGAGCCTCCGCCCCAACCCTGCACCCCATGAGCTTCCAGAAAATTGTCTGTTACTTCTCTTTTATCTGATTTGTTTTAGGATGCACCTCAAACCACTCTCCCGCGTTTTGATTACCATCTATGTTATTTTTTTTTAATTAATTTGAATTGAAATGATCTAGTTAGTATTTTTCATTAAGCGCCACATGTTGCCCTTGGTTTGCTTCATGGCACTCTAGTCCTTCAAGCGTAAAAGAAAGCAAGAAAAGTCTAAGCATGCTTACAAAAGAGACAACGTCATCAAACCTTTTATGTCAAGTGAATCCAGGGCTGTCCAGGTGGTAGTGAGTGGAGAGGGTATATGAATTAATATAGGACACCCTCTTGAACAGCACCGATTCACACACGATGTACTATGTAACCCATCTAACGTATCCACCTATAGATCCCCCCCCCCTCCTCTCCCCCAACAGTCTTTGACTTGGCCAAGTCTATCAACCATCATTTAAATCCCTCGGTGTACTGTCGGCGTTTTGAACTCATGTTTCTTTACTGCTCCCTCGAGTACAGGTTGCTGCCGCCAGGATCGGATTGGGATCACAATTTGGCCGGGCTCTGATGAAGCGAGCATTTGCAATGCTATAGGTCTCGGATTTGCGCAAGTTTAAGCTATTGGCATTGTAAATGACAATGCCTTTTATTTACGTTTTAAAAATGAAAACAAAAATAAAAAGCATTGTTATTTGCAATGTCAATAGCTCAAACTCGTGTAAATGCGAGACCTATTGAATTGCAAATGCTTATTAATGGTGTTGCTGTACGATGCCCAATTCTTGCTAAATGGTGGTTCAACAAATAAATCACCTTCTTTGGGTTGATGGTGACAGCAAATGACTTCCTGCTTCAATCACAAACTAATTTTAACTAAAGCGAGAAACCGTCTCCAGGCATCTATTTTAATTATTTATGCCCTGATCTCTATTGTTTAATTATTCCACATTATGATTTTTTTTTGTCTAGGTGACCAAATCTATGATTGCATGTGATGCTAGATTGTAGAGCATAATCTATTTTTCTGTTGCCGATTTCATGGTTCTGTGCACAGTGATCACCTATGTTTAATTTGTTTAATTATATCAGTAGATAAATTGTGTATCTGTATAAGAGTTTATCTTTTTAATTATGCATCTATCACTTTACCCTCAGTAAAAAGAAAACACTGCCAGAAATGTATGTGATTAACCATTAACCCTTTCAATATCTTAAGCACATACCATACTTCTTAGGGTACGCTCCTACAAAAAATATGCTCTAGAGATAAAGGTATATGCTTGTGCGGTATGGTCTCTAAATCCTAATTTTCAGTATCATAAGAGTGACCAGGGAAGGTCTCTCAATTGCCATGAATGGGCCTTTTAAATTTGTGGTCAGGTAAGCTTGGATGGATCAAGTCAATTGGATTCACCCTGGATACCAACGTCACCCTTAAAGAACACACTGTCAAAAACGAAGACGGTCTGATACCAGCACTCTTCTAAATGAAGTGAAACTATTTCTTTCAGAATGAAACTTCAAAACTGCTGCTCAAGCTAATACCCTGCTCCACAGCCTTTCATACTCTACACTGCAACCCTTAAAGGCATCCTGCACGCCGCAGCAAGTTTTATACAAGGCCTGATGACATATGGTGACAGCATCCATCATGGCTGATGGAACTCCATTGGCTCCCCAGCCAGCCTGCACCATCTTCAAAATCAGTTGTATCATTTACAAAGCCATCATGACCAGCACCCTCGTTTATCTGCAAACAAGTTTACCATCTATGGTGGTTCTAGGCACACCCTAAGCCAAGACATCATCAGACTGCAGACTAAGAAGCATAAAAAAATAAAACAAGACAGCAGTCCTTTTACATCCAGACTGGATTATGGCAGGATCTGGAACAATATCCCCATACCTGTAAGTACCCACCACCAAAGCTGCTCTAATTTAGGAATGAGTTAAAGAGTCACCACTTTAAAGAACCCAAAATCACAATTCTATTGCTCATCGATTTTATGTCTGTCTTTGAACGTGTAACAGTGCTCTGCCTTTTGGCTACGTTTGTGCTACTAAAATACCATATACAAACAAAAGTTACAGTCATGATATGTGTTTTAAAATTTGTAGGAATGACAAGCAACAGATGGCAGGGCACAGTACATGACTCTAAAGGTAGCTGATTTGTAGTTTAGAAGAGCCACGCTACACCATGGACCTTGTTTCAACGGAGTAAACTGGAAGCCCCAAGTATTGGCAAAGGTTCTCTGTACTGATATTCTTATTAATAATCCTACAGAACGGGGGGCGTGGCTTGCAGCCGAGGGGAATGGTCGCACATTGAGGCAGCTCCTCTGCCCTCGCTGCTTGACTGCCATTGATCCTGCGCTGGTGCCTCCATACTGCCCAGGGTCGACTGAAGATAGATTGCTGCCTCTCTGAGTGCTCCCGCCCGGTCCCTGATGCCCGCTGGGACGCCCTAATCGCCGAAACCAGATCCCTGTGATCGGCCCTCCCTCGGCCCAAGATGGCGGCCGTAGGCATCCGACGTTTTGCTCTGCACACCGGGGCCGCCCCACACGCCAACAAATCCTGATCTCCAGTGAACTGACTCACCGAGTCTCGGGGAAGCGATTCTCCACCTTTGCCGCCCACCCACGCCTTGTTGGCCCACGCGAGTGAGGCGCGGTGCAGCGAACAGCGGGCTCCCCCACCCGCACAGCGCCACCACCTAAGCGAGTCCCCGGCTTTGGGCCTACCGCTGGGGACCGCCATACAACTGCTGGTGTTGCTTTCTCAACCCTGCTACAGAGCGACCACATCTACGGCCCCACCACCCGGCCCACCTTCTCCCCTCGACCTGTTTCGACTGGCTGAAGCGTGGGGGAGTCTCTGGAACCACCGTGATTAGGGACGACGACGTGACTACCTACTACTCTGGGCCCCATCTAGGCGCGCTTTGCACGGCTCGCCCATCCATCTGTGCTCTGTGATCTGGTGTACTTGTTCTCTGTGCCCACACTGACTGCTGGAGACGCACAGAAAGAGAAGGGCCCCCACGCTGCGGTGATCAATCCTTCCAGGACCATTATTATAGCCCAGGTGTGGACTGCTTATTACTCTGAGTCTTGTTTGTTGGTAAAGCCGGCATAACTGTGAGTGGTGTTTCCGACCCCCATTCCTCACCTGTGGGCTGCTGCTTGTCCTTGCCCCCCCAGGCCCTGTGGACTCACGGCCTCTCCCGGAACTGAGATCTCAGGCGACACGGGGTACGCTTCCCCCCCTTAAGCAGTCAGCGAGGGACCCCCCCCCCTCTCTCTCCAACAAGTACGCCCTGCAGATTTGCGCCTGAACAACCTCCTGCAGGACCTGCGTTTCACGATGGCCTCCAGTAAGGGAAATCGGCCTCCCAACCAAAGGCAAATCAACAAGTTATCGTGGGGCTCCAAGGGAGAACCTTAAGACACTGCCCCTGAGGCTGCTCTCAAAACAGCGACTCCTCCTCCGCAGGCGAGACCCCCCCCCCCCACCCTGGACGATGTCATGGAGGCGATTGCTGGGGTCCGCTCCTCGTTAGAGACCCGCATTGACTCAGTGAACATAGAAGTGACGTTGTTGCGTGCAGACCTTCGCAAAATGGACTCCAAAGTGAAAGATATAGAAGTCAAGACCTTAGCGCTGGTTGACGATACCTCCACACTGCAACAGCAAGTAACTCAACTACAGAAACAACAGCACCAAATGGAGATGATGCTCCTTGATGATTACGAAGGGCGCGCAAGGCGCAATAATCTCCGCATCCTGGGTGTTCCGGAGCGTCTTTAGGACCCGGCCGCTGATCTCTTTGTGGAGAAACTGGTCCTACAACATCTTCAACCAAAGCAACTCTCCAACTACTTCTCCATAGAAAGGGCTCATAGAGTCCCAGGGGACAGGCCGAAGCTGGGCGCTCCCCCCGCCCTATTGTTGCCCATGTATTCAATTTCCGCGACCGTGATGTCATCCTTCAAACGGCACGGGCGGGACCGCCTTTACGGATTGACAATGCACAGATCACGATCTTCCCGGATTTCACTGTGAAAGTACAGGCTCGTCGACGCAGCTTCCTGGAAGTGAAGAAGGCACTCCGTGCACAGTCTATTAAGTACTCCATGCTGTTTCCCGCGAGACTGCGCATTGAATCGGATGGCAAGACCTGGTTTTTTGAATCTCCTGCTGAAGTGTGGGACTGGCTTGAAGGGTGGCGTCAGTCAGCGACCGCCCAAAACCGATGCAGGAAATCTGCGGATCGCTCTGACGCTGAGGTGCTACCTGAAAGTCAGGACCTGTTCGCGGACATCACACAGGGCGAGCAGTGACCCATAAGATTAAGACTAATCTAACAACTGGAGCATTATTCCTCTGGACCGCCTGAATCCGTAATGCCCGTAGTGTTGCTCCTACTTGCCATGAGACTCCCTGCTGGCCTCTTGAGTGGGGAACCGCCCTTTCATTGGTCCGTTACGACACCTATACTGCTGGGACTGTCCACGATCATCGAGGCCGCACTTAGCCACCATATCCTGCCTCCACGAGAGTGACCTCCTTGCTGCTTCGATCTTCCGGATGTTCCTCTAGATCACCGTTATGAACATTCTAATGCTTATGACTTTGATGAGGATACCCCTGGAAGAGAACTAGGATTACAGGTAAGTAACTAATCCTTTTCCAGGGGATCCTCATCAATAGTCATAAGCATTAGAATAGAATAGCGAGCCTCTCCTCTTCCCTGCGGGCAAAGGAATGATAAGACAGTAATCTCATCAACACGTCTGAGTAGGCTATAGACTACCCAAACAGATTCTTCAAGGAGGCCTTCCCTAATTGAGTATCGGCCCTGGAATCAGATTCGAGACAGTAATGCCTCGTACAGGTATGAACCGATTTCCATGTTGCAGCCTTGCATATTTCGGACATTGGAATGTCATGCAAGAAAGCTACTGTAGCGGCTTTCCCTCTAGTGGAATGCACTTTGGGTAACCCCAACAAAGGCTTGCCTGCAAGCTGATAGGCCAATTTAATGCAAGAGACAATCCATCTGGAGATGGACCTCTTGGCCGCTGGAAAACCTGTCCGCATTGAACCATAGTTCACAAACAGTTGATCTGTTTTCCTAATCCCTTTAGTCTTTTCCAAATAGAACTTGAGTACTCTCTTAAGATCTAAGGAGTGAAGTGACCGCTCGGCTGGGGTCGTAGGATTTGGAAAAAACGAAGGGAGGGAAATGGACTGATTTATATGAAAATCAGAAATGACTTTAGGCAAGAAAGATGGATGAGCCCTTAGGACTACTCTATTGTGATGGAAAACAGTATATGGCTCTTTCACACAGAGCACTTGTATTTCGCTTACTCTGCGCGCAGAGGTAATCGCCACCAAAAAGGCCGCCTTCCAAGAGAGATGTTGCAAGGAGGCCTTGTGGAAGGGCTCGAAAGGAGGTGACATTAATCTGGATAGAACCAGGTTCAATTCCCATGGAGGAGAAGGGTTTCGCACAGGGGGATACACTTTTTTCAACCCCTGGAGGAAGTCCTTAACCACTGGAACCTAAAAGAAAGAAATCTGATCAGGAGATTTTCTGTATGCTACTATGGCTGACAAATGCACCCTAACAGAAGTGTACTTTAAACCAGCAGTTGCCAGGGAAAGGAGGTATGGCAAGATGACGTCCTCCTGCCCTTTAGTCGGATCTAAGTGATGATCCCTACACCATAAGTAAAACCTTTTCCACTTGAACGCATAGGACGCTCTCGTGGAAGGCCTCTTAGCCTCCTTTAAAATGTTCATGCATTCGGGAGGCAAGTTCAAATGTCCATATTGCAGGACCTCAGGAGCCATGCTGTTAGGTTCAGTGATGGGAGGTTGGGATGCATTATCCTCCCGTTCATCTTGCTCAACAGGTCCGGCCTGCAAGGGAGTCGTCTGTGTGGACACACAGACAGATGTAGAAGGTCCAGGTACCACCACTGCCGTGGCCAATCCGGAGCTATCAGGATCATTTCCATGTTCGACCTGAGGAGCTTGGAAACTACTCTCGGAATCAGAGCCAAGGGAGGAAACGCGTAAGCGAATGTCCCTGACCAATCCATCAGTAGAGCATTCCCCTGCGTTCCTGGTCGGTGGAACCTGGACACGAAGGCGTGGCATTTGGCGTTTTCGTCGTCTGCAAACAAGTCTATGGTTGGACGACCCCAGCAACGAAAAAGCTCTTCTACCACTTCGTTGTTTAGCACCCAGTCTGGCTGATCTTCGAAGTGCCTGCTGAGTGCGTCTGCTTTTACGTTCAACTCGCCTGGAAGGTGCACTGCCACTACTGTGAGGCCTCGAGAGAGAAGCCAATGCCAGATTGTCTGAGCCTCTCGAGAGAGAAGGCGAGATCTTGTGCCTCCTTGTTTGTTCAGATAGAACATGGTGGTCGTATAGTCCGTCTGAACTAGGACTGAGTTGGACTCTATCGCTGGAAAGAAAGCTTTGAGAGCCAGGAATACCGCTTTGAGTTCCAGCATGTTGATGTGGTATGTCTGCTCCTGCGCAGACCACTGGCCTTGAATTTGAAGCGGACCCATGTGCGCTCCCCAGCCTTGCAGAGAGGCATCCGTCACTATAGACTGGGATGGAAGAGGTTGGTGGAACGGTACCCCCACCAGTACATTCTTTCTCCGAGTCCACCATTTGATGGCATCTTTCGTCGCTTGGGAAAGAGTGATACGATCTTCCCAACGTCCTGTCGCTTGGTCCCACTGGTCCTCTAGAGCCTGCTGTAAAGGGCGCATTCTCAGCCTGGCGTTTGGGATGAGAAAAATGCAGGACGCCATGGAACCCAGAAGGGATGCTACTTGTCGGGCTGTTGGAAGCCGAGACTCTAGCAGAATCCCACATTTCTGACTCATGGAAAAAAGTCTCTCCTCCGAAGGAAACGCTTTTCCTAAGCTTGTGTCCAGAACGGAGCCTAGGTAGTGGATGGACTGTGTAGGCCGCTGGACTGACTTCTCCAGGTTCACATTGAGGCCTAGCCTGTGTAGCTGGTGCAGGCACAGTTGTAGATCGTGCGTTACCTGTACCGGAGATGGGCCTTTTAGGAGCCAGTCGTCCAGGTATGGGTAGATGAAGAGTCCCTTTTTGTGAAGAAAAGCCACCACCACTGCCATGCATTTTGTGAAGACTCGTGGTGCGGACTTGAGACCGAAGGGTAACACCTTGTACTGGAGGTGCTTGTTCCCTACGACAAACCTCAAGTACTTGCGATGTTGTTGAGCAATAGGGATGTGAAAGTACGCATCTTGCAGATCCACCGAACACATCCAATCTCCGGCTTGAAGATGTGGGCATATTTGGTGAAGCGCTAGCATGCAGAACTTTTCTCTGACAATGACTTTGTTTAATAGTCGCAGATCGAGTATTGGTCTGAACTTATCCTCCTGATCTTTTTTGGGGACAAGAAAGTATCTGGAGTAAACTCCCTTTCCTCTTTGAGCGGGAGGAACTTCCTCTATCGCTCTTTTTTGCAGTAGGACTTTCACCTCTCTTCGGAGCAAGCTTAGCTGGTGAGGGCAAGAGCTCTTTGGAGGAATGCTCTTCGGAAGCGCACGGAAACGTAGCTTGTATCTATTGCGCAGTATATTCAGCACCCACTGATCCTTTGTGATGCTGACCCACTCTGCCAGGTGTTGTGAAGCACTTCCTCCCACTGGAGTGGGTAACGGCGTCAGAGGAAGCCACTGCTCAGGCCTTTCCTCCTCTTGTGGTGTTAGAGGATTGTTGGTGACCTCCTCTACCTCTGCTGGGTTTGCCTCGAAACTGGGGTTTCCCCTGGTTCTTACTTTGGGACCACTGAGGGGTTTGAACCCTCTGTTGAGCCCCTCTCCCCCTGTTGGTCTTGAAGCGGCGTTTGAATTCTTTTTTCTTCTCCAAACCCACCGCTTTCACTGTATCTAGTTCCGTCTTCATTCGGGTCATCTCTTCATCAGCATGTTCCCCGAAGAGAGCGGAACCCGAAAAGGGGAGATTAAGGATGCGATGCTGAGCATCCGGCTTCAGACCTGTAAGGCGCAACCAGGCCGACCTTCTGGCACAAACCTCATGTGAATAGGAATGCGCCGCAAGTACTGCACCATCCGCAGCCGTGCTTATCATCTGATTCGCCACCAGACATCCTTCTGTCACCGTCTCTTCAAAATCCTGCTGGTCTTCCTTTGGCAGTTTGGATTTGAACCTTTCCATGGAGTCCCATAAGGCTCTGTCGTATCGACCCAGAAGCGCAGCCGCACTAGAAACCTTAAGAGTGGATGCAGCTGAGTTGCAAACCTTGCGACCCCAGGAAATTTGAGATGTGCTGTCCTTGTCTGGTGGGACTGAAGAGGACGCAGCGACTGCGTGCGTCTTCCTCGCCGCTGCCACAATTACAGAGTCTGCTGGAGGGTCAGATTTTACAAAAACCGGGTCAGAAGAGGCCGGTTTGTATTTTTTCTGAATGCGGGCTGGCACTGCTCTGATAGCAGCTGGAGTTAGGAAAACCTCTTTGACAGGATCCATAATCCCTGGGACTAAAGACAACAGTGGACGGGAGATGGCTTTCTTGTGTAAAGTCTCGAAAATGACTGTCGTTGTTACTTGAGGGACAGACATTTCAATGTTCAGTTTCAGTGCTCCTCTTTGCAGGACATCCAGATACGTGCCAATGTCATCCACTGGGGAGGATCTGGACATAGGACTGTCCGTCAACGTAGGGGAGTAGTCCCTCTTGGACAACCTGGTAGAAGAGGTAGATGAAGTAGACTGAGTTCGTCAACGTCTACGGTGAGCACTGTGCCTCCGCTCCCGCGATCTTTTTGAACGCTCCTCCTGTCTAGGAGAGCGAGATCTGACCCGATCTTCTGACCGAGGTCTTCTTCTGGGAGATCGGGATCTTCTGGGAGATCTGGAAGGTGTTCTCACAGGTGATTTGCGCCTGGGAGGACTACGCTTGTCCATCTCCTCTACCAGATTCTGAAGAGGACACCTGTGTTGTGGGCTGGCATATTCTTGCATATGTTTGGTAGCCCCAGAATTTCACCAATGGTCCAAAGACTTGTACCATCTAGGCGACAGTCTGACCTGCTCAGCCGAAGGATCTGGCCGATGCTCAGGAGATCTGCGCACAGGACTTCTGGACTTTGAAGATGCAGTTGAGGAGCCAGAGGACCGTGAAGTGGAATGACGGGAAGCTGACTCCGTTACCATGATCACATCTGAATGCCTCGACGTCGAGCGTTCTTCCCTCGCCGCCGAACGCCTTCGGGGAGTCGGCGGGTCAAACAATCTTGACTTCGAATGTCCATGTGAGGATCTATGGTCTCTCGACGTCGAGCGGCGATGACCAGCCACCGACGGAGTTCTCTGCCTCGACGTCGAACGGCGATGCCCGGCCGTCGACGGAGCCCTCTCTCTCAATGTCGAACGACAATGCCCGGTCGTCGACGGAGGTTTCTCTCTTGACGTCGAACGACGATGACCAGTCGTCGACGGAGCTCTCTGCCTCGACGTCGAACGGCGATGACTGGCCGTCGATGGAGTTCTCGGTCTCGACCTCGAACGGCGATGACCAGCCGTCGACGGAGTCTTCTGTCTCGACGTCGAGTGCCTGTGCGACGACGGCGGAGGGGTATTGGACACCCTCGATCCCGAGCGTCGACGAGACACTGACGGAGACTGCGTCCTCGACGCCGATCGACGAGTTACTGTCGACGGCAGAGGGGTCTTGGTCCTCGACGCCGAACGCCGCTTCTTGGACGATGGCGGAGGGGTCACACTTCTCGACGCCGGTCGTCGCCTGGATGACGACGGCGGAGGGGCCTTTGATCTCGACGCCGACCGTCGTCCGGTTGACGGCGGCGGAGTCACATCCCTCGACGCCGATCGTCGCCCGGTTGACGACGGCGGAGGGGATCTTGACGACTGAATTGGATCCTTCGACGTCGTCGACGTACCTATTCTTCTTTTCGACGGCGAGCCCGCCGTCGACGGCCTTTTTGATGCCAAACGATCCACCGGTGGTTCTTTCCTCAGCTCCAAGCCTGACGCTGAGGCTGAAGGGATGGAAGACCTGTGTTTTGAAGAGATTTTAGTCTTCTTGGAACCCTTCTTCCCCGGACACCTTCCTCTGGATGACCTATGAGCCAGGCCATAGATGCGAATTCTCTCCCTGTCTTTGAGAGTTCTTCCTGACAGGTGCTCGCAGTGAGGACAGGTGCCTGGATCATGTTCTTCAGGCAGACACAGGATACAAACATCGTGGTTGTCTGATTTTGCCTTCTTGTTACCACAAGAAGGACACTTATCAAAAAGTGAAGGCATTTTCCACTGAAAATGCTCAGTAAACTGACTAAAAAAGGCAGCTCCTTACTTGACAAGATGAAAAATGTCAAAGTAAGTGAAAAACGTTGTTCAAAGAGAGCAATTTTCTGTCAGAAAACAGAAATTAGTGGAGCTGTGTAACCAGGATCCTTCCTGAAGGAGCCGGAAAGAACAACTGACCTAACTGTCACCCCTGAGGCATGATGGGATACAGGGGGTCAGGGGTGCCTTAAAGGCACGGTGTCAGTTTATTGCTATGCAGCTACAGGTTAGCTTTTCAGTCTTTTTAGACTGTGTGTGCAATGCAGCCTGGTGCTTCCAGTGAGTTGTGAGAATTTCTACTGCTTTTTGAGCATTAAAACAGTTTCTAAACAATCTTTGGTGTTGTTTCTCATGTTTCTAATGCTTATTGTTTATGTATGGTGGAAATTCTTCACAGCATATTTCAGCTCTGATGTTATTTGGCTGCTATTGCATGTTTTTTATATATATATGTTTATTTATATATATATATATGTTTATTTATATATATATATATATATATATATATATATATATATATATATATATATATATATATGTATATATATGTGGGGCACATATAATATAGTGTTTCCGGGGTCTCGCACATGGGCGGGAATATTCTAATGCTTATGACTTTGATGAGGATCCCCTAGAAGAGAAACACCAGGCCTTTCGGGTACTCCGCCACAGGCCCCTCTGAGGCCGTCCTTTCCTACAGGATACACTCGGTGCCCCTAAAACCATTGATCCGTACACACTTTCCGTTCTTTGAGCCACCATGACACCCCCAGTGACGACGTCTCTCTCCATCTTGACGTGGAATGTCAACGGCCTAGGCAATAGAATAAAAAGAGGGATAGTCATGCAATATCTCAAACGTCACACTCCAGACCTGGTTCTCCTCCAGGAAACACACTTAATGGGCCCCGCGTGCCAAGCACTACACCGGGGAGGCTATAAACTACTCGTACAAGCAGGCTTCACCTCTGGATCTAGGGGGACCGGAATCCTGGTTCGGAAGAATGTGGCACTGACGTGTACAAAGACGTGGGCTGACCCCCTGGGTCGCTTCGCTGTACTAGAGGCCACCTGGGAAGGCAAACCGTTGAATGTTATTTCAGTCTACATCCCTCCAACCTTAGGCACAGCCGCTTTGCAGGCCCTGCAGCGCATAATGTTAGATCTCCCACAAGGACGCTTGCTTATTGGGGGCGATTTCAATATGACGATGAATGACGCCCAAGATCGACACCCCCAGCGTACATCACACAAGCCGCACTCAGACCTATTTGACTTCACACAGACAATGGGGCTTGAAGACCTATGGCGCTCGTCCCACCCAACTACTTCTTACTTCACACACTACTCCAATGCCCATAACAGTAGCTCTCGCATAGACTACCTGTTCTCTCCTACCACCGATCTGGAGTTTTTTCGCCACCCTGAAGGGCTCCCTAGGGGAATCTCTGACCACTCTCCACTTACTGTGGAGGTCACACATTATCGCCAGAGAACACGCGGTCCCATTATCATAACGCCCTGGCTCCTAAAAATCCCCGACATAAAAGACTGCCTGCTAGAGCATACAGAATACTACTTCGCGGAAAATGTGGGCTCCGTGACATCAGCCATAACTATATGGGAGGCATACAAGGCAGTACTTAAGGGTAAGGCGTTCGCTCTCAAAACCGGCTACATCCACAAACAAAGTGAACACCTAACTCAGGTTGAAACAAACCTGACCCACCTGGAATCCCTCCACAATGCAAACCCCAGAGACGAAACGGTGACTCGCCTCCGTGCGAAACAACTAGAATACAAAGCATTGGCCCTTGAGAAGGTGCAAGCCAAGCTCTTGAAGACCCGTCATCGCGTTTACGAACTGGGGGACAGGGCAGGTAAAATGCTGGCATGGCTCGGAAAACGTGAGCAGGGATCTCGATGGATCCCAGAACTGACCTTACCAGACCACTCTACTGTCACGGACCCGGGTGACATAGCAGAGGCCTTTGCCACCCACCTAGAAGGTGTCTACACAACCAGAGCTCATTACAGCACTGAAGAATCTAAACTACTCCTGGCCGAGATGAGACTTCCCACTCTTTCTGAACCTGAAGTGCAGGAATTAGAGGCAGACCTCACAGCGGAGGAGGTTGGCAATGCCTTGTTTGCTGTCCAATCAGGTAAAGCTATGGGCCCCAACGGTGTCCCTATCGAGTTCCTGAAGGGCATGGCGGGCGAGATCCTCCCACACCTCATAGCAATGTTTGAGGAGAGCCGAGCTGCAGGATGCCTGCCGCTGGACCAGCGATTGGCATCAATAGTAGTCATTTGTAAACCCAACAAACCGGCAAATGATTGCAACTCCTACCGACCAATTTCTCTTATCAACACCGAAGTGAAAGTCCTAGCAAAACTACTCGCTACCAGACTTATGACAGTCCTCCCCGCCCTGATACATGAGGATCAGTCGGGCTTCTTGCCAGGCCGTAATACAGCGCTTAACCTCCGACGGGTTCACAGCGTAATGAGCAGGATACCACATCTTCAGGAGGACCCAGCTATTCTCTCCTTTGACGCTACGCTTGCCTTTGATTCTATCGAATGGTCATACCTTTTCGAGTTACTGCTCCGCTATGGTTTTGGTCCCAAATTCATTCAGTGGATCCGACTACTGCACACGGATCTCTGAGGTCAAGTTTATGTCAACGGACATACACCCAGAAGATTTCCCTTGCACAGAAGTACAAGACAGGGGTGCCCTCTGTCCCCTTTGTTGTTCGCACTTACCCGTGAACCTCTGACGCATTGGATCAGAACTGACAATTCCATCCGCGGCCTCCGATGGAATGCCGATACAATCGACAAAATCTCGTTATACGCAGCCGACATCCTCGTCTACGTCTCCTCCCCCAAATCCTACCTTAACAGTCTGCTACATGTTATCACTAACTTTGGCAAATACTCGGGCTTCTCCATCATTTGGCCCAAATCAACACTGTACGTACTACACGGCCCACCCCCTCCCCTCCCGCTAGGCTATTCAATTGAAATCACCCTGGACGGATTTAAATATCTGGAAATTTTTATCACTCCAGACCCAACAATATTTTACGACCGCAACCTAAAAGGCCCACTTCACAGACTCCATAACGACATCTCTCATTGGAGAACACTCCCTCTCTCTCTCCCAGGCAGAGCGTCCCTATTTAAAATGCTCGCACTCCCTCGATTTCTGTATGCCCTGCAGAATTGTCCATTTCCCATAGCCGACTCCTATTTCAGCACACTCGAAGGAGACCTTCGCCTCCTCTTATGGGACGGCGGTTCTCCCCGCATTGCTCTCCTTTCACTTACACAGGGGTGGTACGATGGAGGTATTGCCCTACCAAATTTTGCGACTTTACTACTGGGCTACTCAATTGGTTGCCACTAACTCATGGATTTATGGTTCACCCACGAACCCTGCATTTCACCTAGAGAGATACCAGACAGGCCGCGGGGGATATCTCGAGGCCCTGTATGGCAAACACTCTTGTGCCCGGTATATAGGCCCAATGTCCCACACAATAACTATCTGGCACCGTGCGAACAAGCGACTTGGATGGGCTAACACCCTCACATTATCCACCCCACTTTGGACTTCACATAAGCTGGGCACCCTATGTCACTATCGGGGCTTCGATAAGTGGGACACAATTGGCATATCCACCATAGGTGACATGCTTCGCAAGGGCACATTGCTAACATTCGAAGAGCTCCAGAAGGCGCATGACCTAGCCCAATCTGAGGCCTTCCGCTACCTCCAAATTAAACATGCCATACTCGCCAACGTCCCGGACCTCTCTTCTCTCCCACAATCCTCGCCCCTCGAGGACAGACTCCTGTCAGAACCCCTTCAGGCCAAAGCGTTATCCTACACCTACCGAAAAATATGTAATAACATGCCTAACACCTTCCACCTTTGACGAGATAAATGGCAGAGCGACATCGGAATCTTGGATGAGGCTGAGTGGCAGGCAGCATTGATGTCCCCGCGCGAATCAGCTATCAATCACAGATTTAGACTTATACAATTAAAGATATTGCACAGAACGTACATGTCCGCTCCCCTTCTGGCCAGAATTGGTAGACGCTCATCTGACCTCTGTCTCCGTAACTGTGGTCAGACTGGTACCTTCTACCACATTCTATGGGGATTCAAGACTTCTGGGAGCGCGCCACTCAGAAAATGACTAATGCACTAGGAAAGCCCATCCCTCTGACTCTCAAATGCGAACTCCTCAATGTATGGGACCCCACAGATCTAACTGCAATGGAACAACAGTGGGCGGCTCTAGGTTTTCTCTTACTGAAACGTGAAATAGCTATGCAATGGGGCTCACCATCTAAAGCTTTTGATCAGGTGGGTTGCTGCTATGGATGTGTGTATGGTGTCCGAGAAAACGGTCTACAAGGTCAGGGGATGTCCTGGGGTTTGGGATAAGAAATGGGGACGATGGAATATTTATAGAGGTGAACTGTGTACTTCCCCCTCAACTGACATGGCAATGACCAGACCTCGTCCCCCCTTGTAATCGTGTTTGTGGTGCACTGCTGAAATGTGCGTGTTCTATGGCAATATTGTAACTCATAACTGTTTGCTAAACACTACCTCTGCTTTTGTTCAATAAAATATTTTAAACAAAAAAAAATAATCCTACAGAACGAGGAGGTAGTGGAGCAGAGTCAAAGTTTACTTGGATTGGAACGGACTCCTGTCCTGGTATTAACATACAGATTACAGATTTCATCAATACTTGCACTCAATACAGAACTTATCATTAACAATAGCTTCTCCATTCTTGAAGCACAAGTTACTACTTGTGTAACGATATATCTGTAAGAGACATTAGTTAGTGATAGATTCCTTACCTTAGAATATCCCCAGGCGTCAGACTGGATCCGGAAATTTTTGCGTAGCAGTACCCTTGCGCGTCGGTAGGCGTTGTCTGCGGCTCCGCGTCCGTCGTGGGCGTCGTGGGCGCCGTGATGACGTCGTCGGAGTACTTAGACGCCGCCTCCGCGTTCTGACGTCAGTTCTTAGACACAGCTTTTCCGCGCCAGAAATGCAGAGCTATGCTAAAAACTAACACTGGTGCCATTGAAACTAGGGCCCTGAAAGGGGATGACCTTAACGCTAGATATTGGTTCGCAGAACGGGGAGGATGGGTGGGTCGGTAAGGAATCTATCACTAACTCATGTCTCTTACAGATATATCGTTACACAAGTAGTAACTTGTGCATCAGAAAGAGACACGTTCGTGATAGATTCCTTACCTTAGAATAGATACCCCAGCAATACCAACCCCGGTGGTGGGTCTGCGAACCAATAATCACACCAGAAAGTCCTGGAGGACGGAACGGCCAAATAAGCCATCCCTCCGGACTTGGCTGTCCAGGCAGTAGTGTCTTGCGAACGTGTGCAGCAAGGCCCACGTAGCTGCCTGACATATGTCCTGCAAGGGGACTCCTAGGCCCAGGGCAGT
Organism: Lissotriton vulgaris; assembly: GCF_964263255.1. Taxonomy (NCBI): domain Eukaryota; kingdom Metazoa; phylum Chordata; class Amphibia; order Caudata; family Salamandridae; genus Lissotriton; species Lissotriton vulgaris. The sequence continues at coordinate 41,664,858 of NC_141686.1, read as the reverse complement.
AGTAGTCGCTGTGGCCCGAGTGGAATGGGCCCTCAGCCCAGCAGGGGGTTCCTTTTTAGCCAAGGAGTAGCACGCTTGGATGCACAACACGATCCACCGAGAGATGGTCCGTTTGTGCACCGCCCGTCCCTTCTTAGCGCCCACGTAACCAACAAAGAGTTGGTCATCTACCTGAAACTGGCGTGTGCGATCCAAATAGAATGAAAACGCACGTTTTGGGTCCAGACGGTGGAGCCGCTCTTCCTCCTTTGAGGGATGCGGAGGCGGAAAGAAGGTGGGCAAGGTGATAGACTGCCCGATGTGGAAGGCTGTGACTACCTTAGGCAGGAAAGAGGGTTTTGTCCGCAACACAACCTTGACCGGATGGACAGAAAGGAAAGGAGGTGTAGAAGATAGAGCCTGGAGCTTACTCACTCTCCTGGCAGAGGTGATGGCAACCAGGAAAGCAGTCTTCAGAGTAAGAAGGTGGATAGGACAGTTGTGAAGTGGCTCAAAGGTAGCGCGCATCAGAAAAGTAAGAACCAGGTTCAAGTCCCACTGAGGCATCACGAAGGGAACAGGTGGAAACGTATGTGTGATGCCTTTCAGGAATCGATTAACAACAGAGGACATGAACAAAGAAGGTTGATCAGGCAGCCTTAGAAAGGCTGAAAGGGCAGAAAGGTAGCCCTTGATAGTGCCCAGAGCAAAGCCCTGCTGGGCAAGAGAAAGAAGGAAGAGAAGAACCTCAGAAAGAGGGGCAGAGAGAGGATCCACAGCCTTTGCTGTGCACCATGCCACAAATCTGTTCCACCTGCAGGCGTATACCGACTTTGTGGGGGGACGCCTGGCTGCCAGAATGATAGTACAGACTTCAGGAGGAAAGTCAAATGGCCTCAACTGTCGCCGCTCAATCTCCAAGCATGGAGGTGGAGACTGGACAGGTTCGGGTGGAGGACCGTCCCCTGCTGCTGCGAGAGAAGGTCCTCCTGAAGAGGCAGACGATCCAGAGGATCGACTGACATACTGAGTAGCTCGGGATACCAGTACCTTTGTGCCCAGTCCGGAGCCACAAGGATGACTTGTGCCCGTTCGCGCTTGATCTTCTTCAGCTCTCTGGGCAGAAGTGGTATAGGCGGAAAGGCATACAACAGACCGCAACTCCACTCGCGACGAAAAGCGTCTCCGAGCGAGTGCCGCCTTGGAAATTCCAACGCGCAGAACTGATGACATTGCGCGTTCTCTTCGGTGGCGAATAGATCTAACCAAGGCTCTCCCCACTGCTGAAAGAGGCCTTGCGCCACGTCCGAGTTCAGATGCCATTCATGATCCATCATGCACCGGCAGCTGAGTTCAGAGAACCTGCCAGGTGTTGAACCACCAGGGTCACACCCTGATGTTCTAGCCACTGCCAAAGGTGCAGAGCTTCCTGGCAGAGGGTCCACGACCCCACCCCGCCCTGTTTGTTGCAGTACCACATGGCGGTGGTGTTGTCCGTGAACACCTGCACTACACTCCCCCGGACAGAGGGGAGGAATGCCTTCAGTGCTAGACGAATTGCCCGCAGCTCCAAAAGGTTGATATGGAGCCGGGACTCCGCCAGAGACCAGAGGCCTCTGATCTCCGCCTCTCCCATGTGGCCTCCCCAGCCCTGGAGGGACGCGTCCGTCACAACTACGTGCTCCGGTTGGGAAAGGGAGACCCAATCGCGGTCCGTGAGCTACCACTGCAGCTGTCTCGCAGTGCCCTCCGAGATCAGGACATGGTCGGACAGGTTGCCCTGATGCTGGACCCACTGAAACTTCAGGTCCCACTGCAGAGCCCGCATCCGCCAACGGGTGTGATGCACCAGAAGGAAGCCATCAGCCCCAGAAGCCGTAGCGTCAACCTGACCGAAACTCGGGATAAAGGCTGAAAGATTGGAATCAGAGCCTGTATATCCCGAACCCGCTGTTCGGGTGGGTAAACCCGAAACTGCGCCGAATCGAGAACCGCTCCGAGGAAAAGGAGCTTCTGAGAGGGACACAGGTGTGACTTCGGCACATTGATGGAGAACCCCAGCTGGTGCAAGAGGTCTGCCGTCGTCTGGAGGTGGCTGACGACTGCCTGGGGTGAGCCCGCCTTCAACAACCAGTCGTCGAGGTAGGGGAAGACTGAAACCCCTAACCTGCGCAGATGAGCTGCGACCACCGCCATCACTTTCGTGAACACCCGTGGGGCGCTGGTAAGGCCGAAGGGGAGCACGGTAAACTGAAAGTGCTCGTGGCCTACCGTGAACCGCAGGTAGCACCGGCAGGACGGGGATGTGGAAATAAGCGTCCTGCAAGTCCAACGCTACCATCCAGTCTCCTGGGTCCAGGGCAGCTAAGACCTGAGCCAGAGTCAGCATTTTGAACTTCTCCTTCCGGAGGAAGCCGTTGACGTTCCGTAGGTCCAAGATAGGGCATAGACCCCCTTTGCCCTTCTTGGGTACCAGAAAGTAGTGGGAGTAGCAACCACATCCTACTTCTGGCCCAGGAACGCGCTCGATGGCCCCCTTGGACAAGAGGGCCGAAACTTCCTCCTGCAGAAGCCGCAAATGATCCCCCGATACGCGGTGGTGTTGCGGTGGCATGGCTTGAGGGGTCGTCTCGAAGGAGAGGGAGTAGCCCCTTCGGACGATTTGCAGCACCCACCAGTCCGATGTGACAGTGCGCCAGTGGGAGTGGTGATGGCGAACCCTGCCCCCCACTGGCGTCACATGGGCCGAAAAGCACAGACTAGGAGGGTTTTGAGGCGGATGCTGCGGGGGAGGGTGTGGACTGGCCTCGCCGTTGTCCCCGACCGCCTCCACGGCAATTTCCACGGCCGCCACAGCGTTGGATGTTAGTCTGCGGTGCATGGCTGGCAGCACGTGTGGGGGCGCCCCTTCCTTGGCCACGAAAGGAGCGAAAGGCACCCGTTTGCTGGCGCGGGGCCGAGAGGCCCAAGGACTTGGCCGTAGCCCTGGAGTCCTTAAAGCGCTCAAGCGCATGGTCTGCCTTGTCGCCAAAAAGGCGACGGCCATCAGACGGCATGTCCATCAGTGTATTCTGGACATCGGCCGAAAAGTTGGCGGACCTCAACCAGGCGTGGCGACGAATCGCCACCGTCGTTGCCATCGCTCTGCCTAGTGAGTCGGTGGTATCCAGCCCACACTGGATAGAATATTTTGCTGCATCCCGGCCTTCCACAAGGGCTTGGCCGAGTTTGGCCCGTACCTCCAACGGACACTCTGGCAGCAATTCCGCGACCGTGTCCCACAGAGGGTGGGTGTAGCGGCCCAAGAGGCATGCGGTGTTGGAAGACCGCAGTCCCAGACTAAGGGATGAGAATACCTTTTTGCCGTACTGCTCATACCTCTTGGATTCCCTGTCCGGCGGAGCCGACGGGAACGCGGTCTGGGAATTGGACGCCTGGATGACCAGACTCTCGGGCGGTGGCGTCTGGCCACGTTCCTATCTACGGGCGAACCCGTAGCGGGCCTGGACCAAGTGCAAAAAAAGAACGTCGGTCAAGGCCTCATTAAACGGCAGCAGAGGCTCTGCCGAGCTTGACTGCGGTTTAAGGACCTCAGTGAGGAGGTTAGTCCTCACAGCCGCGACGGGGAGCTCAAGGCCCAGGGCCTTGGCCGCCCTCATCAACACCACACTGTAGGTTGCCCCCTCCCCTGTAGCCACGGTAGGAGGCGAGACAAAGCCAGTGTCTGGTGAGGTGTCCAGACCACTGGCATCCCCAAGTCCACCTGTCCAATCCTCTTGAGACTGACACTCTCGGGTCAGAGGGTCCTCAGACCCCTCCCAATACTCCTCTTCACCCATCCCCTGATAATCAGGGTTGTCAAACGATGGGGCCGGTTCATAGAAGCTAAACTCCCCAAGCGGCGTCGAAAGCGGTGCCCAGTGGCGCCGTTCCGACGCCGGAACCGGAGCGAGGGAGGCATCGAGGACGGCGGCGCCCGAGGACAGCGCCGGAGTTGACACCTGAGGGACCGGCGCCGGTGAGGTCGTTAGGTCAACCGGCGACGACCCGGATCCCGAAACGGATCCAGTGGGGCCCTGCGGTGCCAGACTCGAAGGCGCCGGCGGCGTCGAAGCACCCGACGGCGTCGGGCCGAAGCCCCCGACCCGCTAGGGGCCCCCGGGTCCCCTGGGCCCGAAGGCGCCGCGTAACCCGTCGGGGAAGAGAGGAACCTCATGGCCATGAGGAAACGCTCGATCTCCCCCGGCGTCGCATCCTGCCCAGCGACCGGAGGGTGTTGAGCAGGTCGCGACGCCCGCGACTCCGACGGAGCCGCGTGGGCGGTGTCACCCGAACCCCCGGTCGCGATGCGCGAGCGTCGGGGGAGTCAGAAGAGCGATGACGTCTCTTCGACTTCTTGTGCTTACCTGATGACGACTTGGACCTGGAGGAGTGATGCCGACTCTCGGAGCTGTGACGGCTCTGACCCAAAGACGTATCCCTCGACCTCCTGTGGGACCGGGACCTCTCGCGGCACGGGGCCGACTGCCGGAGTTCGAGTCGCTTGAGGGACCGCTCCCGCCTAGCTTTTGAAGTCAGGGCCCGGCAGTTGGGGCAGGTCTAGTCGTCGTGGTCGACGCCGAGACAGTGGAGACACCAACGGTGAGGGTTGGTGACCGACATCAGTCGGTCGCAATCCTCACAAGGCTTGAAACCTGGCATCCCTATCGGCACCGTCCGGAGTCGCAAGACTCAAGAAAAATGATCAAAAGGGATCAAAAAGTCTAGTCAAAAAGTGACTAAAGTATTGCTTTTTCCAGATCTGCGCTTGTTGGCGCGGAAAAAAGAAGAACTGACGTCAGCACGCGGAGGCAGCGTCTAAGTACTCCGACGACGTCATCACGGCGGCCACGACGCAGACAACGGACGCAGAGCCGCAGACGACGCCTACCGACGTGCAAGGGTACTGCTACGCAAAAATTTCCGGATCCAGTCTGGCGCCTGGGTATATTCTAAGGTAAGGAATCTATCACTAACGTGTCTCTTTCAGATACCAAATGCGGAGTATAAATGAAATGTTTATATTACAAGCACATCAGGATACAAAACAAGTACAGTAGAATTGCTATCTGTTCACCTGGGGACTCTATATGTTCTTGCTTTTCTTCTCTTTCTTGGTATTGAAGCAAATGCGACCACAGTGCAGATTTGCCCTGAAAAATAAAGCGTTTTCAATGTGTTAAAAATAAATTACTAACTTGCACAAAAACTTGAAACTGTTTAAAGTTCTATTGATAAGCAATTAAAAAAGATTTTTTTAAGCCCGCCCTAAAAAGAATATCACACTTTAAAGTAGCTTTTCCTGATACGGACAATCTGAAAACAAGTACTCTTTTATTTATTCTTGGTGCTCACTTAGAAAGGCCGTCTTTTTTTGCAACAATGTCAGATTTCTTTTCTAATGCTTTAAAGATGATTAATTTACCAAGTAAAGCAAAGTATGTCCCCGAGTTGTTTTCTTCACTGAGACATAATCCTTATGGTAGGACCATTAAGAACCTTTGTTAAAAGGGCAAAACTTTCACATCGCTAGTTCATGGATAACACCTCTAGAGAGCAAGCTTCCAAATGATGCCTTACGTATTAATTTCACCCAACTGTAGGAGCACCAACATCATGGTAGAAATGTTTGCCACACCTACGTTCGGCTGCTATACATATTGTTCTAAAGGCACCTCAAGTCAACAGGAGAGTATGGTGATTTTTGTGGATTCCGAAGACAAACAGCAGCATAAAGTAGTAATATATGAATTTCTCCCATTACTTCTTTTACGTTCTTCCATTACTTCTTTAGTATGTGAGGGGATGGGGAGAGAGTTCTCTAACTAATCTTACCGAAATATGTATTAGCTGGTTTTACCGCAGCTGATAGAAATGGGAGAGATGGTAGATAAGGATCGCCAGCAAGACTCTCAGATTGGAACTTTAGAAATTCATAAGCAGCTGGTTCTAAATTTGTCTGATGTGTTCTACCCTAAATGAAGTAAGAACCAAAGCTCAGATCAAACCCACCCCTGGTATAATGCATCCTGTCGGAAAGCTAAAGGATAAACCAGGAATTAAGCAATGTCGGCTCAAGTATAAGTAGATTATCAATAGGGAAAAGAAAGACTGGGAGACGAAGAGATGGGAAGAATTAAGAGGAGCTCTCTCACGCAAGGATTCCAAGTCATTCTGGGCTATTGTTAGCTCTGGGGTGCGTGAGGGCCGATTAGCACCTATACCCAATTTAGCACCTGTGGTTTGGGAAGCCCATTTTGGAGCACTATACGCAGCTCCTGGTGAAGAGGCTTCTTTGCTTCCTACCCAGGGACCCCTCCATGAGTATCGATTGGAGGGGCCGTTGGATACTGTGTTGGGTGAGGCTGAAGAGACTTCTTTGCTCCCTACCCCCGGACCCCTCCATGAGCATCGATTAGAGGGGCTTCTGGATACTGTGTTGGGTAAGGTTATAGAGGCTCCCCTGCTCCCTATCCCAGGACCCACCCACGAGTACCGACTGGATGGGCCCTTGGATATCACATTTACTGAGGCTGAAGAGACTTCCCTGCTTTCTACCCCCAGGCCCCTTCATGAGCATCGATTGGAGGGGCCCGGGGTAAGGTTATAGAGGCTTCCTTGCTCCCTACCCCAAGACCCATCCATGAGTATCGACTGGATGGGCCCCTGGACATCACATTAACCGAGGTTGAAACTGCAATAGCCAAACTTCTACCTAATAAGGCGCCTGGCTTAGATAAGCTGCCAGGGGATCTATTTCGGTCCCAACCGAAAATTTGGGCACCATATTTGGTTGTCTTATTTAATGTAATACTAAAGGGAATGGACCCGCCTGATACCTGGCTTGGAGCGGAAATAGTCCCTGTCCACAAAAAAGGCTGTCAATTAATCCCGTCTAATTATAAGCCCAGCAGCTTGATCGACACCACGCAAAAGCTGATGGGCAGGATTATTTTAGATAGAATTCAGGGGTGGATTGACGAAAACGACACTTTGAGTATTCTCCAGGCTGGATTCAGGATGGGCATCTCAACTATAGACCAAATATTTAGACTCCAGACACTATTTTGGAAAACGGTAAGAGTGGAGGGTGGCAGCCTCTACCTTATCTTTGTCGACCTGCGGGCCGCATTTGATCTAGTGCCGAGGGATAAGTTGTGGAGAGTACTAGTAGATTTGGGTCTACCCATTTACTTATTGGATAATTACGCTCAAGTCAGGTGTGGGAAGCATGGTGAATTGTCGGCTTGCTTCCCTGTGAAGAAGGGGGTACGCCAGGGGTGTGTCCTGGCCCCAACCCTATTTTGTCTCTATATAAATGGGCTAGTAGATAATCTACTTAGAGTAAAGGACAATGATGCCCCTCGGCTAGCATCCGGGCGGGTGCCCGCTTTGATGTTTGCGGATGACACTCTGTTGTTGTCCAAAACATCAACGGGCATCCAACGCACCCTGGATGGATTCGCAGCATTCTGTGCACTGCGAGATCTAGAGATAAACTTAGACAAGACTAAGTATATCATTTTTAATCCACCTAAACAGACCCGCCCAAATCCACTTTTGAATGGTACGGCTCTGGAAAGAGTCAAGACGTTTGAGTACCTAGGTATTACCTTAACTGAAAATCTCGATTGGGGTTTTCAGACAGCAAAGGCGGCCCTTAGGTTATCCCAAGTGGCGGGTGGAATTGGTAAAGTGCACAGAATCTCAGATTTTAAGCCAGCAGCCCCGGTCGTAGAAATGTATAGACTTCGGGCCAGAAAGCATCTATGTACGGGGCAGAACTATGGGGACATCTACGAATAGCAAGCCTCATGAAGGTGGAACATACCTTCGTGAGGAATTTACTGGGCTTGCAATCAGTACACCGCTTATTCCCTTACGTATGGATCTGGGGCTAGACCCTATAGAGGAGGCAGAAGCAGTACGGCCGCTGCTGTACTGGAAGGGACTATGGTCAGAGCCTTAATTGGTTTCCTACAAAGAAGAATTCATAGAGTTGTGGTCTTCCTTAAAAACAAAGAATATTCCGTGGCTCTTACACATCAGGGCAATTAGTAACAGGATTGGTTTATCTGAGCTGTGGGATAATCCCGAAGAAAGTTGTCCAGGGATATCTAAGGCAGAGCTCTTGAATCATTTTAGGCACCACAATCAATTATCGCTACAGAGATGTACCACCATGGGAAGACTGACGATAGAGTTCCTCCAGGTTAAAATTGAATCTAAAAAGGAGGATTTCCTAGATGTAATCTATCCCCCACTTGCGAGGAAACTATATATGCAGCTTAGAATCTGTAGTCTCCCACTTAGGGCATTTACCTGTAAGTGGGCTAATAGAGAGAATACTGTGTGCCCGGCATGCAATTACAAGTGTGAGGATCTATTCCATGTCTTGTTTTTCTGCCCTGCCTATCAGGCAATAAGGAAATGTTGGCTGATTCCGCTTTGTAGAAATCTAGGCTTCAGGCAGTGTGACCAAGCTTGTAGGGTCCTAAGATATGACACCCATCCCCCTATTGTCTTTGCTGTTTCACGGTTCCTAATTGGTATGTGGCGCAGACGGAACACTTTTCTATAATAATCATGATTTTTTTTATATTCTATTTTGCATACTTGATAACTACCAATGTTTAATCTATTTTTAGGCTCAAATTTTATTGGATATCTTATTTATTGTCTTATTCTTCTGTGCTTGTATGTAAGTATTTTATCTGCACTTTTATGGTCTAACGTGGCCAAAATGAAGTTATCAATGATGATGATAATAAAAAAGAGAGAACAGGACAGAGATATACACACGCCAACACAGAGGCAGAAAGGTGCACACACTCAAGCATGCTAATACATACACACATAGACGTACCTGGGTCTCTGTTCTGTAACTAGTTATGGCAGAATTTTGACTAGGTGCAAAAATAAGACTATTTGCATAGAACACACACCTATATCCTGGCACTAAGTGCTGACTTGCAGACTATTTGATCAGAAGCAGCATTTTTATGATTGACCTTAATGACAAGTGTGTTCCCTGTAAAGGTTTCTGGCAAAGAGAAGAGTCGATCCAGGCCATAACCAGGAAAAAAAAAGGTTCCATTGTAAGTAAATAAATGATAATTTTTGTAGTGTCCTCAGCATTTCACATTGGTCATCTAGTTGCCATAAGATGAAAACTGTTTTGGGCATCACTAGTAACAACACCACATCAAGTGACCAGAGGCATGCGGGCAACTGGAAAGATGTTTATAGTATCGGCTGAACAGGTGTGGGGTGCAGTTTTTACAATGGCCTCATAGTGGGAAATCATCAGAATTTGCTAAGTACCACCAATGAGACTGATTAAATATCACGAATGGACAGGTGACTGTGACCAGGAATACGAACCCGGCACACCACCCAGAACACTCACTGGACTCCAGCAACTCTGACTGAGGACCTCTGGCCAATTCACATGGCGCTGGCACACAGCCATGGTACCAGAACCTGAGACACACCACAAGGCCTGTATGTGACTGACATAGTAAGAGTGAAATATGTGGCCACAATGTCAAAGTGCTGGCAGGTCACTTGAGACCTTTTTTTCAGGTTTTGTATGTGCAGTCTACCAATAATGAGTAGCTCAAGTGCAGATGTATGCCATACCTTCATTTTTATTTTTTAGATTTTTAGCCAAAAGCCCGTCCAAAAAGTGAATGCGCAAGTTCTAGAAAGTAACGCAATATTGGCTGAAGGCGTCACACATGATGACAAGGAGTTGAGTTTCTCAACAATGACATGTGAAATGAGGAAGGCTCTACATATATCTGGCTCCAAGACAGTAAAGGTCTAATGAATATATATTTATGCACTCTGAGGAGCTACTCACAGTACATTGAAGCCAAACAGATAATTTAATGTACACAGCCAGAGTGGCCAAGCGTGAACAGGACAACCACATGATGGCAAATAATGTGTTTGATGGAAATACTTCAGCCAGTAAAAAGCACCTCTTATTTATACTTACACTTCAACAAGTTATAAAGATGATTAGTATCTTCTTGAGGATGAGTCACTATATGTTGAAGCTTATTTAGTAGAGTTCTCTACTCTCTGGAAGGAATTCACTCAACTTTCATTGCCAATGGGGGTAAATGAGAGGACAGCTGTTTGTGATGAGGCATGTAACACCAATGCCGTGTACACTCATTCACCTTGGAAGCCAAAGAGACCATCTGCGGATTCCCACAAGGATCGTCCCTCAGCCCCATACTCTTCAACACGTACATGATGCCCCTGGCCAACACCACCAGATCGCAGGGACTCAACACTATCTCCTATGCCGACAACACTCAGCTCATCCTCTCATTGTCACTAGACCCCTACACCACCAGAACCAACTTCCACAAATGTATGATGAAGGTCGCCAAGTGGATAAAAGACAACTGTCTCAGGCTCAACTCGGACACAATGGAAGGCCTCATCTATGGGAACACTACCTTACCATGGAATGATACCTGGTGGCCTGCTGAATCCTGCCCTTCTCAAACCCCTACAAACAACGCCTGTAACCTCGACTTCATCTTGGACTGCAAGTTATCTATGCAGAAACAGGTAAAAGCAGTATCGTCGACCTGCTTCCACACACTGTGCATGCTCCATAAGATCTTCATGTGGCTCCCAATAGACACCAGAAAGACAGCCAGTCAAGCCCTAGTCACCAGCAGGCTGGATTACAGTAACACTCTTTACTTAGGAATCACTGCACGCCTCCTGAAGAGACTACAGACAATACAAAACGTAGTGGTAAGACTCATCCTTGACCTTCCCAGACAGATTCACTTCACCCGGCTCCCGATCCAGAAGAGATGCCAGTTCAAATTGCTGACCCACACATATAAAGCCCTGCACGACGAAAGACCAGCATACATCAACAAACAAATGAACTTCCACCAACAAATGAGACACCTGCTATCCGCCGTCCTTTTCCTCGCAGACACCTCCCAGATCTGCCGATCCAATAGCGTAGGACACTCCTTCTCTCACCTGGAGGTCAAAGCCTGGAACAATCTTCTCCTGCACCTCAGGAATGAAGAATCACTCCAGGAATTCAGAAAAAGACTCAAGGCATAGTTGTTCGAATTAACAGAGCACTACGAAGCAGCTAGCAACTCCAGCGCCTTGAGACCCTCACTAGGGATTTGCAGCGCTTTATAAATCTGGATTGATTACACTCCTTAAAGGCAAACTGTAGTGCATGCTATATGTTTCCCACTAGAAAATGTAAGACTGCATATTAGGACAACAAGACTACAGAATGCAGGGACCTAGTCGATCTACATCATCAGAAACTGTTGGCCTAATTCCTAGCTAGCTCACAGTGACTCGCTCAAATCGCTAATCCTTCTGGGATAACAGGTGACTTTGGCAACCTCAAACTTAACACTATAATCCCCAAGGGAATCGTGGAAACAGCTCTAACCCGTTTAGTTACTTACTCATGAATGCCCTTAGTAAAACACATGGAGAATATGAATAGTGTTCAATGGATTTATTGAAACAATCATAATCTTGCATTGAAAGAATGTGCTGCGATTATTAGGCACATAGAACAAAGCAAAGTAACCAGCATTGTGAACATGGTGAAAAGAATTAACAGTCCAACCATGGCAGTATGAGTTTTAAAAATCCCTACCTGGCTCTACTCCTATACTGAGAGCACAGTGGGTGTAGCCTGTGTCAGATATCTTAGGATAACCTGAGACACCATACCTGCGTTACTTGGTCTGGTGTTGGATTGGCAATCCCTCTCTGCAGGATCAGCATGGCAGAGCTGTATGCCGAACACAAAAGTCATCCCAGGACTGTTGTGGCTGGAGTGCCCCCTCTGCCCCACTAAGGGACAGTGCACTCTTTATAAAATAAAACTGCTGTGTTAGTGATACAGCTCTGATGTGTCTAGATGTTAGAAGCTGCCTCCGAGCGGACAACGCATGTACTAGGATATCTCGTTCTATGTTACAAGCCTTGAACAAAGAGTACAGATTGTGCAGCAAGAAAGGCTTTCTAAAGATAAATAGCATGTGCAGCCTTATTGAGAATCATGTAGGGAAAATGAACTATGTAAAAGATAACGGGACTAAAACGAAGTCTGCTAAAATGTGTAAAATACAAAAATAAAGAAGAACCAAAGTGGGCCCAAAAGGGCTTCACCACACCCCAAAACAAGATGTCGGGATAGGTACAAGAGACATTAAAAAAATAAGATATTAAACATGTTTACCTGTACATCCCCTCTAGTATGGCTGCAGAATTCAGAATAAAACCAAAAAATAAAAATTGCATGAACAAAAAAAAAAACAGCAGCCAGGCTCCGATTAAGTAGACCGAACCGGAATCCCCATGTGGAATTCCACTCCTTACTGTTCTATGTTGGGCAGTGATCCAGCACCCAGATTTACCGGCTGGAAGATTGCTTTGGGAAAGGGCTGTACCCTTTGCCAAGCCACATGGTAGCATGTAATTTCCCCCCAAGCTAGAGGACATCTTGCCCTTTTATTCCCCACTCTACCCACCTTGATTCCATTTGCCACTCTAATGCACTCGTAGGCATTTACCATCTGCTCACCGAAGATGGTAAATGTTTACGTTAAACCCCACAGAATCGGGAATTGTATGTGGAGTACCAGTTGGAAGCTCCATACTGTAATTCTGGATTCTGTGGGGTCTAGCTTGTAACAGCAGGAATTCATGCGGAGGTTGCAACCGAAATTGGTAGTTCAGGAAGCTGGAAATCCCTGCATGGAATTCTCCATTACATGTGATCGGGCCCATAGTAGGTTCCAATTTACAAAAATGTGTAGACAAAACAAGAGACTAAGCATGTGCACAGATCACTTTCAGGAAATGGGAGCGGTCAGGATCGATATGTGCAATACCATTTGTACTTCGCTTAACTATTTATTAAGAATCTTTTCAGGCTCCCACCACATGGTGACATCAAGTTCGCTCAAAAACAAGAATGAATGAGCTGAATTTTTAAAATCGTAAACAGCTGCTCCAAAGGGCGCCAGCAGAATAATTAGAGACACTGTTGCATTAGTGAGGTGAACAACCAAGTCTTCAGGATCTTCTGAAAATGATTCTCCAGTTTGATGGAACAAATAACAAAAGGGAGTTCATTCTAGACTTTGGCTGCTAGGAAGGGGTATGACCTTCCTCCCATTCTTTGCCATTTAAACTTTGGGATTTTAAATAATAAAGCTTTACTTGATCTTAGAAGTCTATGTCGAGAATGATAAAGAAAGATGTCCTAGAGATAAGTTGGACCATTGCTATACTATGCTTTGTATGCCAACACTAGAGCTTTAAACTGAATGCGTTTAATGATTGGTAATTAAAGCAGCTGAAATAGGAATAATACAAAGGGAAATCGATAGACATTAACTGCTCCCTTATGTAAGAATATATACCAGAAACTAGGTAGGAGCTAAAGCACTCTGACTACTTAAAGAGTGGCAAAACCCTAGCGAGACAATATTGAAAAAACAAATGGACGGAACATTTTCTTCCACAAAATAGTGGCATGCTTCATGTTGGATCGAATACCTACCTAGGAAAAACATTTCAAGCACCCTCAAAATCGAGACCACCATGGTGGTAATATCTTAACCACAGTGGTACGGAATTGCCTATGATTAAGTATGCCACAATTCTGAGGGCAAGGCTTTTCCATCAATTTCTTTCAATAATGTCTAATTACGGTTTTGGCACTCTTAAGTAATTGTAGAGCTTTAGCAAATACAATATTTCTGGCGTGTATTGATATTGTTTTGGCAGATATATGGTGGGCACTGAATTCTTCTCTCTCTCTTATTGTGATAGTCCCTTATGAAACAAGACCTCACAAAGGAAAAAAGTTGAACGTAACTGGTGACAAATGTTTTGAAGGTGTCAGTAAGTTTACCGATGTTGCTCATGTACAAGCTATGTCCTTCCCTTTCTGTCCCTTTGTCATATTTTCTATTATAAAAAGTGCATAAGTGATGATGCGTTTTTCTACATATTTCCATTTTTAGTTGATTTTTTACAATAAAGTGCTGATCATTTCCCAATGATGATTTATGGTCGTGTTTTCATTCCAGTGACAAAGTTGAGCTACATTACTTAGGTATACATTTTTTTTGTGTCTCAATGTTATGTGTTCATACTTTTCTTTTTAGCACAATTACTATCCGAATCACTCTATGGGCTGTGAGAAGATACTTCAGTTTTTAAAGCGGTTGTTGTTTGCAGCTCTTTCTTTCTTCAGTGTTTCTATAATCAAATCAATTTTTCCATTTGTGAGCCTATAGTTTGCCTTATTACAACAGGAAAATATATTGGTTAGTCTTTACTATTTCTTGTTAGGAATTTTCATAAAACACAGAAATGTGAAAAATATTTTCAGGAATAGTGTTCTTCATTTCTATTACCATACCCAACACTCCACAGCAGTGGTTCTTAACTTTTGACTTCTATTGATCCCCACTAAATCCTTACAGAAATCTGGAACCCCCACTGAGTCATTATTGGAGTCTTGGGATCCCCACTGAGTCATTATTAGAATGCAGGGACCCTGCCCTAAGCAATTTCACTGCGAAGAAAATACACAAAAATACAGAAACAAGCATTCAACACACAAATGCACAAATGATGAAATATTGTTTTCAGTTCACAAACATAAACAAAATCTACATTTTAATTTTATTGGTAAGGTTGGAGCTTTTCTAAATTCAATTGAGGCCACCCTTTGTCCATAATATATTCTGTCTGATGGACTTGCACTGCTCCCACGAAACAATCTGAGGATACCAACGTAAAGTTTCAATTCCAATTTCAAATTAATTCACATTTACAGAGCGTTTTATAATATTCTGTTTAAAATATTGCTTCTTTATTTATGTACACCAAATGAATCGGTTAATATTATAAAATTTCCTAAGCAGTCCTGGACCTCCTGAGTAGGTGTTGTGGACCTCTAGAGGTCCTCGGACCACAGGTTAAGAACGGCTGCTCTATAGTGTACCACTTTAGTCATATTTCATATCAATCCTATCCTTTCAATAAGTCTTAGATTCTGCAATGCGACTCCTGACTTCTTCACCCCCCTGGCAATCGACTCCAATCACTACATCTTCCTAGGAGACCTGAACTTCCACCTCGAAGACCCCAAAGACACCAACTCCGCCACCCTCCTGGAGAGCATGAGCAACATTGGTCTCTCACAGCTGATCCCCACACACACACACATCGGAGGACACACTCTGGACCCTATCTTCTCCTCCAGTGACAGAATCTAGTTTTCCCACACAACTGAACTGATCTGGACAGACCACAGCATCGTACACTTCACCCTCACCGGCTCCCCAGAACCCTCAATCAGACCACCCACCCGACCCTGCCGAAAGTGAAACATAGTCACAAAACCCCTCTAGACCTCTGCCCTCAAAATAACCAGGCTTGACCCCGCTCCAACAACCTTGAATTCAAAGCCCACAACTTTTCAAACTGGATCTCCGCCGCCGCGCACACAATCCGGCAAGAGACCTGCTAAGCACGTCAGCTGGTTCTCTCCCAAAAACACAAGCCCTCAAACGCTACTGCAAGAAACTAGAGAGACGGTGGAGCTCCACCAAGAACCCATTCAACCTCAGCTCATTCAGATCTGAACTCAGCAATTACCACCACTACCTCAGGGAGACCAAGAAAACGTCCTCACCAACAGCATCCACGCCAAAGAGCTCTTCATCATTGTCAGAGAGTTCTCCTGCCCAGCAGCAACTGAAAACTCGATTTACCCCTCCCAAACACTACTACTGCATCTATGAAAGATGAAAACATTTAGAGGGATATATTTTTATCAGGTAAAGTACAGAATCTCATCAAATGACTTTTTGAGGTGATCTATTCAGAAACAGTAGATATACAAACCATGCAAACTATTTTGAAGCAACTGTTTTTTGTACTTTATAGATGTGTATACTGTTTCAGGTTCAATATTTTCTTCCAGGTTTAAAGAGATCAAAAGAAGCCGAAGGATTGATGATAAACTATTATTTGATACACTTAAACAAGGTGTTTTCCTTCCTCAAATGTTTTAACTGCAACAAAGTCAAAAAGGTAATATATGCAAACGTTCAACAACAGTAAAGTATACAAAACAGTGATGGATGGAATGCTTGAATTAATCTCAGCTGCTCGTAATTACTCAAGCTGCATCCCAATCCATCACCATTTTGCACACCATGCCACCTCAGTTTGAACCCAGCTATATACAAATCATTCTTGACCCTGTTCCACTGGGATCAGTCCAGATCCAACTGCCAGCAAGGTCCTCCCAGAAACAGAACACAAGAAACCCAGGACAGGTTTTGTCCTAGTTATGGGAAAAAAATAGCCAGGTATAGTTTGGTTCGAGTGACACAGTGTGTGCATGGGTAGTTCGGGCTGGACTGTTCCAACGAGGAACAGAGTCAAGACTGATTTGTATATGGCTGGGTCCAAACTGAGATGGCATGGTGGGCGGAAAAAAATCAATATTTTAGAATGCAGTACGAGCAATTGACAGTGGCTGAGATTAATTCAAGTATTCCATCCATCACCTTGTTGTTTTTCCAACGATCAACAACAGGCAGGAAAATCAAGGCAAGGATTGTGTGATAAGTTGTTCAACAAAGTCTAGCCATCTGAAAGAATAGTGTCAAGTAAAGCAGTGGTTTCCAAACCCTTTAAAACCATAACCCAGTTTTTGGGATGATAAATGTTTGCGACCCACCTACCTTTAATAGACAAGAGCAGGGGTGATTTTTAATGTACGTAAACAGTCATTTACAGACCGCACATTTTAATTTAAAATTACCACTATCTTTGCACAGACACACAGTTCTCCTGATAAAACTATATAGCACTTAAAAAATAATGTGTGGAAATGGAGTTTCTGTGAATATGTATCATTTATGCATCATCAATTAACCTGTTGCGTGCTTGCGTTAGCCATTGGCTGATGCGAGCACTACCTCTGGAGTGCTGTGCACGACCAACGGCAGACGAAGCCCCACCCAATACGTGGAACGCCCGGAATGTCCGCAGCGGTAAGCGGGTTAAAGTGGCTTTATTTGTTTTGATCCTATAAAAACCGCTATTTCCAGCACTCTTCAGAATTGCAAACAAACGTACATCATTTCTGCTTTCCTAATAGGTGAATGCACACAGTTAGTTTACAGGTAGCAAAAAAATGACATCCTAAAACTGTCACGTAATTCACTTTAAAAACTCCTTTCCCTTTGCAGACAGAGAAAGAAAAGTAAACACCAAGCCCATATTAGAAGAATAAGAAGTGACTTGTTAGAAGACATAGCCTGACATTTGGTCCCCTGTCAGTGAAGCGCTGCAAATGTGACAATATAAAGAAATTTTAAAGGCATTTATATATATTGCTCAGACTTCCTAACCCACCAAAAATCGGCACGCAACCCACAGTCAGGAAACACTGATGCAAAGGTTTATGAAAACGAACAATACAAATGATGTTCTTTATCTAATGAAGCAGTTGTACGTCATCATAACACAGAAGCAATTCTTGAGGAAAATATGCACTATAAGAATGATAGGATTAGCAATCTTGTAAACACATAACGAGCATATTTGGCACAAATTACTTGACACTCAGGGTTGTAGGAGATTGTGAGGAGAAAAATGCAAGCAGTTTATACAACCTCTTTCCATCAAAACGGTTTCCTCTCAAATTTGTCACCTTCAATTTTATTGACAAAGCTGGCAGACTTAAACCGGTGAAAATCGTAGTGTGGCATATTTGTGTTCCCAAAACGTTTTAATTTTTAGGTGAATTGTATTCTCCTCTCCCCCTTTTTCAGTCCTTTTTTATGGGGGTTGGGTGTCCTTCGTGAGCTCCATTCTTTCATCCACCTCTTGTTCTCATACCAGCTTGCCCTTCATCCTTTCATTTTTAGGTCGAGCCTAGCGTAACGCGCATTCGCTGTTCTAAGGGAGGCTTCTTGTGAGCAGTCTAAACTTCTCGGAGTGGGTCTGACTCCTCCCACACATTGGATTGGCCTTTGCGTGTGCCTTTCAATAATGAATCAGAAAAGGGGGTGGTGATGAACAGAGTGTCTGAATTAAGCAGACCACTCTTACCCAGTCCAAAGATCAGGGCTTGATCCATCACCGTTATTTAGCTCACTGCACCATCCCAGCTCAGAACCTGGCTATATGCAAATCAGTCTGACCCTGGCCCAGTGCATCATGGGAACAGGGCAGACTAAACTACCAAGCCAATTCTTCACCGGAAAGGAGACAAGCTTCCGGGGACCGGTTTCTGGCATTTCAGCCGTCGTCGGCCCGGCTTGCTTGAATCCTGATGGTGCAGTGAGCAAGGGACTCATGTCTGAGTATACCCTGCCACACCTATAGTGGCCAAAAACGATTCAGAAAAGGGGGTGGTGATGAACAGAGTGTCTGAATTATGCAGACCACTCTTACCCAGTCCAAAGATCAGGGCTTGATCCATCACCGTTATTTAGCTCACTGCACATCCCAGCTCAGAACCTGGCTATATGTTTCAATAATGAAAGCACGTAAATGGCCAAAGGCGGATGCATGTCCAACCTCTTCTAGAAAGCTTCACTCCCATGGCGTTTTGCTCTCGGAGCGAGCAGCGGCATGCAGGGTGGCTAGCTGCATTCCTCGTCGTGGATCAGATTACTAATTAAACACAGCACGGTCGCTTTCACTTTAGCAGCTGCGCTTGTTGTTTTGTGTGGGCTTGTTTTAATTACTTGGAACACAGTGTGCGTTTAGCTGGGATAAGCAGTCAGCAACCGGAAGAATAAGAACTACAATGACCAAGATACTTTTCTTGAACACTGAAAAGCTATGCTGCTTCTGGGCTCCTACTAATCAAGAGAACATTAATCTGCACCAAAATCAACACATAAATTGAACAGAAGAAAGCCGAGAGTGCAGTCATTTGCTGAGGCTCCTGCAACTCGCCCGTCACTTTGCCGAAAGAAGTCCTGCTGAGGGTTCAAAATTACAAGTGAGACGCTTTTTAGTTTGCGCATGCTTAAGCGTAAACCAGAATACGGAATTAATCTGTTCCTTACAGTCCGTGTAGAACGAGCCTTCTCTCTTTTATAAAACTAAAATGTCAACTTAATTTTCCTAAGTACATTTTGAAGTAATGCAAACGGAGATGGCAATGTGATATAAACCGTACAGCGCAAGCGCGACCGCATAGTTTTCATATTTGCTTGGGAAAATATTTGTCGGTCATTTTCCAACTCTCTCTCTGAGTCGGAATACATATCCAGTGGCTACACTGTATACTAGAGAGATGCACGCCAGCAATTCAATCAACCCTGCCCTGCTCGGGGGTGAAGAAGTTAGAGATCTTGTAAGCACTGACTGACGCTTTTGAAGATTCAAATAAATAAATAAATGAAACTTAAGCACTGAAGCCATTTTTTCCATTTGTTCAGTTTTCTAAATCAAACTTCTGCTTTGTTCTTCTGGTGATAATACCACATGTAAATATTAGGAATAAGAATGCGTGATTAGATAGATGTTTTATCAAAACCTCTTTTTAGGTTGCAACTTTATTTACAAATAGAATTGTTCTTACAAAAAGAGAATTTTTTTAGAAATGCATCTTCTGTAGATATAACAAACTTTTGTTATTAAATATGTCCAGTCAGCAGGTGACTTTATAAAAGTGTATGAGGTTGATGATGTTTTATATACATGTGATGAACACGGTCAGAACAGGTCAACAATGGCTTTAATATTGAATAGAAGATACCTACTGTACATATTAGGATTGTATGAGTGTATGAGTGTATGCTTTTAAATTGGAAATTTGTAAATAATATTGTAAATATAATGTATATTTTGTACCTATTTGTAGCCCTGAAGAAGTCCTTTCGGACGAAACGCGTTGGCTACAGTTGTGTGAAGAATATGAATAAAGAACATTTATAAAAAGATCTGCTGAATGGATTCTAATTTCTGCTATACTTGCTCATTGTTGATTTTCTATTGTGGAGTGGTGGATCAGTGTTTTCCCTTTTTTTGTTTTTACTAAAAGATGGTTTTCTTTTGTTAAACAATATAGAAATCTCAAAAATTGGCTGCCCGTGTAAACCAGATAAACGCATACCTTTTAAATTAAGGAAGCTCGACCAGCAAAGCAACACACAAAACAAGCATTTGCAATGCAGTATGTCTCGCATTACTAAAAGTTTGAGCTATTGGCATTGCATTATTATTAGCAACGCCTATAGCTCAAACTTTCAGTAATGCGAGACCTATTGCATTGCAAATGCTTGTTGTGCTCCTGTCATTACATGCACTACTCCGCCTTGTATGCACAGCTGCTCCACACATTACTTGTGTACAGACAGCCCTCTATTCCTTTTTGCAGAGCTCAGACCACCTACCTCTTCCTCTCTGCTTTTTTACATTGCACCCAGCCACATGCCTCACAATATTTATAGCAATAAGTAACAGCACAATATTTAACATCATCTCTGGTGGGCCAGAAGTAGATGGTTTCTTTGGGCCACTGTTACTTTACCTCTTCCACAATCACTTTAGGAGTTCCTCAGGGATCTGCACCATTGCCCTGGCTGTTTAATCTTTATGTTCCATTGCTCGATCTCCTTGTCTGTTTCTTTGGCAATTCAATATCTATGCTGATGATACTTTGCTTGTCTGTCATCTTAATGACAGAGTCTCTAAAGTTTAATCCAGGCCAAGTACCAAATGAGGAGAAACTGATTAAGACTAATCTAGATAAAAGCAAAGTCTTGATCACGAGTAGTAGTTCTCATTCACGGTCTACTCATCTATGGCCACATAAACCTTCTCCCTCTCCAGTTAAAAGGGAGGAGCTCAAACCTTGTTTATCACCTCAGCTTGAAATTTCTACAACTGTAAACTGTCAACTGTCTGATCACTGCAAAAACATGATGGCTGTAAGGCTGCTATCTCCGCAGTAATTGACTTACTCCTTCAGTACTGCAATGCACTTTACCTTTGCATCAGCACATGTAATTCATACCACTTTCAATGCCTAATAAATCAGACAGCTAGCTAGAGATGTCAATCTTGTCCCTCATTGTACGAGTGTGAAACCTCTTCTCTCTCTACACTAGCTACAATTCAGGACAGATTAAAGTTAAGATCCATCACATCAGGTACAGATGTTTACAATATACAGCTTATTTTCTGTCCAGTTCGAAAGATATGCTCCAAATTGAGTACTTTGCTCTGCTCAACTTCATCTTTCGAATAGTACCTCATTTCCACACATATGTGTAGCATTCTTTTTCCTCACCAACCTCCAACTTAGGAATTCTCTTCCTAGCATAATAAGTTTCCATTTTTATTTTAATAAGAAACTCAAAATCGTCTTATTTGAAAAACATTTTCTGTGTCTAACATTTTTCCTCTTCTAGTTTCTATCTTCCAAGTGCCATAATACCTTCGCATGAAAGAGCACTAGACAAAAAGCCATTAGAATTAATACCAATAATAACATACTCAAATAAATTATATTGCATCAATAGTGATATAATCAACAATGTAAATGTTAAGTAAATTTAACCCCTTCGATGCGGCCGCTTTTTTTCCCGTGTGCGGCCGTCGGCCGAACACGGGCGGGCCATGACGAACCCCAGCCGTCATCAGCACACGAGCACCGTAGTGCATGACGGCTGGGGTTCGTCACCAGCATGGAAGGGGTTAAGGTAATTGATGTAGTTTGTGATGCCATCTGTCCCATAACGGGTGATGTCAGAGCACTGTATTTGGAGCGTGAATTATGCATTGCTCAACTAACCAACTTTTTTTTCTCTTTGTTTAGTAACCATGCATTTACTTTTTGTTTTTAAAGGGATTTTGAGAGTTTCTACTTTTAACACACGTTAAGTCTTGTAAGCCGAGGAAACAATAAGTAACCATTTACAAAGTTTCATTTGTTGCGTGTACATTCAAACTGATTCCAGTCTGGTATTATTTCCAAGGAAATCATCAGATTTAAGTGGAAATATTCTTTGATAGTTTTAGTGTTTCTCCAAAATGGCGATTCGCCACTCTGGGTTTGTCAGGGCGATGAATTTTGAAAAAAGGAGGTAGTACCACGATTGAGCCATAAAGGCTTTCAGAAACCAGAGGGAAAATCGAAAGAAAAGAAAAAAGATGATTAAGCCACAGTGCTACAGATACAAGGGAACAAATCTATGGAGAAATCTGTGAAAACACTATCCATCTGTCAGAACTCTTGACTCAAGAAAAACTTGGGGAGTTTGTAGATGTACACTTTCAAAGCTTTGCAGTAAGCTAAACTGATTCTGTTGCTAAATAACTATAAAATATGTACTTTCACATCAATAACGATGGGCCACCTCATTTACCCATTTAAAGTTTTATTTTGTTTTGAAGAGACAAATCCCATGAAAGAATTGCAAAGTTTTGCAAATATTGTACATGGATCACTAAGAAGTTCTATGCACCACCGACTGGGAAAAAATATCCATTCCTGCTTCCCACGAAGCCATGATAAAGCACTAAACAAACATAAAAGTGACTATAGAAACTAAAAAAAAAACTGTAGGCAAGGAAAGAGCTATAGAGTTTGTCATGGGAAGATGCATCAGGACTTTGGCAAATAAAATGTTAAATTCAATCGAGTTGGGAAATAAAGCAAAAACAAAATCTTGACCATGTTTCTTTATAGGAATCAGTGTTTCCAAATGATGTACAAAGCAATATATGCTTTATTATACATCTCCTTGTTGCAAAGCAATGTATTATTCAATTACACAAACATTAACAGAGAGAAACAAATTTCAGGCTTTTGTGACATTTGGAAAACATGAATTACACACCTGTTTGACCTGTAGGCCATGGCTCCATATTCTTTCCAGTAAATCGCACAAGCTGGCAATTAGGGTATTCTCCTCCAAACCAGTAATGTTGGCTTCTCCATGTCCAAGCTCCACTGCTTCATGCCCCATTTTTTCTACCAGCATTCTTTTAGTCTTAAATGGCAATAGAAATACTGTTTATCAATGATTAATGTAGATACTGACGCAAGTGTTTATAACTACACACTTTGAATCTGGACTATAATCAGAATTTTGGGAATAAGGTAGGTTTTAGGTTAACAAAGAATCTCAATCGAATTATACAGAACAAGACAAACATAGGCTAATGTATGGGGGAAGGTATCTAATTGGTATCTTTGTTCCCAAGTCAGTACATCACTGGAAAAAGAGAATTAGAATTCAGTTAGAATATACTATGGACTGATTGAGATCGTAATAATACAGGGTTACTATGTAATGTTAGTCTCCCAGATCGTACTTCTCACATTACACTTTTATAAGAAATATGTACAACTAACTTTGTTTGATAATAGCTTACTAAAGCTCTCTTTGAGACAGCCATTCAGGCGGATTATTAACTAATTTCGGCATGTAGAACATGATGGAGAAAATGCAGATAAAGAAAGGTAGATACTTACTTGTATATGGCCCCTTTTTATTTCTTCAGAGTATTATTAGGGATAAAATGAAAATATTCTTAAGATGAGACTAAATAAAAAAACATTTTAGATTTTAACTAATGGGATGCATACTGTTTTTTCAGAACGCCTATGAATTTATTAATTGGTGGTATAAAAATAGACAATTTTATTTTGTCACATTCTCAAGCGGTTTGGAGCTATGGTCTTGATCCTTTATGCAGCAATATGACAAGTGTGTTTTATATTATTGAATTTTTAAAGAGTATGTTTTTATCACTATGGTCAATTTGGTAAAAGTAAAAAAGTTGGTAGTAAACACTTTCCTACAGATGGGGAAAAGCTTATTTAATTTTTTTTCATTTAGAAATTCTTTGTTATGGGTTCTCTGGTATCTGTTATTCTTGTTTTTAGATATTATGGTTGTATAAACGTTATATAATAAACCACTACAGTGAGGTCACATCCAAGCACCTATAATCTGGAGAGCTGTGTATCTCCTATGGTGCTCATCCTACAAGCCCCTGGACAAGAGCAGGTGAGTGTTACGCTCGAATTAAGGGGTACATGGAATTCTGCATCTAAAGCAATCAGCTCTCTTCCCCTGGCAGAAACTGCCAGTTAAATGCAGTGGGGAGCAATCCTCAGGCACTGCGACTGGAGATTGGTGATAATAATGGAAGACATGGCGGGGGAGGCCACTAAAGCAATTTGTGCATTATTCTGCCATCTAGTGGATGGGTCCAGAATTCTCCTTTGCGTTAGTTCTTTTTCAATCTCGCTCTCTTTTTGTTGTTGTTGGGCGTTGACTGTCCCGCCATTTGGTGTCTAATCCAGCCTCTCCGGACATAATACGTCCCTCGTGGAAGCTTCCATGCTTGGTCGCCATCTTCAGATTCATATTTCTTTCTCTTGTGGATTTTGTTTTATTATACAAGCTTTACTTTCTTTGTTCACTTCTGCTCCCTCATCTCTTGGGGAGGCAGGTGGGAAACGTGTGAATCCAGAAAATTCTTCAAACTGCAGAACTACTCCTACAGGTAAGAAACCATTTTGTTTTGCAGCATTAATCTTTTCTGGATTCACATGCTGTGCACTGATTTTGTAGCGCTTTTTTTTGTCCTTGTGGAGGCTGGGTTTGAGAAGAGTTTCAGCTTGTAAATAAATGTTTTAGTACTTTGTCCTACTTGCACTTCCTTGTGCATCTGTCTGTTGATGTAGTAGGGCTTTCTGAACATGTGCACTGATGACCAACTGGATCAAATAGGATATTGTCCAGGAAGGCTATAGTACCTCCTTTCTTACATGCTGAGTGTTCTCTTGGTTTGATCAGTAGTTGAATGTCAGCTGTAGTGTGACATCTGGATTTTCGGAGCAATCCACCTTGTGATGGTGTGTTTTTAACTGGTTTTCCTTTGTTATTACCTGCGAAAGAAAACGTTGTTTTAATTTCCTTACTGGTTTTGTTTTCTCTATATAGTATATGAGCGCTCTTCTGGCATCATGTAGTGCTCTCTCAGCCTGAGTCATTGGCTGTTGGAAGAAACTATGTATTTGTATTGCATGGTGTATGTGAAAATGTGATATCACCTTTGGTAGGAAATGTGGGTCCGTCCTCATGACATTCCTGTTTTTGTGTATTTGGATTTATAGTTCTTGGATGGTTAGCGCTTGCAACTCACTCTTCGTAGAGATGTCATTGTGATGAAAAGGCTGTTTTAAGTGTGACTAATTTCAAAGGGGCCTTGTGAAGTGGTTTCAAAGGGTTTTCTCATGAGTTGGGTTTAAGTTTCATATAGGTGTTAGAGTACACAACTAGGTGGGGTTATTCTTTCTGCCCCTTCTAGAAATCTTATGATCACAGGAGTTTAGAAGAAACTTCTTCTTGTGTGACCCCAAGTGTAGCCCACTATTGCTGCCAAATGTTCATTTAAAGATGCAGAGGTTAACTTGCGGTCTAGTAGGTGTGTGAGGTATTTTATAACTGTGGTGCCTTTTGGATTGTCTTGTAAAAAGCCATATTTGTGACAGCACCTTGAATATTTTTCCCATTTGACTATGCATTTCCTTGTTGTTGATGTTCTTGCTTCTTTGAGTAACACCATTGTCATCTCTAGATGTCCAAACTCTATAAACTCAGGAGCCAAGCTGTGCAGTTCAGCAAGTTTGGTTCTGGGTGAAGAATCTTCCCCCCCTTGCATGGAGAGAAAGTTTTGTAACACTGGTAGTTTCTGCACATTGTTGTAAGCAATCTCTATTAGGAATGAGAACCAGGTTTGTCTCGCCCACTGTGGGGTGAAAGTATTACGGTCAACTATGACTGTATTGTTATGTTTCTTTGTGTCTAGAAGACCCATCTCCAGAATTCCTGTGCTAGTTTTAAAAGTACAAAGGATTTTGTTCCTTCATGCTTGTTGAGATAGGACATTGATGATATATTGTTGGTTTGAATTAGCACTGATTTTCCCCACAGCTTATTCTGAAAGGCTTTTAAGGCTAGGAACACTGTTTTGTTGAAAGTTTATGAGTTGTTCTGCTTCCTCTACTTCCCAGATTCCTATGATTTTGGGTCTTCCCATATGAGCTCCTAATCCCATATGCGAGGCGTCTGTGGTAATAGTTACTGCTGGAGTGAGAGATATGAAAGGTCTTCCAGTTGCTATATTTGTTTTGTTCCACCATGCCATCTCCTCCTGTACTTTTTGCGTGACAACCACTAGAGTTCCCAATTCCCTATATCTTGTGAACAATGACTCTGGACCCATTGTTTAATTTGTCTCATATCTAACAGTGCATATGGTGTTAGAGGTAGGCAGAAGGCCATTTTCACCAGCATCTTCCCCACAGTCCTCCCTGTCAGAGACTTGGTGAGTTTCGTGCATCAACGATAGCATCCTCTTCTCGCAAGAGTATGCTTTTGCCTCTGTTGAGTTGATTCTCGCTCCCAGAAAGAGCTTTTCTTGTTCTGGTTTGGGTGACTATTATTCTTGGTTTATGGAAACCCCCAGTTTGTGTAGTGTTGATATAATCATATTTATGTTGTTGCTGCACTTGTGTGGTGAGTTTGCTTTTACCAGCCAGTCGTCTAAGTAAGGATATACATATATCCCTTGCCTCCTCAGATGTGCCTCAACTGCTGCTAAGCACTTTGCAAACACTCTGGGTGGTGATTGCATTCCGAATGCTATCACTTTGATTTGATAGCGTGTTCTGTCTTCAACAAAGCGCAAGCATTTTTGTGGCTAGGATTTATTGGGATGTGTAGAAATTCAGCTTTTAGATTTATTGTTGCCATATAGTCTCCTTGTTGCACCTATGGAATGACAACCTGCAGCGCTGTCATTGAAGAATGTATGTATGTTTATTAACTTGATTAAGAAACGTAAATCCAGTACATGACGTAGAGCTCCGTCTTGCTTCGGTATCAGAAAACATGTAGAGCCGTTTCGTTGGCCAATTTCTTTTTGTGAGCACTTTTTCTATTACCTTCTTTTGTAGCAAATATTTTACCTCTTGTAGTAGCCGTTTGTTTCTTGTTTTTTGTGGACCCCTCTCCTTGGGCCTTTTACTGATGGGTTTTTGACTAGTTCTATGCAATAGCCATGTTAGATGATAATAAGTATTTATTTGTCTGAGGTGACCTTCCTCTACTACTGAAAGGTGTTGCATGTGGGTGGGGATGTTGGTCTTCTGAGTCACTTACCAGTTGGTGCATTCTGCTTGTCCCCGAAAGGGTTGACGTAGTTGTGTCTGGCATTGCCATTGTCGAGTAGGTGTTTGTGTCTTGCTTGCACCTTGAAAACTCTGGTGTGTGATGCTCATTCTACCTATTGGTGTCATTAGATGCCCCTTAAACTGCAGGGCTACCATTGGTTTTCCTGTGCCATTGTCCTTTTTAAGCACTGCATTCCCAAAACACTGTTCTCCATTGAATGGGGTATGAATTATGTTTGCTGGGGCCTCATTTTGAAGCATGGCACCCTTAGCAATGCATGTCTTCTCATGGTGGTCATCAGGTTGCATTCTGCGAAGGCAAAGGGTGCACACCTGATGGTTGTCCTTATGTGCAAACTTGCGATGGCACTTCATCTAGAATTTAAAAGGTGTGTTCTCCATGTCACACGGAACTGGGTTTCCTTGTACATGAAGTTGTGCATCGTGTGATAAAAACCAAAACAGATCCCGTTTTCCAATAGGTTTCTCCGGTGTTTCCCTCAACGAACTTTCAAGAAAATTTTCTTTTTGTGATTGGAAAGCCTGCAGAAATGTCTCCAGACCCAACAGCGGGAAAAAAAATCTGAACATGGCGACCACTTGTAGAAGCTTCTGGGAAGGGGTGTACAACATCAGGAGAGGCTGGATTAGAAACCAAATGGTGAGAATGTCGACGCCCAACAACTACATCTTTTTAAAGAGGGAACACAGAACATGCGAGCAGAAGATGACTTCAAAGTTTGTGTGTGTTTATAGTAACTAACTTTCTGTTGTAGAGACCTAGGTCTTTTGCCATTCAGTGCTCTGTGCATTACTCACAGGGCCTTGAAAACATACCTTTACTTCACTGGAAGCCAATGAAGTTCTTTCAGCGTGCCAGTTGCGGAGTCAAATCTTGATTTATTTAGTGCTAACTTAGCAGCCATCACCTGAATCCTTTGAAGCCGCTTGAGCAGTTAGTCTGGACTTCCTATAAGCAAAGAGTTACAGTAGTCCAATATGGTCAGTAAAGAACACTGTATTAGTAACTTCCTAGAAGGCTGAGGAAGCAGAGGGAGAATTTTCTTCAGATTTCTAAGAAGACTGTGGCAGACAGCCACAGTTTTATTGGCCTAAGCCTCAACTGAGAGGCTTACGTGAATTTGGACTCCAAGATTCCGCACAGAATATGCGATTTTCAAATCTATATTATTGGTCTATGGCCAAAAATTAACTGGTAGCTACTGTTGTTAATTCCCTGGCGGGCAGCACAACAATCCAGTTTTATCTCCTTAGATTTAAGACTGCAGGGACATGCATTTTTTTGACTACCATACATGATGAGACAACATCACCACTGGCAGTATACGGTGAGATGGCTGAAGTGCAGAAGCCTAAATAAGTTTTGCACGATAATGAACACATGTGTAGGGTTGACCAGCTCGACCAGATATTTTAGCGTTGCAATGCTGTATGCAAACCTGCAGTTGGCATAAGACATTGACTGTGCACCTGATACAATGACAACATACAATGCATATTTTGTTTACTGCTATCAGCTCCTGGACGCAAGATATATTTTCTTGGCTTTCAGAAGGCGTTTTTGATTTAAGTTGGAGCTGTGCACAGTGATTTGGAGTGTATTACAAGTTTAGCTATGCAACACTTTTCTAACGTCTTCCATCAACAAAGAAACACCAGACTTATCATAAGTATCAAGTGAATCAGACCAGAGAACAGGTACTACTTTCTCCAGTATCCTGCAAATCCTGCATTGAGCCACCAACAATGTTTTCATTTGTACCACACAAATGAAAAATTGTGTTAAACTCCTTAAGGAAGAGACATAAGCATGTGAATTAGCTCTGCATGTATCTTTTTTTCACATGTGTGCTTGTAGGTTGTAATGTGTATGACTTATGATGAGGTTGGAAAAGTGACATGGCTAAGGGACGAACTGAACAGTGGAAATGACTTTAGGTAATTTGAATTGTGGTTTGTAGAAGTATGACTGTGTGGCATGCGGCAATGTGCTATTTCATTAAGGGGTGGCGTGCTTAGGTTGCAAGTGGCAATGGACGAGGGAATACTGGATGACTCGCACTGTGTGTAGTGGGAAGTGTTGAGTGGCAGGTTGTGTTCTCTAGTGAAGTGGACATGTTGCAGGCATCAAGTGTGTCATGTCTGACACTGAGAAGAAAATAAATTACTTACCTGTTACTTTAGTTCTCCAGTATTGGAATCTTTCATAGATTCACATGCTTGAATCATTCCCCGTCGTTGAGATGGGAGTCCCCGGTATATCAATACAGCAACGCAAAGCTAGTACAAACTAGCAAAAAATATGCCTAGACCCATTGCAGATTTTTTAACATATCCCTATCATTTTGTAAAAGAGACCAAAACAAGATCTTAACCAATCAGAACAACCTCAGTTTCTAGAACCCTCCTGAGAGAACCCCAGACCTTCAGATTTTCGCAGCACTAGTGCTATAAATCTAACCATAAAGGTCTCAAAGGTTGAGCTTTCGCAGGGGAGGCGGGTAGGTCGCATGTGAATCTATGAAAGTTTCCAATACTGGAGAACTAAAGTTACATGTAACTAACTTATTTTCTTACTCCAGTATTGGAACTTTCATAGATCCCCTTGCTTGAATCATAGTAGCTAGCAGTTAGGAGCACATTTTTGTTCAAATTTTCTCTGAACAAAATAAACACGATAAATTCTAAAAGGAAAAAGCAAACTTTGCCGTATAAACTCTTAATTCTTGTTGAAACAAAGCATTTAACGATGAACATCTAAATACAGATAGCATATAGTTTCTTACCTGTCGGTGTAGTTTTGCAGCTTGAAGATTTTCTGGATTCACTATGCTGTGCATTATTCCGCCATCCAGTGGTTGGGTCCGGAATTGTAGTCTTTTTTTCTCCTTTCTCTTTTTTTCATGGCCCAGGTGGGCATCGACATACCATCAATTGGTGTCCTTCGTGACGTCAACGTGCTTCCTCCGGAAGCTCCCACACTTGGTCGCCATCTTCGGATTATTTTTTCTTTTCTAGTGTTTTTCCAGTTATTTTCTAAGTTTTGTTCATCTTTAATCCCTTTCCTCCTGTCTCATCTTTCTGGCGGAGGCGGGTGGGTTCGCTAGTGAACCCAGAAAGTCTTTAAGCTGCAAAACTACAACAGGTAAGAAACTATACTTTTTGCAGCATGAATCTTTAGGGATTCACTATGCTTTGCATAAACTTTGGAGCGGTTTGTCCTTATTGTGGTGGCTGGGTGGAAGATGAGCACTGGTTACTGAATATGTGTTGTAAGATCTTCTGTCCCATTTGCGCTTCTTTGTTAATTTGGATATCCAAACAGTAGTGCTTAGTAAACATGTGCACTGAAGACCATGTTGCAGCTTGGCAAATGTCTTGAATCGGTGTGTTAGCTAGAAACGCAATTGTAGCTCCTTTCTTCCTTGTCGAGTGAGCATGAGCTGCTCCTTGTAACCGTAGCCCAGCTTGTTTGTGGCATAGTTGAATGGTTTGTGCAATCCATCGTGCAATGATATTTTTAGTAACTGGACGTCCCAAAAAACTGCTTGAGAAGGAAACAAAGAGTTGCTTTGTTTTTCTGCACTCCTTTGTCATTTCTATATAGTGCATCACCGCCCTCCTGGCGTCCAGTGTATGCAGCGGTCTCTCCATGCTTGTGGTTGGTTTTTGGAAAACACTAGGTATTTGGATTGTTTGGTTGATGTGGAACCGAGACACCATCTTTGGTATGAAGTGGTATGAAGTGTACGTCTGTTCTCATTACAATCCTATCACTGTGTATCTGCAGGTAGGGCTCTTGAAGTGTTAGCGCCTGCAACTCACTTACTCTCCGTAGTGATGAGATAGCTACCAAGAAGGCTGTCTTAATTGTGAGCATGTGCAATGTAACCTTGTGCATGGTCTCAATTGGGTCAGTACTATGTTGAGGCTCCATCTGGTGCTGGTATTCTGTTTGGAGGTGCGATCCTCTTCGCCCCTTCTACAAATCTATTTACGACTTGGGAGATGAAGGAACTTTTCTCCGTTTCTCCTCTAGTGAAAGCCACAATCGCCGCCAAGTGTACCCTTAGGGGCGTGTAGCTTAGTTTGCTTTGCAGTAGATGTGTAAAGTATTTTAGCACTGTTGACTCCCATGTGATTTTCCTTTGCAATTTTCCCTAATGCACCATTCTGAGAATCTCTTCCACTTTGCTACGTAGCATTTCCTTGTGGTAGGCCTTCTTGCCTCCCTGAGCATTGCCATTGTGCTCGCCGGTAGTTTGAGGTGTGCAAACTCTAGGTCTTCAGCAGCCATGCCGCCAGGCTGAGGCTCTCTGGCTCTGGGTGTAGCACCCTTCTGTTCTGCATTGTTAACAGGTCCCTTCTTCTTGGAAATCTGTGTGCTGGTGCCTGCGCCATCTCCACAATTTGCGAGAACCATGACTGTCTGGCCCACTGAAGTGCTATTAGTATCAGTGACATGTGGCTGATTCTACATTTGCTGAGTACCCTGTGTATTAGTGGGATCGGGGGAAAAGCGCATGCAAATGTCTTTGACCAACTAAACCATAGCGCATTCCCTTGAGACCGATGGTCTGGTTGTCTGGATGTGAAGTGTTGGCATTGTTGCAAATAGGTCTATTTGAGGTGTACCCCACTTCCGACATACTCTCTGTAATTCAAGTTGGTTGATCTTTCATTCGTGGGATGTGGACGTCTGCCTGCTGAGTCTGTCTGCCTCCACGTTGTCCTTCTCTGGGAGTTGATTTACTAGTAGGTCTATCCTTAGTGGGATGGCCCATGTCCATATCTCCTGTGCTAGCCTCGATAGCGCTACTGACTGTGTTCCTCCCTACTTGTTGATGTTGAACATGGTCGTGGTGTTGTATGTTTGGATCAACACCCTGTTTCCGTACAGCTGCTTCTGAAATGCTTTCAGGGCTAGGAATACTGTTTTAGTTCCAGGTAATTAATGTGCTTGACCGCATCCTGCTGCGACCACAGCCCTCTCACCTTGAGCTTCTGCAGATGCGTGCCCAACCCCAGCTGGGAGGCGTCCGTTGTGATGTTCACTGTTGGAGTTGGTTGTGTGAATGGTTTCCCCTGTGATATGTTTTGTTTCTTTCACCACGCTATTTCCTGATGCACTGCGTATGTGACAACCACTAGACCTTCCCAATTCCCAGTTGCCTGTGACCATTGCTGCTGTATCTACTCCTGGAATGGCCTCATGTGTAGTCGAATATTTTGGACTAGGTGAATGCATGAAGCCATCAATCCCATTAACTTGCTCACCGTCCTCACTGTCAGAACTTGCCCCTTGCGGTAATGACGTGTTTCCTTCAGTATCGCCAATGTTCTCTTTCTGCTGGGGAACACTTTGGTCTGTATGGTGTTGATCTCTGCCCCTAAGAATATCTTGATTTGCTCTGGCTCTGTTGACGATTTCTCCCAATGAATCGAGAAGTCCAGTCCCGTCAGTGTTAGTATGACCTGCTGGATGTGTATTTTGCATTGACTGTACGAACTTGCCTTTACGAGCCAGTCGTTGAGATAGGGGTATACGTGTATCCCTTGCCTTCATAGGTCTGCTGCGACAGCTGCTAGGCATTTTGTAAACACCCTTGGTGCGGATTTCAGGCTGAATGCTAGTACTGTGAACTGGTAGTGGCTTTGGTTGATCACAAACCTTAGTAGGCGCTTGTGTTTCTGGTTGATGGGGAAGTGTAAGTATGCGTCCTTTAAATATGTAGTAGCCATGAAGTCTCCTTGCTGTATTTGTGGTATTACCTCTTGTAGGGGGGTCATCTTGAATCTTTGAGTCCTTATGAATTTGTTCCGGAACCTTAGATCTAAGATAGGTCTTAGAGTTTCATCCACTTTTGGCACCAGGAAGTAAGTTGAGTAAACCCCCTTGTTCCTATGGTTCTGCGGTACCACCTCTATTGCCTCCTTGCTGAGCAATTCTTGCGCCTCTAGCTGCTAGAGCGAGAGCTACTTTGCTGAGTGTGCCTTTCTTCTTGGTTTTCTGTTTGGAGGTTGTCTTTCTAACTCTATACAATATCAGTATTGTATGATGTTTAGTATCCATTTGTCCGATGTGACATTCCTCCATTCCTGGATGAAGTCTCTTATTTTTCCCCCTACCGGTGTTGAGTGTTCGAGGTGCTGTTTGTAGCTGAACGTTTGGCTGCATTTTTTCTTTTTGTCTTTCAGCCCACCTAGTGGTGTTGCTAGGGTGGGGGCCTGATGCATGGCAAAGTCACTTGGTTGAGGGCTGTTGTTCTCCCCTTTGTGTTTGTTCTCGTCCGTTTCCGCGCCCTCGAAAGGACTGTCCCCGGAGTTGGTACTGCCAGATTTGCTGCTGCTATCCCTGATGCTGCTGGCCTTGGTTGTTCCCTTGGAAGCCTTGCTGGAGCGTTTGGTGTGATGTAGTCGGAACGCTGCCTCCACTTCTACCACCTGGCCTCCTTGTGGGTGTGCCTCTTATTCCCCTTAACTACAACGCTCCCATGGACCTTGCTGGTTCGTTGTCCTTGAGCTGCGTCAACTTGTCGTCCACCAGTGTTCCTAACAGTTGCTCGCCATTAAAGGGTGTATTTAAGATGTTACTTTGTACCTCTGGCTTGATTCTCGAAATTCTAAGCCATGCGTGTCTCCTCTTAGTCAATCATATCATCACTAGCCTGCTCAATGTTTCTGCAGCATCCAATGCAGATTTTAGGCATGTGTTCGCCATGTTCTTTCCTTCTTCTACCAGATGAGCTGCCCTTTGTTGGTACTGATCTGGTTGATGCTTTAGGTGCTGCTCCGATTCATCCTATGGTTGGTATGCGTGCCTGTTGATCAGGGTGTTGGAATTTGCGATGCGTCAATGTATTGCCGCATTTCTCTCCACCTTTCTCCCTGTGAGATCCATCCTCCTACTCTCCCTGGCGGGAGGCGGTCCGGCATCCGTGGGAACATTAGCCCTCTTTCTAGCCGTTGCTGCAATTATGGAGTCGGCTGGCACTGACCCTTGGATGTATGCAGGATCCTTTGAAGAATGTTTGTACTTCTTCTCCGTTCTAGGTGTCACAGTTTGGCATACTGCTGGCTCCTTAAAGGCCTCTCTTCCCTGGTCCAGCACACTAGGGAGCATGGGCAGGAATTGACTCCTAGTGTGTTGAGGCAGTAGAGTTTCCAGGAGGAAACATGCCTTGGGATTCTCCTCCTCCATTTTCACTCCATAAGTCTGTGCAGCCTTCCGTACGACCATGTTGTATATCCCTATGTCGTCTGGTGGCGAGGGTCTCGAAGGGTAAGTCTCTATGCCTTCTTCCGGTGATTCGGCGTTGAGATCTTGCCATTCCACGTCTTGTGCCTCCGAGGACGTTGTGTCCCGGTAGGATTGTAGATCTTCGTCACCTTTTCCCTCGAAATAGTAGTCTTCTTCTCCCAGTTCCTCGACTGGTTCGGGCGTTTTTGGCGGTTCAGAGTCTTCGTCGTCCCTTTCAACTTCAACAGCGGATTGCGGCGGGATGGTGTATTGGCTGATCTTCTTGTCAAAGTCCTTTTTCCGCTGTAGAATGCTCGCCATTTTAGCCTCGAGCCTTTGATTCACTCTTTCGAGTGTCGCTTGGATGTTTAGGGGTCGACGACGTCCTTACCTCCTTCGATGTCTTCTTATTGACATCGATGACCGTGCAGTCCTCTGGTCCTTCGGTGATGTTGTCTTCTTCTCCACTGGAGAGGCCCAAGTCTCGTAGTGTTGGAGGTGGCCCCTGCATGTTGTTTTTCGCCCTTCTCTGCCTCTCACTTATTCTGAGAGTCTTGGGCGTAAACGGCAAGCAGGCGTTGCAGTCTTCGCTTCTGTGGTCGAGCAGCAGGCAGAGGTTGCAGACTGGATGCTGATCCTTCTGGGCGTACTTGTGGTGTTTTGTCCATCCCCGCACTCAGGGACCCCCTGCGAGCACATTCTCCGTCAAACGTCAAGGTTTAGTTCATTAAAACTTCTCTTTAAAACTTGATTCTTCGTCGAATATCATCGATTTTGCTTGATTCTTCTTCCAAAACTCTGGAACTCTTCGGCAACGATCCAGACCCAACAGCGGAAAAAAGAATCTGAAGATGGCGATCAAAGGTGGGAGCTTCGGGAGGAAGCACGTCGACGTCACGAAGGACACCAAATGGTGGTATGTCGACGCCCACCTGGACAACGAAAAGAAAAAAAAACTACAATTCCGGACCCAACCACTAGCTGGCGGAATAATGCACAGCATAGTGAAGCCAGAAAGATTCACGCTGCAAAAATAAGAATATCCATAACTATATAAATATGTATCTTCAAATACACTTAATGTGGATATTAAAAAAGAATAGAGTAAAAAAAATAATACAAAAGAATGTGTGAGGTTCTTAGAAAGGAAAGCTCACTGTCATTGAAACCGGTTTCTTAGGACCGCTTGGCCCACTGCGGTATCACTGCGAACCGAAGAATCTAAGCAGTGGTGCTTGGTAAAGGTGTGGATACTCTTTAAGGCTGCTGCCCTGCAGATCTCCTGGATAGGTACTCCAGCAAAAAGGGTTGTCGAGGCAGAGTCTGCTCTTGTGGATTGTGCACGGACTATCCCCTGGAGGGGCTTTCCAGCCACCTGGTGACAGTATTGGATTGCACTTGAAATCCAGTGTGCAATGCCTCGTTTAGAGAGGGGATACCCCTTACTAGGAGCACTATATGCCACAATGAGTTGGGGTGACTTTCGGAAGGGTTTAGTTCTGTGGAAATAGAATTTCAAACAGCACTGAATGTCTAGAGAATAAAAAAGGCCCTCTCCAGCGGCGTTGTAGGTGGCAGGAAAAAAAGTCTTAAGAACCAGAGGCTTGTTCAAATGAAATTCCGATGGAACTTTAGGGATGAACTTGGGGTTGGTAAGTAACATTACTCTGTCATCTTTGAACTGAAGAGAAGGCTCCTGGATAGTGAGGACCTGCATTTGACCAACCTTCTAGCAGAAGTTATCGCCAGAAGAAGCACCACTTTCCATGACTGAGATCTTAACTCCGCCTTGTGGATAGGTTCAAAGGGTTGAGTCGAGCCAAGACCACATCAAGGTGCCAGAGTGGTGGAGGATGTTGCACTGGAGAAAAAAACTCTAAAAAGTCCCTTCATAAACTGTTAGCTGAAAGATTAACCTTAATAGATGTGTGAGCTAGACCAGCTTTGGCCCATCTAAGGATGTAAGGCAGAATCTCATGAGTTGAAGAAAAAGTGTGAACACCCGATTCCTGGCACAAGAGACAAACGCTCTTCCATTTTATTTGATATGTTTTGTCAGTACTCTGAGTCCGGGTATGAGAAAAAGTGTCCTTACACTCCGTGATTAGACTCAGGTGATATAACACTCTGTGTTCAGGAGCCATGCCGCTAATAAAAGCGATTTGGGATCCGGATGCAGCACTTGACCCCGGGACATAGTCAGTAGCGATGGAATGGGATCCAAGAGAATCGGCTGTCTCTCCGAGAGAAGGAGCTCTGTGTATGAGCTATGAGGATCATCCTGCAGGGCTCTGTCTTCCTCTTCATGAGAAGTCTTGGCAGGACAGGAATGGGAGGAAAAGCTTAGGCAAAGGCGCCGGACAGGTCATCGAAAACGCATTCCCCCACAATCATGGATGGTGATGCCAACTTGCGAAGTACCAGCATTTCCTGATCTTGGCGCTGCAAATAGGTCTGTGGATGGCTTGCCTCACAACCGAAAAATGCTGTCCACAGAGTTTCCTGATGCAGTTCCCATTCGTGGCACGTAGACTTGAGCCTTCTGAGAGTATCTGTTGTTGTGTCCCAGGAAGATGTTCTGCTTTTAGCGAAAACTCATTCTGGATTGCCCACTCCCAGATGCTTTGAACTTCCAATGACAACAGGGGAGACCTTGTGCCCCCCTGTTTATTTACTTAATGCATCGCCGTTGTATTGTCTGTCTTGATGAGAACTGATGAGTTTCTTATCCTTGGAAGAAATGCTTGTAGTGCTAAACAAATTGCTCGTAGTTCCAGCAAATTGATGTGTAGAAGACGATGAAGCTGCTGCCAATGGCCACTGATTTAAAGATATTGTAGGAAAGCTACCCATACCACCATAGATGCATCTGGGGTTATTACTCACAGAGCAAAGGAATGCCAGAATAAAGACCTTGTGAAATGTATTTCTGGTTGGTCCACCAAGAAATGGCTTGTAGCATAAGCGGAGTTACCTTGATGATATCCTCCCAAGGACCCGCTCACCTGCCTCCATTGTAAGTCAAATTGTTACTGAAGGGGGAGCATCCGCAGGCAGCAAAAGGGAATCAGGGGATGCAGGATGACAATGACCCCAGGAGGGACCTGTAACAGCGAACTGAAAGTGACTTTTTTTCCTAGGAAGAGCTGAACCATAGACATTAGTATGGTCTGTCTTTCTAGCGATGAAAAGGCTTTGTTGAGAGGTGCTCCAGTATGGCTCCTAGAAAAGTAGTGGTTTTGGACGGGTGTGAGTTTGATTTCTCCTTGTTTAGGGTAAGCCCCAAACTTTCGAAAAGACTTGTGCAGGCTGTCGCGTAAGGTTGGGCTGGCGCCATGGAAGAAGCTTTTATCAGTCAATCGTCCAAGTAAGGAAACACTGGGTGATGTTGTCTTCTGAGGAACGCCACCACTGGGGCCAGACACTTTGTAAAACTCCTGGGCGCCGATCTAAAGCCGAAAGGCAGAACTTTTAATTGATAGTGGCTCCTGGCTACAGATAAGCGAAGAACCTTCCTGTGCGATGGATGAATGGAAACATTGAAATAAACGGCCTGTAAGTGTAGAGTGGCCATTAAATCTATGTAAGAAGGGCGGGGGGCGAGGTCTGGCAACGCAGGAAGATGGCCGCCTGAGCGTCGAGCTCCGTTTTGGGAGGAAATCCGAATGGAGGAGCGCTCTCTTTAGCACGCCTAGGACTATGGAGCAGACATCTATGAACAGCTAAATGTAGCCGCAGCGGCTGGGCTACTTTTCACGAATCTCCAACCTCGTTTAGTGCCCTTATTTGGTGCAGCGGTTTTCTCCACACAAGACGTGCACAGGGCCTTCTTCTGTCACGTGAATCCCCGGCCCTTGCGTGGCTGGTGCGCGCTACTTCTTTTCCTCATGTGGGGCCCTCCTCATCATGAGTGGAGCTGAGGAAATGACATTCTCTTTAGCTCCCGCTCCTCCTTGCAAATGGTAAGGCTTCTCAACATTATATGCACTTTATTGTGCCACTTATGACCAGTTCTCTGCATGCCTTTCTGGAGCCTTAATAACCTACCTATTTCAAGCAACTTTTACAAGCGGAGCGTTACATTCAGCATACATGCCTTTCTGGAGCCTCAATGCATAAAATAAAAATATTAGCAGGCAACTTTTAAAAGAGGAACATTATAGTCAGCGTTTCTGAGAGTTGTGTCCTCTCAGCATATCATAAACCCGCTTCATGCTCCTCATATTAACACTACTACTCGACGCTATCTTCAGGCCACCTCAGCATTAATTCTTTGTGGTCGGAGTCCTTGGCATTATTCATTTCCAACATTACTCTTGGCACCTCCTGCAGTGATTAATTAGTCTCTGGTATTATTGGCTCTTGACCTGAGGTGGCTATTTGCGCACATTATTTTTGCAACTTTTGCAGCGTATTGACAGGGACAATTATCTGTGACGTCTTAAAAATCCCGAGTCTTCTGCACCCTGTCCTTATTACAGTGTCTCCTCATGAGGTTTTCTCTCATATAGTGCGCAACACAATAACAGAGACAGTAATTCATACATTGCTGCCAATTCAGATTTGCTACGCTTCTTTGTTCAACATTTTATTAATAGAATAAGCTAATTCTGCAATGCAATATTCACATTAACTGTGTCTCTATTACGATAGTGGTCTCTCCAAAGAAAAGATGCTGTGATTACCACATACAGGAGACAAATATTCTTTCCTGTGACTTCCATGGTTTTCTGATTCAGTCACAGTGCACGGTTTCATTACTGTCTTATTACTGATTTCTATTCAGTACACCTACTTAATTTGTCAGACTTAGTCACTGATATAATTCAGACAAGAGGTCTAGTGCTACTGCTATTAGTATTCTTTTCATATACAGCACACCCATCTCCAAATGCCTAATTATAAGCACGCGAACAAAAATTCGCAGAAGTTCTCAAACAATCACAGTGTGATTGCAAAAGGCTCAGCCTCACCAATATCTAATCCGTCTCTGGCCACCTCCTCTACATACTAAAGTTGAGTGCGCTACGTAGGTACATGGGCGCATCCCTGTGTAATAGGCACCCTTGTAAATGTTTCAGGACAGCCTGACTCAAATGTAAGTTCAAACGAAAACAGTTCAAAAAAGATAAATTCAAAGTTTCATCGTAGTTTGTATTTGGTGGATTCACAAGAGTCTACAATCTAGCGTTACATCACGCTATGTTCATTATGAATCAACAATAGTTCAACAAATGCTCCAATGCATTTCGGACTGGAGTAGTCCTTTGTCAAGGAGCGCTTTGAATTTGCATCTCGAGTGCGGGTGCCGTGAGCTCGAGAAAGGGTTCTCCTCGGACGCACGTTGGTGTGAAGTCTTCTTGCCTCCTCTACATGTCAGGGGAAACTATGTATCGTATTTTACAAGAAATTTTGACTATCAGTTGTCGTCTGACAGATATGGGCATTAATATCTCTTCTCTCATTAAAGAGGCTAAATCAATCAGAGCAGATATAATACAATATAATATTAAAACAAATGGGTTAGACCAACGATTAACAGTAGTAGAAACCAGAATTGATTCCATGTAAAACAGGGATCAAGATTTCTTACTTCTCCGCAGCAAGCTTGTTGACCTAGAAGACCGCAGCAGGCGATACTATATTAGTTTTTTGGGCTTTCCTGAAAAGATTGAAGGGCAGAATGCTAGAACCTTCTTATGTAATGTCCTTCCCAAGCTACTGGATATCACTTTCACTCCTGTACTACCTCAGATTCTCGAACACGACCCCTCATTGCTTGCTTCTTGAGGCATGAGCAAGTACGACAAATATTAAAGAAAGCAAGCACACAAGGATTGTATATATATGCTGGCCATGAAATCTGCATTGCAGGGGACTTCTGCCGAGAAACTAACGACAGGAGAAAGGCTTTCCTACCTATGAGGCCACAGTTGCGAAAAATGGACATCAAATATGGTTTGTTTGATACTGCCTGTTTTCGCATCACAAAAAATGGCAAATCCAAAGACTTTTTTAAACCTGAAGATTTGCAACACTTTAAAGATGGATTGCGAATTCAGGACATGGACATACAACATGCTCCTATTGAACAGTCATCTCAAAAACCTCCGCAGCTATCAGATACTCGACGGCGCACCACTAGTGAAGTTAGTCATCGTGGCAGAGACATTGAAAGATCAATTCGAACTCATGAAATCAAAGTCTCTGCCCTTCAAACAGTATCTACCTTCACGCAAGATTTGCAAGATCTGCACAGAGACAAATCTCATTCTCACTTAAAATCTGCTTCAGATGGAGAATGACTTCATTAATATTTATCTTTTACTACAGATATAATTGATAGTCTGTGTCCTCTTTACAACCCCTTTCCAGCTCCTTACATCAGAGTCTGACTCCTATAAGGTTTCCCTGCTCTACCGCACAATTGTTTCTCGTTCGAGGGCAGTTGAAGGATTATTTATCATCTGTTATTTACTACAATGTACTGTCAGATTTTGCCTCACATGACAAAAATCTATTTTATCTGACATTATATGCTTTGGTTTATTATTTAATTCTCAACATGTCATTTGATCAATTTTCTCAATATTTTAGAATTATAGATATTTTACTATATCCTTCTACATCTTATTAGCCTTGATCGCCCCCTTTTAATAGTCAATGTTATATATAATATTATATATTAGATAATATTTCTATTTATAACTGCATTTTGTACCTCTATTGTTCTGAACTAGACTACTGCTATGACCTTTTCTTATTATACTTAAAGCTCGTTTAATAGAGGATTATTTATTGCTTGTTATTTCTTGCCATATAAAATTCGACTTTCAATCACATATCATCTATTTTCCCTGCCGCTACATGCTTTGGTTTATTGTTTAAAATTTTCAACATGTCATTTGACCAATTTTTTCTCCATATTTTAGGATTATAGGTATTTTACTATATACTTGTGTATCTTATTAGATTTGATCCGCCCTTTCAATAGTTAATACTATATATAACTGCTCCCTCGTCAATGTATTTTTCTTTTATATTATTCCTGTTATGATTATGTTCCTCTTTACTCAAACTCCATTTGGAGATAAGCACACTCTACCTTACATTCTGCTTAGGCAGAATATAGTCTTATTTTCATAACAGGTATGGTTATAATCAATATCATTTAAATAACTATTTTAAGTTCCTAGCATCAGTGGTTGATCACTATATAGTTCTCACGTTTTACACCATCTAACTAGATGAATCGACTAGGTCTCATTTATATATTCGTAATTGACATTATTTATTCAATAATATTTATATTTGTAGGGGGCGTGGCTACGCACGCAACTGCAATGGACGCCTTCGGGTAGAGCTCGGCGCCGAGCTACCCTTCCCGGCGTAATTATCCGGTGACCTAACCCTCGCAGCCGGCAGGAAACCACAGGCGCTGCAGCTAGACACCATGACCAAGTGCCCCACCGATTTTGGCAGCAATCGGTGACACCGCACCGCACCGTGGTTTTCACGGAGCCACAGCCGCACACGTCGCCTCCAGGCCCAGCGAGCACACAGGACAGCTCGAGGCTCCGGCGGAAGCGGTAGGCCCATAAAGTGCGGCCTGCGCTGACGGAGCGCGCCTCACTGGCAATACACCCGGGACCCGACCCTAACCATCTGGGGACACAATCTCCTACGTACTGCAGGACTTGGGACTGACCCGGCGAGGTGGCGACAGAAGGACGTGACGTACCCGCCGGAACGCTGCGGACCGGGGGTGAGGAACGGAGGAGCGACCCACTGAGGCCAGCGGCCTAAACCAGACATTCACAGACACCTAAAGCCGGGCTCCCGACAACGAACAACACGGAGCCAGCACCACTGAACAGGCAGAGGTGAGCGGAGGCGGCCCGGGAGACAAAGGCGGCTGCGGCCAGGGGCGCGAACTGCAGGCGGACACCAGCGAGCACAGCAAGGGATAGAACACCCACCCACCACCGGTGTGCGGCGAGAGTGCGGGGACACCCGCGGCTGGGGGATGACCAGGCGAGACAGAGGAACAGATTCGAGGAGCGTACCGCACACATAGCTGGCAGCGCCACGTGGCACGGCGCCACCTGAGGAGCAAATGCAGGCTTGCAAAGCCAGACAATACAAACGCACCCCCCCTGGGGAGAGAACTCTAGGGCTGCGCAGCATACACACGATGGCACAACTGCCTGGCTGGCACTGAACACTATTGATCACCACCGCAGGGGCAGAGGAGCAGGCGGCTGACCAGCCACCGGCCACTAACTTTGAGTAGCCGACCCAGCTTCCCCCACACTACGGGTCCGCGCCCCGGCCCATCCTCCGGTGGCCGCGCCGTCATAGATCTCGCTACAGCGACTGATCGCGAGCCAGGGCACTGATGTCTAAAGGACCCAGGACTCGGACCGGGACTGGAAGCGCGAGCTCTAAGGGCAAGATGGACAAGTCCGGTAAGAACGCCGACCCGGACCAAACAACGGCCAAACTGGCCACTATGCTGGCAGCCATGGAAAGGCTAGAAGAGTCCATCCAGCTCACCCGCACCTCCCTGGCCACCAAAATCGACAGCGTGGTCATAGACCTCACACATTTGAGAGCGGACCATAAAAAATTAGCGGACCGCACCACGTCCCTGGAAAGCGAAGTGAAGGAACTTCAGCCCCAAGTCAGCCAATCGAATAAGCAAATACAAGATCTGCTGAACAGGGTGGAATTTCTAGAAGACAGAGCCGAGGATGCGGAAGGTAGGGCACGAAGGAACAACGTGCGACTGGTTGGGGTTCCGGAGAAATGGGAAGGAGGGAGCCCAGAGGAGCACATGGAACGGTGGCTGAAAGATATACTGCCAGAGGGGTCACTCTCGCCACACTTCGTAGTAGAACGTGCTCACAGAGTTCCTACAAGACCCTTGGCGACGGGCTCCAACCCGAGACCCATGCTGCTCCGCATACTGAACTACAGAGACAGAGACTCCATCCTACGCGAAACACGCAAACTTCATGAGATACGGATTGAGAACACGTCAGTAATGTTCTTTCCGGACTACACTGTACAGGTGCAGAGGCAAAGACACTCCTTCCTGGCGGTGAAAAGACGCCTGAGGCAGCTGGGTCTGCAATATTCTCTGTTGTTTCCCGCGAAATTGAGAGTGGTGGCTGGCGAGCGGACACACTTCTTCACTGACCCAACCGAGGTGGAGGCATGGCTGGACAGTTGCACGGACACAGACCCCAGAGCAGCTGCCGGCCCCGCTACTCGACGCCAACCCGGAGGTAGCCGGAGGAGACGCAGACCCCGTCAAAGATCGCAAACCAGCACGCGAGTAGCGGCAAGAACAGCCCCCCCCAGCAGACGCCGCACAGCAAGAGAAACAGGACGCTCTCCGCCTGGTGATGGAACTCAGCCGATCCCCTATGCAGAGCGAAGCGGCAGGCGGCAGCCCACGAGACCTCCCCAGCGACGACGAAGCCATTTATGGCGTACCAGACTCTCAGGCCTCGGTGGAAAGACCAGACGTCACGCCTCAGACAGCGGACTACATCAGCTGATTGCACCATAGGATACAGCACCCCAGAGACACTCACTGAGGAGTGCCACAGCGGCCGCAGAGAGATAGACTGACTGAGCCACGGCGCTACGGATGCGAGAGACGTTCATAGCAACAGGCAGCAAACTTGACCCTGACTGCAATCTGAAGAACGGGCACACACCAGATACCTCTCCAGTGGGTGCACGACCAAGGGATGGCCCAGTACCTCGTGAGTGACCGGCACACGATTTCCAGAAACGACCTACCTAACATCCGGCCTACTGGGACACGTAAAGTATGGTAGTTAATGCATGTACAAATGGTCCTCTGTATTGCAATTGTGGTTTAGGCTGGCACTTAAATTCCGGGAAGGCGGGGGGCCTTCATATAATGACTTTGTTGACTTAAAGCCACCGTTGTAGTGCGCATTGCACAGCAGCCCCCTTAGATTTTGACTTTGTTGCTCTCCTCGAGAGTATGGACGGGAGCACGTTTGGCCTCCGACCTTTTGGTATTCTACATGTTTATCACGTTCAATGGCTCATTGTTCCATTAGCCATGTTTCTTACCCCCCTCCCCATTTTGATGCAATGGTGTGAAGAAATGGATGCACTTCGGATTAGAATTGCAGGGAACAATTGCTTGATGGGGACTGTGGGGCTCGCAGGA
Source organism: Lissotriton vulgaris (assembly GCF_964263255.1). Lineage (NCBI taxonomy): Eukaryota > Metazoa > Chordata > Amphibia > Caudata > Salamandridae > Lissotriton > Lissotriton vulgaris. The sequence continues at coordinate 41,620,089 of NC_141686.1, read as the reverse complement.
GGATGGTGGGAGAGCTGGAGGAGGGGAATTGTTGAAGAACTGTAATGTCTACTATTAAAATATGTACATGGAATGTGAGGGGCATGCACACACCATCCCAACGCTACCAAATCTATTCATACCTTAAACCCCACCACATACAAATAGCCCTCTTACAGGAGACACACCTCAGTGAATCGGAAACACACACCTTACGACACAGATGGCAGGGACAACTATATGCCACGCACTACTCGTCTTATGCTAGGGGGACATTGGTGTGGGTAAGGCCAGGCACCCCATGGATAACACTAGACACTTATGTGGACCCCGGAGGGAGATACGTTGTGGTCAAAGGCAGATTGGACGGGAACCCATTGGTGTTGGCCTCGGTGTATGCGCCCAACACGGGACTGACGGATTTCCTTGCACAATTATCGAACACATTGGCGCCCTGGCATGGTATCCCGTGGGTGCTGGGTGGAGACTACAACTGTACATTAGATTTGGCCTTAGACCGATCCCACCCCCCGCCACCTAGCTCACAGGCGCTGCATGCCGCGAACGCCCTTCAAGCTTGGTCCGCGCAATGGGACTTACAAGATGCGTGGCGTAGCCATAATCCCAACACCAGAGTCTACTCATACTATTCAGGGGCGCATACCCTGCACGTGCGCCTCAATAGGTACATGGTCACCAGCGAGGTTCTGCCATACGTCACGAACACTTACTACATGGGCCGCACACATTCTGACCATAACCCACACCTTATAGAACTGGCATGGGAGCAACCGCGACCCCCGGTACCTACTTGGAGGCTACAACCTGATTTGCTATTAGACGGCCCATTTAGGAGCTCCATATGCACACAAACAGCGCAATATTTCGAGGAAAACACTGGCACGGCATTGACACCTCAGCTTGAATGGGACGCATTCAAAGTAGTCCTCAGGGGGCAATGTCTGGGCACACAGGCCCATTCCCAACGGCAGATAGAGACAGATCTGAGTCGCCTGGAACTAGACCTGATGCAGGCGGAACAGGAAGCGACTGAGGGCACAAACACCAGACTACTGGAGGCGCGGGCGAATCATGACAAACTGGTTGATAGATTAAAACACGTTAATTATACTGCTCACTCGGCTCGCACACATCACACTGGAGATAAACCCGGCAAACTGTTAGCCTGGCTGATACAGCGCGAGGATCGAACGTCACCTGTGACGGCGATACACCCAGCCGACGGCCCAGTGGTATAAACGCAGGCAAAAATTCACAAAGCCTTTGTGACGCACTACAGTGTACTGTATAGGTCGAAACTGGAGAATCCACAACCAGACATCGCCACATACCTGGACGAGGTCACGCTGTCTACCCTGACTGATGACCAACGGGACGACCTTGGGTCACCGATAGTGGCACACGAGCTGCGTGATGCCATCTTCGCCCTCTCAAATGGCAAGGCCCCTGGCCCAGATGGGCTGCCGGCCGAATACTACAAAGCCTGCTCTGATATCCTGATCCCGGAGCTCCTCAGGATATACTCAGCGGCACTAGAGGACTCGTCTTTGCCCCAGTCGATGAATGAGGCGACATTGGTGTCTCTTCTTAAACCGAGTAGAGATGACTCGCTTTGTGCCAACTAGATGCACCTCCCAGAATATAAGGAGATTGTTTTGGGTGAGGGAATATGCGGTGCACAATTGGCCGAGGTCGGGCTGCTTGATTTTAGACCTCGAAAAGGCATTCGACTTGGTCGAATGCCCTATTTGCTGGCAGTGTTGCGTAAATTCGACCGGGGAAACTACTACATCGAACTAGTCGGATTGCTGTACAGGAACCAAGAGGTACGAGTACGCACGGGCAGGCTGTTGTCCGATGCCATTAGGGTCCGACGGGGCACCAGGCAGGGCTGCCCATTGTCCCCCCTGCTCTTCTCATTAGCGATAGAACCCCTAGCCGAGATATTGCGTAGCAGAGGCACACACTGGGGCATTCCACTAGCAGACGGCACACACACTGTGTCGCTATACGCTGATGATCTGCTCCTGTACATTAGAGACCTTACCCATTTACCGCCGGAGTTATCGGACATCCTCCGATCCTTTGAGACCATGTCGGGCCTAAATGTAAACTGGGCCAAATCGGGGGCGTACTCATTTGCTCCTGACGCCCCAGAACCTGAAATCAGAATCAATGGCGAGAGGCTACAGTGGCACCATACCACGTTCAAATATCTAGGAATTTGTATATATAGGACGCCCCCGGATATCCTGGATGGCAACCTGACGCGCGCCATCACATCCATAAGATCCCAAGTCGCCTTTTGGAAGACTCTCCCACTCAATGTACCAAGCAGAGTGACGTTAACGAAAATGATCGTCCTACCCAGACTCCTATATTACTATGCCAACATTCCTGTCTACGTCCCGGTCCGCACTTTCAAGGAACTAGAAACCATGATCAGAGATCTGATATGGAACACTGGCAGGCCCAGAGTAGCACTGAGAAAACTATATACACCCGTCAGTGAAGGTGGCCTTGCAGTACCAAACCTAGAGCTTTATTACCTGGCGGCACAACTACAATGGGTAGCGGCCTGGCTCCCTGGCAGGAATCAGGAGGACACGGCCACGGCTGTGGACACGCTGTCCCCCTTACAGATACACTCATTATTCCACCCACTGACAAAAGCAAGGAAACAGACCCAACTACATGTAGCAGTGGCCATTAAATGCTATACCCGGAGAGCCTACGACTCACTAAAACTATTAAGCCATATGCCCCAGCGCTCCCACTCCTAGGCACCCCCAAGACCACGACCGTGGTCACTGAAGCGGCACTGGAACACTGGACACGTTCGGGAGTAGACACCATGGCAGATCTATACGCCGATGGCGCCCTAATACCTTTCGCGACACTCGCCAACGACACGGGTATACCGGAGGGACAGTTCTTACAGCACGCTTCCATAATCAAGGTATTCACACAACGATGGGGAAACATCACTGAGGAACCTCCCACACACCAGCTAATACAGTGCCTGCACGTCATGGGAAATGGCTCACACGTGGTACACTGGTTGACCCAAGCGCTGTTATCACACACACAGCATACCTTACAACCACTGCGCGACAAGTGGGCGGCTGACAGAGGGAAAGCCTGGACGGACAAGGAATGGGCGATGGTACTAGCGAGCCCCAAAAACATCCCCTGCAATGCACGCTTTAAACAGATTCAGTTTTACATACTACATAGAGCATACCTCTCACCAGATAGAATTAACCAGTACTTCCCGGGAGACGCGGCGGGTTGCCCGAGATGCACACTGGAGGGGGCGGACCTTCTACACATGCTATGGCAGTGCCCACAGATCCAAACATACTGGCGGTCGGTGTTGCCGCTACTCGAGCGGAGCACAGCCATGCCAATACCGCACACATGGGAGGGAGGCATGCCTATTGGGCCCTACAAGAGGACCGAACACAATAAGGTCCCTTCCCGTTTTTGGGACCTTGGCCTCCTTACAGCCAAGAGATTAATCACCAAACACTGGAAACGCGCAGAACCGCCTCTGACAGAACACTGGCGCTCCTCCCTAAACAACTGGGCAAGAGCAGAAAGCATCTCCCTTCATAATGAAGAGACAGCAGGACTGTGACGGTTCCCAATTGCGACGATATGGGACGAAACGCTAAGCTCCTTCCATAGAGAATGCCAGACGCCGGGAGCTCTCCCGAACGACACCTCCCCCAGAAGAGACCACACTGTAATATACGGAATAGACGGTGTGGGCCACAGCCCCGCCGCCCTCGATAGGGGTGTACATGAAACACTAGATTGGGTCACTACTGGACCAACTGACGACACTTCCACCTGACCGACAGGGCGGCATTCCCCCCCATCCACACCACGCACCTCCCGCTGCTGACACATCACCCCCCCCCGAACTAGAAGAGCAACCATAGGTAAAATACGATGACACCTCCGAACTCCCATCAAATCGACACGCACCCACCACAACGCATATTCCACACATCCAAGTTTAAAAACCCCACCCCCTCCCTTTTCTTTTTCAATGATAATACGGCTGGAATGATTGTGATATAATCCTGCAATACTACGAAATGTGATGTAACACTGTATTATGTGATCCACTCCGTGACCATCGCACGCACCCTCAAGATGTGAAATCATGTATGATGTGCTAATCATATTTTCTTTTCTCCTGTGAAATCAATAAAAGATATATTTAAAAAAAATATTAATAATATTTATATTTGTATCCAAGTGTATTTTACTATTTTTAATAAGCATATTTATTGTTTAATGTATCTTCTTCACAGTTGTAAATTCTAAGCAAATTGTTCAATATTTAGGCTTATATTTATGAGATGTGTAACATATTTTAATGTTTATTTATGTATTCTGTTGGCTTTGGTCTTTTCCTTTCAACAGTCATTCTTCTACATGCTTGGATCTTTAAATCCTTTTTACACACACTTGGATCTTCAGATCTTCACTTTCCTCCTACATAGTCCTTGTTAAGTCCCTGACGGGGGGTTCCTACCCGTGGCGCTGCTCTAGTGAGCCCAGACCCGCGGCTTAAGTTTTTCTTTTCCTTTTTACTGTTTTTTTTGTTGTTGTTTGTTTTTTCTTATTCCTGATATCCTTTTCTTTTGGAATTCTCTCCTAATACTTATTATTCTGCACATTATTTTAACAGTATTCTCTTGCTTTCCCTTTCCTCTCTCACATCTTGGATTAATCAATCAAATCATTTTGCAACGATTATCTAACACACTCCTTTTTCTATCTTAGTCCTTTACTTGCTCAATTTTCACAAAAGTGCTGGTATTCATTTGGGCATGGCTAACACTCATTCTCTCATTGTCATCACATGTCATGTTCATGATTTAACGCACAATATCAAACAGAAAAATGTCCTCAATGGTTAGAGCGGCAGACCCTGATGCAGAGGTCTAGCCCGGGACCAGGGTTCAATTCCCCGCCTCGGCGGGTCTTGGGCTCAAAATTCCACTGACCTGATAATTCTCGCCTCGGTGCCTATACCAATCATGGAGTCCAACTCTGCAACTCTGGGCAATAGCCTGCTTAATCTCCACAACGGCCCCCACAACGCTAAGGATGCCTGGCCTCCACCTTGGGGGTGCCCAGGAGTGGACGCCTCACAGGGAAAGCCAGGATGGGTTCCACAGCGGTATTCGTACAAGCGCCTTGAGACCCTTGCCGGTGAGTAGTGCGCTATACAAGTATCAATTTACAATTATATATTTAAACTCAAAGAAGGTAGATGTGGCTTTACTCCAAGAAACCCACCTTGATGCGTTAGAATCTGAAAAGTTGCGCAGAGAATGGGAGGGTAAGGTATATCATAGCAGTATTCCTGCGGAAAGGTCCTCAGACGCTGCTCCCGTTCGTAAATGTGGTGTGGCAATTCTTGTTCGTAAATCTTTACCAGTCACGATATTGAAAACTTGGGAAGACCCAGATGGCAGATATGTATTTGTAGAACTACGCATCGGAGACACACATTTTTGTGTAGAAGCAGTTTATGCCCCGACGGGTGTGAAAAGCAAAATGCTACTTACCAGTATGCATCTGTTCTTGGCATGTAGAGCTGCAGATTTGTACACTTTTGCAATAGATCGCCACCTGGTGTTGGGCTCGGATGATTGCAGGTTGTTGTCTTCTTGGAAGAAGTCTTTGTAGTCACGAGATAGGTGACTCCTCCCTTGGACAATACTGCGCATGGTCATCGACTCCATCTTCAGATTGTTTTTCGCCATGATGGGAAATGATGGAGTTAGTAGAAGTAAAGAGAAAGGATGTCCATGCGTGTGCATCTAAGTAAGATGAATACTGGAACGGATACAAGTCCCGGGGAGGCGGGAGGGCGTGTACGAATCTGCAGCTCTACATGCCAAGAACAGATGCAAAGTGGTAAGCAGCATTTACCGTTCGAGGCATATGAGCTGCAGATCATACACTTTTGCAACGATTGTACAGCAGTGTCTCCCCTAGCGGTGGTCGCTTGTATCCGTTGCAGCATACTGAAATAGTGTTCTAAGGACAGCTTGGCCTACTGCAGCTTGCTGCTTGGCTTGCACATCAACACAATAGTGTTTAGTGAAGGTGTGTATTGTAGACCATGTTTGCGAATGGATTGCGCTCTAGGAGGAACAGTTAGTGTACGTTTAGCTTTTTGATAGCATATTTGTATACACTTTACAATCCATCTGGCAATTCCTCCTTTAGAGATGGGATTGCCCTTGTGTGGGGGAGAGAAAGATACAAAAAGAAAGACAAATATTTTGCCTTTCTGAAGGATTTAGTCCTGTCTGTGTAGTATAACAGAGCTCTTCTAACATCTAAGGTGTGTAAAGCCCTTTCTGCAACAGAGTCCGGTTTTTGGAAAAACACTGGTAGCTCTACTGATTGGTTAAGGTGAAAAGGAGTAATAACCTTTGGCAGGAATTTAGGATTGGGCCTAAGAACCACTTTGTTAGGATCAATCAATCAATCAATCAATCAGAGCATTTGTATAGCGCGCTACTCACCCGGAGGGTCTCAAGGTGCTTGGGGTAGGGGGGTCCGCTACTGCTCGAACAGCCAGGTCTTGAGTTGCTTCCTGAAGGCGAGGTGGTCTTGGGTCAGGCAGAGGTGGATGGGGAGGGAGTTCCGCGTCTTGGCAGCCAGGTAGGAGAAGGATCTTCCTCCCGTTGTGGCTCTTCGGATGCGGGGGACGGCGGCGAGGGCGTGGTTGGTCGATCGAAGCTGGCGGGTGGAAGTGTAGAAGGTCAGCCGGTCGTTGAGGTATCTTGGGCCTTGGTTGTGGAGAGCTTTGTGTGCGTGGGTGAGGAGTCGGAATGTGATTCTCTTGCTGACGGGGAGCAAGTGCAGGTTTCTCAGGTGTGCGGAGATGTGGCTGTGTCGGGGGATGTCCAGGATAAGTCGTACTGAGGAGTTTTGAATGCGCTGGAGTCTTTTCTGGAGTTTTGCAGTGGTTCCGGCGTAGAGGGAGTTGCCGTAGTCCAGTCGGCTGGTGACGAGGGCCTGGGTGACCGTCTTCCTGGTTTCGGTGGGGATCCACCGGAAGATCTTATGTAGCATGCGTAGGGTGTTGAAGCATGACGAGGAGACGGCGTTGACTTGTCTGGTCATGGAGAGGCAGGAGTCCAGGATGAAGCCCAGGTTGCGTGCGTGGTCTGTTGGTTTGGGTGCGCTGCCCAGGGCAGGGGGCCACCAGGAGTCGTCCCAGGCGGAGGGCGATGATCCCAGGATGAGGACTTCTGTCTTATCTGAGTTCAGTTTCAGGTGGCTGTTCTTCATCCACTCGGCTACGTCTTTCATCCCTTCGTGTAGGTTGGTTCTGGCGGTGGCGGGGTCGTTGGTGAGGGAGAGGATCAGCTGGGTGTCGTCGGCGTAGGAGATGATGTTGAGGTTGTGTTGGCGTGCGATAGCCGCGAGGGGGCTCATGTAGATGTTGAACAGCGTGGGGCTGAGTGATGATCCTTGTGGTACACCGCAGATGACTTCGGTAGCCCCGGATCTGAACGGGGGGAGGCGGACTCTCTGGGTTCTTCCGGTGAGGAAGGAGATGATCCACTCCAGGGCCTTCTCCTGGATTCCGATTTTGTGCAGGCGCTGTTCTAGGGTGCGGTGGCAGACTGTGTCTAACGCCGCGGAGAGGTCCAGGAGGATGAGGGCCGCTGTTTCCCCGTTGTCGAGCAGGGTTCAGATGTCGTCTGTGGCTGCGATGAGGGCGGTCTCGGTGCTGTGGTTGGCCCGGAAGCCGAACTGCGAGTGGTCGAGGGATCCATTCGTCTCGAGGAAGGCGGCCAGCTGTCTGTTGACTGTCTTCTCGATGACTTTGGCAGGAAAAGGAAGGAGCGAGATGGGGCGGTAGTTTTTGAGGTCGGTGGGGTCTGCTGATGGTTTCTTCAGTAGGGCGCTGAGTTCCGCGTGCTTCCAGCTCTCTGGGAAAGTGGCGGTGTCGAAGGAGGCGTTGATGGTGTCCCGTAGATGGGGTGCGATGACGGAGTCGGCCTTGTTGAAGACGTGGTGAGGACAGAGGTCGGTGGGTGATCCAGAGTGGATGGAGTTCATCGTGCGGATGTCTTCGGTGTTGATCGGGGTCCAGGCGCGGAGGGTGGTGGTGGTGGGGACCGTTGGTACGGTCGAAGGGTGCGTCGGCTGTGTGCTGAAGCTGTTGTGTATGTCTGCGATCTTGCTGTGGAAGAACGAGGCGAGCGAGTTGCAGAGGTCTTGTGATGAGGTGATGACGTTGTTTCCGGCGCTGGGGTTGGAGAGCTCTTTGACGATGTTGAAGAGTTCCTTGCTGTTGTGGGCGTTGTTGTCAAGTCGTTCCTTGAATGCGGTTTTCGTGGTGGCGTGGATCAGTTGGTGGTGTTTTCAGGTAGCGAGCTTGAGGGTGGTCATGTTGTCTGCAGTAGGGTCTCTGCGCCAGGCTTTCTCGAGGACCCGGCAGTTCTTCTTGGAGCTCTTGAGTTCGTCGGTGAACCAGGAGGCTTTCTTGGTGCCGGGTCTTGCAGGGGGGGGTTTTGGTGGAGCGATGTCGTCTGCGCAGTTGCTGATCCACCTCGTGAGGTTGTTGGCGGCTTGGTTGGGGTTTGCGGAGCTGGTGGGAGGGTTCTGGCTCAGGGATATGGCGAGTTGGTTGGCTGTGATCTTGTTCCAGCTTCAGCGGGGGACCTGTTGCTGGTGGTGGTGGAACGTGGTTCTTCTGAAGCTGAAGTGGACGCAGCTGTGGTCTGTCTTGTGGAGTCCGGTGGCGTGGCTGAAGGAGATGTCCTTGCTGGAGGAGAAGACGGGGTCAAGCGTGTGGCCGGCGTAGTGGGTGGGGGTGGTCACCAGTTGCTTGAGCCCGAGGTTGGCGAGGTTGTCCAGCAGGGTGGTGGTGTTGCGGTCGTTGTTGTTCTCCAGGTGGAAAAAATGGTTCTTGTATTGTGAATGCTTGTATTTCACTAACTCTTCTGAGAGAGGTGATGGCAACAAGGAAAGCAGTCTTCCATGTTAAGAATTGCAATTCACACTTGTGTAAAGGATCGAAAGGGGTCCCATAAGTCTTGTAAGGACCACGTTTAGGTTCCATACTGGAGCAGGTGGTAACCTAGGTGGGATTATTCGTTTTAATCCTTCCATAAATGCTTTGATTGCAGGTACTCTAAAGAGAGATAGATGTTGCCTAATCTGTAAATAGGCTGCAATTGCTGCCAGATGTAGGCATATGGAAGAATAAGCCCAATTGGACCTTTGTAGGTGTAGAAGGTAGCAAATAATATTTTGGATGGAAACATCCAGTGGGTCAATGTGATTATTTTTACAATATATTGCAAATCTTTTCCACTTAGCAGCATAACATGCTCTGGTAGTGGGTCTTCTAGCTTCTTTAATTATGTTCATATAGTCTGGTTGTTGGTTTAAGTAACCAAACTCTAAGACTTCAGGAGCCAGATCGCCAAATTCAGTTGACTTGGTTCTGGGTGTCTTATTTCTCCATGATTCTGTGTTAATAAGGATGGCGTGAGCCGTAATTTTTGATGTAAAACCAGTGAGAGATCTAGTAGTGTGGTGAACCACGGCTGACGTGCCTATGTGGGAGCCACTAGTATTAGTTTGAGAGACTGTTGTCTGAGCTTGCGTACTACTAGTGGAATGAGTGGGAGAGGCGGAAAAGCGTACGCAAATCTGCCTGACCAGTTCATCCATATCGCATTCCCCTCCGACCGTGTGTGGAAACCTGGCGGCGAGGGTTGGGCATTTTGCATTTTCGTGGGTGGCAAACAGATCTATTTGTGGATGCCCCCACATTTGGAAGAATTGTTGAAGAACTTGTGGGTGTATCTCCCATTCGTGAATCTGTTGAGACTGACGACTCAACAGATCTGCTATCGGATTGTGAATTCCTGGAAGGTGTTCTACTGTCAGGTGTATGTTTTGAGGAATGGCCCATCTCCAAATGTTCTGTGCAAGCTGGGACAGTTGCAGAGAGTGTGTCCCCCCCCCTGTTTTTGAATAGAATACATGGCTGTCATATTGTCCGTCCGGATTAGGACAGCTTTGTTTCGTACTTGTACCTGAAACGTTTTGAGTGCTAGGGAAATTGTTAGCAACTCTAGATGGTTGATATGGAACTGTTTTTGTTGGTTGTTCCATTGGCCTTGTGTGGTATAATGTAAGAGATGGGCTCTCCATCCTGTGAGGGATGCGTCTGTCGTGAGCACTATCTGTGGAACAGGTTTTAGGAACGGCCGTCCCTTTGTCAAGTTTTTGGTGTTCCACCATTGCAGAGAGCGATATGTACGGCTGTCTACCAACACCAGGTCTGTGAGCTGACCTTGAGCCTGATTCAACTGCTGTGCTAGACATTCTTGTAATGGGCGCATTAGCAGTCTTGCATGAGGAACTATGAAGATGCAAGACGCCATCATGCCTATCAGTTTCATGAACACTCTGGCTTGGAGAGACTGCTGGTGTTGAAAAAGGGAGACTACGGTCTGAATTCTCTGTATCCTGGCTGGACTGGGATACGCTAGAGCTGTAGATGTATCTATGGTAGCTCCTAGATACTGATGAACGTGCGAAGTCTCTCGGTGCGACTTGGTGTAGTTTATTGTAAACCCTAAGTCGTGCAATGTCGGAATTGTTTGTTTTGTGTGTTGGACACACTGGTTGAACAATTTTGCTTTTATGAGCCAATCGTCGAGGTAAGGAAAGACCTGTATCTGTTGTCTTCTGAGATGTGCTGCTACTACTGCTAAGCACTTTGTAAACACTTGTGGGGCAGTTGTGACCCCGAATGGAAGGACTTTGAACTGATAGTGCTGTCCTTATATGACAAACCTTAGATACTTCCTGTGCGCAGGATGTATAGGAACATGAAAATAGGCGTCCTTTAGGTTTAGTGTTGAAAGAAAGTCTCCCTGTTGTAGTACTGGGAGTACTTGTTGTAAAGTGATCATGTGAAAATGATCTGATTGTACGTAATGGTTGAGGAGCCTGAGGTCGAGGATTGGTCTTAGTGTCCCGTCCTTCTTGGGAATTAGGAAGTACAGGGAGTAAACTCTTGTTCCCCGTTCCTTTAAAGGAACTACTTGAATAGCATCCTTCTGTAGAACCTCTTGTTGAAGCAGAGTCATATGTTCTGTGGACATTGGACGCTGCCTGGGTGGTATGTTTGGGGGGTTGCTGTGAGTTCTAGGGAGTAGCCATGTTGGATAATTTGTCTTACCCAAGTGTCTGTTGTGATAGAATTCCAGACAGGTAGGAACTGTGATAATCTGCCCCCCACAGGAGTGGAATGCTGTAGGGGAGGCAGAGGGAAGTCACTGTTTGATAGTGGAAGAGGAGCGGTTGTTGTTATTACCTCTACCTCTTCCCTTGTTATTGTTGCCTCTGTATCCTCCTCTAAAGTAGCCTTTGTTAGAGGAGGTCTGTGTGTGCGTCTTAAAAGATGATGTATCTGTGCCTGTTTGCTTGGAGCCTCCTCTATAAAAGGAGCGGCGAAAAGAACTTCTAGTCTGTGTGGATTATAATGCACCCATAGACTTAGCTGTGTCCGTGTCTTTCTTCATCTTTTCTAGTGTGTTGTCTACTTACGGCCCGAACAACTGGTTCTGATTGAAGGGCTGGTTCAGGATTGTAGTCTGTACCTCTGGTTTAAAACCTGAAATGTGTAGCCATGCATGACGTCTGAGTATAACACTAGTATTGACTGCTCTGGATGCTGTGTCAGCTACATCTAGTGCACATTTAATTGAGGCATTAGATATTAATTTGCCTTCTTGTAAGAGCTCTGCTGCCTGATCTTTGTATTGATCTGGGAGGTGCTCAATTAATTTTTCTAATTGGTCGTAGTGAGCCCTGTCATAGCGTGAGAGTAAAGCTTGTGTGTTTGCTATGCGCCATATGTTTGTTGCCTGCGCAGCAATCCGTTTCCCTGACGCATCAATAACTTTAGATTCTTTGTCAGGCGGGGGCGTGTCACCAGAAGTCTGGGAATTGGCTCTTTAACGTGCATTAGACACTACCAAAGAGTCTAGTGGCAGTTGTCCCTTAACATAGACAGGATCAGATGTTGCTGGTCTATACTTTTTTTCTATTCTTGGATTTAACACCCTACATCGTACCGGGTCTTTAAATATTTCTGGAGCATGTTTAATCATGGGTAGTATTTGCGCATTCATTTGTGACTGCTCAAATGTATCCAGTAAAAAATCCTCAACAATGGCATCAGAGTGCATTGGAACCCCATGGTAAAGGGCAGCTCTATTTAATAGATGATTAAACCCAATACTATCCTCTGCAGGGGAAGGTTTTGTTGGGTAGTACTGAGGATCAGGAATGTCTGGCACATTGTGTGGTGGAAAACCATATATGTCGTCATCTTTAGGATATTCTGGATTGACATCTTCATCTAAAGGGTATGTATGTGGCTCTGGTACGTCATTCCCCCCACCTAGATCATACTCCTCGTCAATGTGGTGTGATGATGCAGGAGATTGAACAGGAGAAACTATAGGTTCAATATAAGAAGGGATAGGAGAGGAAGAAGGTGAAGGAGAGGAAGGGTGCATTGGAGAAGTTGCACAATCCTTCTTTTTGGCAGGAACCACAGGTAGAAGTGGTGTGTCTGCTGGTCTCTTCTTGTGAGGAATTGCTTCCACATGTCCAGTTTTTGGATTGATATGGACCTTTCTTTGTTTAGGATCTGGTCTAAACAGTTCTTCCTCCTCTACAATCTTCTTCGGCATCGATTTTTTCGGTGCCGATATGGGTTGTTTTGTGTTTTAGGTCTCGGCTAGAAGCGAGCGAAGCTCGCTCTCGCCAGAGACCTTATTGTTGCGACTCAGGTTCCCAGGAGGCCAGTCCTGGCCGCGCGCAAGGCGATTTGCGCCGGCCACGCGCACGCGAACGCGCTGTCCTCCTCGGAAGCTGAGACGCTAGCTATACCTCTCTAGGTTCATGCTTCGCTGGATTGATTGCAAAGGCAGCCTTTGTCCTAATACACTGCACACCCTCGCTTGTTGCGTGGGTGTCTAGATTCGGGATGTATTTCTTTTTTTCTTGTTTGTCTGGCTCGAGCTCAGCATCATGGTGAAGATTTCACGATCATGTCTAATATATTACATGTGCATGGCGAACGTCTGGTTAACGTTTACATTTACTTTTTTTTCCGTGACCTACGTGATTTAGTTAAGCAGAAAAAAGACGTGTCATGATTGTAACTGGAAAAAAAATATTCCTTTGGCGGGTGAACGTTTTGTGGGCTGTGATGGAAAAGTGATCAGATAAACTCGGGGAAACCCAGCAATGCGCGAGAAGTATGATGACACGTAGCTGAGATGAGTGGAATTGTTTAGCCTGTGTGTCACATCCGTTTTATATAGTGATTAGGCTAATCTCATTTATAGGTTTTTCATGTCAGTAATGTTGTACTTGTATTGTACTTCATATCAGCAGGCCATTTCCTTATCGATTAGTTCAACCTTAAAGCACTTGTGGTTTTCCCATCGTTAATTTAAGGCGTGTGATGTAAGTGAATGCCAAATACTAAATGACAGGACATTTTCCCCATTAGTCATCATGTGCAGCTCAATGTAGGCTTCGGTCTTAACTTCTTACATTTGTATACCCATCAGTTGTCTAAATTACTGATTTATGGCCAATTCCAATTAACCCTGCAAACTAGATCGGCCTGGGAGTACATCGAGTTAGTCTGTTGACAACATATTTATTAGTAGTGAGTAGTGAGTGCAGAGTAGTGAGTGCAGAGTGCAGAGTAGTGAGTGCAGAGTGCAGAGTAGTGAGTGCAGAGTAGTGAGTGCAGAGTAGTGAGTGCAGAGTAGTGAGTAGTGAGTGCTGAGTAGTGAGTGCAGAGTAGTGAGTAGTGAGTGCAGAGTAGTGAGTGCAGAGTAGTGAGTGCAGAGTGCAGAGTAGTGAGTGCAGAGTGCAGAGTAGTGAGTAGTGAGTGCAGAGTAGTGAGTAGTGAGTGCAGAGTAGTGAGTGCAGAGTAGTGAGTGCAGAGTAGTGAGTGCAGAGTAGTGAGTGCAGAGTAGTGAGTGCAGAGTAGTGAGTGCAGAGTAGTGAGTGCAGAGTAGTGAGTAGTGAGTGCAGAGTAGTGAGTGCAGAGTAGTGAGTAGTGAGTGCAGAGTAGTGAGTAGTGAGTGCAGAGTAGTGAGTGCAGAGTAGTGAGTAGTGAGTGCAGAGTAGTGAGTGCAAAGTAGTGAGTGCAGAGTAGTGAGTGCAGAGTGCAGAGTAGTGAGTGCAGAGTAGTGAGTAGTGAGTGCAGAGTAGTGAGTAGTGAGTGCAGAGTAGTGAGTAGTGAGTGCAGAGTAGTGAGTGCAGAGTAGTGAGTAGTGAGTGCAGAGTAGTGAGTGCAGAGTAGTGAGTGCAGAGTAGTGAGTGCAGAGTAGTGAGTGCAGAGTAGTGAGTAGTGAGTGCAGAGTGCAGAGTAGTGAGTGCAGAGTAGTGAGTGCAGAGTAGTGAGTGCAGAGTAGTGAGTGCAGAGTAGTGAGTGCAGAGTAGTGAGTGCAGAGTAGTGAGTAGTGAGTGCAGAGTGCAGAGTAGTGAGTAGTGAGTAGTGAGTGCAGAGTAGTGAGTGCAGAGTAGTGAGTGCAGAGTAGTGAGTGCAGAGTAGTGAGTGCAGAGTAGTGAGTGCAGAGTGCAGAGTAGTGAGTGCAGAGTAGTGAGTGCAGAGTAGTGAGTGCAGAGTAGTGAGTGCAGAGTAGTGAGTGCAGAGTAGTGAGTGCAGAGTAGTGAGTAGTGAGTGCAGAGTAGTGAGTAGTGAGTGCAGAGTAGTGAGTAGTGAGTGCAGAGTAGTGAGTAGTGAGTGCAGAGTAGTGAGTGCAGAGTAGTGAGTGCAGAGTAGTGAGTGCAGAGTAGTGAGTGCAGAGTAGTGAGTGCAGAGTAGTGAGTAGTGAGTGCAGAGTGCAGAGTAGTGAGTGCAGAGTAGTGAGTGCAGAGTAGTGAGTGCAGAGTAGTGCAGAGTAGTGAGTAGTGAGTGCAGAGTAGTGAGTAGTGAGTGCAGAGTGCAGAGTAGTGAGTAGTGAGTAGTGAGTGCAGAGTAGTGAGTGCAGAGTAGTGAGTGCAGAGTAGTGAGTGCAGAGTAGTGAGTGCAGAGTAGTGAGTGCAGAGTAGTGAGTGCAGAGTAGTGAGTGCAGAGTAGTGAGTAGTGAGTGCAGAGTGCAGAGTAGTGAGTGCAGAGTAGTGAGTGCAGAGTAGTGAGTAGTGAGTGCAGAGTGCAGAGTAGTGAGTAGTGAGTGCAGAGTAGTGAGTGCAGAGTAGTGAGTGCAGAGTAGTGAGTGCAGAGTAGTGAGTGCAGAGTAGTGAGTGCAGAGTAGTGAGTAGTGAGTGCAGAGTAGTGAGTAGTGAGTGCAGAGTAGTGAGTAGTGAGTGCAGAGTAGTGAGTAGTGAGTGCAGAGTAGTGAGTAGTGAGTGCAGAGTAGTGAGTGCAGAGTAGTGAGTGCAGAGTAGTGAGTGCAGAGTGGTGAGTGCAGAGTGGTGAGTGCAGAGTGGTGAGTGCAGAGTGGTGAGTGCAGAGTAGTGAGTGCAGAGTAGTGAGTGCAGAGTGGTGAGTGCAGAGTGGTGAGTGCAGAGTGGTGAGTGCAGAGTAGTGAGTGCAGAGTGGTGAGTGCAGAGTAGTGAGTGCAGAGTGCAGAGTAGTGAGTGCAGAGTAGTGAGTGCAGAGTAGTGAGTGCAGAGTAGTGAGTGCAGAGTAGTGAGTGTGCAGAGTAGTGAGTGTGCAGAGTAGTGAGTGTGCAGAGTAGTGAGTGTGCAGAGTAGTGAGTGTGCAGAGTAGTGAGTGTGCAGAGTAGTGAGTGTGCAGAGTAGTGAGTGTGCAGAGTAGTGAGTGTGCAGAGTAGTGAGTGTGCAGAGTAGTGAGTGTGCAGAGTAGTGAGTGTGCAGAGTAGTGAGTGTGCAGAGTAGTGAGTGTGCAGAGTAGTGAGTGCAGGTGCAGAGTGGTGTGTGCTGTTGAGTGCAGAGTGCTGTGTATTGGCAATGTAAATGACAATGCCATTTATTTATGATTTAAAGAAAAAAAAAGAAATGTCATGAGCAATGCCAATTGCTCTACCTTTAATGATGCCGAGACCATTGCATTGCAAATGCTTGTTTTGCTTTAGGAGGAGTTATCGAGTCCTGTGGCAAGTTTTTCGGTGCCGAAGGTGGTTTCGGCTTGGTAGGCTTGTTAGAGGGCTTAGGTGTCTCTGTATCAGGCCTTGGAGTCTTTGGTACCGATGTTGGAGATTTCGGCGTGGAGACAGGTCTCGATGGTCCTGCGGCGCCTGACTCTGGCTTTCCATCTTTATTTTTGGAACCGGAAGGTTTCGGAGTCGAAGCTTTCGGATCCGGTACAGTTTTTGGCTTCGGCACCGATGTGTCTTTTGGTTTGGGTGCCGAAGGGTGTTTTGGCTTCAGTGTCGAAGAGTCCTTCGGTGTCGAAGGATGTTTCGATGCCAAAGGAGGAGGTGGAATTGGAACATGTGGTTTCGTCGGTGCCGAGGCACTGGAAGGCGTAGTCTTTTTCCTCGGTGCCGAGCCCGAAGGCGGGGCCTCTGAGGGTAGATTTCGGTCTCGACTGGGCCTCATGAGCGGAGTGCCGTGGGGCGTAGCTTGGATGCCGAGGAGGTAGGCAGCGTGAGCCCGGAGCTCCGCGCCCGATCCCGAATATCATCCTGATTATCTGAACGGATTCCAGCAAAACTGGGATAATCCAAAATCTGAAGTCATCACGGAGGGTGCGGCGTTCACGGTGGACGACCTAGAGCTGTTCCTGGCCCTGAAATTGGACTTTGAAGACCGGCACCGGGTGTGATGCCGTCGATCTAAGATGGCGCCCTGAGTCCGGGATAAGGAAACGTTGGGAGCACGAGGCCGGATTCTTCTGCTGGCCTATTACTGGAGGTGATGGATGGACTGCAGGACCCCTCTTGACCTACTCGGCGGGCACGGGTGAATTTCCCTCAAGCTGATGCTAGCTGTTGGGAATCGTGGCCATAATTAAGATCGCCGACGAAGCACTAAAATAGCGGCGGCCCTGTGACGACGGTCCCGACTATCTGGGCACAGGCTGGCATCTGAAGGCTCAACGGCAGCAGTGGACCCTAGGGTACTATACTATCTAGTATGATTGGAGCGGAGCCCACTGCGCTAAGCACATCCAAGAACACTGATCCTATTGCCCGGGGAGTTTTCTAGTGGCGGAGCTCTGCAGTGTGGAGACAGTGAGGGTGCCGAAGAGTCCCTAGAGGCCGCTACCATTTGCAGCCGAGATGGTGAAACCGAAAGGGAAGGGGGAAGGAGCGACCGACACGGAGGCGGCGGATGGAGCGGATCATGATCAGTCTGCTCTCCAGCGCATGCAGGACCGTATATTGGAGGCCATCGCGACCACGAAAGACGCCCTGCAGCAGGACATCGCCCAGGTGGCGACGGGCTTGGGTCTCCTGAAAGCTGACCATGATAAACTTAAGGATAGGGTGAAATCCATGGAAATTACTGTTCCGGAATTGGCCCCGGACCACGCAGCTGTGAAAGTGCAGATGGCGAATGCCCTAGACAGGCTGAAGGTGCTGGAGAGGAGGGCCGAGGATGCGGAAAACAGGAGTAGGCGCAATAATGTTCGCCTCGTGGGCCTACCGGAGAAAATTGTGGGCGACGATATGGTGGGCTACCGACAACTGGCTACGCACTGAGGTGGCACCGGAGGGACTATCTCCTTTCTTCTCCCTGGAACGGGCTCACAGGGTACCGGCTCGGCCGCCGGCCCCGGGCCTTCCACCTCGCCCGGTGGTGTTCAAGTTGCTCCATTACAGGGACCGGGACTGGCTACTACAGAGGGCGAGGGAAGCGGGACCCTTTCAAGTGGACAATAACAGAGTCACTATGTTCCCGGACTAAACGTTTGAGACTCAGAAACTCCGGGCCAACTTCTTGTCCCTCAAGCGTGAGCTCCGTGTAGAGGGCATAAAATACTCCCTGCTCTTCCCAGCGAAGCTGAGAGTGGTGGTGGATGAAAAATCGCTCTTTTTTGCGACCTCGGCGGATGCTTGGGCCTGGTGGGACACCTATAAAGCTGGAACGGACGGAGCTAAAGCCAGGGCGGAGGAAGCTAGAGTGGCACAACCGATCAGGAAGTCCCAACGGATTCGAAAAAATCGTCGGAGAACTGGCAAACCGTCCATATCACAAACGGAAGCAGAGAGAAAGGCGGCCCTACAGGCGGTTGTGGACCTATCTAGCGCGGCCATAAGCCAGTCCGGGAAGGGCACGGACTCTGATGAGCAGGGCACGGGGTCGGAGACGGGGCTCTCGGAATTTGGTGGAGCCAAGGGCCCTATAGTGACACCGCAGACTTCTGGGGAGATCCTTGAGGCATGACGCGCTGGACAAGAGGAGCGGCCTACTTGTCAGACACTGGGGCGCAGTGCCCGTGAGAACAGGATACTATTATATGGGGTTTCGTGAATTTGTAATGGGGGGATCATGGGGCGGAATATGCGGGACTGATTTGCTTTGACGAACCCTCTCGACATCGGCCCGCGCCCTACTGGCCCTTACGGTCATCGCAGTGGAGACTGCGAATATTAGTGCCTTCTTTGGAGGGTGGTTGGGTGTGATAGTTTGGATGGGGTTGCTTCCGATTGTGGGGGGGCCTGTCCTGGGGGGGTGGGAGCCGAGAGTAGTTGGGGTTGCTCAGGTTGTTTTGGGGGGGGTAGGGGGGGGGGGGGGTCACTTGTTCCTAGTGGGAGGGAGGGGCAGCACGCTGTTGGCAAAAGCGCATGGTTGGTGACTTTTATTGTACTGTCTGTGTATGTAAAGGGCCATGGCTAATACGGGGGCTCTGAAATGTGTGACCTGGAATGTGCGGGGTCTCCAGACTATGGCACGGAGGCACAAGGTGCGAGCATATCTGAAGCGTAGGGGTGTGCATATAGCGTTCCTACAAGAGACGCATCTCAACAAGCAGGAGGGGATTGCGCTGCAGAGAAGGTGGAGGGGGCAACTGTTTAACACGACTTATTCGGCCTTTGCGAGAGGGACGTTGATTTGGATACGGGCGGGGGTCCCTTTCCAGGTCACCAAGTCGATAGTGGACCCGGAGGGTAGATATGTAGCGGTGGAGGGGAGATTGAGGGGCCGGGTGGTATCTCTCTGCAGCGTGTACGCCCCCAATGTGGATTTGCCCGCTTTTCTGACAACACTCTCGGGCAAACTGGCGAGTTATCTGGCAGGGCCGGTGCTCATGGGGGGGGGGATTTCAACTCGGTGGTAGATGTTGACTTGGATAGATCCCATCCCCCGCTGCGCGCATCCCCAGCACACAGGGTAGCAAAACGCAGGCTGGAGTGGCAGGAGAGTTGGGCCCTGGGGGACGCCTGGAGGACACTACACCCCACCACTAGGGACTATTCCTTCCACTCACATTTGCATGACCTACATGTTAGATTGGATACGTTTCTGTGCTCTTCACATATGCTCGCCACAGTGGGTAGCGCGGAGTATCTGGCTCGCACGATGTCGGACCACAACCCCTTGCTGTTGTCCCTGAACTGGATGGTAGAAGTTAATTGTGTGCCTACATGGCGACTGCAGCCTGATACCTTGGATGACTTGCTTTTCAGGGAGGCCTTAGGGGAGCAAATAGAGCGCTACTTTGAGGAGAATAGTGGCTCCGCCTCCACTAGGGCGGTGGAGTGGGACACGTTTAAGGTGGTGGTCAGGGGGCACTGTATTGGGAGCACTGCAGGGGCACGTAGGACTTTGCTGGATGATCTTGAGAAGGCGGAGAAGCGGTTGAGGGAGAAGGAGAGGGAACGCCCAAATCACCCCGAGCTTCAGGAGGGGCTTAGTGGCGCCAGGGAGGCACTAGCGGTGGAATTGGAAAGGCTGCGTAGCTTTGACCATAAAGCGTACATGACAAAGGCGCATGCGGAAGGTGATAAGGCGGGGTCGATGCTGGCGTGGCTTGCCAATCCGATCAAGCGGGGCACGCCCATCATGGCTATTCAGGCGGTGGGGGAGGGGCTGTGCCACACCCAGGCAGGGATTCTGGATAGATTCAGGGCGTATTATGAGTGTTTGTACGAGAGTGGAGAGACGGGCGGGGTGGAAGAGTTGGGCACTTTTCTAGAAGGGCTACCGCTACCGCAATTGGAGGAATCGGAGGCAGAGGAGTTGGGTCGGCCCATTACGATCGGGGAGATAGGGAGTGCTGTGAAGCAGATGGCTAGGAAAAAGACTCCGGGGCTTGACGGTCTCCAGGTGGAATTTTATAGTAAATATTTAGAGTACCTAGCTCCGCAACTCCAACTGGTATATAATGAAGCGCAATCGTGTGGTCGGCTCCCAAGCTCCATGTGTGAGGCCCTTATGATCCCATTATTAAAACCTGGCAGAGAGGGCACTGCCCTTTCATCCTACCGTCCATTGTCCATGCTCACGACGGACTACAAGATCCTGAGTAAAATCCTGGCAAATAGATTACTGGCACACATGACAAGTCTGGTTCACAAAGATCAGTGCGGCTTTATCCCTACGCGTAACACTACCCACAATATCCGCAGGCTTACAAGATTGATGGGGGCCCACTGGTCGGAAGCCACTACCCCATTCGTGCTCTCTATAGACATCGAGAAGGCCTTTGATAGCCTTGAATGGGATTATCTGTACGAGGTGATGAGGCGTTTCGGGCTAGGGGATGGGTACATCAACTGGACCAAAGTCCTGTATGCGGAAGCCACAGCTAGAGTCAGGGTTGGCTCCCTGATCTCGAAGCAGTACCCCGTACGACGAGGCACTAGGCAAGGGTGCTCCCTCTCTCCTCTCCTGTTTGCTTTGGCTATGGAACCTTTTGCTGCGGAAGCCAGGTCTGGCCGCCATTATGCGGGGCTGATGTACAGGGACAGGCCGCATCTTATCTCCTTGTATGCAGATGACTTACTAATGTTCCTGGCTGATGCGGAAGTAGAGCTACTGGGGGCGAGACGTTTGTTGGAGCTGTTCGGGCGACTGTCGGGCCTAAAGGTCAATTGGCCCAAATCCTGTCTATACCCCCTGAGACAGGGAGAGCCGTGCCCTCTCACGGCGCAGGAACTCTGGTGGGAACCGCATTGTCTGCCTTATCTAGGCGTTTACATTTACCATACCCCAACGGATATGCTGGATGGCAATATTTACCGTTGCATTACTGCCCTGAGGGGGGAGTATGGATTTTTGGTCCACTCTTCCACTGTCACTGGCTGGTCGGGTCTCCCTGCTTAAGATGGTGGCTCTGCCCAGGCTGTTATATTATTTTCGGACGCTTCCGGTATGGATTCCGGGCTCCGTTTTCCGTCGCCTGAGATCATTGACCATAGCGTTTCTCTGGAGCACAGGAAGGCGACGAATCGCGCTGGACACTCTCTTGCGGCCCAAGGATGAGGGAGGTATGGCGGTGCCTGATTTTGAAGGATATTATCTGGCGGCTCAGCTGCAGGCTTTCACTCAGGAGGTCGCGCGGGTATATCGAGGCCCGGAGCATGCTAGGGATGAGGGCACTCCGCAGCATGTGCTGGCATACATCACGCTGCATCAGAAGCTCTTGGTTAGAGATTTGACAGTGGAGGAACTTACATTTCGACTCTGCTGGAATAGGGCGCGCAAACGAGCGGGGGTCCGCCTTATGTATGCCCCGGAGATTCCGCTGGGGATGGTTACAGCCCTCCCTCCTGGAGGGGACTGGTCGCGTTTACTGGGCTGGGAGGAGGCTGGGGTTCAAATGCTGGGCGACTTGTACGAGGACGGTGTGATGCTCCCATTTCAGGAATTGCAAGAGCGGTTCGATCTCCCGCGAGGTGACTACTTGTTGCATGCGGCGGTAACAGGCGCTATGCAAGATCACTGGGGGGAGGGATTGCAGGAACCGGCGATCTCCATGGCGTGTCAATATACGATGATGGCAGCCGGGACCTTTAAGGCGGTAACCTGTCTGTACTCCAGAATGTTGCGGGAGGCATTGCAGCCGCTCGCGGCGTTGAAGGCTAAGTGGGAGTTGGACCTCCAAATAGAGATCCCGGATACAACTTGGGGTCAGTTGCTACAACGGGCACGGAAAAGCTCGAGGAACGCCAGGTTCCAGCTCATACACTTCTACATTATTCATCGGGCATACCTCACGCCTGGGAAAATACGGCAATACTTTGGGGTGGAACAAGCGGCTTGTCCCAGGTGTCACACAGTTGGGGCGGATTTGGGTCACATGCTGTGGGACTGCCCTGACTTGGGGGATTACTGGCAGGAAATCGGGAGGGGCCCTGAATAATGATACGGATAGGGACATACAGTACACCAAGGCAGTGGGGATCCTACATTGGTTTCCGCACACGTCTAAAACTAAAAATACCAGCCGATTTATAGACTTGGGGTTGATCCTTGCGAAGCGGGAGATAACGAGGAATTGGAAGTCGAAAGCGGGACCCACGTATAAGCGATGGTATGGTGAATGTCTGCGGTGGGCAGCGTGTGAAAGTACTTTGAGGTACCAGATGGCGAGGAGGACGGATGATGAGAAGGCTATGGAGAGGGCAACAGCTTGGGAAATGATGGTACAGGCGCTCCGAGAGGATACTGATGAGGGGGATGAGGAGGAGGAGGATTTGGTGGCAGCCGACCCCGCTCACACACCCAGGAACACACCTTAGTGAATGTTTAGGACCTTCTTACACACACTGGACCTTACTCTGACTAGGATCTTTTTACACAGCGCTGCCACGGGAGGGGGGGGGGAGGGGGGAGATCGGGACTGTTGAGGTGGTGGGGGGAAGGTGATTGTTAGGGGTGGGGGTGGGGTGAAAATCACAAAAGCATTCCACTTTATCTTGTAAACATGATGTCGGACGTTGATTTATGCAGCAAGGAATGGACTCAGCGTAATGGCAAATTGGTCTTCTTTCTGGAGACATGCCAAACATGGTGGGGGGAGCGAATTAATATGACTTCTTGCTATGTTTTCTAATTCTGCCAAGGAATTAATGTCTGTAAATTATTTTGGTGATGCAATAAAAACGATGTTACAAAAAAAAATGAGCGGAGTGCCGACCGCTGCCTTTGGTTTGGGTAGTGTATGTTGTGGAGGGGCAAGAGTACTCACGGGCTGCCGAGATGGAATCAAGTCATCTGAGTCCTCTGCCCCAGATATGATCTGGAGATCAGGCGAGTCTTCCTCGGTGACGAGTGGAGCATTGTCCTCGGAGATTTCTTCGAGTGGATCCTCGTCCCCGGAGATGTCCTCTCCAACGATCTCCTCCTCAAAGATTGTCTCCGGTGCTGGTGCTGATCTCCTCATCTCGTGTCGATGGGCCCTCCGATCCCGAATGGTCTTCTTCGATCGGAAGGATGCACAGGCTGTGCAGGTCGACTTGTCGTGTTCTGGCGATAGACAGAGGTTGCAAACCTCGTGATGGTCGCTATGAGGGAATTTTGCTCGACATACCGGGCATCTCTTGAATGGAGTTCTGTCCATGAGGCGTAGGCCGTACGGCGCCGATAGGCCCAACGGCCCGCGTCGACGCACCGGAATGTAGCTGGTGATGTCGAAAAGTCTATTCGATGTTGAAAATGTTTATATAAAGTTTCACGCTTCGAAGTTGCTGGAAAAGTCTTTTCTAGCCGGAGCAGAAAAATTTCATCCGAACCCAGTGGCGGAAAAAAACAATCTGAGGATGGAGTCTATGACCATGCGCAGTATTGTCCAAGGGAGGAGTCACCTATCTCGTGACTACAAAGACTTTTTCCAAGAAGACAACAACCTGCAATCATCTGAGCCCAAAACCAGGTGGCGATCTATTGCAAAAGTGTACGATCTGCAGCTCATATGCCTTGAACAAACATTTGTTCTCCAATTGAACCGTTTTTATCAGAGATAGGTGCTTCCCAATATCTTATAGGCGGGAATTGGAATCTGGTTAGAGAACCAGTTTTGGATAAAACAGGCCCTGTTGATAAGAATAATGCAGCGGATAGAGCTCTTATGGATGACATCATTGAGGATCATGGACTCACTGACCATTGGCGCCTCTCCCATCCGACTGCTACTGAATACTCACTCATAACCCCACTCATGGATCTCTCTCTAGAATAGATTACTTTTTAATCTCTCAAAAAGTGGTTCAGCTAGTTCAGGGATCCCATATCTTGGAAGCATCAATCTCTGACCACTCCCTACTTCTATTATCCCTTCAAACAAGATTGGCTAATCCGGGGCGCAAACCTTGGCAAAAGAATTTTCAGCGTCATAAAACATCCTAAGGGTAAATTACAGCTTAGAAATCATCTCCACTATTATATTTCCCTTAATCAAGAGCCCATGAGCTCAGGTAGAATTTTATGGGATGCAGCCAAGGCTACCATTCGGGGTCAATTTATGATGGATGCTGCACAGGCCGATAGGCAAAAAGCTGCTAGGCAGAAAGAGCTAGAGCACAATATCAAGACATTTACTCTATTATATACTAAAAAATCTCTTTTACAACATCGCAAATCTCTAGAGCAAGCACGTATGGCGTGGAACAACCTTTTTAGGTCTAAAACTGAATAGGCTTTACAAAAAATGAAAGGGCGACCCTATGAACAAGGGGAAAAGGGTGACTTAGCAGCTCAGTTGCGACAACGAGAGGTTGCAATGGCTAGCCCAGGTATAAGAACATCTGGGGGAACCATGTTGACTCATCCTCAAGATATTGTTAATTAATTTGCTTCTTATTATCAATCATTATATAACCCAGGAGCCCAGTTACATCACAGAAAAATGCTCTCTTTCCTTTCGGAAGTAGATCTACCTTCTCTTTCTGAGGAGGGCAGAGCATTTCTTGAAGGGGAAATTAGTAAAGAAGAGATCTCATCTCACAAGCTACAGCTAAACTTCCATTTCATAAAGCTCCAGGGGAAGATGGCTTTTCAGCAGAATTTTATCGTTGGTCAGGTCAACAAATAGTTGACAGTTAACATGCTGCTTTTCAGGAAGAGATTTTCATGAAGCAGATAGCTAAGCCTCTTTAGGCTGTATATCTAATAAAGAGATAATCACAGTCTTGCCCAAACCAGGAAAAGATCCATTACTTTGTAGCAGCTATCGCCCCATATCACTTCTCAATTGTGATGTAAAAATTTTAGCCAGTGTCGTGGCCTCTCGTCTTCGTAAAGTCTTGCCCTCTTTAATTCACCACACCCAAGATAAGATCCTCTAGAAACCATCTGCGGACTTTGGCACATACACCACACTCTGCCAGATCCCTTCAGGATGATGCATTAGCATTATCACTTGATGCCGAAAAGGCATTTGACCGAGTGGAGAACTTTGGTTTGGGATCCGAATTTTTAGGAAAAGTAAAGTTACTATATCAACATCCTATTGCTCAAGTTAAATGTAGAGGTTTCTTCTCAGACTCCTTTTGAATTTGTAGAGAACATGTCACGGTTGTCCCCTTTCCCCTCTTTTATTCCTCCTTGCTTTAGAACCTCTAGCAGCAGCAATTTGCCAAATCAAGCAATATTGTGGGTATACACACCAATACTCCCAAGGGTCAGAGCTATGTCAGACCTGCACACATTTCCACTATGTATGAGCCTATTTTATATCCAATTCCTTGTGCGACAAAGTCAGGGATGTGACCCATATACACCCCCAATTCAAGATTAGAAAATCACTTAAACACTTGACAGAAAATGACCCGCACCAAGGTACATGTGTGAAAATTATATTAACTGATTGATGTAGTTCACAGTAATCATTAACATTTATTCGGAAACTTCCCACAGATATACAATGTCACAATCTTGATTGTAGGTTTCAGATTTCCTTTATTCAATTTTCATTAAAAAATTACAGAATTGCCTGTTGCCAACGCGTTTGTCACATCCGTGAATTCTTCAGGGCTCAACTCGTAATTTGCTTGACAGACTCGCATCAACCTTTGTGTAATGTCTGTATTCACAACGTCTTAAGTTCTCAATAAATAAATCGTAGGGTGGATCACTATATCCAATGGTACGTAACAGGGAAATTGCCTCCTGTGTTGCAGCCTCTGTTAATTCTGTTTTGTAATGGCGAGCATTTGTCTAGAACGCCGTAGTCCGATCCCGTATCTGGCTGGGCTTCTGTCGGCCTACAGCTGGCTTCATGCAGGAGGACCTTTCCCTGTCACGGACCACTGGATAGAGCGACATACCTTGAGTTTTGTTTATTGAAAATGCTCACTACTGAACTACTGGTTAAATAGAGGACGGTGCAACACAGGAGGCAATTTCCCTATTACGTACCACTGGATATAGTGGTCCACCCTACGATTTATTTATTGAGAACTTAAGACATTGTATATCTGTGGGAAGTTTCCGAATGAATATTAATGAATACTGTGAACTACATCAATCAGTTAATATAATTTTCACACATGTACCTTGGTGCGGGTCATTTCCTGTCAATATTGTGGGTATTCCTCTTCCGGTGGAGGACTCGAAAATGTATCTATATGCTGATGACATATTAATCACTATTTCTGATTTGCCTCGTTCCCTACCATCATTGTTTAAAATCATATAAGAATTCTCCTCCTTTCCAGGTTACAAAGTTAACTGGGATAAGAGTGAAGCACTTCCCATATCCGATGGCACTACCTAAACAGCTATTAAGGGCTTTCCCTGGCAACACTCACGTTTACAATACCTGGGTGTTGTGGTGAATAGGGGGACGGTTGGAATGGTAGCAGACAATCTCGGCCCTTTAATTACACAGATACAACATGATTTTGATAAATGGAAGGTATTGGGATTATCCATGTGGGGCAGGGTTCAAGCTGTAAAAATGGTAAAGCTTCTGCGTTTCCTCTATACACTCAGAATGCTCCCTCTTCAGATTCCTTTATCCTCACAGTGCCTTATCAATTCTAAGATTAAATCTTTTATCTAGGGATCTACAAAACCTTGTTTAGCTGTGCATAAATTAAAAGCACATCATTCTCACGGAGGCTTGAGTCTTCAATCAATAGAACACTACAATTTGGCACTACAGTTATCTCAAATCACATACATCTTGCAAGACGATTCTCACACACCACAATGGGTACATGTAGAACGACATCTATTGTCCTCTGAACTTGATCTTTCAGCTTTTTATGGAACAGGTACCAGTCGTCTGGATTCTCAAAATCCACTGTTGGCTGCAATGCGCAAAACATGGCAGAAGGCTCACCGCCTTTTGGGTTTAAATTCCCGCATTCATGCCAAAGCCCCAAACTGGAACAATACAGCCATACGAGTTAAAGGGAAGACTATCTCCTGGCCCCACTGGAAACAGGCGGGTATTTTTACTTAAGATCAACTTCTGCATAATGGTGTTCTCAAACCCTTCGCACAATTGACAGAAGAATTTGGTCTTCCACTCCATGAAGCAACAAATTATGCACACCTTCATCTCTGCCTTAAAGTTCTAGGATCACATCCATGGTCACTCCAAACTTCACCAATAGTATCCTACCTACATACTTGGGGGAATCATAAAGGAGTTATATCTGGCTTATACAAACCATTTACACTAAAACTATTCTCTCAAACCTTATCACATGCTCTCTGTATCAAATGGCAAACACGCTTATCGGTTACTTATGATGATGAGGAACGGATTGGAAAATTTAAACAGAGGGGTCAGAGAAGCAAGATTACAGTTTTACTTGTTCAAGATTTTACATGACAGGCATTGGTCTCCAGTAAAATTAAATAAAGCTGGACTCCTCCCTCACACCAATTGCTGGAGATGTGGAGCTCCTGGTTGCAGCATTATCTGTAACTGCCCTATGGTTCAACCATATTGGTTTTACATAGGTCAGATTTTACACCATACTATGCCTCTAGGTTTACCGTTAACCTCAGATACCATTCTCCTACACGATTTAAGAACCTCACAACACCTTTCCAAATCACAATACCGTCTTTTACATACTGTTTTAGCCACAGCTAAAATCTGTATTCTAAGACAATGGAAATCTCCGATTCCACCCTCTCAAGAGTCTTGGTTGGTGGCCATGGTTCCAACTGCCTCTTATGAAAGAGTCATTTATACTTTGCATGACCAGACAGAACTATTTAATCAATTCTGGGCTCCCTTTTTACAAATAAATACTGAGTCTGTGATGGACAATATTGCTCATCCTGCAGTGGATACAACAGTGCCTTAACTCGTCTCTCGTTA
This sequence comes from Lissotriton vulgaris, assembly GCF_964263255.1. Taxonomy (NCBI): domain Eukaryota; kingdom Metazoa; phylum Chordata; class Amphibia; order Caudata; family Salamandridae; genus Lissotriton; species Lissotriton vulgaris. The sequence continues at coordinate 41,591,843 of NC_141686.1, read as the reverse complement.
TTCCTCTCTATGTTCTCTTCTTTTTCTTACTATCATTGTAATTTCTTCTTTCCTCTCTCAGCTTTATTGCTTCAGGTTTTGGTAATAACACTGGGAGGATTTGATAAATCCCTATCTTGTATCTTGTATTGGTATAATGCTTTCATAGAGTATACTATATTGTATGCTCTGTTCTATTATACTATCTTACATTCATATTTTTCTTCAGTTATTACCTTCCTATTTAATCATTTTCTTGTCTTTTTAATCTATAATAGACTGTAATTTACTGATCAACTTTATCTCAATTTCCTGAATTTTATGGCTTTATTATTTAATTTTCATCTTTATCATTCATTATTTGGAGTTTCTATATCACAACCCCTAGTGTTTTTTCTCACAATTAGATTTCTATATTTCCCTAATATTTTATTATTGTATTATCTGTTTTTTAGTAAGATAAATTTGATTGTTCATCTAATCTTTTATATATATATATATATATATATATATATATATATATATATATATATATATATATATATATATATATATATATATCTCCACCAAACTGTCCTCCGAAGGAATGCGCTCTTTTCACAGCTGGTGCGCCTGTCGAGGTCGGACAAGACCTCGTAAAAAAAGGAAAAAAAGAAACAAGCACAAGAAAACCTCCGAAACATCAATATGATCTGAATAGAGTGTTATACATAAAGTAGTGGGAACATCGGAGTAAAAAACCAGGGGATTGGAAAGGCACGGAGTCTTAAAAAATCGAGGAAGATACCATAAGGGCACTCAGCCCCAAAATTAACTAGTGACCTCAATCATATTTCATTGATTGCGTCATACCAGAAGAGAATAATCTTGCCCATCCAAAAAGCATGGATTGTAAGGTCACTGAGACCGTTACAAAATAATACAAAAAGAGTCATAACTATATTAAAAGTGGAAACAAGCATGCACAAAATTAAAGATGAAATAAGCGATGATAATCCAACTCTCTGGGATCCCTCTAAAATCTATTCCCACACAACGTTTGGCAATCAATAATAAAATCTTCAAATGAAATGACAATAATTGAAGAAAAAAAGAGGAACAAAAGTATATTTGTTTGCACAAAGGGTGTTTTTACTAACTTTGAAAAATACATTTCCCACAATGCATCTTAACACCTTAGCTGCTATTACACATTCCTCCCCAGTGCTGCGCTGTCCATTAGAACTAGTGCTGAATGGACGTTCAATGGTCGTGCGCAGCACTGGGGAGGTAGCGCTGCTGACGACCAGTGGCCGTCAGCAGCACTTAAGGGGTTAATTTGCAAATGTGGACAAAAAATATTTAACTGAGAAAGAGACAATGGACTAATGATAGATTGCACCGTGATCAAGCCCCGACGGGTGAAACGCGTTGGTGAAGGGGGAATGGCACTGCTATAAGCTAAATAAATCGTAAGAACTCATTGTCTGTGGAGTGCTTGTGTTATTGCCGGCTCCACTGTCAAACAAATGACCGAACCAGCACTCACGTTAGATTAAACCCCAAATAGGTTTATTGCGCCAAAAAAATGTAAACAAGACGCGTTTCAGCCTTAGCCTTCGTCAGTGCCAGCTGGCGTCGGCGAGGCGGAAGTTAATATTGGCAAAATGATACATAAACAAAGGACTTCTCGTCCCACATTAGTCGCCATCTTAAAGTGGCTAAATCATAAAATGATAAGGAAAGAAAGTATATACATTCATTTATGTTCGCAGAGGCCTGCTATCATAATTCAAATCCCACACGGTATATCTGCGCGGAGGTAATTGAAAAAACATTACATTTTTGTATGATTAAACCCTGAATGGGTATAGTTGATAAATAGTTTTGGCAACTATAATTTTCCTCAGAATTACTTCTCCGTCATCTTATTTTCATGCGTGTCAATTGAAATAAAATAAAATAGCCACATAATTCTAATTTATTCGATGTAAATATCACATGATCCACTATATACAAGATTACAGTGATTATTGATTTAGCCCTGGATGGGCTGGCAGTGACAATTCCCCACATACATTGTTTCCTACTCTATCACTGACCAGTTCAAATATCACTGTCTGTAAATCTAGGATCCTGAGTTTATTATTAAATGATGACCCTAGTTACTAATAGCAACTGGTGGTTCCTTCCCTGACATTAGTGCTGCTCATTCCAACATGTTTGGGCTACAGGTGAGTTGTGAGTTCCTCACCAGCGTTGAGCCCCTTCGGCATTTTCGTTTGGAGTTCGATGATATACCTGGACTCCAAGCGTCTTAGTCTTTTCTTGTAGTCTCCCTCCCTAATATCCAATGGGATATAGTCAAGGCAGAAGGAGGTTAGGAGGTTTCTGTCGCTATTATGATGAGTCGAGAAGTGCCTAGCTACCGGGTAGTTTTCGTCTTTGTTGGAAATCACCCTTTGGTGCTCCAATATGCGTAACTTGACAGCGTTTACCGTACTCGCTATGTAGCGGTAGCTACAGGGGCATTCCAGACAATATACCACGTGGGTCGTGGAGCAGGTCATGAATTTGGAAACCTTGGTGCGTGAATTCCTTTCTGGCACTTGGTAGGATAGGACTCTTTTACTCGAACTGCATGCCTTGCATTTCTCGCATGGAAACGAGCCATGCATGGCCTGCAGTCCAATGTTAGATCTTTCACTGGCTAGATGGCTCTGTACTAGCTTGTCTTTTAGGGACCTCATCTTTCTGAAAGTAATTAGGGGATGATTCGAGAGTTCCTTCCCAATCACTGCGTCTGACTTCAAGATATTCCAATTTCTGCACATTATTGCTCTCACCTTATTCGCTGCCACTGAATAATTGGTAATGAGCCTTATAATGCCGGTTCCTTCCTTAGAATTACGACCCTGTCCATCTCTCAGTAATGTTTGTCTATTTGTTATGTTGACCTTACTTTTGGCGTGTTGGAGTACCTTCTGTGAATAGCCACGTGATATGAAGCATTTCATGCTCTTATCTGCTGCCTCCTCAAAATCCTTCTCCATAGAACTGTTTCTTTTTATTCTTAAGAGTTCCCCATAGGGGATACTATTTACAAGAGTTTGGGGGTGGCTACTTCGACCATGAAGGACTGAGTTACCAGCCGTACTTTTCCTGTACAGGGCAGTTTGAATAGCCCCTGATTCTACAAACACCCTAAGGTCAAGGAAATTCACTTCTTCCCTACTCATTTCTTGGGTGAAAAAGAGATTTAAGTCATTCTGATTCAGGGCTGTTATGTAATCTTCTGCTGAGGACTCTGATCCCTTCCAAATAATAAAGAGATCATCGATATGTCTCCTCCAGCAAACCACCATGTCCACCCACTCCACCTTGT